>NC_134852.1:145116419-145716419 GCF_049852395.1 Peromyscus maniculatus bairdii | reverse complement strand
TGTCGATGCTGGTAATTTCTCATTTTCTCCCATCTTTCTCCTTCCTTCCTTCCTTCCTTCCTTCCTTCCTTCCTTCCTTCCTTCCTTCCTTCCTCTTCCTTCCTTCCTTCCTTCCCCTTCCTTCCTTCCTTCCTTCCTTCCTTCCTTCCTTCCTTCCTTCCTTCCTTCCTTCCTTCCTTCCTTTCTACCTTCCTTCCTTCCTTCCTTCCTTCCTTCCTTCCTTCCTTCCTTCCTTCCTTCCTTCCTTTCTACCTTCCTTCCTTGCTTCCTTCCTTCCTTCCTTCTATAGTGTGATTTTTTTTTGAGACAGGATTTCATGTATCCCAGGCTAGCCTTGAACTTGCTATATAGCCAATCTTCTTGCCTCTATCTCCCAAGTGCTAGTATCACAAGTATATAATACCATACCTGATTTTATGTGGTGCTGGAATGGAACACATGGTCCTGTGCATGCTAGGTATTCTTCTATTTGAGCTGCATCCCCAGCCTGGGACTGTGATAGTTTAGGAATAATAAAATAGTAATGATGTGGCTGATAGTTAAACACATTTCTTAGCTCTTTGATGCTTCCAGTCAGCATTAGTCTACTTCTGAATCTCTGTCGTAAGCACCTGAGAGACAACAACTTGAGGGAGGAAGGGTTTCTTTTGACTCACAGTTTCACAGGTCTTGGTCAGTGGTTGGCTCCACTATTTCTCTGCCCATTGAGAGGCAGAACATCATGGTGGGAGGCTGTGTCAGGACAGATCTGTTCAACTCATAAGATCCAAGAAACAGAGTCCATAGGTGGGCTTCTCAGCCCTTGAGTCTCCTGAACTACACACTGGTTATTGTATTTATGTTCTTGTGGACATCTAGAGAGAGAAAGTAAGGTTATCATTAGACTTAGAGATTTCCCAAGATCCATGGTCCCTCTCCTTCCAAAGAACAGGGCTGCCAGCTTAAGCATGTGCTTATAACCAAATGGCTCATCACAGATAGTATTACCTTAAGCCTTTGTGAGATCTTTCTCAGCTGTTTGTCCCTATGAATGTTGTTTATTCATCCGTTTGTACAGCGGAGGGATCAGTGTGTAATGCTTGCAGGGAAGAGAGCTGATGTGGTGGGTCTGGCATATGTTTGGGGTGGTGGATCCTTAGACACACCCATTCTTTCCCTCCTGTCTGCTGCCCCCATGGACAGAGCACCAGTGGATCTTAGATATCAGTCAGCAACAGACACAGGACACCCCTGTTCTTTTATGTAAGAAGAAACAGCCCACATGGCCCATCGATTCCAGGAGGAAGAGTCAGTCACGGAGCAAAGATCCCCTACCCAGCCTAGCTGAAATATGCCACCCAATTGGCCAAGGAGCCAGGGCTTTGGACCCCCGAACTTTGGGATGCTTTGGTATACAGAAAACTTAGTGGATAGCTCTTCAGTCAACATTCACTTGTGGAGGAAACAACACGAGTCATCGCCTGCAGCTCCTTTTCAAACTCAGCCCGGGATTCCACTTGACATAGGGGCCATCCTCTAAACTCCAAAGACCACCTCTGTACGACTAACCTTGGTTATCAACAGGACACACCTAGGAAGAGGGTACCTAAGCCGAGGAAGTACTTTTATCAGTTGGCCTGTGGGCATGTCTGTGGGATATTTTCTTAATTGATAGTTAATGTAGGAAAGGCCAGTCTAGGATGGGTGATGCCATCCTTAGTCAGTTGGGCCTGGGCTGCGTAAGAAAGATAGCTGAGTGTGAGACTGGGAGCAATCTAATACGCGGTGTTTGTCTATGGCCTCTGCTCCGGTTCCTGCCTCCAGGATCCTGCTTGAGTTCTTGCCCCAGCGTTCCTCAACCCCTCTCCTCCCCCAAGTTAGTTTTGGCCAGTGCCTTATCAGAGCAAGAGAAAGCAGGTTAGGAAGCCTGTCACCATGACTCGGGCATGAACCACTCTTTCGGCATTGGCAACTGACCAAAGAATGATGGCTGACACACAGAGAGTCATAGATATGATGATGTGATGAGCGTGTTAAATGAGTCCTTCAAGGCCTGGATCGACCAATTCCACCTTTGACAGGTATTTCAGGTTCCTGGATCCCACAGTGCCATGCCTGGGACTAACAGGAAGGGTGTAGTCAGCCCACACCAAGACCATTGCCAACACCCTAAGTGACAGTCAGCAGCAGTTAATTGTGTAAGAGGCACTCAGCCTGCCACTTGTCCCCTGAAAACATGTTTTTGTGTTCATCCACTATGCTCTGGGCCCTGTGCTAGAAGCTGTGACTTAGAATTGATTATGACACCCTCAGTCCTGTCTTGTCCTCGGGGAATTCCCAGCTCAGATTCAAAAACAAGATTGGCTTTCTGAGTCCAAGCTTATTAAAAACAGGTTTCAGCTGGGCAGCTGTTGTGGGGTGGCTGAGCAGAATATGCTCATGGCCTTGAGTTCTAGGCCAGGACTAAGAGCCCAGCACCTGAGCACCCTGACACCCCCCACCCAGCACTCTTCCTGTAGCCTGACTTCTTATGAGTGAGAAGCTGAGTCTTCCATTTCTCAATCTGGGCCAAAAATCAGAAGTTCTAACTCAGCCACAGAGTGCCTGGAGCTGCAAGATTTACCTTTCAACAGCTCTGTGTGGGGGTGGAGAGAAAGAGAATGGTGAACTCTAAGCACACGTAAATGTCAACTGTGCATCCAAAGGGAGGGAGAGAAGTGGGGGGCAGTCAGAAGCCTGGCACAGGCCTCCAGGGATCTCTTTGGATGATGAGTCCCATTGTGTGATGACTCGGGCAGACAGGGAGGGTGCCACATGCCAAGAACACTGTCAACACAGAAGTGAAGGTTAGTGCCAGCTCTGCCCTGGACCTCACCAGCCTTCTCAGGGAAAGAGCACTGCCCTGTCTGCCACACCCAAAATTGTCTGAAAGTCCCAAGTACCCTATGCACTTGCTTCTTCCCAATGTTAGAGTCAAAGTGGAGGGAGGAGGAACCAATGCGTTTTTAAAATTAATTAATTTTTCTATTATCAGCTTGATACAGTATAAATTCTTATCTTAATAGTGAAATGTTTTATTGAGGCTTGCTCAGTAATTGAGTAAAACCAAAACTTATTATAAGCCACAGTCATCCTAGGGTCCCCCCTTCTATATACATAACCTCCATGATTCTGTGGGTTGCAGTCTGATGGTTCTTTGCTTTACATCTGGAATCCACATATGAGTGAGAACATACCATGTTTGTCCTTCTGGGTTTGGGTTACCTCACTCAGGATGATTTTTTTCTAGTTCCATCCATTTGCCTGCAAACCTCATGATGTCATTGTTTTTCTCTGCTGAGTAGTATTCCATTGTGTATATGTACCACATTTTATTTATCCATTCTTCAGTTGACGGGCAACTAGGTTGTTTCCAGGTCCTGGCTATTACAAATAGTGCTGCTATGAACATAGCTGAGCATGTATCTTTGTGGTATGATTGAGCATTCCTTGGGTATATGCCCAAGAGTGGGATGGCTGGGTCTTGAGGTAGTTCGAATCCCAATTTTCTGAGAAACAGCCATACTGATTTCCACAGTGGTTGTACAAGTTTACATTCCCACCAACAGTGGAGGAGTGTTCCCTTTGCTCCACATCCTCTCCAACATTGACTGTCATTGGTGTTTTTGATCGTAGCCATTCTGACACGTGTAAGGTGGTATCTCAGAGTCGTTTTGATTTGCATTTCTCTGATGATTAAGGATGTTGAGCATTTCTTTAAATGTCTTTCAGCCATTTGTGATTCTTGTTTTGTGAATTCTCTGTTTAGTTCTTTAGCCCATTTTTTAATTGGATTGTTCAGCATTTTGATGTCTAGTTTCTTGAGTTCTTTATATACTGTGAAGATCAATCCTCTGTCAGATGTGCCAGAACCAATGTTTTTTGACTTTTGTTTCTCATTGGCTGGCTCTGAAACATTCAGATGCATCTGCATCTCTGATGTACATCTCCCATCAGAAATTTGAGGACATCTGTTTAGAAACACTGTGGACAGAAGCCACTAAGGTCACTTTCCTTTTGCATCAAAGTGTCAAAAAGTCTCCCTTAGGGCTAAGTTTATTACTTCCGGCTTTAGCAACTTACCAAAACTAGGACTTAGAAAGATGTTTTGATTATTCCATCATAAAAACAAGAAACAGGCAGACAGACAGACAAACAGACAAACAAAAAACAGAAAAGGTTATCAGTTTGGTGCAATTGAAGACTTTGTTATCTTTAAAAAACATTCCGCAATGGATCTCAGCAGCTCTAATTATAATATACATTAGGCCCCACATCTTTCTGCATGTATGGAAAAATCAATTTCATTTTACTGCTCCTTAATTCATGGAACTGTTATATGCTCTGAAAGTGTAATTAAAACACAGAATGTGTTCAAGTACATTTTGTGGTTTACAGTAGAGTAGGAAGAAGCCTGGGTGAAGCCTAGGTTAATTTATTGAAGTCAGTCATTGCTCTGGTTCTTGGCTGCTCCTCAGTATTTTGCTATGGTTTCCAAGCATCTGACCTGAAGAGTTAGTTAGCACTGAGTGTCAGTGTTCTATGGAAATAGGACCCAGGAGATGGTGAGAATCATCATGGCAGAATAAGAAGTGCAAACCACTCTGCTGTTTTTTTTTTTAACTGTGGTCCTTCAACTTCAGAAGTATTGACATATGGGGCTGGATGTTCCTCTCTCTCTCTCTCTCTCTCTCTCTCTCTCTCTCTCTCTCTGTGTGTGTGTGTGTGTGTGTGCGTGCACGTGCGCACGCGCACACACACACACACACACACACACACACACACACACACACACACACACACACACTTGTGGAGGCCAGAGGTCACCTCAGGTGTCCTGCCTCAGGAGTTGTCCATATATATGTATGTGTTCTCTTTTAAAAATATTTGTTTTTAATCTTTGTGTATGAATGTTTTGCCTGCATGTATGTGTATACCCCACTTATGTACAGTTCCCATAGAGGCCAGAAGAGGGTGTCAGATCCCCTTGAACTGGCATTACAGTGGTTGTAAGCCACCACATGGATGCTGGGAACTAAACCTCAGTCCTCTGGACGATCAGCCAGTATTTTTAACGGCTGAGCCCTCTCTCCAGCCCCAGAAGCTGTCTGTCTTATTTGTTGAGACAGTGTCTTTCACTGACCCAGAGCTCACAGATTGGACCAGGCTAACTGGTCATGAGCTCCAGACACCTGCCCGTCTGTCTCTCCAATGCTGGGATTACAAATGTGCATCACCATGCCAGCTTTTTTATGTGGGTGCTGGGGGTCAAACACAGACAGGTCCTCATTTCTGTGCTGCAAGCTTCGCCCCAGTAGAGCCATCTCCTCAGCCCTGCAGGTTGGCATTCTTGATTGTGGAAGGTGCTTGCACGCGTACTTTAAGGTTTTAAGCAGCATCCCTGGCCTACCCACTAGATACTGCTATACCAGGAGTGACAAATGGAAACCTCCCCAGAAATGGCCAAATGTCCCCTGGGGAAGCAGGTACAAAGTCCATGCTCCCCATCTCCCACTCCTCACCCCTGACCCCAGTTAAGAATCACATGCTGGACATGAGAATGATATTCCTGGTAGACATGCAGTTTACACAGTCACAACAGGAGCATGGCTGCCTTCTTTCTTTCCTTCCTTCCTTCCTTCCTTCCTTCCTTCCTTCCTTCCTTCCTTCCTTCCTTCCTTCCTTCCTCCCTCCCTCCCTCCCTCCCTCCCTCTCTCCCTCCCTCCCTTCCATCCTTCCTTCCTTAATGCAAGTTCTCACTATGTAGCCCCGGCTGACCCAGAACTTGACCTGGAGCCAGCGTGGCCTCAAACTCATAGAGATAGGCCTATCTCTGCCTCTTGGGTGCTGGGAATGCTTTACTTTCTTGATTATTCACAAACTACGCAGTGAATGTTTTGTTCATCTGGTCTTGGATTCACTGAAATATGTTTCTTATTTGTGAGATAATATATGTAGCAGTCATGACAAATGGCTTCTATGTTGATTGAATAATTAGTGATAAAATATGCTATTAGGTTTTCTCAGCAGCATATGCTCTTAGTTACAAACTTCAGCATATAGCTCCTGTTTTTCTTAACCTTTTTTTTCTCCCTACTGATACTCTGAATTTGCTTCTAAGAAGGCAGATGCTCTGTGAGGTGAGGTTTCCGTGTATCAGAGCATTCTGTTTCAGGAGCCTCATGGACCAATGAAAGGTCCCTGGAGAAGACTCCTTGAACACCTGGGCAACAGCCGCTGGATCTTTCTGGATAAGCAAGTAGACTTCGTAAGGGCTCACTGTGGGAAAAGCAAACCCTGTTGCAAGGGATCTTGTTCTGCCCAAGATGGGACAATCTCTTTTAAGCACTTTCTGGAATATTCTATAATAGCAGCCGAAAGTTGCATGCATGGATTGATTTGTCAAAGGATCAGCAGGGCCCATTGAATGCTAAAGACTACAGTGCCAAGAAAATACAACGAAGGGTGAAACGCCAGAGATAAGGAATGCCAAGGTCAGGGTAGCATGAGGCAGGACTCTGCCTTCACAGTGAGGGGGTCGGAGCTCCAGGGTATCTGAGGCCCTGCAAGTGGCTCCATCTTGCTACTTCTAGGGCCATTCGACAGTTATAGCACGTTCCCATCTTGCAGGGAGAGTGTGCCAGGACAGGGCATCTGGACTTCATTCTGCCATCAAAGGATCACAGCAGAGGACGTACCTCTCCGGAGTTGGAATCTTTAAAAAATGGCCAGAAGCAGAGGAAATGGATATCTCAGCAAGTGTGCAGAGAGGGTCCTCGGTGGGCAATGCGATGATCCACCGGAGAAGAGGGGGCCGGGGCCCAGGTTGGTGCAAGAGATGGGAGCCGACAGACAGAGGAGCGTGTTTACAGACTGGCTGCGTGGGCGTGATGAGATGCTTGGAAGGGGCTGACTTCTTCATCAGCTCGCTCTGCTACTCAAGAGTATGCCGTCTCCAAAATCGTCACCTCCACACCTGGCCTTAGCAGTCTTCCCCATGCTGCTTTTTCTCTGCTCCAGGGTCTCCTCCAGGGGCTCTTTAACTGCACTAGGCCTCGCGTCTCTGCTTTACCTCCTCACCACCCACCTCTGCTCTGATCATGTCCTCACTGCCCCAGCTCTGCCGTGACTACTCTTCACCCCTCATCTCTGCTCTGACCACCTCCACACCCCACCTCTGCTCTGAACACCTCCACACCCCACCTCTGCTCTGACCACCTCCACACCCCACCTCTGCTCTGAACACCTCCACACCCCACCTCTGCTCTGACCACCTCCACACCCCACCTCTGCTCTGAACACCTCCTCACCCCACCTCTGCTCTGAACACCTCCACACCCCACCTCTGCTCTGACCACCTCCACACCTCTACCTCTGCTCTGACCACCTCCACACCCCACCTCTGCTCTGACCACCTCCACACCTCTACCTCTGCTCTGACCACCTCCACACCTCTACCTCTGCTCTGACCACCTCCACACCCCACCTCTGCTCTGACCACCTCCACACCTCTACCTCTGCTCTGAACACCTCCACACCCCTACCTCTGCTCTGACCACCTCCACACCCCACCTCTGCTCTGACCACCTCCACACCCCACCTCTGCTCTGAACACCTCCACACCCCTACCTCTGCTCGGAACACCTCCTCAACACCCGTCACTCACTGGAGCCTTCCCTCCTTTATCACTTAGCACAGAAATCCCCTGCTTAGGTGGAAAACCTCAGCCTCCCAGATGACCACGCCCCGGGACTGCAAACAGGGTGGAAAACACACCCAGCCCCCTACCACCTGGGGTCTGAGGCAGTTTGGTTGCGACCACACATTAACTAAGTCCCTCTTCTCCTATCTGACATCTGTGTGACCTCTGTCATGTAATCTATAATCCTATTTGCTTACTTTTGTCACATTGTATAGGTCACATATTTAACTAAGCCTACTCACTAAAACATTCAAGAGCAGACATCTGGCTTTGTCTAGAAGGACTGAGGCCTCTTCCTTTGGACGCCAAAGCTGTGCTGCCGGTCTGATGCCACAGTGTTAACAAATCTTGTACCTGAAGGGCGATTGGATTCAACATCTTTTTTAGCTCCCTTTCTCCTCCCCCTCCCCCAAACGTCCACTATCATAATTATTCCCTGAAACCCTCTGACACTCCATCCAACACAGCTGCCAACGTTGTCCCTGCATCCATTTTGAGTGAAGCCACATTACCCCATGACTGAGATCCCCTCAGGTATCACCACAGGAAAATACTACATTCTCCAGAAAACATTCCTGGCTCTAGATCTCCCTTCCTGGGTCATACATTAACTGGGTCCAACTTGCCTACCCAGAGGAAGAATGGTTACCGTCACATAAGTCACAGATGAACTAAGCCTGCTTCTCTACCAGGCAAGACCCCCTTTTTCTTGAAAACTTTAAAAGAAGACATCTTGCTTTGTCTAGATGTGTATGGGACCATTTCAGACTCCTCCGGCCATGTTGCCGTTTGTGTTAACAAACATCTTATTACCTAAATGATGTCACCTCAGAGCCTTTCTCTCTGACCTTCTCTCCTCTCCCTCCCTTAGGATGCCAGCTGTGACTGGTTCCTGCCTCTGGGAGCGGACATTGGAGAAGTATTTAGAGAGGTACGTTAGGTACCAGGAAAGCATCCTGGGGTGAATGACTAGATGATCAGAGCAACTGGTGTCAGGCAAGCAGAGCCGGAGGAACCATGCGCTTGAGGGAAGGGAGGGCAAGACGATATAGACAGAGATATGTGGTGGGTTGAGCACAGCTGGCATGGCCGAAGGAAGATGCTGTGCCCCCTGGCTTGGGGTTATGGTGATGCCACGGGGAAATCCAATGGAGGTGAGCCAGGCAAAGCCTGAGTGACAGACAGGTCTCTCCAGAGGTCTGTGTGCTGCTGAGTCAGGTACAAGGTCCTGCTTCGAGGCACCAAATGTTCCCTTCTAATCCTCAGAGGAGCTGCCAGGTGACGGAGGCAAAGAGAAAAACCTGTATAGCATTTCATTCTGAGCAGCTCAGTGCTCAAGGATGTGAACCCAGAGGCACAGCTGGACCCCAGTACTAATGTCCAAGGTCACTCCCTGATGCCCCACCCAGGACCCCAAACATCCCTGCACAAGATAAGTAAGACTCTGCCGAGGCCATTGCCAGCTCCCAGGGCTCAGACCCACCTTACTTCCTGCTTCTACCTGGAGCCCCAGGTCATCTCCTAAGCATGGTCACACACAGAGCAGGTGACAGGGTAAGGGAGTGGTCCCTAGTGGACCGCTGTGGTCCAACCAGTCCCTATTGTCTCACAGGCCCAGCTGAAAGGCTCTGAGGAGAACAGCCTCAGCCCACCAGCACTGCTGAGGGGAGACTCGGGGCTCTGAGATCCACCCTTCCATGGGGGTGGCCTCCTTGCAGGCCTCAGTAACACTCGTCTTATATCGCATCTCTTGTCAGGGATGAACCCGCTAATGTTTGCTTTTGGTCTCTTCCTTCACATTCTCCCTTCATCCATGGATTCTACTATCTAAATTTTACCAGGGCTGTGGTCATTTTCCTGCTATGTACCCATTTAAACTTTATATCTTTTATTAGGGTTACGTTCCTGGATAAAGAAACCCGAGGCACTTGAAACTTTATCTACTGGAAGCTTCTGCCTTGGCTTCCAAAATGCTCCTGATCGCCAGCAAAAATCACCAAGTCATTATCTCTGACGGATGGAGCTTTGTGAGTTTCAGACCCTGAACAGGTGAAGATGGATGTCTACATAACTCACACTCTTGCTATCCTGTGGGATTTTTAAATGCTTTTGAATGAGTTGATTTATAACAGTGAAGCTATCATAAAAATTATGTATATTTAATTTTCTATTAAAATGAACATGACTAGGGCTGGAGAGTTGGCTTGCACCTAAGAGCACTTACTGCTCTTGTATTCAGTGGCCAGGTTCAGTTCCCAAAACCCACACTGGACAGCTCACAACTACCTCTAACTCCAGCTTCAGGGGACCAGACACCTACCTCTGGTCTCCACAGGCACCACACACACACACACACACACACACACACACACACACACACACACACACACTTAAAAATGAAGTAATTCTTTAAAATATCAATACTACTGTCCAATTTCAAATATGAAATTGATGCTACACATTGGTTGTGGTGTATGTTAGGTTTTTAGGTGTGTGTGGTGTATGCATACATATGTGTTTAGGTATGTGTGTATGTGTGTGTGTGTGTGTGTGTGTGTGTACAGAGAGGCCAAAAGTGCCTTTCTCGCTATTTCTTTTTCCACCTTTGTTTTGAGACAAGGTTTCTCACTATCCCTGGACCTCACTGATTTTGCTAGACTAGCTGGCCAGGGAGCTTCAGGATGTACCTGACTCTTTCCCATCACCAAGCACTGGAAATAGATGTGTACATTGACACACTCAGCATTTACATGGGTGTCCAGAATCCAATCTGGGGTCCTCATGTTTGTATAACAAACCCTCCTCATTGAGCTACCTCCCCAGACCCTGGTGTATTGTTAAAGGTCATGATGTTATCTATAATTACACTACTGCTACACTTGTAAACTAGACTATTCAAATGTGGTTTCTTGCCTATGAAAATTTCAAGGGCATTTGGCCAATGTTTTAAGCACTTAATTCCCTCTTAAATAAATGAAAAGTTGCTAAGCCCAACAAAAGCATCCCATTTGCTTTAAAGACGCACTATGTCTATATTGTCAAATATTTGACTGAGAAACATTTGAAACACAGGGTACATGCAGCCAGGAGGAAAAAAAAATTAAAACTGAGAGGTTGTGGGTGGAGATGAGGGAGATTTGGGGGTCAGGAATGCAAGGCCAGGAAATCTCATCCCGCTGTGTACGAAGCCAATGCAGGGGAGCAGCCCTCTCAGGACTGCAAGGGCAGAGTGGGAGTCGGGAATTAGTTGTCTTCACTCTTGTCCTGTACTTTGGCCAGCTGAGGTTTCCTGATGCCAGACTCATCCGATCCTTCTCTGGGAATGGAGGGGACTCTGTGACAGCCACCGTCTGCTTTTGTCTTTCATGCTGCAAGAAGAGCAAGAGGGCCTAAAAAGATGACTCAGCAGATAGAGTGCTTGTTGTACAAGCATGGGGAGGGGCCTGAGTTCAATCCCCAGCCCCCATGTATAAAGCCATTAAAGACATCTCAGTTGCTGGTGGGTCCCCTAGTTAAGCAGCCCTGTTGAATCAAGGGTGTTTGTTAGCATGACGACTCATCTGTGTGTTTCTCTGGCTACCTCCCTCTTCATCCCAGAAGCATCTGGGTATGATAGTATTTCCAATGAGCTGGCTTGGCTCTATAGAATAATAATTATGGGTAGGTAAAGAGAGACTCTTCCAGACGGTGAGTGCCCAAGCCCTAGGAGCCAGGCTAGTGGATGCAGATGCTAGATTCTGGGCTTCCGAAGCCAGAGAGTTGTGCTGTAGGCACTTGGGTTGGGTGCTTACTGCCCTGAGCTTTAACGAGCAGCTAACACTTGGCAGCTGCTCTAATTCTAGGCACCCAGGAGTACTGCCTTTCAGCAGCAAGTGCCAAGGAGGTTCCTGCTACGGGCTGGTGTTTCCTGAGCAGGGCTGTCCACTGTAGGCCTACCACCGGCCTGTTCTGTTTTCTCCCTGTTCTGGCCACCCCACTACTCCCTGACTTTCTTGCCCTATACTTTGTGAAGGGGCCTCCCTTTCCTTGTTCTGGCTATCCCAACTAGAGCAATGGCCTCTCCCCTTTGCTGCTGTCTATCTTGTGGTGATTTGAATGATATGTCACTCACACACATACACACACACACACACACACACACACACACACACACACACACACACACACGCACACACACACACCCGACCCTGAGAGGTGCATGTGTTTGAATACTGATTCCCCAGCTCTCAGAACAGTTTGGGAAGATTAAGAGGTGGGGCTTTGTTGGAGGAGGTGTGTCACTGGGAGCTGACTTTGAGGTCATAAAAGACTCGATTCTCAGGATGCTCATTCCCTCTCTGCCTTCCACCTGCGGATCAAGATGTGAACTCCCAGCTGCTGCCGCCACTGTGCTTTTATTCCTCCACAGTAGAGACTCTGACCCTCTTGGAACTGTAAACCTGATTAAATGCTTTCTTTTTTGCCTTGGTCATGCTGTTTTATCATAAAAATTTGAAAGTAACTCAGACATATCACTTTCTCTGGGAGCAGCAGGAAGGCTGCTGGAGAGTCGAGGGAGCTAGTTGAAGCTCTTTCTGGCCACAAAAACAGTAAGATGTACTTCCTGTTCTATGGTTTCCCACTCTCATTCACAAAGGCAATGGAAAAGGTCTTCAGGGACTGTCTTAGTTAGGGTTTTTATTGATGTCACCAAACACCGTGACCAAAAAGCAAATTGTGGAGGGAAGGGTTTATTAGGCTTATACTTCCTTATTGCTGTTCATAGTGAAGGAAGTCAGGACAGGAACTCAAACAGGGCAGGATCCTGGAGGCAGGAGCTGATGCAGAAGCCATGGAGGGTGCTGTTTACTGGCTTGCTTCTCATGGCTTGCTCAGACTGCTTTCTTATAGAACCCAGGACCACCAGCCCAGGGATGGCACCACCCACCATGGGCAGGGCCCTCCCCCATTGACCCCTAAATGAGAAAATGCCTTCCTGTTAGATCTCATGGAGGCATTTCCTCAATTGAAATTCCTTTCTTTCTGATGACTCTAGCTTGTGTCAAGTTGACACACAAAACTGTCCAGTGCAGGGACTGGACAGAGATGGGAGAATCCATGCATTTGCATCCTTTCTGTGTACCTAGGAATTTTCTACTGAACAACTGCCTTACTTCCTGGCCTCATAGTGAGTAGGGGGAGGGAAGAAAAAGGACATAGAGAGCTCACTTTGTAACTCCTTCCTTCCCCTAGAAACCAGAGAGTCCATTTGCCCCTCTGTCTGATGGTTAGTGTTTGTCAGCTTGATACAAGCTAGAGTCACCTGGGACGAGGAAACATCATTCGAGGAATTATTGTCCTCAGATTGGCCAGTAAGCAAGTCTGTAGGGCAGTTTCTTCAGTGATATAGGAGGCCCACCCTTTTGTTGGCAGTGCCACCCCTGGGCAGATGGTCCTGGGTTTTATAAGAAAGCAGACTGAGAAAGCCATGAGAAGCAAGCCAGTAAGCAGCACTCCTCCATGGCCTCTGCATCAGCTCCTGCCCTGACTTCTCTCAGTGGTGGATTGTGACTCGAAAGTCTAAGTCCAAGAGATCCTTCCTTCCTCGGGTTTCTTTTGGTCATCATGTTTATTGAAGCTCTAAAAAGCCAACCAGGTCATCATCCAAGTTGCCATACAGGTCCTAATGTCAACTTCTGTCTCATTTTTTGTTTGGAGATTGTGTGTGTGTGTGTGTGTGTGTGTGTGTGTGTGTGTGTGTGTGTGTGTGTGTGTGTATGTGTTGTGGGAGGGGTTCCCAAAGAAGTCAGAAGAGGGAATCAGATCCCCTAGAACTGGAGTTACAGTTGTGAGCCGCCTGACATTAATAGCAGGCACCAAACTCCCAGTCTTCTGCAAGGGGTGGGGGGATGGACGGACAGATAGACGGACACTCAATTCCTCCTAATGGGAATGGCAGAATAACACCAAATGACCTTCCATCTGGGTTCCCTCCCTGGACAGTCTCAGAGTCCATGCTAGCCATCCTAAACTGAAGATTCACAGGCATCTACACTCTGATTGCAGAGCTCTGTGTCCAGAAGGAAGGGGCAGGGCCACTGCCCACACTGAAGTCAGGAGAGCTTGGCTCAGTTTTGTAAACTGTTTCCATGGCTGTGACACACAGCTCAGGTGAAAGAAAAACTGTAATCTGGCTCTTCATTGTTGGAAATGATGCAGTGTGATCCTATCCAAGGTCAAGTTGACTTCAAATACTAGAAGGCTGAGAAAGCCCCCGGTGGTCCAAGGAGATTTGGTGGAGAATTCCTTATCTGGGTTTCTGCCAGCTCCACGTTCAGCCCGTACATTCTACAAAGATTCTGCACAGTTCAGCTGAATTCTCAGATCTCAGCGGGACTTGCCAGCCAGAGATTTGCTTGGAGGTCAGTCATGGGGCCTCTATTTGCTTTTAAGCTTCCCTGAGAGGGGTGTGAACCTGCTCTTTGCTCCAGCACAGACCTGCATGCCCGTGTAAGACCTCCACAGCCTTCTAGATTATGGCAGGGCGTGAGTTGGGGGCAACACCCCTGCTGGGCTGCACTCCCCCTACCTTACTGATAGTCTGTTTCTTTTGGGGGGAGGGCTCTGCCTGTCTGCATCAGGGTGCTGCTGGCTTGAAGAGCAGGCCACAAAAGCCCCCAAGGTGGGCTTTGCCAATGAAAGGAGCTCGACAGTGAGGGTCACATTGAGAGGATGCTCATTGGCTTCATGCCTAAGAACACAACCTGGGTACCACTACTCCCACAAATGACTCACGGGGTTTTTGGAAGTGCATCCTGGCTCCTCGTCCCCCATTTCCACCTTCCCGGTTGTTATGATTCCTCCGAGCTCATGGTCCTACAGTCTCATTCCTGGTTGCTTTTGTTTCCTTCCTGAAAATTCAGATTTCAGGGAGATGCCTCAAAACCAGGTGGAATGGAGAATAACATATTACATGAAATTCAGGAGTTTCTAGAGAAGGGTATTGGAGACAGTGACCTGGTGCCAGCTCAGGGCAGAATTCTCAATCTGCCATCTCTGTTCCCTCACCACCTGCTCCAGGCTCCCTGTTGGCTGCCATGTTGGGCAGCAGCCAACTGAGAAGACCTTCCAGTTGGTGCCCCAGCCCTATCCTTGAACAGCACAGCTCGCCTGCTTTGGACGGCTTTGAGAGACATCGGTCGTTTCCGCTTTTTGCAATGGTTTTCCCTAGGTTCCGTGAAAGCCTTGCTAAAGACTCGCCCAATCCAATCTAAGAGCACCTGCAGGGAGGTCCACCACTTCCTTCATGTTCACATGGACACTTTGGGAGGAAGGCAGGGGCATTCAGGCAGAAAACATTACAGTCTTATGCTGGCTGGAGGGTGACATCAGGGATGTGCCACCTCTAACTGGGAGCAGACTGAGAACTGGAGGACCTGCGAGTGCCAGGCAGCCTGGTGACAACGGCATGGGCTGCTTGGAGAATGTCTACAGAAAGGTGGTTCTTGAGAGAGAGGTGCCGTCATCGAGATGAAGACACCTGTCAACGATGAAGCCTCGTTTCACGTTAGAACAAACAGCTTCCTTTGGCTTCTCAGCCAAGCATGTGGAAAATGCAGGATTTCTCTGTGGCCACAGCACAGGCTGCCAATACTAATGGGACAAGGAGAAACTTCAAGTGTGTGAAGTCCCCAGTCCTGGACATTGAGATCAAATGGCTACAACCATCTTCCTGTAAACATTTCCTGGGGAGGGGCAGACATAGTCAGCATTCTGCCACCAATATCCAGAATAGCAGGGGTTGTCACCCATGCTCTGTAAGCAAGCCCCTGAGGTACCACACAACAGAAGTCTCTGGTATGAAAAGCAGAGCCAGGCTAATTTAGAAGCATTCTGTTGAGAGCTCATAGAAGCAAAGAACGAGTTGAAGACCATGCCTGGGGCTGCAGATGCAGTGATCTTGGATGCCCAAACCCTGAATGTGCAAAATGGCCTTAGGGGAGTTCCCAGAAAAGACAGCTGAATTGCTTTAGCTGGGTCATGAGAATTTACTTGGGATCAAGGTCAAGTTAAAATCACCCCACCAGAAACATCCCAAAAGGAGCTGGCTGCAAAGTCCCACCAAATCACAGCTACTTCTGGAAGCCAAGAATACTAGATAGTGAGCAGCACTAGCTAGCCCAGGCCAGTGCTTGCCCCAGGGGTCACTGGAGAGTGGGACTGTGAAAACAGACCTGGAGCTTTGTGCAGACAGCCCCTAGCTTGGAGAGTAGACAGACGGGAGCTCAACCTCTCTGTGACTTCAGTTCCTCACCTGCAAAGCGGAGCCTGTAAGAGATACCAACCTTAGCTTATCAGCTTGCAGGGGACTCATGGATGAGCAGCTCCTATACCAGGAGTACCAAGTGTTTCTATACCAGGTCACACTTTTTTTTTTTTTTTTTTTTTGAGACAGGGTTTTTCTGTGTCGTTTTGGTGCCTGTCCTGGATCTTACTCTGTAGACCAGGTTGACCTCAAACTCACAGAGATACGCCTGGCTCTGCCTCCAGAGTGCTGGGATTAAAGGCGTGCGCCATCACCGCCCGGCCAGGTCACTTTTTTAAAAACACCATTTACTCAAGATCCAGGGCTGGTGACACAATTTGCAGAGTCCAGTACAGATGAGAAGAATGGGGATCCTTGTGCAACCGTTATTAGGAATTCCTAGACATGAATAATGGTTCATACCTGTAATCCTAGCACTGGGTAGGCAGGGGCAGGAAGATCTAGTGCTAGGTAGACTGTGGCAGGAAGATCCTGATAGCTAGAGCTATACAGTGAGATTTTAGGCCAGTCTGAGTTGTGTCTTAAAAAAAACAATTGTGGAGAGTGGCAGCATAGAATTACACCCAAGTGTGGAGCCCTTTCAAGAACTAGTTCCCACGGGACTATGGGCATCCCATGTCCCCAGAGCCAGCCTTGTCTGGATCATCCATAAGGCCAGGCTTCATCCACACACTGGTCTCCTTGGGAACCTGAGCCTTGCTGTTTTTCCAACAATACACTTTCCTGTGAGGCTTGTATTCCCCTTCTAAAGAACACGGGGAAGTGGCTATCTTCTCCTTTGGAAGGAGAAAGGAAATAAATAGGTAGGTGCTGGACGGCGGGCCAGCTGGATGTCCTGGAGGTTCAGGACATGGGAATCTGGGGGAGAAAAATCTTATAGGTGCAGGGCCAGTAGCAAGTGACAGGAAGAGAGCCAGGTAGAACAAAGGAGCCCAGCCCCTTGCCATTTTGAGGTGACATGCTTTATTAAGAAATGACTGGCAAGAGAAAGCCACACGACTGTAAATGTCAGCAGGAGCCCAGAGCCGATGCCTGTCATTGTCCATGAAAAGGTCCCTCTCAGAAAAGGCAGCCAGCACAGACAGAGTTCTGGCCCAAGTGATAGCCTGGCTGGCTCTGAGCTCCTGGCTGGGTGTCCACGCAAGAACAGACTTCTGTCCAAGAATATCATACTGCTCCAAGCAAGAACATATCCCCACCCCACACTCCGCACCAAATCCAAGACCTCTGTCTGACGTCTCTCCTTCTCAGGTCTCATTTATCTGGGACAGCCTCCCAGTCCCTAGGAGCACACGATATCAGGAGCTTGTGTGCTCCAACTCAGTCCCGACTTCTCTGACTCAGTCCCAAAATCTGTTTGTCAGCTCTATGGCCAATGGGCTTCCCACTGGGCTTCTGGACTGCAATGGGTTTCATGGCTAGCCTGCTATGATCCCGCTTTGGGACATTTCATGGAATCTCTCTCTCTCTCTCTCTCTCTCTCTCTCTCTCTCTCTCTCTCTCTCTCTCTCTCTGCAGAAATATAAAAAGTTCATCAAAAGGAATCTAAAAAGTGGTATGGTATACCTGTTCAAATCTAAAGACAAATAGAATCCACCATTTGCCTATGCTTCTGGTTCTAAAAGAATTAGAAACATGTCCCTGGGCCAAAATCTCTGCACTGCGCTGCCTAGAAAAGACAGCCCTAGAGCCAGCTCTAGAATTTCCTAAGCTCACAGCCTACTAGACTTTCTCCTCCTTCTTGAGCTGCTTCTCTCATGTTCTCACCTGAGAGCTCTAGCCCAACTCCACACATCCCAGCAGGCACTCTATTGAGTTTGTAATGTTAACAACCCCACATCTTCCCCAACAGCGACCATCAGTGGGGGAGTCTGCTCCCAACATCAGGACCATGGCTTGTCTAACTGTATATCGCTAGACTGTGCTGGATCTGTGATTAAAAAGACATGGGAAAACACCCCAGGAAGGCTTGTTTCATTCATTCATGAATTCATGAATTCACTCCTCAATCATGAATAATCCTTCATGACAAACCTTAGCCCTCTGTCCTAAATAGCTTTCTGTTGCTGCGATAAGTACCATGACCAAAAGCAACCTGGGGAGGGGAGGGTTTATTTCATCTTACAGCTTATGGTCTATCATGAAGGGAGTAGGGACTCAGGGCAGGAACCTGGGGACAGAAATTAAAGTAGAAACCACATAGGAACACTGCTTAATGGCTTGCTTCTCGTGGCTTACTGAGCTTGTTTTGTGTGTGTGTGTGTGTGTGTGTGTGTGTGTGTGTGTGTGTGTGTGTGTGTGTGTGACCAAATAATCTTAAGTTTTATTTAAATAACCTCCAGTGAGAATACAGCAGACTAATCAACCATTTCCTCACCACCAATTCACCTCATCAGGGAGGTGTGCCTCTCAATGGAGGCGGCCTTGGCCTTGACCCCGACAAGCTGCTGGGGGAGTATCCACAGTGGAGTGGGGGTTCTTGATGGTCTCATCCACGGATACAATAAGGCATGCAGCCTCAGACGCTGCTGTCAGGGCATTGATGCGCACCATGGCCGGCTCCCACACGAAGGCCTGGAAGTTGTCAGCAATGTCCTCATTGTTGATGTCCACCCCATACCACATACCCCCCTGTGCATGCCGAGCCCTCAGCTTGTTAAGGATGTTTGTGGCATCAAAGCCAGCATTGTCACACAGCTGTCGGGGAATGATTTCCAGGGCCTTGGCATATGCCCCGATCAACAGTTGCTGTTTCCCTGGAATGGTCCTTGAGTAATCCCGCAGGTATTTGGAGAGCTCCATCTCAATGGCCCCACCACCATCCACCACAGAGTCATTCTTGATGGCCCTCCTCACAATCATGATAGCATCATGCGGGGACTGCTCTGTCTCCTTCATGAACTGCTCAGCCCCACCACGGAGGATGATGATGGTACATGTCTTAGCCTTGGGGCAGCCGGTGAAGAAATTGTACCTCTCGCCTCCAATTTGGGTCTCTTCAAACACCTGGCAGTGGCCCAGCACATCTGGATTCAGAGAATTCACACTGGTCTGGATTGAGGCTCCACAGGCCATCATTGTCCTCTTCAGATCCTCCTCTGGCATGCGGCCAGCACAGAACATGTCCCTATCAGTAAAGAACTGGGTGGCCACATCCCCAATGGGGAGTTTGGACAAGATGACTTTGGCTCCAGATTGATGGATCTTCTCTAACTTGTCATAGAGAATGTTCCACTCAGCATCAACAATTGCCTGGTAATCCTCCACTGTGTGGATTCTGATTTCAGCATTATCTTTCTCTGCTTTCAGCTTGAGCTCAACATTTAAGAGGGTGAACTTGGGGTTCTTATACTTCTTGGGCTGCATTTCAAACTCAGCATAAGAGAAAGTCTTCTTGAATGTGACACCAGCCACCAGCTGAGACTCCTCTAGGGCTCCACCCTGCACTTTCTTGATGCCAATCATTTTAAGCTGCAGCAACTCATCAAGCATCATCACTGCATCAACCACCATCCTGGTGAAGAAGACCTTCTGCTGAGAGATCAGCTTGAAGCTCAGGGCTGTCATTGCACACTTCTCCAGCATCTTCCTCTGTTCAACTTTATCTTGCTTCTTCACAGTCACAGTAATCTCTTTGATCTTGTCAACAGCCAGCTGGTTGGCTGTGCGGAAGGCTCGGATGATGATCTGAGGGTGCAAACCTTCCTCCACATAGGGCTTCACCTGCTTCAGAAACTCAGCAGCCAGTAGGGTCACTGAGGTGGTGCCATAACCAACCTCAGCATCTTGGGATTTGGCAATGTCCACTAAGGTCTTTGCTGCAGGTGGATGACATTGAGGAGTTTCAGAATTGTGGCCCCATCATTAGAAATTGTCGCCTTGCCGTGACCATCCACGATAAGCTTGTCCATGCCACGGGGACCCGGTGTGCTTCTTACAGCCTCAGAAACCACCTGGCAGGCACTGATGTTACTCACAAGCTGAGGGATGCCTTGGGAGCTATCAGCTTCTTCTTTCAACAGGATAACTGGTATGGGCATCATCTTGGAAGCAGCTTCAGGGGCCCACAACTCGTCTGTTCTCGGCCTCGGAACCCCTGAGCTTGTTTTTTTAAACTGCCCGGGGACCACCTGCTCAGAGGTGGCATAGCTCACGGTGGGCTGGGTCTCCCTCGTCAATCATTAATCAAGAAGATGCTCCATAGATTTGCCTACATTCTGATGGAGGTATTTCCTCCATTAATTGCTTCTTCCCAGAGTACCCTAGCTGTGTCATTCAAGTTGATAAAAATTAGTCAGTACATCCACAAATACTGTTTTAACTCAGCATTTTATCTGTCTGAACCTTACTTCCAAGTATGGGAAAATAATAAATATGACTCCTTTGAATGTCCTTGTTGTTCTCAACCATTTAGCCTTGCACAGGGTTGGATTCCACAAAGAGGAACAAGGTCACCAAGAACCAGGGCTGTGAACTTGGTAGGTACCAAACTGGTGTTATTAGGTTGAAATTGTGACGTGGCAGGAAGCCACCAGAGTGATTTTTTGGAATTTCAGATAGTGGGACTCTGACTGCCATGCTCAATTGTTTGAGCAGAGAAGATTTGGAAGCATGAGGAGACTCTGAAGGTGATGAATCTGACAGGAATGGGGCTTTCCACACTGAATTAATCAAAGGTTGTTTTAAAAATCACATTGTCTCTCCTCCCCCGAAATTGTATCTCATGAAAGATAGATGCTCACACATGTGCTTCTTTAGGACATGATGGAGTCAGGTGTGGTGGTACACATCTGTAATCCCAACAATTGGGAAGTTAATTTAGGAGAGTAGCCTCATCATGAGTTTGAAGCCAGCCTGTGCTACATAGTGAGTTCTAAGCAAACTCTAATAGAGACCTGAGACCTTGACAACATCTGATTTCTATAGTGCAGTGGAAATTTGACCTTGTGTGGGTACACACACACACACACACACACACACACACACACACACACACACACACTGCACGGGGTAGAGGGCTTTTCCCTCCTAAGCTGGATTCCTGGAAGAAGGAGCCATTTCTGTAGGTGTGTTATGCAGACCATCCTACGTCCAACACAACTAAACAAGACTTTTCTGATTGCATCACTTGTACCTCTTGACATTCTCAACTCTTATTTTCAGACTGGAGAACTAACTTGTGAATTGGATAGCTGCCATAGGACCCTCTCCAGAAGCATTTCACAGCTTATGGTCAGCTTTACTCTTTTAAAAGCCTCTTCCATGAGGGTTGGCTTCCTGTAGTATTTCCAACCTGGTGGTCTCATCCACAGTAGGCTCCCTTCCACAAAACTCAGCTAGCTTCCAGTACCCTTGTTCCTATACCATAGTCCTGGTGCAGTTTCCCCATGACAACAAAACAATGGTGCAATCAAATATAGCCTGCAATGGTTAATTTGTAGACTTGACCCAAACCTAGAATGGTTTGGGAAGAAAGTTTCAATGAGGGGTAATCTACATCAGCTTGGCCTGTGGGGGGTTATCTTGATTGCTTCAATTGATATGGGAAGACTCAGCCCACTATGGGCAGCACCACTCCCTAGGCAGGAGTCTTGGACTGTGTAAGAGTAGAGAAAGGGAGTTGATAAAGCAAGTGAGCATGCATGCTCAGTAAGAGAAATGAAACTGGAGAGATGCACAAAGGATTAACAGGTACCCCTCATGTATTGTATTTGGCTTTCTATTGCCGGAGGTGATTCCCTGACAAATACTGCATGGAACACGGGTAAACAGGAACAAATGTTGGGGTGGGTTCATCATCTCAGCACATCCCATTGCCAGATAATGAAGGCAGCTACTGCATTCTCTCTGAGAACTTCCTCTTCTTCTGCACAATGAGAGGGGTTTCTGCTATCCAGAAAGAACTTAGGCTCAGGAAGTTTAATTGCTCATCTAAAAAAAAAAAAAAAAAAACAAAAAAACAGCTTTTCTTATTTCTAAAAGTTTCTGGAAGTTTCTTTCCTTCTTCACACACCCCAAAAAGTTCCCACCCTTTATTTAGATCTTGGCATTGTGTTGCCGAGTTGGAAGGTGGTAGGACAGGAAGCTGTAGGAAGGGCATGTTGAGGAGATGTTTGGGGTCCAGAGCCTGGGAGAAAAACAGAAGAGGAAAAAGCTTTGAGGGAAGTTATCCCACACTGCAGAT
The DNA here is from genome assembly GCF_049852395.1 of Peromyscus maniculatus bairdii. Taxonomy (NCBI): domain Eukaryota; kingdom Metazoa; phylum Chordata; class Mammalia; order Rodentia; family Cricetidae; genus Peromyscus; species Peromyscus maniculatus. The sequence continues at coordinate 145,694,210 of NC_134852.1, read as the reverse complement.
GCTGCTCACAGATACAGAATATTCGAATTAGTTTGAAATGACTTGCTGGTGACTGAGTTGTTATTAGACCCTCTGAGATTTGGCTTTCTGAATTTTGGCTTCAACAGAGTTCCATTTCCAACCTCGTGTGTCCTTGCTTCTCTGACCCTTCACTTCCAAGCTCCATCTGTCTTCGCGTCCTGCGGTCATTGTCTCCACCCTGGCCTTGCGGTCCTCCTGGGCATGAGGTTCGGATGCTCTTCCTGCTCCATGTGCATGAGAGCAGTCTTCTTGCAGCTGCCTCTCCTGCTGTGTCAGCCTCCCTCCCTCCACCTGCTCAGCACCTGCCAGGGACCTTGCGAAAGCCCTGGTCTCATCAGATCATTTGATGGTTTAAGACTATTCAGCGCCTTATCACCTTGAATCATAAGGGAAATCCCCCATTTAGAGGCACATATTTGTAATCCCAGCAATGGGTAGATAAAGATAGGAGGCTTATAAATTCAAGACTAGCCTGGGCTACATAGTAAGGCTGTGTATGGAAAGGACAGGAAAGGAAAGGAGAGGGACAGAGAAAGGCTGGAGGTGGGAAGATGGGGAGGAAAAGGGAGAGAGAGATTCTCACTATGGCAACAAATGCCTCCATCCCTGGCATGTCCACTTTTGCAGCCTCATCCCACCCCTTCCCCTTTTCCAGGTGTGATTGTGCCCTGTGATCCAGGTACTGAGAGTCTCTGTAGTGCATTGGAAGCCCAGGATTCATCTCTCCAGCTCTTTGGCATATCAACAAGAATATCTCTGAGAGACCTTACCATGTTCAAAACTGAACACTGGCCTTTGCACACTCACCTCCCTGCCTCTCCTTCTCACTGTCAACAAACCACCCAGATACTCATGTAGAAAACCTAAAAGCTTCCCCCTCCCCAGACCCATGAGTCACTAAGACCTGGGCATTTAACTGCAAAATACAACTCAGTGTTCATTCACTCAGCAGGAACTGAAGTCGGGGCCTTTTACCTCTGACCTCAGTCCCAGCATGTCCCTATCTGGAATCCCTGCTTCCCTGTGGGTCTTCTCCATCCATCTGCTAGAGTCCCAAGGAACCACGTGTCTGATGAGGTTCTTCTCCTCAGTGGCCTGTAGGTGAGATCCCAGCTCATGGTCACTTCAGCAATGCCCTGCTAGATCTAATCTCTGCTTTTTCTGCTGCCTCTTTCTATGCTCTTTCCTGCCTCTGAGCTCTCACACATGATGGGGTTCTTGACAAAACACTTTCCCCTTTCTATTTGTGACCCTGACCCCTTAACATCCTGCAGAGAAGCACAGACTACTTTTCTGTCAGTTCCTTAACACCTTACCTAAAGCACTGTGCCCACTTTCTCAATGATTTTACCGCACCTGGGGATTATTTTATATATTTTTCATTGATATAAGTTATATCCAACCACCTCTATGTAATTCTAATATCCAGAGTGGTGGAAATCATATCTTGCCTACACACCTTGGTCTCCCCAAGGCAATCACACCATGCATGGCACATTCTTGTTAAACAAATGTCCATGAACACCATTTCCACTTCCAGAGCTTGCGTGTGTTCATCAGGGTAGGACAGGATGCAGTGACAGGAAGACCTGCATCTGGACAACAGAGCTTCCCCGTGCAACCATCCGCATGGCCTTCCTGGGTAGGTAGTAGGGCTTCCTTCCTTCTTTTCATGTTCCTTTCTTTTCTTCCAACAGTGGGTGTAGGGATGAGGGAGAATGACTCCGTTAGTAAAACGATTGCCTTGAGAGTGTGAAGACCTGAGTTAAGGTTCCCAGAAGCGATTTACAAAGTCAGGTGCCATCAGCTTTGATAAAGAACAGCCACAATATGAACCACAAGGGCCCTTGGGCTAGAAGAAGGGACCTGAAGAGACCCTCATTTTGGTTGCTGCCAACCCAAAGGACCCAGAGCACTTTACCTGCAGGGTCTCAGGTGTTGCAGAAGACAGATCAAAGAGCCCATGCCTGAGCTCCAGGAACTCTGGTCCCTGCCACACTACAGATGGTCCTGACTTCTTTGAAGCTGACCATTTGAGTCTGTTGTCATGATTGCCTTTTCTCTCTGAATGTCCCTGCTCTAAAATCTGTAGTTGAAATTATCGACTATGTCATGAGCTGCAGTTCTTTTCTGCTCCTATAGGTTTGAGCCCTGATTTGCTGAGGCCTCCCCTTATAACAACTGTATCACCATGCCAGGTCGGACTTTCTAATACAGCTAATGGGAAGTGCCTCTCATAGCTGGGTGCTAAGTAGAGAACCTGTCCATCTGTTGGCAGAGAGAGCTGGTGCAGTTTTTTTCACTGTCGTGTCTGCCCCTTGTTCTTTGGGCAGCAGACGACACCATCTGCTTCCAAAATCCACTAATATGCAGTGGAACAACATGGTGAGAACCTTCCTGGACCAGGTTCAGTCTCCCCCTTTCTGACCAGCCACTGTCCTCCCCATCCCATCTGTGAGCGAGACTTGAGCTAGAAGGCTGGCAGCCCAGAAAGCTTGGCCAGGACAGCCCCAACTTCCTCCCACAACAAAGACGCATCCCACATCCCACAGAAGCCACAGGTCCAGGGAGAACAGAGGTGGGAGAGGGACCCTGAACTCAACAAATATGAAGACATTTGTGTTGCCTTGGAAACGACTCCCTTTGTGTCCTGGGATCAGCTCAAGCATACTCTATGAGATTTCGTCTCTGTGCTACTCACCTTTGCCAGTGTGCAGCATTATCAGGAAAACCCTGACATTAATAAAATGTGGATATCAATCTGCTAAACCTGATTAAGCCTTTTTATCGTTAACTGTGCCTCTCTGACATCCACAGCAACCCTGGAAATTCCAAACACAAGTTCAACTCATTGCCTCAGTTAGTGCAGGCTTCCCTTCCCCTGAGATTTGTGGGGTGTCAGGGGCAGAGTTAAACCATCTGGTGTGTATTTAGGACCAGGATGAATTCTGAAATGAAACATCTGGTCAGCGGCCAGGCCAAAGGAAGGTTTGGAGGGAATTAAGCTCCATCCATTCATTTAGCCTAATCCCCTGCAAAGGACAGTTAAATTGGGGGCGGGTCATTTGGAAGGAGAGTTTCTTTGCTGGCATCCTTGCAGCAGCTGATTCATCCTTCATCATAATAGAGTGTAGAACTGGGGATTACCATTTCCATTTATCCGAGAGTCGCAGTTACCACATTGCCAGCATCCCATTTCACGTGCTTGATTCAGAATATGTAATAAAAGCTCGATTAGTGAGAACATACATTTTCAGCAGTTCATTCCCCAGATTGCTAACTGCTGATGTGTCTGTCCAATTTAGAGATGCTGTCCTAGTGCAATAGTAACCTGTGCAGAATGGCTTGAACACCAGAATTGGATCTCAGCTATCTGCAAGTGCCTTGGACCCTAATAGGAGAGTTTTTGCCTCATGGAAAGCAGAATCGATGGAGCTGAAGTGAGGCAAGGGACATTCAGGAGAAAGACATTAACCATGGTCATTGGTTGGGTCCTTTGGGGCCTTCTTCTTCAGTGAAGAGAGGGTGGAAACCATGCAAGGTGGCTCTATAAGGGCTTTGATATGTAGAATAACTCCCTTTGGTGCTACTTACTACTATTCAGTGAGCAAAATAATACACATCTATGAAGACCCCACCTTGATGATCAGTGGGTAAAGTGCTTACTGCACAAACATGAAGATCTAGTTTGGCTCCACGACATCCATGAAAATGTCAGGCATAGAGGTCCACATGGAAAGGTAAAGACAGATGATCCCAGGGGCTTGGTAGCCAGCCAGCCTCGTGGAAATGGTGGTTCCTGGTTCAGTAAGAGACCGTGTCTCAAAAATAAGGTCGAGAACACTAGAAGACATCCAACATTGACTTCTGGCTTCCACATGGTATACACACACACACACACACACACACACACACACACACACACACACACACATCTCAGGCTCTACTATGTGTCAAGCACTGTGTTGAGTGCTGGGGGGGAGGGGCATAGACGTCTATGTTCTGGTTTTGGGCTTCCAAGGCTTTATAATGTGGAGAGAGGAACCACAGACCATCAATGGTTCAACATAGTATAAAGTGCCAACAGGATGATGTGGAAATAGGAAATGTCACCTCCCCACCATACCGCAGTTATGATAGCTGTCAGCCACTAATAGATAGTGTCATTCCAGTGTAAACTGGAATATAGCCTCAAACATTTTCTCCACCCAGTCCTTCATGTAGCCATGATGGATCCTGACAGCTGACAGGACACCCATGTGCCATTCTTGGGGTGGCTTTCCACTGCTGTAATGAGGAAGAGAAATCTCTGTAGGTCCATCCCTAGATGGCTCACTTCTGCTGAATGAAGCCAGAAGTGACTGAGATGGCTGACATTCACAAGAGCAAAATGACTGGACACAGAAGGGTTGTCATAGCTACTCTGGGCAAACTCTGATTTCCTGGTGCTGTGCTGATGAAGCTGGAGGTGTGGCTCTCATCCCATAAAAGGCAAGCAGGGCTGCAAGGACCACAGCACTTGATGATGTTGCCTGATTCGGGGGGGGTGGCATTTGAACTGGCTGGTTCAGCATCCCAGACTTAGATGTTCTATGTTCCTCAGACATGAACTGGACCTGCAGAGGAGGGAGAAGACGGGGTGTTTTGAGCTTACAAAACACATATGGTCCTGGGAAGGAAGAAGCATATGCCTTGCAGGAACCAGAGGCCTTATGTGGCCAGAGTGAATGGTTACTACACACTGGAGATGACCCACACCGCCTTTGGAAAGGGGACTAGGTCAGTCATTCACAAACATTTAGTTAATGCTTGCCCTAGGTGGTTGAAGATAGCAAACAGGATAGAGCCACATTCTTCCCTCATGGGATTCTCAACCCGTGAATAGAAAGACCCACCTGGTCAACAGCGATGAGTCACCAGATAACAATAAAAATTTTGACACATCCCTTCGTTAGCCCCCTTTTCCTGTTGTGAGGAATTTCAATAGACACAGGGGTTAAAATGATTTAAAAATTTTTGAGACATCTATCCTGGAAGTTCAGTGGGATGGAGGCTCAGCTCTTTCTGGAGACTCCTTGAAAGAACCTGGGTACTTGCTCTGACCAGTTTCTTGAGGTGCTAAAACCCTTGGGCCCCATCTTCACATCTCTCTAGACAGTATTTGTGTTGTCAACTCTCCTCGTTTCCTAACTTTGTCACCACCTCCTTGTGACATTGGGCACCCAAGCGATGAAGATGGCCTGACCATCTCAGAGTATTTAAATTTCACCTGCAGATCTCCCTGTCCTACAGGGTGACTTCACTGGCTCCAAGGAGTCATATGTAACCAGTGTGTGTGTGTGTGTGTGTGTGTGTGTGTGTGTGTGTGTGTGTGTGTGCCTTCCTGTCTGTCAGTCTGTCTGCCTGTCTGTCCATCTATCTATATTCAGTTTATAGAAATGATCATCTACTTTTCCATTGGAATTTGTTGACTTCTTGCCTTAATTTCCTACAAAGACGTCATGAAAACTCTCTCAATGGATGCTGGCTCCCTCCAGGAGCACCTGGGAAGAGATGGGAGAGGTTGACTTGACGCCAATCCTGAAAGTCATGCTGTCGCTGGAACCAGGCTCTTGAGAGAGAAGAGATTGATCTGCATTCCAAAAACCTTCATTTGGAAAAAATCAACAGCTGAAATCTGAGAGATGTGACCATAGAGTTAATCCATATAGAATAGATTAGAGAGAGGACTCAGCTGTTTCTGTCCAGAAGAGGCTAAAGCTTTAATGGCTGGTCACAGGACAGAGACCAGAAGGTCCCAGAATGAATTTAGGAGTATGGCTCCCCAAAGGTTCTACAGCTTAGATATGATGCTAAAGTCAAAATTCCAGATCAAGGACAAACAATGGGGCTGTAGGTCGCCAGGAGGCTGGGAAACTGTCTTCAGCTCACTCTTCCTAGGCAAAGCAAGGGCTTCTAGCCTCCCTAGAGCCTTGTCCTCTAGGTGCCAGATCTCTGTGTACCCCTGTGAAGCAAAAAAGCATCTGAGATGGTGTTACTTCTCTCAAGATAGATGCAGATGAACCTGAAGAGGAACCAGAGGCTCAAAATCTAAGAGCAAGATGGAGTCAGACTTCAGAAGCTACATAAGCACAGGGTCCTATACATCTATCACATCCAAGGAGGCCATAAAGAGCAAATGCAGCCCATGTAGGGCCCGGAATATAGTACCAAGTGACACAGAGGCCTTCCTTCTACCCTGCTGTGGTGTCTACACTGCAACTTCAAGGAGCTGTAGACAAGGAGAAGGGAGACTTCTGGGACATCCCAAGAGTAACTAACTCAGTTTGGACCACATTTAGGGCAGGAGACAGCTGAGTGCTCCTTCACTGTGACTTTGGTGCAAGGGCTCTGGTGATTGGCTCATCATGTTTCTAACTGAAACAGCCCCCACTTGTTTTAATGACATTAGCTAGCCCTTCAACAATTCCAATGGTCATGAGTAATATCCTATATTCTAAATTTGTCTGATCATCTCTTAGAGGTGCTGATTAATTGGTGAGCTGCTAAACTTATAAATGATGCTTTTTAAATGCACATGTTTTGTAACCTTGCAACTGATATGTAATGATTAATAAAGGCATGAATTTTTCTTCATGGGAATTGTGTTGTTTTTTGCATTCTCTGATAAGAGCCTCATAGTTCACAAAGAAGTTATCCAGGTATTTTACCATGTCCGTCTTGAGAGTGACGACACTGGTCTTTGTTCGGTCACTTTCTCAAGACTTCAGAAGAGGGGCTAGGAATGTAGCTCAGTTGGTAGAGTATAAATGATGCCATGAATCTGATCTGCAGGACCACATAAACTGGGGATAGTGTATGTCTGTGACCCCAGCACTCAGCAGGTGGAGATGGAAGACCGAAGTTCGAGGTCAGACTCAGACTATGCTGTAAAGACCTTGCCTCAGTCACACAGACTTCAGAGAGGCTGAACATGGAGTTTTAACCCTTCTCTGTCTCCAAATCCCAAACACACTACAAAACCTTGGGCCCCAGCAGAGAAGATGCTTTCAGTTCATAATGGCTAAAATCTGGGACTCCACATTCTAAGACCTGGACATGGACATGCCTAAACATGGACTCACCTTGACACACCTGGACACGGGCACATCTGGACATGGACACACCTGGACCTAGACACACTCATCATACTGTACTTTTGGGATATTTGAAAGGATTTTATGTGTTTGTTTTCTCCTGAGAATACAAAGTGCAAGGATGGCAGGGGGTGGGGGATGGGGCAGATTTGCCACTGGAACACAGGCTGTTATTTATGGGGTTGGATATGAAATGTCCCCCACAGGCTCATGTGTCTGAGATTTAATCCTCAGCTGGCGATGCTGTTCAGAGAGGTTGTGTAGCCTTTGGAATGTGAGGATCCAGCTAGAAGAAACAGGTCACTTGAGGGGTAGGCCTTGAGGTTTATATAGCCCTGCCAGACTTCCGATCTCTGACCCTCTCTCTGCTTCCTGATTCAAGCAAATATAAATATAGCCAACTGTGAGGTGAACTCCCGTAATGATTCTCCTACCCATCGTGGGCCTTCCTCTCAAATCGTGAGCTACAATACACCTTCCTTCCTTTAAGTTACCTCTTGTCAGGTACTAGGTCAAACCAACAAGAAAAGCAATGACTGTATAGGCTCCCTGAAGGTGAGGTCACAATGTAACTGCTCTGACCTCCCGACAGCAGGTACCTCTGCCTGCCTCAGAGGAGTCAGAAACATGAACACTGAGTTCAGTGCTCACCATACCCTGGAGTGATGCCTAAGACTATGAAGTACACAGTTGTTGCATGCATGCATGCATGCATGAGTGAATGAATGAATGAATGAATGCATCTTTGGGTCTTTGACTCAAGCAGAGATTTGAGATAAATTAGTACAAGACTTGTGGGAGAGCAATGAACAGGTCTGGTTCTGACCCTTGCCCCATGAGGCTATCCCAAAAGAGGATTTGTGTATCTCCAGGATGACAGTCAGAGCCTCCCAGTGATCCTGCAATCCCTGTTGTAAATGTCACAGATCTTTCAAAGAATGAATATCCAGGCATGATCAGGTGGGACACTTAAAATCTTGTCACAAATTCTGTTTCATCAGCCATTTTCTCAAAAAGTTATATTTTCCTCCCACTGTCCCTGCCTCTTTGGAGCTTCAAGAAACAGCACCCATGTGTAGTGTTGAGTCCTACCTCCCAAATCAAACGATGGAAGGTGAGGCTTTGGGCTTCAGCAGGATGGATGCTTTCTGCTCAAGATGACTCAGAGGTGACTCCACATTGCTGTGAACTGGAGATGCAGGCATGTAACTGTTCATATGCAAGACGTTTGAAAAGATGTTATGTGTCTGTTTTCTTCTGGGAATATCAAGAGAAGAGGAAAAATACAAGAATACTCCCAATAGTCTTCAACAGGCTCCAGAAAGAAGAGGTCTCAGGTCTCGGTGTTGGATTCATTGATGCTCTCCAGCAGGGACCTGCCCAGTGTCAGCCCTGGTCGGTGCCAGGGAACTAAAGGAATGACTTAACACGACTGTAAATAGCCGGCTCAAGTTCCTCCTTTTCACCATTGTTTTCAAGAAAGCAATCTAGACGCCCCCCTCCACCCCCACACATACACACCGTCTCCTTCCTGATAAACAGTCTCTCGGGGCAGTAGCCTTTCTCAGTTGTTGTTGCCATAATCACTGAGCCTTATAGCAATTGTAAAAATGACTAAGATTTCTGGTCTCTGCTACTCTATGTTCTTATTTAGCAGACTTGGGATTTTACTGAGAAATCTTAGCTTTTAAAACACCATTTGGGATGGTTCAAAGCCTTGTTTGGGCATAACAGATTGATACTTATCCAAAGCCAGCATCGGAGTTCATCCACACTGTAGCAGGATTAATTCACTTTGAGGTGAACTATCCCAGGACCTCATAGCCAAACCAACTAGGCATCTCAGGAAACACTTGAGTCACTGAGGAGCTTTTGAACAATGCCATAGCTTATCTTCCTTCTCAACACTGTAATCAAAGTCCCTGTGGTGAGACCAGGGCTTTGTCAATTTTTAGAGCTGTGCTAGAAAAGCCTAGAGCAGCTAAAGATGAAGGTGACTGAGCTATGCAAAACTCTGAGCAATTTGGACACCTTTTGCAGATGCTTGAGGTCAGGGGTGTAGATTCTCACTTCTTAATTACCCCGATGATGTCCTAGACCTTACCAGTTACATAGTATGGGACCCGAATGAGTAAGGCTGATTGTACCAACTCCATTGCATAGATAAAGAAGTGATGTTCCAAAAGGGCAAAAAATGTGTCCCAAGTAGCTGCCAGGGAGGCCCCAGCAGGAGGGGGACTGCCACTCTCAGGCTTGGCCATTGTACCATAACCTCTGAACTAGAGGGGCTTTGTGCTGAGCTTAACCTTACTCAAGTAGAGATTGTTTGATCATGGCGACTTTGTAGTTTTAGAGAGATGTTTATTATAGACTCATAGATGGATGCTTAAGAGGAAGAGAGGGAGCCATGCCATTCATGTTAGACATGGAGGTCAGCAATGGTTGAGATTGGAAAAAGAGTAAGTAAGCACAAAGTACTAGAAGACACACGCTTAGGTCTGGCCAACGTCTGAAAGGAAGAAGAGGAGAAAAAGGAAAAGCTATGTTTCTCTGTACCAAGACTCATAAAGACAGGCAGACCCAACAGAACCTCATGGAAATTCTGGGAATTCTGGGAAGGAAGAGCACATGATCTCATTAAAGGACTAATTACTTCTTTAGAATTGCTTAAGGTCCTCAATGAGTCTCTTGGCTTGACTTGACTGAGGAGTGGGTGTCTAGGGTAGGAATGAAAACTCACATAATCACACACTGTTCTAGAAGACAGCCAAGATGGATGGATGTTATTTGATGCTCCTAATTTACATCTTGTTAAAATATGATGCGAAAAAGAAAAAAATAGAACCTTCAAAAACAAGCAGTTAAGTGAATCAAAGTTTGCGAGGAAAGGGGTAAACGACTCAGGGAAAGATAGAGTGAAAACAAGATAACATAATATATATATTTAGGATCAGACTTTCCAATTTACTGCAATCTGTGATTCTCCAGATCCGACTACATTGGGTATAATTATTTCTGTCTAAATAATTTTGCAGACTTGCAGCATAATAACTCAGGATCACAAATAAGAATCAGCTCCGCTGTGCTCACAACACAGCAATGATTATGTTCTTGAGTCGGTAGAGCTCTTTACAGCTTGGTACAAAGTAATTATGGTTTTTTTCCCCTTGGTGTGAAGCATATTAACCTGCAGAAATTACAAACCAGAAAGTATAAGAAAAGTCTATGTTTCTGATGGGAAATACCAATGCTGGTATTTCCAGCATTGACTGGAAATACCAAGCCAAGTGAATTTGGAGGAACTGGGCGATCTCCCTGGTGGAAGCTGCAGGTCATTGGTATAGTTATAGGTTTCCCATGTGGAAAGTAAGACAGTAAAGCAGACTTCCATGTGATCAGTAGACATAAAAATGTCTGTTTTATAGAAGGGCCAAACACCAGAGTCCTGGAAGCCCGTCCCAATTGATACCTGGGCCTGTAGCCATTTGCCTTCATGTAGCATATCTACTCTGTGACTAGATCATCAGGGTTCATTGATTAGAGATCATGGGAGTAGCAGCGTTTGTGTGGAGTTTCAAGGAACGTAACTGAAGGGGAGGTAGGTGCCTAGCAGGTTTCTGCTGAATTTGTGACCCTTTGCTTCATAAGCTAGATAATGACTTCGGGATAGTTATCTTAATCTCCTTAGTTTTTATTCATGTAAAAATAATTTATACTTTCTTTTTCTCTTCAAAAAATCAAAATGCAATTCCAGAATCATCGAATAAGAGACAGAAAGAGCACAAGTTCAAACCAGGAGTGAAATTGGCAACAATGCTAGACAGCAAAGTGTTCTGGCCTCAGGGATGTGACAAGTCTCCCCAGCCCCCAGACTCTCCGCACCCTGTGGGGCAAAGAAGAAAGTCCTGAGAATGGGAGGCCTCCCAACAGCCAGCTGCCCTTCCCTGGGGTTCAAAGCATGCCAAACAGTGGAAAGTTGGGTCATCTGGGACTAGTGCCACCCTTGCTGAGAAGTTTGCAGGGTTGAAGGCTCCTGGGCTCCAGGAGCTCTTAGAGCTTGCCCCTCAGGATGCCCGTCAGGGCGGAGCTGCAAGGTGAGCGTGCTGTTAGAATTACAGCTAAGACGGAGCAGGAGAGGCGACTCTGAAATTGAGAGAGAGAGAGAGAGAGAGAGAGAGAGAGAGAGAGACAGAGAGAGACAGAGAGAGACAGAGAGAGACAGAGAATATTGCAGTGGTGGAGAAACAGCCTGAACATGAAATAAAAAACCAGAAGCCACATCTTTTTCAACTTTCTTTTATTTATTCCTGTGTCTTTCACATCATGCACCTCGGTCCCATTCATTTCCCATCCCTGCGTATTGGCCCTCTGCCCTTGCCGCACTCCCCATAAAATAAGAGAAAAAAGAAAAGAAAAAAAAAGGGGAGGGGATTAGGGGGATTCTCATCATGGAAGCTGTAGTGTGGCACATGTAGCAAACCCTTTGCCCATTTATCTTTACTTGCAAGTGTTCGTTGCGAAGAGTCATTGGTCTGGCCCGAGGCCTCTGGCTTCTGCTGCACTATCGATGCTGGGCCCTCACTGGAGCTCCTCTTGGATGTCCTGCTGTTGCCCTGTGTTGTGGAGATCCTGCAGCTTTGGGTCTGTAGGTCAAGCACCTTCACATGCTCCAGCAGAACATGAATGGGGTGGATATTGGAGTAGGCCAATCCATAACCATGGTTCTGGGTCTGAGTAGTTGCAGGGTTGGTCGGCCTGCCTGTCAGCTCTCCCTTGGCCTCACCACCAGGGTGAGCTCAAGGAGCCACATTTTGAAGAACACACTAAAGAAACAGGAGGAATAATACGCAACCAGAAAAACTTCATCTGACCCAAGACTCCTTCTGAAATCTGGAAATAAACTCTGTGTTAAATATCTGATATGGGGCCAAATAGCATCCTAAAAGACCAAGAAAGTACTCTGTACACCATTGGGAGGAAAACAAAAAACAAAAAACAAAACAGGTCAAAATGAGTGGGAAAACGTTAAGAAAATAACACAAGACACAAAACAACAGTGTTAGAATTAGGAAGACTTAGGTGATAAAACTCAATAAACACATAACCAAAAAAAAATTAATATAATTTAAAACAAAGGTTAGACTAGAAGAACGAAAGAGTAAATAAGCAGTTTTTGAATAAAAATAGGCCGTGATATAAAAAGAAATGAAGACTGTTAAAAGCAATTCAAGATGTTGACAAAAGGCAGTGTATGGAAACCTTAAGGAAGAGAAGTATAGAGAACAGAAGACACGGAATAAATATGACTGACTCCAGCACAGGAGACTTCTTTGAGAAAGAGAAACATCTATGAAACTAATTACTGAAAGAGCACACTATTTACTAAGAATAATGACACAGGACAACAAATAAAATTTGTTTCACTTATGTTACTAGAGTTATTAAAAGAAAAAAATCTTCTAGCTATGTAGGCAAGAAGAAAATGTGGTTTAAAAATAAAATGAAATTAGATTATTATGAAATGATTTTTTCCAGCACTGTTTCATTCCAGAAGAAAATTAAATATTTAGATATTTAGAGGGAAAATGGTCAGGGATTGTGGCACCTTCCTAACACAGCACACTGCAGGCAGAAGCAGGAAGTCCAGCCCAGGCTGGAGGTCAGCTTGGACTACCCACAAGGGTTGTGACTTTCCCTTAATCAAGATGACCGCCCCTAAGATGTGCCCTCAGGCCAAGCTGATCCAAACAGCCTCTCACTGAGACTCTCTTCCAGGGTTGTAAACTAGATTGGATCAAGTGAACAATTAATGCTATCAATCACAGACACCTCCCCACCCTCCCTCCCCACCCCAAAAGAAAAAAAAAGTGGGAGAAAAGAAGAGAAGGGAAAAGGAAAGAAGAAAGGAAGGAACAAGGAAGGAAGCTGAGTCAGGGTTTTACAACACTCAAATCCGCTCCGTAAGTACGGGAAGCACAGACAAAGGGCTCCTCGCGCAAAAGATGGCAGGAGTATTGTTCACAGGAGAGCTTCCTGAGGGGATGGGTAGAAAACAAACTTTAGGCACTGAACACAGCTGGAGATTTCATTACAAGTATGAGCATTAGCCGGGCGGTGGTGGCACACGCCTTTAATCCCAGCACTCGGGAGGCAGAGGCAGGCGGATCTCTGTGAGTTCGAGGCCAGCCTGGGCTACAGAGTGAGTTCCAGGAAAGGCACAATGCTACACAGAGAAACCCTGTCTCGAAAAACCAAAAAAAATAAAAAATAAAATAAATTAATTAATTAAATTAAATAACAAGTACGAGCATTAACTATATGCTTCCCTATAACATGAGAAATAAGAAAGAGCAGAGAGAGAATTTTCAGTATACACAGGGTCACTACAGTGTATGCTGTGAAGGAGCTGAGATGTACCCAACAGCCCTAACTGGTGATGAGATTGGGTCTGCTGTCATTAGAAACGACAGTGGAAGGGGAACCTACAAGAAAGGGTGGGAGTTCTCATTTCATCCCCAATAGCACCTTAGAACCGAGACTCTTAACATAATGGGAAGGATTCTTGGTACGACAGCACAAGCTATCACAGCCTGGAGCCAGGACTCTGGAAATAGCAGCAGGAACTTCTAAGTTATTCTACTTGTATTTGGAGGAAAAGAGGGAACACACACATATATACATAAATATACACATTCATATACATACACATAAATATACAAACATACATATACATACACAGGCATTCAGTCATACATATACATACATAGGTACACATATACATGCATATGTACACACATACATACAAATACAGTTATCATCTCATATACACATACATATACAAACACATACACACAACACATTTCAACTCTGTCCACTCTAGCTATAAAAACCTATTAGCAAGAATAGAAACATGATTATGGCTCAAAATATCATCTTCTATTGAAAGGAAAGGTATTGGAGAAAGAATAAATTCCATGCCTAGAGCAGATATGTGGACTATGACGTAACCCAGAATAGCCAGAAAACTGGCGGGGATACTTTCTCTAGCCGAACACAGGACAATTAAAATAAGCTTCAATAATAGTAAGAATTACAGTGGGAGTTGAAGAGGTGGCTTAGCAGTTAAGGGTGTAGACTTCTCCTGCATAGAAGTTGAATTCAGCTCCCAGCATCCAGGTTTGGACAGCTCACAACTACCTGTATCTCCAGCTCCAGGGGACCCAACACCACTTTCTGGATGCCCACACACATGTGCCCATACATACACGTAGATCAAACTCCAAAATGCGTACTTAAACCTATTACTTCATAAATACATTTTAAATTGTCATTTGTCCCTTAGCAAACCAGAAACCATTTTGTGATCCTAGAAACTAAGAGGGAAAAAAACAGAGAAATGAATCAGACATTTCTTCTTTCTTTCTTGTAAGAACCATGCCACAAGATAGCTGCTTATCATGTGGGAAAAGCACAGTTTTCCTTCCCAGGGAATCCATGCAAATGAAATGATAGTCTCAGGATTCGCCATTCTGCAGCCCCTGAATTATTGGATCTGGGTATGGAACACAACGGCTGCTAGAATTTGAAAAGAGCTTAAATCATATCTCCTGCAGCCCCGATGAAAGAACACAGCCAGCAATCTTGGCAAAGGGTCTGAACAGAGTCAGATTCAGCTGCCAAATTCTGGAAAATGCAGAGAACTAGGCACAGGCCAAGCTGCCATCACCATCATCATCAGCATTACAATCACCATCATCATCACCACTATCAGCAGCAGCAGCATCACCACCACACAAAGCCCATCCTATGGGAAGCTATAACTCATATGCCCTAGGCTCTTCTGGGTACAAGTTATAAGTGTGTATAAGTAACAGTGTGCTGGGGCTCTGAATGAAGATGCTGCTGGAGTTGGTGAGAAACTTTGAATAGAATTCCATGTTTTCCTAGGGGAAAGAGAAGGAAGAGGGTGAAAAAATGACCTTGAATAAATGCTGAAAAAGAGAAAGGAAGGAAGGAAGGAAAGAAGGAAGGAATGAATGAACGAACTAACAAACAAAGAAAGGGAGGTAGGGAGGAAGGAAGGGAGGGAGGGAGATGGGGAAGAATGGAATGAAACAAAGAAAAAGGAAGGAAGAGAGAGAAAAAAGAGAAAGGGGGAAGGGAGGGATGGAGAAGGGAGGAAGGGAAAGAAAAAAAGGAAGGAAGGAAAAGAAAGAGGAAGGGAGAGAAAGATGAAGGGAGGGAGAAAGAAAGGAAAGAAGGAAGATACGTCAGTTATAGAAAACTTGAAGCATAATTGGAACCAAACTAGCCTGTCTCCCAACAGGTTGGTGGCAAACACATCAAAACTCATGGCAGTGCTCATAAAAGCCAGGTAACAATGACTTAGAAGAAGGAGGTTGTGACAGAAATGGCGTAGATGGGGTACTCAGAAGGGTCTGGCAAAGTCCTCTTCTTGACTGAGGTGGTGGTTGCAAAATAATGAACCTTAAAACTCTTCCTTAAGCTCCTCGGCAAGTGGGTGGGTAGATGGCAAAAGAGAGAATGCTTGACGTAGATTGAAGTACCCAGGGGAAGCACGCCTCCCACCCTGTTCAGTTGTTTCCTAGGGGCAGGTTTCTCAGCTCTGCTGAGCCTTCCTTTTCCCATCATCAGGATGGAGTCCAATTTGCAGTGTTGTGTTTTTTTTTTTTAAATGCTTCCTATCTCCATATTTTTGTCAAGATGGAATAAAATGTGATAGCGTAAGTAAGTCTCGCCAAGCTTCGCTGACGAGCAGGAAACTAGACCTGGGAATGATCTTTGAATGTGAATTGGGTTCTTTGCTTTTCTTTGCAAAAGGAGGTCTGAGTGTTCCCACTGGACCCCTAATGGTGATTCTAGAAGAGAAATAAGAATGACACCTGCCAGCCAGGTGTGGTGGCACACATCTTTAGTCCCAGCCCTCTGGAGTCAGAGGCAGGTGGATCTGTGAAAATTTAGTTCAGCCTGGTCTACATAGCAAGTTCCAGGCCATCCAGGGCTACATAGGAAGACTGTCTCAAAATTTAAAAAAAAAAAAAATGGTGCTTGTCATTCTCAGTGATTGTGACAACTGAGAAGGAGGTAGGCGTAGACACATAGTGAACTGTTGTGCTTTCGGAGAGAACAACCTGTGGCTATCACCCTCTTGTACCTGAAAAGTGTGGTCTGCCTAAGCTACTGAGGTAGAGAGACTCACTGCAATGCTACGAATGCTCCAGGCTGTACAATTTCAAAATAGGATGGTTGTGGTGCTAATGTGTTCCCCAAAATATTGTGAACCCTAATAAACTTATCTGGGGTCAGAGAACAAAACAGCCACTAGATATAGAGGCCAGAAAATGGTGACACACACGCCTTTAATCCTAGCATTCCAGAGGCAGAGATCCATCCAGATCTCTGTGAGTTCAAGGACACACTTGAAACAGCCAGGCGTGGTAACACGAGCCTTTAATCCCAGGAAATGATGGCAGGAAGCAGAAAGGTATTTAAGGCATGAGGATGAGGAACTAGAGCTGGTTAAGCTTTTAGGCTTTTGAGCAGCAGTTCAGCTGAGATCCGTTTAGATGAGTTCTCAGAAGCTTCTTGTCTGAGGAAACAGGATCAGCTGAAGAACTGGAGGTGAGGAAGCTGTGGCTTGTTCTGCTTCTCTGATCTTCCAGCACTCACCCCAATACCTGACTCCAGGTTTGTTTTTATTAATAAGACCTTCTAAGATTTGTGCTCCAGATGGTTGGGAACAAAACATGATGAGGACACTTTCTTGAGTGGCACTGTGTTCAGGCAGGAGTGTAAGGTCAGATTTACAGCCAAAAGCATACGCAGCAGTGTTACCGTCCTGGATTATGAATGGAGGCACTGCCATGTGGACAAAGCCGCAAGCTCACGGTGAGATCTACCAAGAGCTGAAAGCAGGATCCAGTCCCAGGATGCCTGGGAACACCGCCCAGCTCTTCACATCCAATAGACCCTGGGAAAAGAAGTGAAAAAGATTGGCTCAGCATGGTGTGCCTGCTGGCTGCTTTGACAGCCCAAGGCTCCCATCCCCAAGCACCCACTGTTGGCCCTGTGGCCCCACAAACACTCTGCTCTTAGCCTCCATCACCCTGGGGTCACAGTCTTGCTCCAGTCCTAAGGAGGGTGTACTCCTTTTTTAATTCACTTAGGAATGGAGGAGCAAAGTCCCCAGAAGGCTGGGTCCCTTTGTGGTCTTTCTCATGGGCACCTTGTACCCTGATGTTTCAACAGGCTTCTGTGTGGACAGGGGTGGATATGAGTACCCTCTCATTGGAAAATCTCTAGCTGACTATACCCCTTTTTAGAGGAGGATGTGAGTATTACACAAAGGGTTAGATTTCAGGGTCACATTAATTGGAGTTCACATTCTGTCTCTAGCTCTTGGCCTTGGCCATGTTCCCTAAGTTGTTACATGTCTCAGTACCCTTGCTGGTATAGAATGGTTCTGCTGCCTACTGCACAGCTTTGGTAGGAAGAAAGAACACAAACGTTTTAGCATGACACTAGGCTTGTGGCAAGGGCTAATGGCTGCTATAGTTTATTGAGAGGTCACCATCTCCCGCATCTCTCAAATATCCTCCAAAGTATCACCAGGAAAGCTTTGTCCCTGTGCACCAACCCTAAGAGACATGATGCTGCCAGCCTGATACTTCCTGTGTAGTATTCACATGACTCTAGAGCAGTGGTTCTCAACCCATCAGTTACGGCTCCTCTGGGGGACAAATGACCCTTCCACAGGGGTTGCCTACGACCATCAGAAATATCAGATATTTACATTACTATTCATAACAGTAGCAAATTTACAAATGAAAACAACTTTTTGGTTGGGGTCACCACACACGAGGAACTGTATTAAAGAGTAGCAGCGTTAGGAAGGTTGAGAAGCACTGTTCTAGAGTCTCTAGTTCCATGCTTTCTGGGAGGAGATGTCTGCATCTTGAATTTGAGGTAAGTAGTTGAGATGTGTAATCTGAATTGTCCTCCTCAGGTTTCTGTTTTCAATACATGGTCCTCAGCTGGTGGCTCCAGTTCAGGAGGCTGTGGAACCAGTAGAAGGTAGAGTCTACTAGGAGGAAGTGGATCACTAGTGATAGGCTTCTGAAGGGGACACCAGGCTTCTGCTTCCTAGTCCATCCTGTTGTCAACAACTTCCTCTATGTGAGCCTAATGCCCTGAAATGAGTTGCTTTGGCATGCTTCCCTGGAAGACTGGACTAAAGCCCTCTGAAACTGTGAGCCAAAATAAATCTTTCCTCTCATAAGTTGTCTCTGACAGGTATTGTGGTCAATGATATGAATAATTACTCAAATATGCTAATATATAAAAGGTTCTTTTAAATAACACAGCGATAAATTCAGCTTTAAAATATATAAAACACAGATTAGACTAAATAATGTAAGAGAAAGACAAGTAAAAACAATATTAAGTTGTCATTTACTAGTCACCCATCGTATGAGGGGGTGTAAGAATAATATGGTGGCAGCAGCGGCCGACAGGGACATACAGATCAGGCAGCAGCCAGCAGAGACATACAGGCCCAGCGGCAGCCCACAGAGATAGACAGGCCTAGCGGAGGCCACCGACAGGGACATACAGGCCCCGCAGCTGGCAGAGGTAGACAGGCCCGGCGGCAGAGACAAGCAGACGCAGGTAGGCCTGTGGCAGCGGCCCACAGAGGTAGATGGACCCGGCGGCAGCGGCCGACAGGGACATACAGGCCTGGTGGCAGCCGGCAAAGACATACAAGCCCGGTGGCAGCCAGCAGAGACATACAGGCCCTTTGGCGGCCCACAGAGGTAGACAGGCCCAGTGGTGGAGACAAGCATACGCAGGTAGGCCTGTGGCGGCGGCTCAGACGGGCCCGGCGGCAGCCAACAGGGATATACAGGCCTGGCGGCAGCCGGCAAACACATACAGGCCTGGCAGTGGCCTGCAGGGGTAGACAGGCCCAGCGGCGGAGACAAGCATATGCAGGTAGGCCCACGGTGGCGGCCCACAGAGGTAGACGGGCCCGGCAGCGGCGGCCCACAGGGACATACAGGCCTGGTGGCAGCCAGCAAAAACATACAGGCCTGGCGGCGGCGGCCCGAAAAGGCAGACAGGCCTGGCGGCAGCCGACAAAAACACACAGGCCTGGGGGTGGCAGCCCACAGAGGTAGACAAGCCCGGTGATGGAGACAAGCAGACGCAGCTTGGAACAGGGACGCCTCTAACCCGAACACCCAGGGAAGAAGATATCTCCATGGGACAGAACCACTAAATTCAGGAACAAGACAAGGCTGTCCACTCTCCCCATATTTATTCAATATAGTACTAGAAGTTCTAGCTAGAGCAATAAGACAATAAAAGGAGATCAAAGGGATACAAATTGGCAAGGAAGAAGTCAAACTTTCACTATTTGCACATGATATGATAGTATACATAAGTGACCCCAAAAACTCTACCAGGGAACTTCTACAGCTGATAAACTCCTTCAGTAAAGTGGCAGGATACAAGATCAACTCAAAAAAACCAGTAGCCCTCCTATACACAAATGATAAAAGGGCTGAGAAAGAAGTCAGAGAAACATCACCCTTTACAATAGCCACAAATAATATAAAATACCTTGGGATAACACTAACTAAACAAGTGAAGGACCTTTTTGATAAGAACTTTAAATCTCTAAAGAAATTGAAGAAGATATCAGAAAATGAAAGGATCTCCCATGCTCATGGATAGGTAGGATTCACATAGTAAAAATGGCAATCTTACCAAAAGCAATCTACAGATTCAATGCAATCCCCATCAAAATCCCAACACAATTCTTCACAGACTTGGAAAGAAAAATACTCAACTTCATATGGAAAAACAAAAGACCCAGGATAGCTAAAAGAATCCTATACGATAAAGCAACCTTTGGAGGTATCACCATCCCTGACCTCAAACTCTACTATAGAGCTATAGTAATAAAAACAGCTTGGTACTGGTATAAAAACTGACATACAGACCATGGAATCGAATTGAAGACCCTGACATTAATCCATGCACATATGAACACCTGGTTTTTGACAAAGGAGCCAAAACTATACAATGGAAAAAAGAAAGTATCTTCAACAAATGGTGCTGGCATAACTGGATGTCAATATGTAAAAGATTACAAATAGATCCATATCTGTCACCATGCACAAAACTTAAGTCCAAGTGGATCAAAGACCTGAACATAAATCCAGTTACACTAAACTTAATAGAAAAGAAAGTAGGAAGCACTCTTGAATGCATTGGCACCGGAGACCATTTCCTAAATAAAACACCAACAGCACAGACCCTGAGCACAACAATTAATAAATGGGACCTCTCAAAATTGAGAAGCTTTTGCAGGGCAAAAGACACAGTCAATAAGACAAAAAGACAGCCAACAGAATGGGAAAAGATCTTCACCAACCCCACATCTGACAGAGGTTTGATCTCCACAATATATAAAGAACTCAAGAAACTAGACATCAAAATACTGAACAGTCCAATTAAAAAATGGGCTAAAGAGCTAAACAGAAAATTCACAAAACAAGAATCACAAATGGCTGAAAGACATTTAAAGAAATGCTCAACATCTTTAATCATCAGAGAAATGCAAATTAAAATGACTCTGAGATACCACCTTACACCTGTCAGAATGGCTACGATCAAAAACACCAATGACAACCAATGTTGGAGAGGATGTGGAGCAAAGGGAACACTCTTCCACTGTTGGTGGGAATGTAAACTTGTACAACCACTGTGGAAATCAGTATGGCGGTTTCTCAGAAAATTAGGAATCGAACTACCTCAAGACCCAGCCATCCCACTCTTGGGCATATACCCAAGGAATGCTGATTCATACCATAAAGATACATGCTCAGCTATGTTCATAGCAGCACTATTTGTAATAGCCAGAACCTGGAAACAACCTAGATGCCCATCAACGGAAGAATAGATGGAAAAAATGTGGTACATATACACAATGGAGTACTACTCAGCAGAGAAAAACAATGAAAGCATGAAATTTGCAGGCAAATGGATGGAACTAGAAAAAATCATCCTGAGTGAGGTAACCCAAACCCAGAAAGACAGTTATGGTATGTATTCACTCATAAGTGGATTCTAGATATAAAATAAAGAACTATCAGACCACAACCCATGGAACCATGGAGGGTTATATATAGCATGGAGGTCCCTAGGACGACTGTGGCTTATAATAAATTTCGGTTTTACTCAATTATTGAAAAAAAATAGCCAAATGAATGGAAACACATGAACTATGAACCAAAGGCTGAGGGGCCCCCAGCTGGATCAGGCCCTCTTAATAGGTGAGACAGTTGATTGGCTTGATCAGTTTGGGAGGCAACTAGGCAGTGGGACCAAGTCCTGTGCTCATTGCATGAATTGGCTGTTTGAAACCTGGAGCTTATGCAGAGACACTTGGCTCAGTCTGGGAGGAAGGGACTGGACCTGCCTGGACTGAGTCTACCAGGTTGATCGCAGTCCTCGGGGGAGGATTTGCCCTGGAGGAGGTGGGAATGGAGGGTGGGCTGGGGGTAAGGGGAGGGGGTGGGAGGGGGGAAAATAGGGGAACCCGTGGCTGATATGTAGAACTGAATGTTATTGTAAAATAAAATAAATAAAATAAAAATAATAAAAGAATGATATGGTGATTGACCTATAAAATTGCCATTCTGTAATTCACAATAAATTAATTGAGATAAGCAAGGAGACTTACGTGATGCTAAAACAATACTGACACAATGCATCTTTTGGAAGACTGACTTCTCACAAGGGGAACCAGCCTTTACAATAAGAAGGGTTAATTTAAGATGAGAGAGCAAGCTAGCAAGAATTCTTAGCCATAGGCCATACAGTTTGTAATTTTTAATATAAGCCTCTGAGTGATTGTTTTATAAGCGGTTGCAGGACTGTGTGGGAGAGATTTGTCCTGACTGCAGGGCCAGGCAGGATGGAGACATTTATGGCTACATGTGTGTATGTGTGCATGTGTGTACACATATGTGTTTTTTAATGTACCTGTGATGTTTTTATGTGTATGTGTGTTTACAATTGTTTGTATGTCAGAGGTTGACATAAGGTGTCTTTCTCAATTGTTCTGCACCTTGTATATTGAAGCCAGTGACTTGGCAAGTATAGCTTGATCCAGGAACCCCCATCTCCATCTCTCAACTGTGAGTGTTGGTATTAAAGGAGGGCCATCGGATCCACCCAGAATTTTCATAGCTACTAGGGATTTAAACTCCAGTCATCACTATTGTGTGAGAGATGCTTTACCCACTGAGCCCTCTTCCCCGAGCATAAAGCCCACTTTCTACTGAGAACTATCAGACACCTACAGAAAGAGGCATAACATAAAAAAGTACGGCTTGAAGAATTATAATAAGACACTCATGTAAACCCATTCACGCCCAAAGATAGTACATGACCAGCAGCTCAGAACCCTTGTGCCAGGAAAGGCAACCATTGAAAGTAACTACTTTCATGGTAGTTACTTCCTTTACTTCCTTGTTGTTCTTAAATTAACTTTATGGCATAAGAATAAATCTCTAACATTATAATTTATCCTTGTCAAATTTTTGAATCCATTTGCCCACAGACTAATGTGATGTTTAGTTATATGGCTTAATTTCCCCCACATTCCCTCATGTTATTGCTTATGGTTGAAATTTAAGTTGTTGTACAGGAACATTCATTGTAGGACTATGTAAAAATCATTTATCCCTTTGGGCTCTTTGGGCTTTCTCTGGGTCCTGGTTTTTACAGAAAGTGTCACCACAAGTGTTTTTGTTAGCCACTTGGTGTGTGTTCACACCCCTGTGGGGCATCTTCACAAGAGTGTTGTGGGGTCATTGACAGTCATGACACTGAGGTGTTTCCTTTGTGGATATACCGAGTCAACCTACCTTTGGCACTATCCAAGAGGCCCTATTACCTCATATTGTTGTCAGTATTTGATATTGTTCATTTTAGTTATTCTGCTGAACTAGGGTGTTAATCTGGATTTCCATGATTAAAACTTTTGCATATGTACTTGGCCATTCCACTTTCTATTCTTGAAAAATTACCAGGTCACATTTAAAAAAAAAAAATTGTTGTCTGCTGAAATGTCTGCTTTTGATGTTGATTCATGGAAGTTTAAAAAAATATTGTAAATGTTGCCTCTTTGTCAGTTTTACTAGCTGTAAATACTTTCTTACATTTTTTCATGTAGGCTATTACACTATACATATGTCCAGATATATAAGAGCCATCTGTTTTTGAAAGGACTCATATTTTGAAGCATTTATGAATATCTATCTATCTATCTATCTATCTATCTATCTATCTATCTATCTAACTAGTTAGTTAGTTAGTTAGTTAGTTAATTAGTTTTTTGAGACAGGGTTTCTCTGTGTAGCTTTGAAGCCTGTCCTGGAACTCATTCTGTAGCCCAGGCTGGCCTCAAATTCACAGCGATCCGCCTGGCTCTGCCTCCCGAGTGCTGGGATTAAAGGCTTGTGCTGTCGCCGCCACCCAGCTCATTTATGGATTTTTTAATCTACTGCTATTTTATAAATAAAAAATTGTTGTGACATGTTGTAAATTGATTTAAAGTGAACAACTTGGCATCACTTAGTGTATTCACAGGGTTGCACAGACAGACCCCATCTGATCTGAGAGCACTTGTCCACACTCACTGGCCTTTGGAAACTGACTTTCTTCCCTTAGCTTAAAGTTTTGAAGTGTCACCCATGGTGTAGTGTGCATGCAAACCTCACATCTCACAACAGTGGATTGACACCCCAATATGTAGAGATACTGTGTTCACATATTTTTTAGGCAATTGACACTTCACCCAATGACCATCCAAACAGCTGCAATTGCCATGACTGATAGCTTGACATGACAGTTTATGTTCTAAATGATCTACCACCCGAATGGCAAATCCACAGGTGAGATGCATTCTGAAACTTGACTATTCTTGTCAGCTGGCATCTACTACCTTTCAGAGCAAGGTCACCCGGCGGTAACTGTGGAAGTATGGGTCAAATTGTGCCTCTCCAAATTCATGTACAGAGATCCCAATGCCAGTGGCTTAGTCTGCGACGGTATTGGAGATGGAGTCTTTAATAAGTAATTGAGGTAAAGCAAGGTCTTATAGTCAGTCCTTAATTCATAATGACTCATGTTCTTATAAGAGGAGATTAAGGTAGAGATAACATGACCATGTGAAGCCTTCGGGTAGAAGATGGCCATATGGAAACCAAGAGAAGAGTCATAAAGAAAACAAACTCATCCATCTTGGAGTTGTAGCTGCCAGAAGTGTGAGATAATACCTTTTTATTGTTTAAGCCATTCAGTCTGTGGTCATTTGTCACTGAAACCTTAGCAAACTATACAGTAGGTATCTTTATCCTAATTTTATTGGAAACATTTCTAGTGTTTTCTTCACTGGCCAGCATTGGGTTTCTCATTGTAGGAAAGCTTCCACCATTCCCCCTCCAGTAAGAGGATTTCATATTATCAAGCCTGGATGTGAGTGTAAGAAAAAAATTTTAGTACACTTATTTATTTGTCTGTCTATCTATCTATCTATCTATCTATCTATCTATCTATCTATCTATCTATCTACCTACCTATTTATTTTGGAGGGTGGGTATGCATGTGCCACAGCATGTGTGTAGAATTCAGAAGATAACTTGAAGGAATCAGGTCTCGTCTTCCACCATGAGGGGCTCAGGAATCAAACTCGGACATCAGGCTTGGTGCCAAGGGCCTTTACCTGCTGAATCATCTTGCTGGACCAATATTATATGCTTTTTTAAAAGTGGTCTTTTGAGACAGGGTTTCTCTGTGTAGCCCTGGCTGTTCTGGAACTCACTCTGTAGACAAGGCTGGCCTCCAACTGAGAGATCCTCCTGCCTCTGACTCCCAAGTGCTGAGATTAAAGGTGTGCTACCACGCCCAATCCTATTATATGTTTTTTTTTTTTAATATACACATTTTGCTGCTGGTAGAGGTCAACCAGTCCTTCTTATTTATTTAATTGATTATCTTAATGAATTTCCTACTCTTTTGCTTTAATTTTGTGTGCATATATGTACGCACACATGAGTACAGGTACCCAAGGATCAAAAGTCTTATCCCCCTGGAGCTGGAGTTACAGGCAATTGCAAGCTACCAGATATGAGTGCTAGGATGAACCTAGGGTCGCCTGCAAGAGAAGTACATGCTTTTTACTACCTAGCCATCTCCCCAGCCTACAGATTACCCTCTACACAGATATATTCCCAGATTTGCATTATTTAATTAGCAGGTGAGGCTTCATGCGCAGAAGCATGAAAATGGAACCTGGACATTTGCCTCTGTTGTCAAAGATGAGTGTCTCAACAGGAGTCCTGCCCTTTTATGTTCTTTTTGAGTTTCCACTTCTTTTAATTTCTGCAAGTCAAGGAAACCAGGCCATCCCATCTAATACTGATACATCTCATCTAATATTGTGTTCATGATTATAGAGCCAACATTTACCGTCCGTCCTTTCAGCCTGTTTTTTTTTTTTTTCATTTTGCTGGATTTTAGAATCACAGGAGTTCAAATATTATTGACATTCTTAACAAATAAATGGCTTTTATTTCCTTTGTCTGGCACACATCTAATATGTTCTGTAAGTTTCAACCTCTCAGATTTTTGTTCTGTGCTGGCTTTTCTTGCTGAGGTCGGTGCTTCTCATGAGACACTTTTCTTCTGCTATATCCTTGGTTAAGCTTTCAGCTCCACTTGGGCTCTCTCCAAGCTTTATCATTTGTATCCCGTTTGTCTGCCTTCCGTGTATCGCATGTGTCCTATAATCCTTTCTATTCTTCTCTTTCCCGTTTTATTTCTTTGAGTTTCTCTTTCGTGTCTCTGATTGCAATTTTAATGGCATTGATCTTCTTTTTACTGGTTTAAGTTTGACAACTATCTGTTCAGTGACCTGATTTTTCTCTCCGACCTCTCTCCTTGGCGCTTTCAGTTTGCCTTGTCACCTTCCGTGGTTTCATCGTGTCTGCTCCTGTGTGCTTGTTTCAGCATAAAAATACTGCCTTGTGGATGGTTCACTTGGAGAAAGTGCTTGCTAGACAAGTATGAGGACCAGAGTTTGGATCCTCAGAATCCACATAAAAGGGAGGCAAGAAAGTGGGGCCACTTGTAAACTGAGAACTCAGGAGGCAGACCCAGATCAGTGAACTCTGGGTTCAGCATGAGACCTTCTCAAAAAATGGAGTGTAGAACAATAGAGAAAGACGTCAAACGTCAACTGTAGACCTCCAGGTGCATTTGCACCTCCACACATGTGAACGTGCTTATGTGTATGCATTCCACACAGATATACAAAGACACAGGCCAGACACAGACACACACACACACACACACACACACACACACACACACACACACACACACAAATACTACCTTTTCTTCAGTTGGTATTGTACTGAAGTCCTTGTCTACAAACATCTGCTCTTTTAGGGCTCAGTTCTTCAGTGGTGAATTTTTGTCCTATATTCCATATAGTATGTTCCCTTCATCATTTTATTTTGCAGGTTTACTATTGGGTCCTACCAAGATTCCTTTCTCATTGGACCTCATTTTGAATATGTCCTTTCAAAGCTAGGCATTTCCCGAATACAGCAGAAAGGGTAGGCCAGCAGGATGGGTTGAGGTAGGAACTGACTGCTATGAATACTAGGCAATCAGTCCTGGAGATGTGTCTCAGCTTTGGGCAGGCAGGAGGTGTGCCTGGCTCACAAAGAGGCCCAGCATGGAAAGGTCCTTCTGGTGTGAACTTGATGTTCAGATCTTGTCTGCTGACTGAGATCACCAGCTGCCAGGCTCATCCTCACCAACTGCCTCTCTTCTACCCTGGCACTCACTCAGTGGGCTTTCTGCAAAGATGCTGTGTATGAGTAGGCCTCAGGTACCTCAAAGGGCATTCTGCAATGTCATGACACACTCAAGGACATTCCACAAAAATCTGTTATTTGGTAGAATAACATTCTGCTGGGTCCCTTGACACTGAAGAACTGGGTTCACTGTCCAGCATTTTCAGAGTCCATGCCCTTTCTTGGCATTCACACTGTATTCCCCTGCTGGTAAACTAACAGGCGCACAGGTGTGCATCTTCCCTAAGCATGCGTCCTGGCAAAGAGGAAGCCCTCTCTTTGGAAATCTGCTCTTTCCTCAATAAATCAAGACAGCCTATGCTGGAACACGGCTTGGGCGTTCTTAATTAGCAGGTGAGGCTTCATGCGCAGAAGCATAAAAATGACACCTGGACATTTGCCTCTGTTTGTCAAAGATGAGTGGCTGAGCAGGAGTCCTGGCCTTTTATGTTCTTCCCAAGTTTCCACTTCTCTTAATTTCTGTAAGCCAAGAAAAACCAAGCTATGCCTTTTAAGTCCATCTGTGGGTCTTCCCATGCAGTCACTGGAAACACATGAGACCTGATGAGAGCCAGCTGTGGTGGTGATGTGTCTGATCTTAACCTCCTCAGTGGTAATTGGGGAACTGCCCTGACACATAGCATAATGACTGGAAATGATGGGCGTGGTAAATGATTACATGTCAGAGGCATCATCAGTAGTGCTCAGTGTCAAGATTTGCTTCCAACTGATGGCCAATGGGGTATCAGGAAGTCAGTGGGAGTTAGACACTGGGTCAGGCAAGCACACCGCAATGAAATTGATGCAGTGTGAAAATCAAAACACAGCTACCGGCAAGAATTAAAAAGTGTGACTCCAGTAAGCAGAAAGGATGCTGGAGAAACACATCAAGTCAGAGTTCAGAGTCCAGGAAGCATGTTCACAGACAGAAATAGGACAAACAGAAGCCATGGCTGCCCTGAGAGGCCATGGTGTGCTTATCCCAGTGCAATACAGTCTTGCAAGAATTAATGGCTGATTACAGAGAAGGCTATGCAAGAAATCAAATAGCTACAAGAAACATGAAGACGTGCCCATCTTCTGTGGGAATCAGCTTCAGGCTCTGAATCTAGAGGAGACTTGTCATCCTTTCCGTGGCATTGGCCTTGGTAATACACTTGCTTTGACTGAAGAGGTACCAGTAGATACAATGTGAGCAAAGACTTTGTGTGTGTTAGTATGGTTGGCTTTGCCTCTTGCACTGTCATTGAAAGCCAACCCCCATGTAGCTGGAGAAAAAAATATGTTGAAAAAAGATCAGAGACCAGTCCATACCAGGAACCAGGATCATCCTACTCTGATTTACAGGGCCACCCATCCCAGTTCGGTCTAGATCTCTGAATGCACCCCAGTGTTTATTCCCGAGAGTTTTCATGAACAAACACAAATGCAACTAAACATTCTGATATCCAGTCAAACAGGCTTTGCATTTTGCAATGATTTTATGCTTCATAAATATTCAAAACCTCAATTTCACAAAAGTTTAGTTTCTTTGGTGAGTTCTAGCTACACTTAGTATCTTTTAAAATTATGATATAATGGGGCTTGAGAAACACCTCAGCAGGTAAGAATGCTTGCTGCTCTTGCAAAGGACCTAAGTTTGGTTCCCAGCACTCAAGTTGAGTGGCTCACAACTGCCTGTAAATCCAGCTCCAGTGGGATCTGGACACCCTCTTCCGGCCTCTGTGGGTATTGCACACTCCTGTGGCATATACACAAACTACATACATATACATAAAACAAATCTTTTAAAAAGTTTAAAACAGTGATAAAAATACACCTTCTGTCAAATTATCCCCTCTGTCATTTTAAGGTCTGAGGTTTGGGGGCACTACATGCACTTACATGATTGAGCAACCATCAGCATTGACCATCCTCAGAACATTTAACCTTGCAAAACTGAAAGTGAGTCCCTGTAAAAACAAAAACTCCTCCTTACCTGGGCCTGAAAACTACCTGGACCTATACCATTCTGCTACCTGTCTACATGAATGTGACTACTCTAAGGCCCTCACATGGGTGGAATCATATACAACTTATTTCAGCTAACACATGGCTTCAAAGTTCACCTGTAGTGTACCAGGGGCCAGAAACCAAGTTTCAAAACTGAGTAATATCCCACCACACAGATGGACCACATTTTTTCGTTCATCCACTATCAGTGGATACTGGGGTCATTTCCACCCTTTTGAAAAATGCTATCTTTACAAGTATATAAATATCTGCTAAGTCTCTATTTTTAGTTCATTAGGGTTTACAGCTGGATAGAATCACTTAGAATCATCTAAGTCTACTTCTCCTTCTTGAAGGACAGCTTTACTATCTTGTAAGTTTTTTAAATTATTCACTTTTGGTGGGAAATTGGCTACAAGGACCCCTGGCTAGACCCTGTACCTTTAAGATAATTTTAAAATTATTTTATATGTATGGGCACCTTGCCTGGATGTACATATATGTACCATGGCTTTCATGGTATAGGCAGAGGCCTGATGGGGGCGCTGGATCCCCTGGGACTCGAGTTACAGATGGTTCTGAGACACTGTGTGGGTGCTGGGGATTGAACCCAGGTCCTCTGGAAGAGCAGCCAGTGCTCTTAACTGCTGAGCCATCGCTCCAACACCAACCCTGCGTATTTTAAGTGAGCAGTTCACTCTAGCTCACACACTTGCATTGCACTACAGAGAGCTAGATCTGTGCAGATAGCTGTGCTCAGTTGGTTTTGCCAGGGAGCTTTAAAAGCTTTCTTCAAGACACTTCTCTTTTAAGGCTTCTCTTGACTCACAAAGTAGGACAGCCCTGGCTCAGGCCCATGACCCCACGTCCAAATGTGCTCATCCATCCTGCTCAGATGTGTCATTCTACCAGCAGTAAGTCCTGAGAGGGAGGGGGAGGGACTTCTTGATTTCCTTATTTGTTTTTGGGTTTTGTGTCTTGTGTTTTGTTATTGATTGCATTTTGTTTTCCTTTTAAAAAACTATATTTATTCTCTCTCTCTCTCTCTCTCTCTCTCTCTCTCTCTCTCTCTCTCTCTCTCTGTGTGTGTGTGTGTGTGTGTGTGTATGTGTACATATTCATTCATGCCATGGTGTGCCTATTATGGAGGTCAGAGGACAACTTTCAGAAGTCAGTTCTTATCTTCTGCCATGTGAGTCTCAGGGAACAAACTCAGGTCATCAGGCTTGTTGGCAGATGCCATCCATTACCAGCTGATTCAGCCCACCTGCCTACACTGCCTTGTTTTTTTGAGACAGGGTCTCCTTATATAGCCCAGGCTGCCCTTGAACTCCATATGTAGCTGATGATGACCTTGGACTCCTGATTGGCCTGCACCATCTCCCAAATGCTGGGATGACAGCTATGTGCTGCCATACCTGGCTATCCTCTTCTCTGCATCTCCAGCGACTACCACAGTCTCAAAACACTGTCCTGACACTTACTGGAGGATTTCTGGCATGCATTAGCTCCATGTCCTCAAATCTCCTCAGCCTTTAGTCTGATAGCATCTGGACACTGCTCTTCACATGCAAAAGCAGCTCTTCCATGGCCACTCTCCCATTTATCATCCTGGCCCCACAAAAGAGCCAGGTGGCCAACCCCTCCACTAAAGTCTCTCTGTGAAATCCTCCCTCTCCTGCCTCTTGTCCCATCTCTGGTTAGTGTTTCTCAGTGTGGACCATGCTCCTTCATGGAGACCCTGATGATTTCTGTCCTTCTCTGTCAATTTCTCCTGCAAGCCGACTATCATGTGCCAGTCCCAGTTTCTAACTTGGCACCCTGGAACTCCCTTGTGGGCTCTCGCATCTGTACATCTGCCTGGCCGCTGTGCCCCAGGACCCCTGTGTCTGGTGGCACAGCAGAAATGCCGCACAAGGAGTCTACCACCCTCCCTCTTGTCTATGTCTCATCCCTTCCTCTCATCTGAAGCCGCATGAGTTTGTTAAGGACCTTACCAAATTCCTTGTCTAGCACAGGGGTAGCCGACACCCCTCTCTACAATAGTAATTGTTTATGGGGAGCTTTGGCCCGTCTCCAGGAGCCCCCGAGCTGCTGGTCCCTTTATGTTGATGCTGTCACTGTGGTAGTTTAGGCACGGGATGTCCATGCTGTTGCCTCCAGCAGATCCTGCACCTGGCAGCACAGCATGATTAGGCCAAACTGCTCAACTGTACCTGGCTGATTTTATTCTTCTCTTGCAGGCAGACACCTGATCTGCCAGTGAGCTGGCATGTCAGTCCTCAGCTGGGTAATAGAGTCAATGGGGAGGATATAACATCTGTTTCAGGAGCAACCGAGTAACCCAAATGGCTCCCCTATCCTAAGAGGATGCTGGTATTTCGTGGGACCCAAAGAAAGTGTGGTAGTCTTCAACGTCAGTTTGATGGGCTTTAGAGTTATTATAACTAGAAGTGTGTCTATGAGATTATATCCAAAGAAGTTTAACTGTGGAGAGAAGAGCTAACCTGAGTGTGTGAGTGACTTCATCCCATGGGTTGGAGTCCTGGACTGAAACAAAAAGAAGAAGTGATTGGGAAGGCAGCATTCTTCTCTGTGCCTCCTGACTTAGACTGTAATGTGGCCAGCTGCCTCACACTCCCGCCAGGATGCCTTCCCCACCATGGTGGACTGTATTCTCAAACCGTGAGCCAACATGAGGCCTTCCTCCCTCAAGATGCTTTGACAGATATTCAGTCATAGTGACTGGAAGAGTAGTTAATACAAGGAGGTCTCAGAATGACTTTCAGCTCTGCCATAATTTCTTTTTGAAAGATTTATTTATTTTACATTTTACATGTATATGTGAGTACCTATGTGGTGGTTTGAAAAAAAATAAGGACCCCAAAAGGAGTGGCACTATTAGGTTGTATGGCTTTGTTTGAGTAGGTGTAGTCTTGTTGGAGGAAGTGTGTCACAGTGGAGGTGGGCTTTGAGGTCTCATATATGCTCAAGCTACCACCCAGTATCTCAGACCACTTCCTGTTGCCTATGAGTTAAGATGTAAAGAAACTCAGCAACTTTTCCAGCACCTGGTCTGCCTACACATCACCATGCCATACCATGATGATAACAGACTAAACCTCTGAAAATGTAAGTCACCCCAGTTAAATGTTTTTCTTCTATAAGAGTCGCCATTGCTATGGTGTCACTTCACAGCAATAGAAACCCTAAGACAGAAGCTGGTACCTGGGACTGGGATATTGCTGTGATAGGCCTAGTCATGCTTTTGTTTGAAGGAATATGAACCATGGACTGTGGATAAGAAAAGCAGTGGAATGCCTTAAGCACTGCTTAATGGGCCATACTAGTAGGAGCATGGAAGACAGTGGTGCTAAGTGTGCTTTGAACTACAGGGGCCTGGCTCAAGAGGTTTCAGAGGAGAAGAATATTAATATGTGGCCTAGAGATCGTTCTTGTGATACTTTGGTGAAGAATGTGGCTGCCTTTTGCCCTTGTCTAAAGAGTCTGCCTGAGGCTAACGTGAAGAGTTTTGGATTAATTCTATTGGCAGAGGAAATCTCAGAACAGCATTGTATGGACTCTGTCATGTGGTTATTAGTGGTAACTCTAATGAAGATCTATAATGAAATGGAGCAAGCTGAGCAGGGCAAATTTCAAAATATGAAGTTTAAGGAGAATAGGAGCACCAGGGAGTGGAATGGAGCTAAGTTCTGTGACTCTTCTAGAGAACCCTGACTAATACAGCCTTGGGCCATCTGAGGTCAGATGAGGACAATGGATACCCTAGAACTGGAGTTACAGGTGGTTGTGAGCTGCCCAATACAGAATCAAACCTAGGTCGTCTGTAAGAGCAAAGTACTTATAACTCCTGAGACATCTCTCCAACCTGATTTGCCTTAAGGTCTGTCCTTCCTCACCAACAAATCTTGTGGGGACAAGTCCTGACAGCTCCACTACCCCTGGCAGTTCCTTCTGCCTCAGTTATCAGAAAATTTCATCCCAGGAGGATTGAGATAAGTGTCTTTCCATCACTGCAGATGTTTGCACTAGTCCTTGTGAAGCAAACTTGAGAAAGGCAGGAGTCTTTGCCATGTTCACCTATACCCTCACCAGCAGCAGCTCTGGCCTCATGGGGTACATGCTGGAGTGACATAAGGCTGTCCCTGCCCAGTGCCATGCAGACTAGCAAGCGTGAGCAAACCTCTCTGGAAACCTTCTTATGTACTCAGGTCCAGCAGGCATTGTGGGGGTGATATCCTGGGCCTGACCAAAGTGGCCCTCTACCTGGGCCCAGCTGTGAGGCACAGCAGGCCAGGCCTGCAAGAGACCCATTGTGATTCTTGAAGGTTACAGTAGAAGGCCCCAGACTCTGGACTTCACAGTCCGCAATAGCTGCTAGTGTCTGGCGGCTA
Source organism: Peromyscus maniculatus bairdii (assembly GCF_049852395.1). Classification (NCBI taxonomy): domain Eukaryota; kingdom Metazoa; phylum Chordata; class Mammalia; order Rodentia; family Cricetidae; genus Peromyscus; species Peromyscus maniculatus. Next base: position 145,660,688 of record NC_134852.1, on the reverse strand, counting down.
AGACCTCTTCAATCAGGTAAGGTTCAAGAGGCAAAGACTATAGGGGGGAAGGACCAAATCCAGGGATGGTGCTTTCATAGGAGCTGACACCTCTTGTGAGGGTAGGGTCACTCTCGGGGTCTCAAATCATCTGCCAGGACCTTCAGGCGCAGAGAAAGAGTCAGAGACAGTGACAGACTGGATCTGAATTGCACCAGCTGGTTATTGGCTGGCATGAGAGAGTCATGCTTAGCCTGACCCAAAAGTGCATTCCAAGAATAAATTCAGCCCAGTAACTTTCTTCCTAGCATGTGAAAAACAGCTAAAGGCCATGACTAGAAAGAGCAGCCAGAGGGAGGTGCTGTCAATAGGGCGGTGAGTGCCGGGAGTTGACTCAGGTTGAGTGTGGCTGATGACTACGCATGTGAAATCAGTGTTTTTATTCTACAGGGGAGTCCTTCCAGACTGTTCCTTGTGCCAGGCTCCTGTGAAGGGAAAGAGCATGGAATATACAAGGGAAGGGAGAGTGGACCAGGTGTCAGATCGTGACTTGAAACAGACATCACTTATCCCAGGAGGAGCCAAGGCAATGCTTTGCCAGAGCCTCTGAGCCCTCTACCAAGGGAAAGACTGACCGGACAAGAAGGAAACCAACAAGCCCAAAGCCCTCACACAGTGTGCAAGGCAGAGAGAGGGTCCCAAGAACATGATGGGGAGCTAGGGGTGCAAGCAGCAGTGATAACCAGGAAAGAGTGATATAAGAGAGAATCCTGGGGGTGATTTGGGTGCAGGATAGAAATGGATGACACCCAAGAACAAAGAGAGACACTGGGACCGAAGTAGATACACAGGGCTCTCAAGGGAACGAGGACCTTGACCTGAGGATAGCTAGAACTCAAAGACCAGCCACAGGGTCCTCCAAAGGGCAGCACACGTGGAACTCCAGGGCAGAGAAGGGAGTCTTCACTGTCCTGTGATGGGGAGTACATGACGTCACATATGGATCAAAACCCATAGAACCGTGCAGCACACACAGAAACTGGAGATGCCCCTGAAGGAAACCTGCTTTCTGTTCTGTGTTCTCCAGGGAGCTGAAACCTGCTCTAAGAATTCTAGTCTCCGAAGAAGACTAGTTTTAAAAAAATAGCAGCCTTAAAAAAAAGAGAGAGAGAGAGAGGCTGGAGAGACAGCTCAGCAGTTAAGAGCATCAGCTGCTCTTCCAGAGGACCTGGGTTCAATTCTCAGCCCCCAGATGGTGGCTCATAACCATCTGTAACTCCAGTTTCAGGGGATCTGGTGACCTCTTCTGGCTTCCGTAAATACTGGCACACATGTGGTGCATAGACATTCACACATGCGTTGCATAGACATATACATAGACATATACATAGAAGTTTTTAAAATGTTTTGAAAGAACCTAGAGCAGCGACCTGGCCTCTCCCGTGGCTCTGATGAGGCTGCACAAGAACACGGGGGTGCCCCTAAGTGGTCAGGGCAGGTCCCAGCTCATTCCTTCGCTCACCTCAGTCTTGTTGGGAGAATTCCCTGTATTTAGATGTATGTGCTTACCTGAGGGAGCTCAGTTTTGGATTCCAGAGTCCTGGAATTGGGATTTAGCATTGTATTTTCCTGGTGGATGTCACCTTGTTTGCCTAATGTCAGTGTCTTGTGGCTGGACACAGAGCAAAGAGGGAAGTTTCACAAGTCAGGGGCATCCTTTTCTTATCAGCCAAAGAACGTGGCACTCTCCCCACAACTCAGGTGGAAATCTTCCTACCTGGTGTCTTGTTGGAACTGGACCTTGTTACTGGACTTTTCATCTGCAATCATAAACTAGACTATTAGGGCCAAAGAGATGGCCCAGCAGGTAAATAAGCTCTTTCCATGTGTCTTAGTCGGGGTTACTAGTGCTGTGACAAACACTCTGGCCAAAAGCAACTTGGAGAGGAAAGGGTTTTATTTTGCTTACTCTTCCATATCACAATTCATCGTCAAAGGCAGCCAGGGCAAGAACTCAAACAGGGCTGGAACCTGGAGGCAGCAGCTGATGCAGAAGCCATGGGGATGTACTGCTTACTGGCTTGCTCCTTGTGGCTTGCTCCGTTTGATTCATTATACTCCCTCAGTCCCACTTACCTAGACAGGGGTGGCCCCACCCACAATGGGCTGGGCCCCTCTACATCAATCACTACTTAAGAATATGTTCCACAGGCTTGCCCACAGGGCAATCTGGTAGGGACAACTTCTCAATCGATGTTCTATCTTTCCATGTGACTCTAGCTTGTGTCAAGTTGACATAAAGCTAGTCAGCACACCATGCAAAGCTAGTGACCTGAGTTCCATCCCCCAAATGCACCTAAAAAGCCAGATGTGGTGGCACACACATATAATCCCAGCACTCCTATGATCAAATAAAAGGTGGAGACAAAGAATAGCTTGATCCAGGTGTGGTGGCACATGCCTTTAATCCTAGCACTCGGGGAGGCAGAGGCAGGCAGATCTCTGTGAGTTCCAGGGCAGCCAGGGCTACACAGAGAAACTCTGTCTCAAAAAATCGGAAAGAATAGCTTGGACATTCACAAGCTAACCGGCCTGGAGTACAGTACACAGCAGAAACAAGAGAAACCCTGCTTTAACAAGGCAAGAGGAGAGAACTTACTCCCCAAAGTTGTTCTCTGACCTCACCTCCACTCATGCACCATGGCATACACACACCTGCACTCACATGCACACATCATAGACCCACATGCACAACAAAAAAAGCAAGACTAAAGAGAACCTGGCAACATTTCTAAAGTCCTGCCATGGGCTCACAGGAGAGCAAGCATAGCCCTCATCTCCTGAAATTAAGAATGCTATCTTGTGTGGTTAGCAATTTGCTGCCAGTGGTTATACTAAGCTGGTGTGGGAAGGATAAACGGAGTGGACAAGCCCCTTCCTCAGTGTGTGTTCCAGCCGCAACCCAGATGTAAGGAAACACCAGGACAAAGCAGCCTGCTCACCTGCCTGCCCTTGCTTCCCGCCAGTTTGTTTATCCGTCACTGCTGCTTCAGCCATTCTTTCCCAGTGTCAGACTCCTTGGCCTTCCAGTGCAGACTGCCCAAGAATATCCCCGGCCTTCAGCACTGGATTGGGATGGCTGAGGAATCCAGCCTTGTGGATTGAGCTGCTTCAGGGTGCTCAGTCCTTCCAACAGGTATACAGCCATTGTTGGATGAACTAGCCTGTATCCTGTAAGCCAGTCTAACAACCCCCCTTTCTAATATCTATTCATTCTATCTGCCCTGTTCCTCCAGAAGGCTGTGACTAATACACAGCTCATCTTTCCGACCCACCCTCCGTCTCTACCTTCTGGCTCAGCAGCTGCCCTCAGTGCTGAGTCTAGCAGCAACAGGGAAGAGTAGGCTCTGGAGGCCTAGGCTCCAGCTGTCATTCTTCCCCTGTGACCACAGTCTGTACGCCTCTCTCTGGGCCTTCTTCACAGTTCTGGGTCAAGGCTGCATCTGTGCATCCAGCTGAGACACAGCAAGCCCCGAGGCTGGGTCTTCCCCAGTAACAGTATTAAGCCATGCTTCGTACTCGAGACACACCACTCAGAAGGCTGCTACTCTCTTCACTTTTTAAAAAGTTGAAAAAGAATAGCTTCATTTTTTTTAATGTGAAACATTCAAAATAGTGAGATCACAAGGGAAAAATTAAAACATGGTAAGCAAAAATCCAATTGCAATCTACCTAGAGGCCCCTTCTTTGTATATTTTGAGCTACTCTGTACAATTGCTTATTTATCTAAAACTAGTAAGAAGAAAGACAGACGGGGCACTTCCAGGTAGAGAGAGGGACCTTTCAAAATGGAAGCATTGCACACTTCCTTGGGGTTTCCAGAGGTAATGGTCATTATTGGATTAGCTCTGAATTTACAGAGGACATAAGGAGGAGAACGAGGTGCAGAGGAGAGGAGAGAGGAGAGGAGAGGAGAGGAGAGGAGAGGAGAGGAGGGGAGGGGAGGAGAGGAGAGGAGAAGAGAGGAGAGGAGAGGAGAGGAGAGGAGAGGAGAGGAGAGGAGAGGGAAGAAGAATTGTGAGTGTCCCATCTCACAGGTGGGACACACCTGGGAGATGCACAGATGGAATGCTTATGAGATATCTAGGAATAGAAAAAGGAATGTCACCTCCATGCTCCATCTAATCTAACTAAGAAAACCTGGCCTGGAATTTAAATGATGGACGCTATGACACACTGCAGCAGACATCATTGTGAGTTTGTAGTATGGCAGGGTCTGAGGATCAGACATGGTTCCACCCACAGGGGATTCATGCCTAATAGCCAGATGAGGGGAACCACGTGATAGACAGGGTGGGGACAGCACTGTAATTTATTACAGGAAGAGGTTAGTAAGAAGTGCATATGGTCATCTGTACAGGTGCCAGGAAACAGTTGCTAAATCCACACGTCCATTTCTGACACAAAATTTGAGTAGCCAGAGACTAGAAATACACTTGCTAAAATTAAGAGTATCCATTAGAAATATCTAGCAAACATCACACTTGGTAATAAATCATTTGACATTCCCATTAAAGTCAGATTGGCAAGCTGCCAAAAGCAGACAGAAATTGGCACCACGTGCACATGTTCCTCTGTAGAATGGCTTTGGAATCTTTGCATCCGTCTCCTGAACACTGGCTGGCCTTGCCATGTAGCTTGACATTGGAATGCAGAGAAAGTAATGCGCCACTCCAAACCAGTGACCCTGGAGATGCCATGCTCTCTGTTCTTGCCTTCTGGGAGCACTGTATGAGCAGCAGCCTGGGCAGGCCACAGCTGGAAGCCAGGCCACACAACACAGACTGCATTGATGCTGGAACCCAGCATTGTGCATGTACTGTCAGTCGCCTCGGACACTCTGCCTTGGTCACACTGCAGATGGCTGCAACTGTAATGAGGGAGTCTTTAGAGGAGTCCAGCTCAGTGTGAAGCCGTGCCCACATTGCTGACCTACAGAATGATGAACAGATACAAATTCCTGTTGCTTTGGGCATCTGTGTTTTGGGTGTTCGTTAGGTATTGTGATGGTTAGCTTTAATTGTCAACTTGACATGACCTAGAACAATGTGCGAAGAAAGTCTCTGTGAGGAACTACCAACATTGGGTCGGACTGTGGGGGATTGTTTTCATTCATTTATGTGGAAAGTCCTAGCCCACTCTGAGTGTCGCCATCCCCTATGTAGGGCTTTCTGAACTGTGTAAATGTGAAGAAATCAAGCAAAGCACACACAAGCAGGTGAACAAGCATGCGTTGATTTCTCTCTGCTCTAGACTAGATGTGCTTCAAGATTTACCACTGTGACTCCCCTACTTTTGTGGACTGAACCTGGAACTGTGAGGTAAAATAAACCCTTTCTCCCCTCTGTTGCTCTTTGTCAGAGTATCACAGCAACAGAAATGAAACCAGGACACACACACACACACACACACACACACACACACACACACACACGTATTTATATATTGGCTTGTTGGAAATATTATTCAAACCACAAAACAGTGTGGCTCCTTCAGTGGGATCTGGCAGTGGGAATTGGTGTCGGCGTCTTCTGTGGCCAAAGGTAGGACTGGAGGCTGCCTTGCTCTTGTCCTTCCAGATGCTGTCCTCTGTTCAAGTGTCAGAAACTGTGTGTGTCTTCCCCAACCTCACCTTTTTATAATAAACTGATCATATGGGGTTGCTGCCTGCTTTAATGACCTCATTTTAGCTGATGACCTTTGTATAGAGGTAGCTCCAAATAAGGTCACATCCTGAAGCACAGGGCATTGAGACATATGAAGTTTAGAGGCAACATCTCGGTGCAACAAGAGATGACTCATAGCTCACACGTTTGGGGACAGGGATAATTGCTGTTATTGATCTTTGCTCTGAAGGCTCTAACTAATATAACAAGGCAAGGAAAAGAAGCTGATGCTTAATGCTGGAAAGGCAATGATAAGCATACCATTACTGAGAGATGTCCTTATTGTCTGCCTGGAACTTAAGAGCTTAAGTGAAACACACCACTGTGATGCCTTTTAAGATAATTCTTTAGGATTCTGCATATATTAATATGCTTTCAAAGCACCTTTCCTTAGGTCAGAAGTAACTGAACATATAATTTTCAAAGTTACATTCACAAAAGGCATATATCAATGTTCGTATCAGCTTTATTAATAATACAACAATATGTTCTTTAGACCTTAAAATAAAAATAATAGCCGAGAGTGATGATATATGCTTGTCATCATCCCAGTGTGTCGGGAGTTCAGGAGTAGGCCTGGCTATACAGAAAGTTTGAAGTAAGCCTGGGATACATAAGATCCTGTCTCAAAAAAAAAAAAAAAAGAAATGACACAAATAGCAATCAACAGCAGAATGTCTAATGAGCAGGATGGGCACAGTGCTAGTGACATTTCTCCATGTATGCAGGGTGAGTATGAAGATTTGTATATAAATATGTATTCATCAGGAACAGGAGCTCATCAAACTAACACTTAAAATGGAAATGGATACATTCATTTTGTTGCATATAAATTACACTTGAGGGAATAGCGTTTTAAGATTTATTTTTATTGTTTTTAATTTTGTGTGTGTTAGGGGTGTGTGCATGCGAGTACAGATACCTGCAGAGACCAGAAGAGGGTGCTGAATGCTTTGGAGCTGGAGTCACAGGCCATTGTAATCCTCTTGATGTGGGTGCTGGGACCTGAACTTCAGTCCTTTGGAAGAGTAGCATGTACTCTTAACCAGTGAGCCATCCTTTGAGTCCCATAAGTAGTGTTTTCAAGTTTTGAATTTTATTAAAAGGATAAATCTTTAGCATAAAAATGAACACATTAAAATGTCCAAAGGAAATTTAAAAGAATGTTGTTAGAAACTTACTGTGAGAATATTTTAGTCAACATGACCAAGAGAAGCAAGACTCATAAGAGACATAAGACTCATAAGATCAAAAACTTAAAATATTAAATTATGCATAATACATCACATGATTGTATAGCAAAGGATGCCATGAGGCCAGGGGACAGAGTTGAGTTAAGTCGTAGAGTACTTACTTAAGGTTCAACACCCGTTCCAGGAAAAAGAAAGACAACAATTGTTCAAAAATTGCAATCTATTTGCTGAACAATGGGACCCCTTGAGAAACATTGTTCTCTGATTGAAGTGGGAGAAGAAAATCTCTAGAACTCCTGGAGCTTAGGATGCTCCCAAGCAGAGCAGGAAAAGATAATGCCTGCATGCAGAGGTCTAGGCTGCTGGGAAGACAGGAGGATGGGCAGAGACGCCTGGGAGCACAGTCAACACTGTTCAACCACAGCGGGAAGAATTGGCTGGGAGCGTTTTCACTTTCACTTTTATCAGTCTACAACTTGGACCGAGAAGGCAATGCAATGTCATTTCTGGCCTCTCCACTCCCAGCCCCTTCTTCCTATAGGGAGGTGAAGAATGAGACGAAGGGTGAGCTCTGCCCACCGGCCTTAGGTCCTTGGATATCAGAAGCCCTCTTCCCTCTAGATAGCTACCAAGAAATGAAAAGAGCTGTGGTTTGTGCATTGAAGCGACAAGGCTTGCTGTGTTAATTATAAGTTAAGACTGAGAATATACCAGAATATTTGTGTTTGAAAAAGATGACAGAACTAAAGTCATGATGTGTTAACAGAAGAAAACTGGCGCATGAAAAAGCATCTGGATTGCATTCACTATTATGAAAAGAGTTTGACCTTAAAGATCCCCCAAAAGAACATGAGGGGCTTTCGGGGTTCACATTTCTAGACATTCGCTGAAACACTACTCTAAGGAAATCCTCAGAAGATTGGCCAAAGAGGTTTAATCAAGGGGGTTAATCTCAAGACACATACACATACATGCACAAAAAGGAAACAAAATGAAGCGAGAAGAGTAGACTTTTTCCATATTCTCCTAACGTCTAGCTTCACAGAAGATGGTTGGCTTCTCATAGCCACACTGCTGTGATGTGTTGCTTTGGTGTAAGTACAGGAAGGAAACCAGGCCTTCTGTATGTAGGACAGTGGAGAAAAGAGTTTTCCTTCATGCATTTTCAGGTAACTCTAGGTCTTCTCCTTCTACACTTTATCAAATGTCAGAAGTCATAGGTCACTCAGAATGGATTCAACATGGAGGGGCTGGAGGGATGGCTCAGCAGTTAAGAGCACGTGCTGCTTTTTCAGAGGACCACAGTTTGGTTCCCAGCAACCCTGTGAGACAGCCCACAACCTCCTGTAACTCCAGATGTAGGGGACCTAGCGTTTACTTCTTGTCTGGAGGCACTGCGCTCACACACACATACCCAAACACAGATACACACATACTTAATTCAAAATAAAAAAATAAACCTCAAAATAAATAAATAGAAGCATTTTAAGATATAAATATGTATATAATTCTTATGCACTGCATCAAATCTCAGTCGGCTGCAGGTTGCCAAGATGTATCTGTGGTAGGATCAGATGGCCCACCAGTGAACTTGTACCTTGCTAGGGCTTTAAGTCTATAAGGTTATGGACTTCGATATGTTGCCACATGGCATCTTACAGTGGTCATCAGGGAAACGCTAGGTCCCTGAGTTATGCAGAGCTTGCATCTGTTGCCACATTTCTTCATGCATGATTAGAAAATTCTCTCTGTTAAGTTCTCTACAATTCTCAAGAGGAAGGTGCCTACGTACTGGGAGCTGTCAAACTCAGGGCGGCTGTTACAAGTGTCCCAAAATTCCAATTTTCACTTGAAAGCTTGAATTTTATCACTGGCAAAAATATACTGTCAGTTGCTCTCCTGGAAGTGACAGGCTTGCTTCGTTCATTTTTTGAGAAAATGTCTAGCAAATATCCAAGTCTGAAGAGCCGTGGTGTGTCTGTCAGTCACTCTTTGAAATAAAAAACGGCGTTCCAAGGAAGGAGAAGTTCATTCAGCTCAAAACAGAAGCAATTGCATGCAAGTGCTTCTCGGGAGAAAGCACGGAACACGTGGGCAGCAGAAACACTTGACGCACACAGCCCCTGTCACCAGGCAGAGGAGTAAAAGACAAGCATACAAAGGCCAAGACTTAATAAAGTTACTTTTTATTGCTTGGTCAAAAGCACTTTTAAATCCCCCTGGTGTATGTGCGTGTGTGTGTGTGCGTGCGTGCGTGCGTGCGTGCGTGCGTGCGTGCGTGTGTGTGTGTGTGTGTGTGTGTGTGTGTAAGCCAGAGGTCAATCATGTGGATCATTCTTCAGGTACTGTCCACCTTATTTCTTGATAGGGTTTCTCACTGGCCTGGAACTCATCAAGCAGGCTGGGCTGGCTGGCCAGAGACCACCCACCTATCACCAGGATGGCAAACACTCAATACCACACCCAGCTGTTTTTATATCTGTCCTGGGGATAGAACCTAGGTCTTCACGCTTGCTTGACATGCACTTAAGCTCCTGAGCTATCTCCCCAGATTTCTGAACCCAGCTTTCAGCATTACATAGACAGCTGAAGCTAACTAGGACATCTTTCCACCCCTAGAGAACCTGATCCAGAGACGCATAGGGGCCTGAGTCATGCAGGAGGAATTTGTGTCCATCCCCAGGTATTGCATCTGTGCTCTGGATTCCCCATTAGATTTCCCAAATGACATCAAGAGCCAAGGCATAGCTGCAGAGGGAAAGGAGGACACAGCAGGTGAGGAAGGATGTCTGGGATAAGAAGACTGCGGAAGACAGAGAGAAGGACTCACTCGTGGGAAGGGCTCAGGGCTCAGGCTCTAAGTGTGTGACTGCAGGGCGAGAAAGGGCCTCGGCAAAACTAGGGCCTGGCAGAAAGCCCTGTCCCTGGAGCTGAGGCCTGACAGCAGGGCCAGGGGTGTCGTTGGAAGCTTCTGAAGGAGCCATCAATAACTCTGAGCTGCGAGTTGCATCCCAGGAAAACTGAACCAGCAGCTCAGTTGTATGGAGAGACATAAAAAGACATAAAGGAAATACACGGATAGGAAATAAGCAAGAAATTAATTTATTTAGAGGGAAAGAATAGAGTTGCATAGCAAAGAAGACCCTTGAAGCCGTTTCAACGACAGTGTTTGGGGACATGATCCTAGTACAGGTCCTTTCTGTGTCCAGTTATGCCTGTCACATAAAGGACCATAGTCAGAAAGGATTCACTCACCCCCAGCTAATTCAGTCATTCATTCAGCTCATTTCTATGAAGGACCTGCCATGTTCTAGGCAGGTGTGGGGTACCTGTGTTGTGTGTGTGTGTGTGTGTGTGTGTGTGTGTGTGTGTGTGTGTGTGTGTGTGATTGCTCGCGCTCGCACGCTCAAGACCAGAGGAGAACATCAAGAGTCCTGCTCTGTCACTCTTCACTTTATTCCCTTGAGACAAGGTCTCTCAATGAACCTGGAACTAGGTTTACTGGCAGCAAGTCAGGTGATCCTCCTGTCTCCACACTCATAGCTTGGAAGTTACAGACACACAGATGACCACACCAGAAAGGAGGGGAATGTTCTGGGGCTTTGAACTCAGATGTACATGGTTTCGCAGCAAGCGTTGTTAGCCACTGATCCATCTCCCCAGCCCACTCCAGACAAGTGCTTGATTAAGCATCACCTTTCAGACATACCTTAATTGTCACATGGAGGTGACCCGAGAAAATGCTAGCTACAAAACACGAGACTGAAGCGTGTGGCCAGGAGCTCGGAGAAGCTTCAGTGGGTGTGACATTTCATCTTGGAACACAGAGTCACCTCTGCGGAATTATTTCACCCAGAGGCTCATGCCGGAAGTGTAGGATCTACATCTTATGATTCAGCATGAACAAGTGCAGAGGGGACACCTGGCAGCAGCCACTGACTCAGGGGCTGTACTGTGAGGCTCAGTACTCAAAGCAGCCTCTGGGAAACCAGCAGAGCAGCCAGGCTGAGCAGGAAACCCCAGCCACCAAGACAGAGAGAAAGAAAAACACCATGATGAGCTGTTCTGGGGAAGGAAGCACGAGGCAGACACGCACCTGCCTGGCCACACATAAGCCCTCTACTCACAGAAGCATCTGGTCACTTGCTGGACAGCCCACCCGAATACCAAGCTGTGTGCAGGGCTACTAGCTTAGGTAAAGACTGATGAGAATAATTCTTATTCTTGAATAGAGATAGATCTGCATATCTGAGCTCCTCATCTAAACTGCCTTAGCCCAGGGAAGGTGACGATGGTGACAGAGGGCTGGCGGAGCTGTAGGAGTCACCGGGAAAGATAATGGAGTCTGGGGATGCAGCTTCAGGGAGTCCTTGGCCTTACAGCTGAGACCTTGGCCACTGGAGCTGATTCTAGGCAACAGGGGGTGTTGCAACGAGTTTCCGAAGTGCACGCACCTCTCAGCTTTTGAGCACGAAACAGTTTTAACACCTCTCTGTGAAGGTGTGATCCTGCATTGAGATGTGCCTGCTGCCTTCTCCTGTCCCCTAAACAATTGATTGGAAATCCAGGGCCAAGTCACTGATGCTAAACAGTGCTTTTCCATGTCACCCCCAGGTCAAAAAGCTGCCGTGACTCCGCATTCAGAGTTGTTTTACAAATCGTCAGATCTGGGAAACATCTCAGACAAAAGTGGGACTTCTGCTCAGAAGGCATGAGACTTGTCAAAACATAAGTCCCCTAAGAACCCAGGGGACAACCGTAGAAAGACTGGAGTGCTGGAGTGCACACAGAGTTAGACCGAGTCTAGATCTCAGACTGCTGTTAAGTCTGAAAAGTTCTGTGTCCCTCTGCATCTAAGGAGGACACCTGGGAAACCTACAAAAGGGCCAGGGAGGAGAGAGTGAGGAGAGCCTGGCTCGTATGGGGGATACTGACGTGAAAGACTTTGCATGAGGAGAACCTGCAGAAGCTAGACCCCAGAGGGGAGGTGTGGCACCTTCTCTTTGCAGCTGCCCCCAAAAAGGAAGAACCCTGAGAACCAGACAATTCCCTTACTGAGATCCCCTTCCTCGATGAGTCTAGACTGTGTCATGTGGAGACATACAACTAACCATCACACTCACATACCTACAATATTTACATGGAGGATAGTTCTTCACCTGAAGTTCCAGGAAATGAACTGCTAACAGTGGGCGCAGAGGCACCACCTGACTCTGAGGGATTCTGTGATGGCTGAAGGTAATTTTCAGGGAGTGTTTTCCACACCCTTGTCACATCATATGTCTGATCAGTCACAGCTACTGATAAGGAGGAAGTGGAGAACGACACACAGCGAACAGCAGCTATATGAGCGTGTGGGAAGGCTCCCTGGAAGAGCTGATATCTGAGTGGAAATATCAAGGATAAGTCGTCATTAACTAGGAGACTTGGTTGCAGGGGTTAGTGTGGTGGTATTGTGTTCCTCAAAATATTGCGCATCCTATTAAACTTATCTGGTGTCAGAGACAGAATAGCCACTAGATACAGGAAACATAGTGCTTCAAAACAACCTCGGCACAGCTGGAGGGATGTCCTTGAGAGAAGATGCTGGGGTGGGCACAGCGATATGGGTCTTTAATCCCAGCACTTGGGAAGCAGGGACAGGTGGATCTGTTAGATCAAGGGCAGCTTTGTCTACACAGTGAGAGGGGAAAAAAGCAGAGGGAGGAGAGAAGGGTGGGGGGAAAGGAGAGGGCAGGGGAGGGGAAGAGATATACGGGGTACTCATTCAGAGGCAACAGAGTCAAATCATGTGCACTTTGTCCCATGACCAGCAGGAATTCAGAAACGTTGAGGGTTATTGAGATAATAAGGCTTATACAATCAAGTTCAGAAATGTTCTGACTGCTGGGGGAGACATCAGAGAGCAGAAGTGGGGGGGGGGGCTGTGAGAAGCCACTAAGATCAGCCGGGAGACAAAGGTGGTCTAGCTGAGGGCTGTGGCATTGAGGACCAAGACCTGAGGGACACCGTGTCAGAGGAGCCTAGGTAGGATGGAGAAATGGGGTACAGTGAAAACAAGCCCCAGTTTCCTTCCTGGGGCAAGTGGTTGCTGGTGTGTCGCTCCCCAAAATAAAGGACACAGATGATCAGGCTGGGCAAGGACTAGTCAAGAATAAGAGGTGGGTGGTACCATCGTACTGGGGGCAGGAAGAAGAGGCCATAGCATCAAGGTAGCAGATGGCGGGCAGTAAAGGCTGTGGTGATGGCGTGGGCAGGACTAAGAAGCAATGAAAGATGGTGGGAACTGCTGGAAACTGGGGATGGGATGCCAGATGTATTTCAGTGCTGAAAGACGCTGACCATAACCCTAATCCCAACACTACTCCACTTCCAGTGCCCTCTTTCTATTTCCTGATGTGTCAATGAGAAGGGATCAGCCAGCTTCCTGTTCCAGCCGCCTGCTGCCATGCTTCCCCGTCATTACTGACTTAGACCTCTGGAACTGTAAGCCAAAATGAACTTTGTTCTTTAAGTTGCTTCTGATCATGACATTTCATCACAGCAACTGAAAAGTACCTAATAATGCAGGTCATAACAAAACCCAACTGAGCTAACCATGGAGTAGGATGACCCTGAGGACACCTGAGCCTACTCATTAAACTCAAGGTCATGATTCTCTGTCCATCGGGTAATGGTAGCATTACATGAGATGAAGATTGTCATGCTGCAGTCAGGAACTGGTGTATCGAAGTCCATAATCATGTGAATTGCTTCTCCCATCTCTGCAGAGGTTTCTGCAAATGTTTGCCTTATCTCCTCCGTTGACACAGAAAAATTTTAAAACTATAAACCCAAAGGAAAGAGCTAAGGGAGATGAGCTAGAGACTAGGTCACCTTTCTTTGGAGACAAGATGTAACTATGTGCCTCTTATGGCTTGTTTTGATCCCCAGTCTGCTTAACAGTGGTGCCTAGACCCTCACCAACAGGAGAGAAAAAGTGCTTAAAGGGTAGCATTTCACTGGTACGTAAAACAAATGGAATGGCTTTTCAGCTGGGTTAGTGAATCCTCACTTGGGTGTTTGTTTTAACTAGTTCAAGCTCTAGCTACCTAAATCAGAGTAAAATCAATCAATCACTTACTCAATCAATTAATCACATTTATGAGAGAGATGAGGAGGAGAAGGAGGATGGAGGAGGAGGTTCAGCCACTAGCTAAGAACTGAAGAGGACATTCTATTTTTTCCCCAGAATCTTGAAGCCATTCTAGTTTGACAGGAATTATTTTATCGTCAACAGATTTGTTACAGATTTATGAACCATTTTAACCTCTTTCTGCTGCACTGAAAACATTTTCTGGTAAGGAGTTGGAAGAGACGGTGCAAAGCACTTTGGTTTGTGGCAGCTCTCCCATCGTCCCTGGAGAGTTCCCAGGAGGACTCAGCTCTCCACCAAACTTTCCCAGAACCATCCTTCCGGTCTGTGGATGGCAGCAGATTTAGGACATTTGTAAGTCATCTTTATAATACAATAAACAGAATGAGGGCCGTGAGCTCATTCATGCCTACTGACCTATGAAAGTGAAAGAAATGATGTGCCCACGTTTTTTAAAAAGGGAGAGGAATAAAGTTTCCTTTATGGAAGTATTTTTTTTTAAGCACTTTATATTCCAGCCCTGGTCAAACACCCAAAAAAACGATCAGCTGATGTACTTCTCTTAACCAAAATTCACCACTGACATTCCACAGAGGGCAGAGCTGCATCAATTAGAAGCTGCTAGAAGGAGAAGTGCCAGTGCTTGAGCTGCAGATTCTGCTGTGCCACAAACTAGTAACCTTTCCAGAGAGTTCCAAAACCCAGAGGAAGGGTTTTACTCCCCACTTACATGGCCAGTGGAAACATTTACTTTCGTGTACAAATGTCATCATTTCACTCGGGCCTAGGGACTTAGAAAATCATCATTTAACCAACACCTACCCTCTTTTCCCCATAGAGCTAAATATCTCCATTCAAGTTTTCAAGCAATGATTAAATACCTTCTGCATACCATACCTCTGATCTTATCTTTTCAGGACAGAGTTAAACCAGTGAGCCTCCAGGAATCCAAACAAGGTGTCTGCAGCTTTTCTGTGCTAGATCTACATACAGACAGACCCTAGTGAATAGAAACAAATTCTTCATTTAAGAAAAATCCTTAACATGACTGAGAAGCATAAAGAGGAGCACAATACAATCAAAGTCTCAGATCATAAAAATGTAAAAAGAATTGTGCTCATGCAATATTCAAAGAAATAGTAAGTATTCTCTCTTATGAAAATACCATGCATTTGGCTGCAAGGGGTACATGGAAACTGTAGATCTTGATACACTTCCTTGTGAACCCAAAACTGCTCTAAAAAGAAACCCCAAGGTCTTGTATATGGTATAAAACAGGACTTGATGAAATCAGTTCAAATCCTCCATTGTTTACAATGTTTACAATTATTTACATTGCTTACAATGGAGGATTTAAGCCCACTGTGTCCTGGTCCTTGAAGGATTCATCTCATCTGTGGCAAGAAGGCAGGGTATCTGGGAAAGACAGGAGGTGTCTCCTTCATCACCGCCTAGTAGACTGATTATGAAGCTGGCAGGGAGCAGCCTGGCAGGGCACGGGTTAGAAATCCTTCCTGTCACAGATCTGGGGCAGGTCTGAATCCTAACACAGAGCTGACACTGTGCTTTGCTCAAAACATTAGCTAATTCAGGCATTTCTCTATAGAACACAAGCCTGAACAAAGAAAATGCCAACCCATCTGATGTTACAGCCGGTGACCTTGGAGGTGTGTTCCTCCACATTTCCCTGTCACTGTTGGATGTTGAGTGCAGGGCTTAGCCCTGGGCAGGCAACTGGGCAGGAGACTAGCCAGTCTGGGGGCAGGGCAGGGACTCCCATCACAGTAATGGCAGTGAATGTTGCCGAGACTCAGAGACCATTTGGGACAATTATTTCCTACGCTGAAGGTCAGGAAGACTTTACAGAGATGAGGTTTGATTTCATCTTTGAAAGGAGCCTGGAGCCCAGGAACCACACAGAAAAGGACAGGTGGTTATAATCATACACATGTGACAATTACAGTTTTGTATGTTTGTATTGAATCACACAATGAAATAAATGAATGTACACACATATAAATAATATCTATTACTTAGGACTATTCATGCATTAGGCAAAATTTTTAAATAAGTTTTAGAATGTTTAGGTCAGTTTCTCAGACCACAAGATGATAAAATTGCAAATGTCTAATAATAAAAATTCAACCAGGAAATTAAAATGTTTTTGCCCTACAGATAACATCTAAGAAAAGGGAAATCCAGACTGCAATTACAGAATGATTGCATGAAAACTGGAAATGCAAAGCCCATTCAGGCCAACTCACACTCACATATGTTCTTAATTAGTCAACCAAAAAGCTAGGCGTATGCATGAGTTAGGAATATGCTTACTATTCACTAAAAAAGTAGGAAGTTTTGCGGGTGGTGAGTGAGCACCCTGGGGATGCCATGGTAACAAAATTAAGGTACAATAATGAAACTAGAATGTATTAAAAAAAACAAAAGTTCAAGACCTTGATGGACCTAAGCAATGTTTCTATTAAAAACACTCAAAGCCAGGTGAGGTAGTGCACATTTGTGTTCCCAGTATTCGTGAGGCTAAGGCAGAGGAGTGCCATGAGTTCAAGGCCAGCCAGAGTTAACAGGATCATAACTTGGCTTTGAGTCAAAAACAAATAAAATAAAAACAGCAGTGGCAGTAGCCACAACAAAATCAGTGGGACAGAACTTTCTAGAAAACCTAAGCAAGAAAGAAGACCAACAATGGAACCATATCCCAATGAAGATCAAGAACAAACACACAGTCATTATAAATGCATGTTGTAAAGAATTCTATCATGAGACTTTAAAGTGTGAATGAAATAAGTGCTTCTTCAGGTAGGCACGCACAAACCAAAATCAGCACAGAAAGAAGTGGAAGGCTCAAATTAAGTCAAAATAATTACTACATCTCCCATGCCCCAACCCAAATGACCGGGAGGGAAATTTTCAATCTATAAAGGATCTATTTCCGAAGGTCTACAGGAAAGCCCACCCTGTTCTAAACAGGCTCCATGAGTTCTGCCTGCATCCCAAGTTTCTATATAATTTTAACTATTCATGATCAGAGTAAAACACAAAAAAGATTTATTTTTCCATCAAAATAGATTCATATTATTCATCACTATGTAGAGAATTGTGGCCACATTGAGTGTCCTTAAATGACTACCTGTGGGTCAGGAACTCAGGAAGGAGTGGTGGGCAGTCCTGCCTTGGAGCTAACCCAGGGCTGTAGCTCTTTTCCCTGGTGACTTATTCTCAGGGCCCTCAGCAGCACTCTATTCATGTCTGGCTTCTGGCCTCAGGTCTTAACCATGTAAGCTTCTCATTGACTGCTGCTTGAGTGCCCTCATGACATTGCAGTTGACTTCTCCCAGGATGAGGAATCTGAAAGAGAACCCAGGGATGGTCATAGTGGTTTTATGACCTAGGCTGAGCAATCACTCATATCATTCATCGAAGGGCGATCACTTAGCCTAGTTCATACTCAAGTTCATTTTCAAGTAATTAAAATATACCCATGAGTCTTTGATAGATCTAGCTGTTAAAGGAAGATCTATCAAAGACTCATGGGTATATTTTAATTACTTGAAAATTTCATACATATATAAAACATCTTGATCATATCCACCCCCACTTCCCCATTTTAGATCCTCCTAATTCTTCCACTAGGCTCCTCCCAGCTTCATATTCTAATTATTTTACCCCCCTCCATTCCAGTTAGAGCCACCCATATGTGCATGAGTGCAGGGCCATCCACTGAAGTGTGGACAACCTACTATCCCTGAAGAACACTAAGACTTTCCCCCTCTAGCAGCCATTTACTGAAAATAGCCCCTCTCCAGAGGTGGGACATTTTGTGTATGTGTCCCCATCTATGCTGGAAGTTTGGCTGGTTTGATTTTGTGCAGGCTGCCATCGTCACTATGAGTTCATGAGTACAGTGACCTTGTCATGTCCAAAGAACATTTCCCCAGCAGTCCTCTGCAACCTCTGCCACTCATTCTGCTCCCAATTACATGATGAAGTGGGGTATAGATGTCCCATTTGTCACTGAGCACTCCAGAGTCAATTAACTTGTTCTCTGCATTTTGACTAGATGTATTAACCACTGCCCACCTGGGGGGCAGAGCTTCTCTGATGAGGACAGAATGAAGATGACGATAAATGTGTGGGTGTATTTTTAAACCCCTGCACAGCCTACCAACTGACTGCAAATCACCTACCTTTCCTCCACATGTGAAGCATACTCATACCTACCCTTCTCCACCACCTGTTCTTTACAACATCACTGAGCAATCGAGGCTCTTTTCCCTGTAAGTTGGGTCCTCACGGAAGGAGGCTCCTTGGATGTAACTTTCAGCACATCTGGAACACCCTTTCTATTGATGGAACTTGTGCACCAACACAGGCAAAATGCAATCAGTGGAGCAGACCAAAACCAATTCCTATCATACTCGTATTCAGAAGGAACAGTACGCATGTCTAAACCCATCCAGGCAAGCTGTGGATTCTTGTGTGGAACTCAGTCTTGCTTTTGCCTGGGCTCTCTGACCTACCCTCTGGACTTCTGCCTCAACCATACTCCCTTTCTCCTAACAGGCAATCATACTCACTCGTGTAATGTATTGTCCACTTGCTGCCTGGTGTTGGAGCTTGTTGAGTCTGAAATCGTCTCCTCCCCCTTTATCTGAAAAGCATTTCTGCCCTCTTCAGTCCAAGCTAGTGACATTTATGCCATGTATTTTTTTTTTTTTAATGTTTATGGGTCTTTTACAGTCTTATTTGGAGATTGGATTCGTTAGGCCAAAGTCACAGCCACACATCTTTCTAAGATAAAATCTCTATTGCATTTCTGCTAAGAGATACCTCCCTTAAGTTTCTTGGGAATCTTACTGTGTTGACCCGTTTTCTGAGGCATTGTTCTGTCCTTTTCACAGCTGAACAAAGAACTGGCCCTGCCCTGAGAGGTAGGTGTGTCCTCTCCTGCAATCCTCCAAGGCTACCACTAGGCAGCTTTGTTGACTCTGTCCCCTGAAAGCTAAGGTAGTATGGACTCTGAACTAACCAATGATCTTCTCACTGACAGATGCTACCCGGATCTCAGCACTCTGTGTTCTTCCCTGGAGAGCTGGTCTATTAATATGGTCTGAGGACACAGCTTGCTGCCTTCCCAAGAGCTCTGCGTTCATGCTGGGCAGAGTGCACTTAATGATCCAGTGAGTCTCAGGAGGCTGTGTAGGAAGGGACCACGCCTGAGATCAGAGACCAGGGAACCCTGGGAAGCCTCTCTGCCTCTGCAAAGCTCAGTGTGAATCAGATTCAGCATCCCTGAGCGGTTGAGGAGTGCTTCTCTGGTATGTATGTGGTAGCTTTCACTGCGGGCTTCTGAGGAGCTCCTGCCTTGTGGCTCATGGCTCCAGAAGGTTTGCCATGTAGATGGAGAGGTGGACCTGATGGGCTCTACAGAAGTCCTCTGAAAGAGTCAGAAGCCAACGCTTTGATGGTGGTAGTGTTCACAGACTCTGGCTGGCATTGACCAGAACAGTCATCCTCTTAAATGCCAGGGTTGGACTCTCCACAGTTCAGCTTGTTCTTGCATAGCCAACTGTTACCTGCTCAGGCCTCGGAGCAAAGCTCTCTCAGCAAGCACACTCTAGGATGAACAAAGGGGAAGGACTGGAGGTTGGACCACAACTCGGTTTCTGAAATGAAAGGCTCTGGATCATGAAGGTCAGAGTGTGGCTATGGGTTTGGGCAGCATCTGAAAGAGAAGAGTTGATTGCTAATACTCACATTGTCTGTCTAGGCAGAGCAAATCTCAACATCTATGTACTTTAAATTTTAGATTTCATTTCTGACGACCTTGATATCTCACTATGAGAAGTTTATCTGGAGAAGGACTTAGATCTTTCCAAAGTTGTTAGGTTCATGTAAGAGTTACATGCTAGGGTTTGATTGACTGAAATAGAGTCTTAATACGTAGCCATAGGTGTCTGTAGACTTACTATACATGGCTTAAATTCATTATCGTCCTGCTTCAGCCTCATAAATACTGAGATTACAGGCATGCACCACCCTGTCTGACTGGTGATGTTTTTGGCTGATCACAGTTTTTGAGGATATAGTGCTTAATCTTGATTGCCCTCTTGCTTGGATCTGGCGTCAACTAAGAGGCATGCGTCTTCTGTGAGGATATTTCCAGGAAGGATTCAGTAAGGGGAGAAGACCCTCTCCCAGAAGCAGTGTTACCTGTTGCCTTCACATCATGGTGAGTGAGTCTATCCCATCACCCACCATTTTTCACAGCCGGCAGAACCCAGATCCTTTCAGGCTTCTGTTGGGGACTGAAGACCAGCAGCTCTCCACAAATCCTTCAAGCCTTCATTACCAGATCAGGACACTCAGGCATCCAGCCTCAAGCATAACTGAGCAGCCACTGGCTCCCTGGCCTCTTGGTGTGCAAATGGCCATCACTGAACTTCTCAGCCCTATTGTGTAAGCTAATTTAATAAGCCTCTTTTTTATATAAAATATGTCTTTATTCTATCTATCTTGATCTTCTAAAGAGCCCTGACTAACACAGAGAGTCTGTCTTATTGTTGCCAATGGCAATGGTTTCTGATGCTCTTTTTTTCCCCTCATAATTTAGCACAATGGTTTACCCATCCAAACCATGGGTTGGCTAGTTTATGCTGCTGTTCAGAGAACCATACTCTCCTCTGTGGCCTTCACTCACACAGAGTGAGGACAGGTGTGTACTGGGGGGGAGTAGGTTGCTATACTTTTAGAACCACTCTCTGAGTTCTGTGGGGGCACAATCTCTGTTGACCACTCTCCAGGGTATCTTGTGAGACACCTCAGAAGGAGCAGTGCTTGGGGTTGCAGTGAACCTTGCCATGCATTCCTGCTAAATTGCTTATGATTTTGAGTCTCCATTGGGGATCTGTGCGTCTTGTGGGTCCTCCCTTGTGGGTGTGTCAGCATGGACCTAGTCTCATCTGACAGGACCATATTCTCAGTGAACACTGTGACTCAGTAATGGCTAAGAAGGCCCCAGGGACTCTCTAAGATTTCAGGAGTAAGTCTGTTCCACTGATGTGAAGGACAGGTTTCTAGATACTTTGAGGAACTCACTGACATGCTCAGAGCTCTCCAGCTAGGTGGGGAAATCATAGAATTTCAGACAATGTAGACATCCATGTCCCCTCTCAGATACTAACAGCCCCACCACTGACATCTTGCAAAGATAGATGCTTTCCATGCATCCAAGCACACCCACCCACATAAGGCTGAAGGCAGGCGACCAACCAGTCACTTCCAATTAGACTGCCCCATCACGTAACAGTCTTTGTCAGGGAGGGGAAGAGCAGTGGAGGCAAGGCAGGTCTATGGAGAAAATTGTTTCTTTTGTGTGACTATGACCTGGAGAATAAGGAGCCATTCCCAGGAAGATACATAATGATGGGTTAGCAAGCACTGTCAGAGTTTGGCCACGACTGCCAATGCCCTTGAGGGAAGCTGCCATCCTTCCTTTAGCGTCCTACCAGCTCCTATCCATAAGAAAGCTGTTATTTTGTTTGAGGACTCTCCCCTCCCGATAATGGAGAAGGAAGCAAGGCCAGCCTGAACTAGGGACTCTGTCTCAAAAAGAAAAGGACAAAAGAGGAAGAAGAGGAAGATAAGAAGGAAGAGGAGGAGGAGGAAGAAGAAACCAGGCTTAATCGCATATCCAAAATCAAATATTTGCATGCACTTGGTAAGTCTCAAAGCTAGAATTATGACTAGCATGAGGCTCCAGAGATGGCGTCATGAGCACTGTGTCACATGGAAGGACTTCTCTGCTTACCACCCTCCCCAGCACCTAGAGAAACAGGCATGCGTTGAACAAACGAGCAAGGCCAGGTCCAGCCACATGATAGATATTGAGAGGACTCAGTGAGACAGTGTATGCTCTGAGCATCATGAGATGCCTGCCTGGGCTTGTCGTCAGCCTGCAAAAAGTCACAGCCACATGCCACTCAGACTTGCCAGGGCTTGCACTCTCGTCATAAAGTGAGAAGGAAATATGTTGTTCCTCTTGTATACCCATGACAGTTTTGAGACTCCAATGAGATAATCGATGTGTTAAATACTTTGGGAATTATAGAGATCCACGTCAAAAATAAATATTCTCTTTTAGACACAATAATAGCTTGCCAGCATTACGATTTTTTTTGGCTCACCACTAAGTAGCTCTAGGAAGCTGATGAGAGCAATTTAAGGTTTGGTTAGGGTTTTTTTTTACCTTTCTCCCCTTCCCCTTCCCTTGCCCCTGCATTCCAAAGATGGTGTCTCTTTTTACTACCAAAAGAGTAAAAAGGCAGGGTGAGAATTAGCCTTCCCAGAGAGAAGCAAGCCAGGGCACTTGGTGGGCACTGGCTGGAGCTTGCCTTCCTTGTGTGCTTCCTCTCTAACTCAGTGCAGCAGACAACAGGCTCCACAGGATGTGTGAAATAGGTGAGGGCTGTGAACTAGGTGCTCCTTTTGCTCCTTCAACACTGTCTCCCTCACTTCTCTCTTCCCTTCACATCTAACTCCCCATCTCTTCTACCTTCTTACATCTTCTTACATTTCTGCCAATCCTGCTTTCTCCCAGATGGACCAGTTAATGATAACGAGTTCTCAAAGATAACTGATGGCTGATGCATCAGCACTGACTTTGGAAGCTTAGTGATCTTGTTGGTACAGGTACCTGCACTGAAGCAGCTTCCTGAATGCCTGTTGCCGCTTCTACACCTTCCTGACCTGGGTAGGGCCTGGTGTTAGTTCTTGCAACATGATTGACTGCAAAGTGTTTTCATGATGACGACTTCCTCTCACGCTCCAAAAACCTTAGGGCCAACAAGGGTGGAAGTTGTGGTGGTGATGGCCTTGGTGGTGGTGCTAGTCAGGATGGTGGAGGTGGTGTTGGTGTTAGTGGTGATAGAAGCAATGATGGTGATGGTTGTGAATGTGGTTATGGTAGTAGTGGTAGTGATAAGGACGTCAGCAGTGGTAAGGATGATGATCGTGATAGTGATGATGGGGATGACAATGGTAGTTGGGGTAAAGATATTGGAAACAGAGGTAAGAATGGTGATAAGAGTAGTTATGGTACTGGTGATGGTGTTGGAGGTGAGGGTGGAGATAGAGGTGACCGTGGTAATGATGATGGTCATGGTAGTGATAATGGTGGTGCTGGTGATGACTGTTTGTGGGCACAGTAGTGATGATGGTGATGGTGGAGTTGGTGGTAATGAAGATGGTGGTAACAGTGGTAACGTTAACAGACAGCAATCTGTTTCCTCCTTCTGGTTACACCTTCCTGATCACCTCTCCCATCCTTCTTCAAGGAGCAACTAGGGCCAAAGTAGCTGCCTTCTGCCACTGCAACCATAACCACAATCATCTGGCCCTGGTCTGTACGTGGGAGTGGATACCTTATCTTAGCTGGCAGGTTAACTCTTTTGCCTTCTTCTCTAATCTTCTCTCTGGATTTCTAGATGTTCTGAACACTGGTGTGCGGTTTCTTGCCTCCTCAAGACCTGTCCTTATTCTCTGGGGGTTCGCTATCCCTGCTGAACCTCCATGCTTCTTTCCCTTGCAGGCTTGCAGCTCTGTCTACCTCACAGAGAATGCCAGAGGATATTCTCAGTATATCGTGCCACATTCCCTGACCCAGCTGTGATGTCATCACAGGTTAGGAGCTAACAGTACCCGCCAATTATCTTGTGTTTGCAGGCCATCTCTGAGGCCACAAGGTTTTGCTTAAGCTGGTGTGAGGCACAATTAACACCCAGGAGCAGCTCTTAATCTCTAGGACTAGAGTGTAGATGTCCCAAACTCATGGTGTGTGATCAGTACAATTTGCCTAGGGCTGGGAGTTAAGAAAAAAGAAATTATTGGTCATGAAAAAGGAAGGTGACCTCAGGTGTGGACAGTTTGGAAATTGGGCCCTGTGTGCTAAAACCACAGTGTGTACAGGTATATTCTTCCTGCATTAAGTGCCCCTGCCCCTGTGAAAGGACCAGGTAGCTTCCCTCTACAATCGCCTAGCAGTAGGAGGCTACACCACCTCTCCAGCAGAAGTGTGAGAATTTGTGGAAGGTCCCAAATGTGTTGCCCCTAGTGGAGGGAGAGGAGAAGGGACTTCTGGCTGATGGGGGGATTAGAAAAAAGGGGGAAGTGAGAGGCACCAAGGCCCTGCTTTCCTGCCATTGTCCTCCTCCTATGCTTCTGTGGACAGTTCTCTCCCTGAATGGGACCCCGTGGTCACTGCTCAGCTTTCTGGGCTCTCGCAGTCTTATTCTGTGGGTTCTCAGCTGTGCTGCCAGATGCCTGGGACGTGAGCTGAGACCTGGAAGGAACAGGGGGCCTTTGACAGGGTGAGGGACAGGTGGAGACATAAGTCAGCCATTCAGAACAGGAAGGGTGCTCTGCAGGGACTAGAGGGGACACCAGTCTACCTCAGCACACCAGGGCACAGCTGTTGCTCAGGGTGAGGATGTCAGAATGGAGAAGACAAAGTCTCTGCTGTGTCAAAGGGATGTAAGAACTGCTGCTCCTAACTGTCTCCTACATTCATGAGATTTCTACAAGCCTTGCTGGTTTTGAGTACTTTTTAAAAGTTGAATTATTTATTCTTTGAATTCACCTTTCTCAGAGACTGGCTCACCATCAGACTAGCTGAAGACAGCCTGCCTGGATTCCGATGGAGTAAAGACTCCCTGGGGGGCCTTGCCTCTTCCCCAGCCTAGGTGGGGCAGCCTTATTGGCCTGCAAGAAAAGTGCTACCTACATGTAGCCAGAACCTTCTCACCACGAATACGATGTGGTCATCCATCGCAAGCTGTAAAAGGACTGATATTCTACTCATTCGCAAGCTAGCTACTCAGGGCAATTCATAGTCACGTGATGTGGTGGTACACTAGAGAGGGAACCTGTGGTCAGTGATCCTCTCTGGCATTCAGAGCCTTGGTTCACACTAACACACTTGTCAGAAAGCAGCTGTTTCAGGGAGAGGAGCTGGCTCAGTGGGTGAAGGGCTGCTGTGCAAGCCTGAGGACCTGGGTTCCAGCCCCCCAGAACCCATGTTAAAAACGGCCGAGCCCGGAGCACATACCTGTAACTCCAGCCTTGAGGAGGTGGAGACCAGTGGATCCTGGGAACTTGTTGGCCCAACAGTCTAACTGAAACAGTGAGTTCCAGGTTCAGTCAAAGATCCTGTCTCAAAAAAATAAGATGGAGAGCATAGAGACAACAAATAGGCCTTTCTCGAATATACGTACACACTCGAATGCACACACAAAAGCTGCTGTAGCTTAGAGGGTTGCTTTGTTGTCTTGGCAGAGAAAAGGAAGATGGCGGCCTGGTATCTAACACGTAGATGATTGCTGGAGAGTAAGTTGTGCTGAACATCTGTAGGAAAACTGAGAACCTTAAGGGAAGCAAAAGACCTGCCCATTAAACCATCCATTCCTAACCCAACATGAGTTCTAAAGATGCCTTCACATAGAAAGCCAGCTGTGTGACCCTGGTAAATTGCATGGCCATTCTCTACCTTGAGCTTCTAAATACTGTGACGAATGAAGAATCTAAAACTTGAGGACATTGCGTGAATCCTGAGAGTCTTTACTTAGAGAAAATTCTGGAATCCATTTTCTACTTGTTAGCACCATAAGCTTCTTCTAGCTGGGGACCCAATTTCCTTTCCCCTCTGATCATAGCAAATAATGGAAGGATGCAAATGTGAATATGTTTGAGAAAGGGCCTTTGCCTGAGTTAGGGATTCAAAAGCAGCAGAGGCCAGGCTCTGAGGCCCATTCGGTCTCTTTTGACACATCCTTGACTCTGAGCTGTGGAGACCTGGGCCTGGAATCAGAGCTCTTCAATTAAATGTGTGCAAATCGGTCACAGCCAGGATGTCTAAGGCACCTGGAGACCACACTGGACCAGCCAAGCCACGAGGCTTTACATCCCATTCCTGGCATTCTTCCCTCAAGGGAGTCCATATCCAAGGCTATAAAAACTGTGATCCTGACTCCTGGACACTGGATATCTGGGCTGCCAATTGAGCACTTTCAAGCCATCAAAACCGAAGAAACTGAAGTCTTTACTCCAAGGCTAAAATAATAGGATGCTCATATCGAAAACCACTCATTTCACTAACACTTCTGAAAAACTGGGGGATGGTTCTGCCGTAGCTTCACCATTATAATTGCTTTGCTTTTACGAAGTTTGCTTTTCATGTGAAAAAGCCTCTGCCAGGCAGTGAAAGCCTGCAGATGTTGTCTGTATACCCTGCCGAGAAACCAAAAATATGCAGGTGTTTAAAAATAACCCTGCCTTTTGCAGGTAGCTCCTTATTCAATATTAAGTGTCCTCCTCCCCAACAAGAGTGTGCATAATGTTAAATTAACTGTTAACAAGTATTTTTAAATAGCCTAATTTATGCTAATTCAAAAATATTCCGTTCTCAAACTGATTATTTTTGCCTCCCAAATTGCTGCACCTTTCCATTAGCAGCCGAGGAGTCTGGGTGCTGTGAGCCAGCAGCTTCCTGGGTGGCTTTCTGGATTCAGGTGCTCTCTGTGGATGTTTTCCACTATGGCCACTGCACGGCTCATTTCAGAAGCCCAGAGTGGTGATCAATTTGTGCATTTAATAGTGGGTGGTGGATACGAATCGTTGGAGTTTCTGGGGACTGAAGGGATGCTACCAGTGTGGTGGAGGCAGAAACTCACAGCATCACAGATGCGGGTGTGTCTTTATCTCTTAATGGCTAGAGCACCCCCAGACATTTTTCGAGTCCTCCCCCTCCTGCTCCATACCCCATCCCCAGCAAGAACTTCTAATGGTAGATACAAAACCCCAAAGCCAACTTGCACCTCTAAGGTTTCTTTCTCTTCCTCTGAGGTGTGGATGCCAGCTTCATCTAGTGATGGTGGAGATGCTAGGCCTCATGGCCTGCCCTTCCGTTTCCTTGTTATTGGCAGAAGAGCACCCTCCACAGACCCCTCACCTGGGGTGGGGGGTGGTCACTCTTCTTCCAGCCTTTGAATTGAAATCATGGACAGTAGCCCCCCTCCCCCATGGCCTGGTCTCACTAAGTCTCTGGCCATGGCTCTAGGCATTCCTTCCCAGCATGCCTCTCTCCCCTCTTCCTCCTGCTTCTGAACTATTTTCAGTTCATTCTCTGACACAGCACCCTGGATTCTTAGTTCCTTCCACAGTAGTTCAAGGCTCCATTCAAACACTGCAGCTTCAGGGAACGGAGCTCACCTTCCTCCTCACCCATGGAGTACTTTTGTTTCCGGTTTTTGCATAGAATAGCCTCCCTCCAGCATTACCTGTTTGCTCCCAGAGGAACTTGAGAGACAATGTTAGCTCTGCTCACAGCAGGCCAGGAGACTGAAGAAGGTTCTACCTGGCAGGAACCCTGGAACATTTGACAGGGACAGGAAAGAACCTCTTGACCCTGACTTCACAAGCTCAGGAAGGGGCTCACCTTTGCTCCTTGGGGTTCTGAGCGGAGACTTCAGTGTTAAGAGAAGTGTCAGTGGTGACTTCTCCTCTGTGGTTCCAATGACACAGAACCTGAGGACTGCCCTAAGGGAACTTGTTTGTGGTTGTGCTTAGGAGGCGCTCTCAGAGAAGCTGTTGGAAATCCTATCAGTTCTCCTGAGAGAAAAGGTATTTCCAGCCTTTGAGCGATAGATACTCTGTGGTAGGGCACAGTGCATAGCTCTCCCTGAACCATTTGCCGTAAGTTCTTGGCTGGGTAATGCACTGTCCCTCTTGCTGTAATGCGGTTTTTCTTCCGATGAGGATATTTTTGAACATGGCCTCAACATGAACATTAAAGCCAAGAATTCAACTTTGACTGTGTTGGCTTGACTACTTTTCTTTTCCCGGTGACTAAACAGCTGACCAGAAGCTACTTAAGAGAGGAAGGCAAGAGGAGAGAGGAGAAGAAGAGGGGAGACGATGAGAGAGAAGGGGGGAGAGGTGAAGGGAGGCAAAGAGAAGGAGCAAGGGATAGAAAGTGAAGAGAAAGGAGCGATGAGAGAAGAGAGTGGACAGAAAGGGGCAGGGAAGAGTGGAGAGAGAATGAGGAGGGAGGGTGTAAGGAGGAGAGTTGGGGAGAGAGGAGAAAGCAGACAGGTGAGAGGGAAGAAGATGATGAGAAGGGAAGGGGAGAGGAGAGGAAGAAGAAAGTGGAGAGAGAAGAATAAGGAGAAGGGAGAGAGAGGAAAAGAGAAGAGAGGGAGATAGGAGAAAGGAAAGGAGAATGAGGAAAGAGAGAGAGGGGAGGTGGGAAAGAGGGAAGAGGAGAGAAGTGAGAGAGAAGACAGAAAAGAGATGGAAGTGGGAAGAGTAGAGGGAAAGAGGGAAGGAAAGAGATAGGGACAGAGGGAAAAACAGACAGAGACAGAGAGACAAAGACAGAGAGAGAGAGAGAGAGAGAGAGAGAGAGAGAGAGAGAGAGAGAGAGAGAATATAAACAGGTTAAGAAATTGCTCATACCCTGGTGAGTTCCAACTTGTGATGGATAACTGAGTACAAATCAGACTGAGGACGTCTGGTCTTAGGGCTGGAATTTTTTCTTCAGAAAATTGTTTTCCTTGTAAGGTCTTAGACTGATTTGCTGAGGGCCACCCACATTATCAGGGGGCTCCCCTTTATTAAGTCAACTGATTACAGATATTGATCCTGCCTACAGACACCTTCCTGGAAACACCCACCATAGCAATGAGTAAAGGATAAGATGCCCCAGAGGAGCACAGTGGGCCACATCTGCAATCTCAGCAGTCAGGAAGCTGAAGCAGGAGGTTTGTCTCGAGATCTGCATCAGCCCAGGCTACAGAGCAAGGCCCTGTCTCAACAAACAAAACAACACAACCAAAAACTCAATGAAACCACATAAACAAGAAAGACTATATCATCCCTTTAATGTCCAGGGCTGAAACAAAGTCAGTGAATTTCAAAATGAGCTCCACCTGAGCCCAACAGGAGGGCCAGTGCCACTCCCTTTCAGGCCTGGGACACTAGCTTAGGCCCCAAGGCAAGTGGAAGGGACAGCAGATTTTGTAGGTGAGGGGCCAATTGGGTCAGCCAAGTTTAGGACACTTGGGTCAAAGGATTAGAGAGACCCCACTCTTCTAGCACCCCCAACAAGACAGTAGGTATTTAAAGAGTTCTAAAAGGCATGTTGAGAAGACAGAGGGAAAGTTACCAAATAGACTTTTAAAAGAGGAAAATAAAGCAATTAAATATAGAACTAAACAGCAAAGGCTGAAAGGCACTAAATCCACAAAGACTTCCAAGAACACGACCCGTGAAGCCCAGTGCCATAGAGGAATCCAGAGCAGAAGATAATATAATCTGTAAAGAATGAAAGAGATCCAATCTTTATGTGAAAGAATAATCTTCAAATTGATTTTGAAATAATTTCTTTAGATACTAGGTGGCAATCTTCAGACACCAAGGGTGGTTTTTAAATAGAAAAAAAAAGATTTTTCCATTTATAGGATAAAGCTTATATACTATCTACTTTGAATAAAGATGTGGGGGAAGTACATTTTAAATTGGGTAGTTAAAAGTAAAGGTGGGTTTTTAATAGGCCAGAGAGCATTCTGGAGGGCCGAGGAAATAAAACCAAATTTAAGTAACTCTGTTCAAGGCTAAATTTGGCCTTGAACTTCTTAATGATCAAAGAAAAATAGAATATAAGAGACTCACCTTTCAGTTTTAGAGTTTGTATTCACAGTGATGCAATAACGCACCCCAGAGGGTAAAAACTGAATCTTGGTGAACAAAAGCATCTTCTTATTCAATAGATATTCATAAACCACACACACAGTATTTGTGGTGGTTAATAACAACTGTCACCTTAATAAGATCTTGAGTCACCTAAGAGACAAACCTCTGGGCATGGCTAGAAGGTATTTTCTAGGCTGGGTTACTGGAAACAGGAAAGTCCACTCTGAATGTGGACAGCGTCATCCCATGGGCTGGAGTCCGGGAGTGAATGGAAAGGAGAAAGTGAGTGCCTCCATTCATCTCTCCATGCTTCTGGACTGCAGATGCAAAGTGACCAGCTGCCTCATGCTCTGACTGCCATGCCTGCCTTCCACACTGTGGTGAACTGAACTTTCAGACTGTGAGCCAAAACTCACCCTTCATCCCTAAGTCAGGTGTCTGGTCACAACAATGAGAAAATAGCTAACACAGAACATTTGAAGAAAAATTTATCATGGGAAATGGTGAGGAAGAAAAGAACGCACTGAAAAGGCTCTCTAGAGGTGACTACGAAGATGTCGGGAACCCCATCCTTGAGGAGAGGACCTATCACTGTGTCCAGAGGCTAACCTTCCACGCAGCCTTATTCCCTGTGGTTTGAGGTTGGAATGTTCCAGATATTGCCCCTACATTCAAAGCTTGGTCTCTGGTCTTTGGTACCATGGAGATGTGGTAAGTGAGTTGGGCCGAGTGGGATGCACTCCAATCACTGGAGAATTTCCAAAGGAGATATTGGGCACTCTGGGCCCTCCCCTATCTCTTCCCCTTTTGCACCCAGCTGTGAGGTGAACGGGCTTCTTTCCTCCACTCCTGCCACAAAGGCACCATGTTGCCACAGGCCCAAAGTGTCACAGCTAATCAATGATGGGCTGAAACCTCAACTGTGAGGTCAAAGAGACCTTCCCTGTATTTCGGTTCACCTCAGGCATTTCTTACAGAAGGCTGACACAGGCAGGAAACTGTGAGACTGCACAGAGTTGGAGATCCCCCTCCATTTGTGAATATACAAGTATATTAAGAAAGTTCTGGGCCATGCTGGCTGTCTCCCTTCCTACCTCAGCAACTGTGCTATGTTCTCCATGTATCTCCCAGCATGGGGTGTGTGGTCCTGGAGATATTTCGGTTTCAACGAGCATGTCCCCCATAGGCTCAGGTATTTGAACACTTGGCCTCCACTTGGCACTGTTTGGGAAGGCTTAGGAGGAAGTACGTCACTAGAGGTGGGCTTTCAGAGTCTAAAGCCTTGTGTTGCTTTCTGGTCACTCTCTCTGCTTCATGCCTGAGGTGGACGATGTGAGCTCCCTGCATGTCTGCCACTTGACAGAGAACTTAAGGAGTCTTCTGCTGCTAGAAAACAACTAAATAAAAAGGGAAGGGCAAGACCAGGGTAAGTCCTCATCCACCCAGCTAAGGTTCCAACTTGTCAATTTCCAACTTATATAAATTGCCTTGATCATAATGTCTTGACACAGTAACAGAAACATAACTAATACAAAGGTGTGTGTGTGGTGGGGAATTCTGGCTGGGGTGTGTCATAGGGGGTTCATCCTGGAAGATCAGGAACAGCCATGGCAGATGCCACTCCCACAGTAAAATGCCATTCCCACAGGGCACTGATGCTCACAGATTTGGGGTGCTGCATATATGAGACAGTGTAATGACACCAGCATCCTCCCAAATGACCCACAGCCAATGGCTGCTCTCTTGACATTCTCCCATACTGGTATCCCAAAGCTATTTGTTTCAGGGCTGTGGGTAGCATCCTGTTTCTAATATACAGGCTAGAGGATGAACATTTATCTTGGTGGAAAAAAAAAAGAGGTTCACAGAGAAAAGATTCTACCTTGACAATTGTCTACAGAGTCCTGGATATTTACATACACACACACACACACACACACACACACACACACACACACACACACACACACACGTATACTGCTCATGAGCTTGTGGGGAGGCCAGAAGACATCATGTGTCCTGCTCTATCACTTTCTTCCTGATTTGTTTGAGTTGAAAGTGGAGTCTCTCACTGAACTTAGAGTTGGACGGCAGCCAACAGTCCCCAATGACACCCCCCCCCCCATACTGCTGGGGTTACAGGGATACATAGTCACACGTGTATTTTTTTTTTATGTGTGTGTTGGAGATTCATGTAGGTGCAGCAAGTGTTCTTACTATATGAGGCATCTCTCCAGCTATATTATACTTAGAAGTTGTTGTAAGTTGTAATGGGACAGCTACTACACATGGGAAACATGTCCCAGGGCATTGAGGCTTCTGCAGAGGCTTCCTCCAGGTTGGTGAGGGCAGACACATAGCACTTTATTATGGACTGAACATGTTTTCAAAGGAGGGAGATGAGAGCCTTCACACTTCATGGAGGACCCGCTGTCATCTTACATCTAGGGTAGTAGGTCCCAGAGAAGGCTCTCAAGCACCCAGGCCTCTCAAGCCCAATCACACACCTCATGACAAAGTCCTCTCTCAAACTGTCAGCAACAGAGGCAGTAGAGAAAGAGGCACTGGTCACCCCCAGGCAGAGAGCAGGCCCCACTGATGAGCAGGTGGTAGCCCGTAGGTCCAGTGGGGGTGAAATGTGGGTATGTGCAGCTCTGGTGTAGACAGTGAGGACATGGACACACTCATGGATGGGCATTTTGATGTACACTGTGAAGACATGTTCATGGATGGGCATTTTCTACCTGGGTTCCAAACCAGAGGCAATGAAATGGGGATGATTCAAAATTATAAGCATGCATGTTTAGAAGGCACTTTGACAACATGGCCATTTAGTAATAACAATTGCAGGTTCTATGCTTGGGCCAATGACCTCCCCAGCCATGGGCTTTTAGATCAAGAACTATTTATGCTTATTATACCCGTAGACCTGGGCTGCTCTCCACCTTGGTCCGAGAAGCTTCTTTTTGCAGTGGGCAGCAGCCAATTCAGAGACACATAACTGATCAAAGGGCTACGAATAAACGATGCCGTGCTCAGCCCTAAGTGGGACATCTATGTTGGCTTCCCACCCTCCAAAGGAAGGCTCAGGGAGTTATCACAGAAGCGGAGGCAGAAAGAATGTCAGAGCAGGAGGAAGTGGGGATGGTGCTGTGAAAGGCTGTCTTCCGGGCCGGACACAGCTAATGAGGCCATGAGCACACACAGCTGTGGTTACCTGCCCAAGTTCAAGCCAGTTAAAATCCTGGCATGGAAAAACAGGTGATCTCCAGGCCCCACCTCTTAATGAGAAGCTCTTGGGAGGGGGGATTTTTTTTTTTTTTTGAGGCTGTGGCCACTGCTAGATTTCCCATGCTCCTATGAATGGCCTCCCACTCATGCACATACCAGCAGACTTTGTGTGCTATTAAAACAGAAAAAAAAAAAAGACATTAAGTTGAGCTAGGGTATGTTGGGAGGATATGTATGGGGAGGTTGGAGGTGGGAAATGAGGGGTAGTTATGGTTATATTTCACTGTATGTATGTATGTATGTATGAGATTCTTAAAAATAAAGGAAAAAACTTCCAAAATTAAACAACGATTATGTTTAAGAGCTGAGGCAATGGCTCAGTTGGGAAAGTGTTGGCCACACAAACATGAGGGCCTGAGCTTGAGCCCTAGGATCTGTATACAAAAAGCTAGGGACCAGTGATATGTGCTTAGAGTCCCAGTTCTGGGGAATCCGAGACAAGGAGATCCCGGAGGCTTGCTGGCCAGCCAGTCCATTTAATCCCTATGAGGTTACTGCTTAGCTTCTCACAGGGGTTGACCTCACTCTAGGCTTGAGGTTCATAAGAGACCTGCCTCAAATAACAAGGTAAAGAACAACTGAATAAGACACATGGAGTTTACTTCTGACCCTACGTTCATGCACAGACATGTGCACCCATGTACGTACACACACACACACACACACACACACACACACACACACACACACACACACGTCTGAGAAAGATGGGTGGGTACACATGCAAGTGTGTTTTTTCATTAAGAAAGTAGTTTCTATATTTTATGTTAAGTGATAAAAGAGGCCAGACACTAGGAATCCTTTTTAAATAACATTTATTTTTCATTTGTCAGTGATTAACTTTGAACTTGCCTAGAACAAACAGTATCATGATCATAGTGAATAAAAAAATATAGATGATCAAATAAAATATTAGGTTACACAAAGTTAGTTGTTTTTGTTTTTTTTTTTTTTTTTTTTTTTTACGTCATTGTCCACCAACACTTTTGGGACCTTGGAGATCTGGAAAACAATTTAATGTGTGGGATTTAAAAAACAAATATTTCCAGCAGTTAAACATGAAGAAGACACATTGGAGCTCATTTTCAGAGGCCCACTGGAGTAAACAAGGGTCGCAGACACTCCCAGGAGCTCTGAGAACCACTGTATATACAAACTTCTGTACACACTGAGAACACGGAGAAGCCACCGAATTCAAACCACCTCTGGTGGTAGACGGGGTCGTATTTAAAAAAGAATGAAAATTTACCTTCCTATGCCCGTATTTATTTTCCATTTGATTCAGTATTCTTGATGGTGTCTCCACTCCATATATTAGTATCTCTTTAGTAACCGAGAGAGATCCCTACTTTATGCCAAGGGAAATCAAGATCTTCTCTGAAGGGGTACACTTAGATGCTCGATGTCAGCTGAAGTGACACTCAACCACACAAGTCACACCACAGATGCAGCAAGGATGGGGATGAGCAGTCATCCCTTGGGGGCGAGCTAGAGTCTGGGCTGCGGAGGCAGCCAGAGGATCCTTATAAGTTTACTGCATAGCTTCTCACAGGTGGGGACTGGTGGGAGGGAGGAGGGTTGGCCTGCTCGTCCCTCCCACTTGGCTAACTCACATCAGCCAAGCTCTCTGCAAATGAATGTAAGTCATTTTGGCACGAAGGAAAGGATGTCAGGGCAAGACTGAGGCCATCTGAAAGGCTGACTGACATGCTCAGAGGCCCCAACTTAAAAAAAAAAAATCCAGAGTATGTATGACTTGGCCCCATTCCCACTGTGCTCTGAGATAACTTAGGGCCTCTGGTCCCATGGCTAGGAAGGGCTCCTTTCGAGGAAAAACCATCACACTAAGGTGAGGCATCCCAGGTCCTGGAGGAGGTAATCGTCAGGCACAGTAGATGTAAAAGGGAGGAAGGAGGATGGCTTCCTCATCCCAGGGCGTTCACTGCACGATCCCAGAGTCCACTGAGGTCTGCTTGCGGGTTGTCTTCGGAGGGGGAGGAGGTGGCGTTTTGCTGGGCAGTGGAGGTGGCTGTTGCTAGGAAACAGGAGTATAAAGAAGCAGTCATGTTACTGGTGTCCTTAGAGAAGCACCTGTTTTTGTTTGTTTGTTTGTTTGTTTTTCTGGGGTCTTCCTTGACATAGCAGTGGGAAGTCAGTCTGAATACTTACGATGGGAACTACTCCCCCTTGTGACCTGGCTCCACTCTGCCTGGCTCGGAGTCAACATGTCAGCACCCTGGCTGCCCTGCAGCCATGGAGTTTTCTGACATCTAAGTCTGTAAACGTGGTGCGTGAGCATTTGTGGTTTTAAATTCAGGTGTCATTGACCCGGCAACAGTTCTGTGTCCAGAGAAAAGGCTCTCCGGGGTGTGATGAGAGACCATCCTTTGCCTTCTGAACTGACAGCCAGGTTAGCAAGCTTTCCCTGGAAAGTAACGTTCTATGATTTGTGGGGCATGCTTGCTCTCACTCAGACTGGAAAGCAGCCAAAATCTGGACCAGCAGAAGCTGTGGTCATCGTTGTGGGTGAAGGAAACGTATTAACAAAAGCAAGGGGCTAGCTGGATTGGTCCATGAACCAAGTACCTTGAGTTCCTGGTACAGTTTCACTGTCAATGTCCCCTCCCTTGCAGGCTCTTGACCCAAGCCAGTGGGACCGTTGTGTGTGTGTGTATTGGGGGGAGGTTGTGCCAATCCTTGGGAGACAGAGCCCTGCTGGAGGAAGGAGGTTGCTGGTGGCAGGGGAGGCCTTGGAGTGTATCTCCAGGTTCTCCATCCTGTCCTTTATCTGCTCGCTGTCCATCTGGGATATGAGCAAGCATCTTCCATAAGCTGCAGTCACTTCAGGGCTGGCTGTCACAATGCCTTCCCCTCCATAATCGACTGTGAGCCCTCAAACTGTGAGCCAAACAACCCTTCCCTTCCTCTGCATCTTAGCACACACCATGGAGATTAGAAGAGTAACGAATGGAATATATCTTCCAAAGAAGAAAAAGAACACACAGCTAGCTGCAAAGCCACCTGCTGGCTGTGAATGACTCAGGTGGCCACTGCCCTGCTGCTCTCAGGACCCTCGTGACCATCACAGACACCGACAAGAGATGCCTGGGAGATGTGCCTCTATCACTCAGGGGCACAGTGAGTTGAGCAGATATAGAAACTGGCAGATGGGGGGTGGGGGGTGGGGGGGGGAGGTGGGAGCCCACTGCAGGCAGAAATCTGAAGAAATGTTCAAGAGCCACCATGTAATCTAAGGGCAAGTGTCCCGGTCTCTCAGCGGAGGCTGGAGTGTGGCTGAATGTGAGAGAAGTTCTCAAGGGCAGAACACAGGAGTCTCTTACTCACTGCCCAAGCCTGATCTCCACACATCCCAAAGGAAAGTAAAGAATACATTTGTAAGTCTTTTGAAGGTTGGTGTGAACTGTGAAAAAACACACTGATGTGATGGCCCGAGAACATTCACTGTGTGTTTATAGGTGAAAGCCACGGTGGTATCCAACAGAGAGTAACTGCTGTCAGGACCAACACGGTCTGAGGAAAATACAGTGTTAGATGCTAGAAGTGCCTTTAATACCAAGCAGGAGAATGCTGGGTTTATCACCATTAAGCAAAATTATAGCTCACATGACTGGTCATACGAACCATTCTGAAATGAATGACAGCTTAAAATGGCAACAGCTAGAGAGAGAGTCACCGACAAGCCTGAGGCCGATCGATGGGAGTGACGGGAGGCTATCGATCACCTCCCACAGCAGATGAACGATCATTATCCAAAAACGGCTCTCAAGGCCCGTGCAGAGGGAGGCACCTGAGAAGATGCCTTAACTAATTATGACACACTAACCACCGGCCTGTCACCCAAACTTGAGCTCAGGCTGCAAATTAAACCAGAAACAAATCGCAAAGAGAGTTGGGTAATTAATCTAATCGAATTTGCACCCGCTTTGTGAATGGAACCGCAGCTAGGGCATGCCGGTCCGTCACTTAATCACAAGAGGCACCGACAACTTAGGATGATGGGTCTGTCACCCCTCTGTGGATGTGTGACAGAAATGGACTTGTTCACACTTCCAAGTTCAGAGTTTTCCGATTTTAGGAAGACCTGAGGAGGGGGTATTTTTGCTTTTCTAATAAAACAAGGAGATAATCAACTAAATAGGATGTAACACCCTAAGGAAGTGGAGGTTCCTCTCCCTGAGGCTCCTGGGGTCTCCTTTTGTGCTGGAGAGATCAAGTTTATATTTTAGTAGCTGCCTGAGCCCTCTAGCCTTACAGAATACCCCCTTCTTCCAGGTCAGCTCCCCACCTGGTATCTCTAGGGAGGCCCTATTCCTATGGATATGACACTTAGGCTTCCGAAGAGCCACCTGTCTCTCTCACATCAGAGAAAAAGTCCGACGGCCTGTTTAGTTTCCTTGCAGGAACAAAATCAAGTGCACAGTCAACAGACACTTTGTTTCCTCCCGACTTTCTTTGTGTATGTGCACATGCCTGCCAGCATGCATTTAAACACATGCTATTATTACAAATATATGTGTGCAAACACGCACGTGGCAGCTAGAGGTCAACATCAGGCATCTTCCTAAGT
Organism: Peromyscus maniculatus bairdii; assembly: GCF_049852395.1. Classification (NCBI taxonomy): domain Eukaryota; kingdom Metazoa; phylum Chordata; class Mammalia; order Rodentia; family Cricetidae; genus Peromyscus; species Peromyscus maniculatus. The sequence continues at coordinate 145,623,014 of NC_134852.1, read as the reverse complement.
CGCTCTCCACCTTATTTATTTGAGATGAGATCTCCCACTGAACCTGAAGCTCACCCAGTTGGCTCGCATGGCTGGCCAGCGAGCTACAGGGCCCTTCCTGTCTTCCCAGCACTGGGACGACAGGTGCCTGCCAGCAGGCCTGGTACTTTTGCAGGAGTTCTGGTGGATTGAACTCAGCTCCTCTTACTTGCATGGTAAGCATTTTACCTACCGGGCCATCACCCCAGCCCTCCCTTACTGCTTCCACAAGGAAAGAAAAGCTTGCCAAACACCCAGCCAAAGGTCTTCCCCAAGAAAGAGAAAGAAAAGGCACGCAAGATTTCATTTTTACTATGACTGAAGGAAAAAAAAAATGTCTCTGTGCCTTGTAGTAACCACCAATTTCACATATGACCAGTTGTATAATATGGACTAGGATGTTTTACTCTTCCGCCCGAGTTGATTTAACTTTATAAGGCCATGAATAACGTGGCCTGGGAGTGGGAACTTTGAAGTGGACATTTCTGTCATGACTTGGTAAATCATAAGCGTGTCTCCTCCCTGATCTTAACTTTGTCTGCTCACGTTTGAGCTCTAAACAAGTGGATGGGCCAGGGCCACAGGACCTGAGTAATGCATGACAGCCACTGTGAGGACCCACTGCAGTGTGGCTGGCGGTTAGGACTTTTCTCTGCTGTTTGCCTTAGCAGGCAGGCCTGAGGCGGCTCACCAGGGAGCACATTAGACATGATTAATGACTTTAAAAACAGTGTCTGGTGGGGACTGGCCTGGGGACCAGTGCTGGAGAGGGAGGGGTTCAGGCTGGCTGCTCATGAATACTGCTAGAAGAAGCCAGGCCCCAAACTTGAATTTGGGGGGCAATTGAGAGCTGATGAGACAGTGAGGTGGGGCATGCAGTCTCTGCACCAAAGTGGACCCCTTCTGTGGACTGTCCCGGCAGCACGTGCCTATGGTCACCAGGGACCTATCAGTGTGACGGTAACATTGCCCAGGGCCAAGATGGTGGGAAACAAAGGAGGCCTCCCCTGTGGGACAACACATTATTTTAGTGTAGTCAGACAGACCTCTTGGCATCAAGGCTGCTGGCAGTATAACAGCTCAAAGATTGGCATTTCCATCAGAATGACTTTGGAGAGGGCAGCAATGGGGGGACGGCTGCAGCACTGTGTGGGAGGCGGGGCTGCCTGCAGCTAGAAGAATCACAGATGGTGCCCATCCCAGCCCTTACTCCTCAACTCTTCCCTCAAAATCAAATCCGGGTCCATCCTGTGGTTTGTTTTCCCTCATGGGTCCAAGGTAAACCCACTGAGATTTGGAAGGTTGGGGGCAGTAACTAAAGACCCAAGGTTCAGATTCCACTTACCCGCTGTGGGGGAGGAGGAGGCGGTGATGTGGGGGAGACCATCAAATCCTGGTTTTCCATCAGATTCCCATAATCTGCCATGTTGCCTTTGAGGGGCAGAGGAGGTGGGACATCGGCCGCATCCACCCCCATCATGCCGTTCAACTCCAGACCTGGACCGTGGAGAAATGGTTACAATGGAGCCAAACCAAAAAGTCTCCCGGGCCTGAAGGCTCTTTCTTAGGCTCCCCTGCTTCCCCGCCCTCCACAGAAACACTTGCCAAAAGAGCAGAGAAGAAGGCAAAGAGGAGTAGAGAATACAAAGTGGAATTTCCTCCTGGTGGAATGTTCTAGAAAAGTAGATTTGAGAGTGCCAGTACTTGAAGCCACATATCAATTCACTGTGTAAATACTTGTGTCCATGAGGCTCCTTCTCTTTGGTGGCAGCCACATAGTTGGTGTGACAAGGGCTGTGGACAGAGTGCCACTTTTGAAGCCTCTGTACAGGCTTTGTGATCAGCCTGTTACAGTTGCTACCGGGAGAGCTCAGTGGGTAACGTCCAGTGATGGGGCACACCGCCAGCTGCTACCACACAGAGCTCACTCACCAGGGCAATTCTGTGACTGTAGACAGAAAGGGGCCAGCGGATGCTCTGCAGAGCCAAGGGAGGTGCAATGGGCAGTTAACGCAGACAAAAGCAGACATTCATAAGCTGAGGGAGGATAGCAAGGGTAATCTAATTTCATCAGCCTATGTTGAGACTCTTGGACACATTTACTGATGGGTGTTTCTGGAGTTTTCTTAAGTGGCTATCTGGTAACAGGGAAATGGCAGGGTAGTTGAAAAGTGAACGTGGAAGCCCTGGCATAGAGCTGGGAGAGCAGTGGTCCTCAGGAGTGGTACTTAGGTGCCTGCGTCATTGCGGTAAAGTGGATGTGACCTGACACTTGTCATTTATTCTTTCTTTACGGTACAACCCTTGTTGGTGACAGGCTGACAGTGCTCTGCGGTCATCTGTCATCCCGAGTAGAAATTTCTATGCATTAAGCAATAATTCTTTCACTGTACATCCCACTAGACACAGAGCCCCAAGGCCCCAGAACACACCGGCACCCTGTGGCTCTCAAGACTCCTTTTTGAGGCAGGGGCTCTGGTCCTGGGTTGGATCCTGCACTCTCTGTTTGCTGAGCTCTGGCATAAGGGTTGGGAGGGTGGGTTTCTGCCCGAGGTGCTGAAGTCTACATTTCCCACCACAAACAGAGAGACGCCCCCAGGTGGCAGGTACTCACCTAACTTTCAATCTGCTGCTGGGGAAAGGGCCCTGAACAAAGCACCATGGTCAGGGGGACCATAAAGAAAAGCATCTTAAGTTCCACTTACTGGGCTGAATGCTGAAACTGAGCTTGGCTCTCGGTGTGACTGGAGGGGGTGTCTGCTGGGAGGATGGTGACGCTGGAGACACAGAGAAGCGCCGTTCACTTCCAATGACATTGATCACCTGGCTCTTGGGTCTTTGGGGCCGCAGGGGACTTATCTATGTCAAGGGACAGAAAGAAGGAAGTTAAAATCTAGAGAGGCTGATTGTTTCTTCTCCAAGTGCCTGTGCGGAAGCTCCAACCCCAGTATCTCACAAGCCCATCTAGATGTTGGGGTTTTGCAAAGGGAAGGACCCAGTTAAGATGACATCAGCATGACCCGTAATCCAACAGGACCTTATGAGCAAAGGAGGTTTGGACAGCATGCAAACCGGCAGAACATCATGGAAGATAAAAGCAGAGGTGGGGTATGCCGTGACAAGTCAAAGGACACCAAAGATGGCCAGCCAACCCAGAAGCCAGGGGCAGTGTGGAACAAAATCTCCCACTGCCGTGGCAGCAGGCAACCCCATCCACACCTTGATCTCAGACTTGGAGCTTCTAGAACTGGTAGTGAAGGGGAAAAATCAGTAGCCCTCCTGAGAGTCGGCCCCCAGCTCAAGATATCAGCTGACCTGCAAGTGAACCCAGAGCTGACCAGTGACTGAACTGGAACAGTAAATCTGAATGTATCTATATCCTGGACCCAGCGGAAACAGGATATAAGGAGTAAAAATGTATGTCTCTATAGATACCCTGCATCCTGTCAGCCATTAGTAATTTCACGCTTATAGTTCAGCCAATAACTTCAAAGAACTACCTCACCCCTAGCTCCCTTGTCCAATCCTAAGACACTAAGATATGGAATCCATTGCTCATAAACTTTTGCCTATAGAAACCCCTTGTAATAAGTGCTCAGGGCTTCCCCCTTCACTCGCTGTAAGGAAGTGTCAGATGAAGTCCCTGCCCAGGCTTAGTTTGAATAAAGAAATCTTTTGTCTTTGCATAGGAAGTTGGCTCCTTGGTGGTCTTGTTGGTGGGGTGGGGGTGGGGGACTCAGAAAGAGAACAACTTTCTGTTGTCTGAGTTGCTCACAGACAGTATAGCATTTTGTTATGGCAACCTGTCCCCACTAACACAGAACTTCATATGAAACCTCCACCCAGCCTTTGGGAGTGGGCTGGCCTGGAACTTGCTATGTACCCAAGGATGACCTTGAACTCCTGATCCTGACTGTCTCCACCTCCTGGTTGCTGGAGTGACAAGTGTGCACCACCATGTGGGGGTTAATGAGTTATCGGGGATTGAGTTCAGGGTTACACAGAGAAACCCCAAAACCAAAACCAAAACCTCCAAAAAACAACTACAAAACAAAAACCTAAAAGAACGGACCAGGAGTCTAGAGGCCTCGGGCAGGAAGGCAGGCATCTCCTTTCCCCCTGGCTTAGTTTCTTTGAGCTGTGTTATTATCAGGTAGAAGCTCCTTTTCCTCTTCCTGCTGGCCTTGGGCTTTGGGTGTACTTGACTTTGCCCCACCCGAGCCCTTTCCCCTGTTTGTACCATCAGTAAATTTAATTTATATATTTCTTACACATCAGGGAGCACCAGCAATTACAAAACATTCTGAGGTAGGATTATTCAGAAACGCTATTAACTTGATGAAAAAGCAGGAGAGGAAGCTGTCTCCCAGAGGGCTTGGCCTTGGTGTTTCAGCTTAATCCTGGGGCAGGAGTTGGTTTTGCGGGGGAGGGAATGGAAGAGCCAGAAGTCTTTGTATCCACCTTACAAGTGACCCACAAGGCCAGCTGAGACTGGAGCTACTGAAACCAGAAGTAGGGGTGAGGTCCTGGGCAGGGAAGAGGCCCTCTGATGAATGAGGAGCACACAGCCTCAGCTTACACCTCAGAACCATTCCGTGCAGATGGTGTGAGTGCCATGCCCAAGCACTGCCCCTTCTCTGTGGAAATGGAGAGTCCCCACAGCCTTGCTGGGTGAGGTCAGGACTGCCTACATGCCTGTCTCTCTGGTGAAGATGCGCATACGGGCTGGTGAGAGATCCGGCTGTCAGGAGCTTCCCTCACTCTCACAAAGCTTCAGGAGGATTTCCTGGGGAAATGCAAATGGGGGCCTGGAGGCCCAGCTTAGAGAGGCTCAGCTAAAGGTCAGGGTATTGTTAATGATGCAAATCAAGAAAGAAGCTGAGCCCAGCCCCTGAGGGAGCGAGGAAAGGTTGCAGAAGTCAGGGAGACCAGTGCATGTGTGTAGGTGTGTTGAAGGGGAGTCATAGCAACCACAGAGTTCTGGGAACAATAGGGGGCGCTAGAGTCAGCATGGACCATGCAGTTGCTTTCCAGCGTGACTCTTTCCCAAGTGGCCACACAAACACCTGTGCCCAGCAGCCTGGAGGAGGCCTCCATGTGTACAGATGTGCTGTGCACCATACCTGACCAGTGGGAAGGACGCTGCTGCAGCAGCCCTGGTCATTCTAAACATCAGTTGCCTACTGATAGCAAAGTCAAGGTTCTGTCCTCTGACCTTGTGTGGTTTCTGTGACCCGAGAGGCCCACATGGTGTTGCACCTGGCCCTGTCATTAGCAGGTGTTGTCCCAGGAATGGGCTCATCATCGAGAAGGACGGAAATTGTACTGTGATGGCTGAGCATCGGCTGTGTCCTTGGATTTGTTCTCACGCAGTTCAACTGTGGTCCTTTCAGCCGCTTGGCTCTACTTTCCCGAGGCCCAGTTTGAATATCTTAAAACAGAGCTTAAACAAAAATGTCTGCAGGACCGCACAGTGCCCGACCCCGGGTAAATGTTTCATAGGAGGAAGCTGAGCCAACCAGTTAGGACGCTGTGGGACCAGGGAGGAGATCTTGGCTTGTGAGGGTGTCTAGAAGCACAGCTTTCTGGAAGAGTGGGCAGAAAATGCAGAGTGATTCACCTCAGGTTCTGCCTGAGGCCCAGTGCTCAAGCTTTTAGTGGCAGCCTGACCAGTGCTTCCTGGGCCCGGTGCCCTTGGCCACCAATGTCTGCACAGAGACACCAGAGCCCAGCTCCAGTGAGAGCACATGTCCACAGGCCAGAGAGCCAATGGTCTTCCTGAGCCACGCCACAGCTCTGGCACCTACATCTGCCTTCCACCTTGAGTCAAGCAGGCCACAGATGACTGTTGTTGGTGTGGAACGTTCCCTCGGACATGTTTTTGCATGACTTGTTAAGAAGTGTGACTGGTTCAGAATTTTGGTGAAATGCCCTTAATCACAACCAAAATGGAGCTGCTCCCCAGGGAGACATGTTCCGGCCAGTCAAGCACCATCCATGTCTAGGGGAGGTGGCTCTGAGATTGTATGTCATTCTGGACAATGATGATGTCTGGGTCTCTCTCTCTTTCTGAAACACTCTCTGCCTACCTCATTTCTACACTCAGCCCCTAAACACTATGATGTGCTTCTGGCAGGCCTAGGTCCAAGACTCATTTTGGGATGAGAGCATGCTTACATTTACTTTATTTACTTTGTATATGCATGCATGTATGTTTCCAGGTGTCTGCACATGCCATGGGACATGCATGGAAGTCACAGGGCAACTTATAGGAGGAGTCAGTTTTCTTCTACCACATGGATTCTGGAGATCAAACTGAGATCAAGTATGGGGCCATCTCACCAGCCCCACACAGAGTAGATTATAACCGTCAGGCATTGACTCCATAGAGTCAGAATGCCAGTCAGGAAGGGGTAGAGGGGCCATTCGCTACCCGTGGGCAATGATTTGTGAAAGCAGTATGCTTCTGTTCTCCGAGGTGCTAGGTCATTGAAGGGCACCAAGTCCGATAGAGCTGTAAGGAGCCTAGACATGTGAGGGCCCTTCAGGGAACTGACCCATCCAGCCCCTCTGAAAGAGGATGAAAGCCCTGCGTCCTGGGAGAAAAGACAGCTCGGCTCTGTGTCTCTGACTGTCAGGCTATTTGAGGTCAGAGATGGGAAGACTTCAGGTTTTTAAGCTGCTATTTTTTTTTTCTGAAAATTCAATAAAATCCAACTGACAGCCCCTCAGTTAGATGCAGAGCCTAGGTGGGTCCCAGGTACCCCTGCAGAGCTCCTCGGATCCCCAGTTCAATTACCGTTTCGGAAAGGATCACAGCCTCCGACGGCTGCGAGGAGCTGTCAGCGGGCTTGAATTCCTTATCGAATATCTCTTGGTGTTTGCTGTTCCTTTTCTCCTTCTTCTTGTCCTTCTTCTCCTTATCGGGATCGTCCCTGTCCAGCTTGTCCTGGGACCGGGAGTGCATCTTCTTTGGCAGCAGAGGCTCTAGAGCAAACCTAGAAGAAAGAGGCATCTGAATCAATGTCTTAAGAGGACAGCTACTGCTCTTTACCCGGCCGGCAGAGATATGGAGAGTCAGGCACCATGCACCAGGCTGTCTGGTAACCACAGACTTCCACAAGGGAAGGAAGATTGAGAGAGGGAAGGACCTGTAGATGCATTGTGGCCCATCAGGGATGACGGTACAAAAGCACCTGGCTGGAGCGTCAGTTGGTTAAACGCTTTCCTTATAAGCACAAAGACCTGAGCTTGATCCTCAGAACCCCCATGAAAAACCCAAATGTGGTGTTGTGAGCTTGTTTCTTGGTTTGCTCCCTGGTCAGCCTAGCTGAATTAGTGAGCTACAGGCCAATACCAGACCCTGTCTAAAAAAAACAATGTAGATAGATCCTGAGGAACAACACTTGATCAGGTCCTTCAGCCTCCATGTACACATAATGCACTTGCACATGAGCACACATACAAGATGCATGCATGAACACACACGCACACCCACCGAACACACACACACACACACACACACACACACACACACACACACACACACTCACATGATATCTATTGGAGATAATCTATTAGATTATCTATTGGAGATATCTATTGGAGATAATGACCATGGGTGCCAAATCCCTGTTACATACCTGTAGCCTCTCCCAATCTAACAGAGCTGTGTGATGGGATTCACTGATGAGATGTACATGCTATTTAAACTGTGATGGTGTTGAATCTGAGCATTGATTACCAATGGCCATTAACATCACCAAGAGAGAGAAAATCAGCTCCTCTGATGTGCCTCCGAAAGGAAGGACCTAGAACTGCCTATGAGGTCAGCTGGCCCCAAATCAAACCTGAATTACACCAGACCTCTAGAGTCAACTCCCAATATGTTGTTAGTAGGGAGGGCAGACACACATCAGACAGCACCCACACCATGGGGCAAAACATCAATACAATCCACTCAGTGCAGACACGGAAAGGTAAGCAACTGGGATTTTTCAACAAATCACAAGAAAAATGATAGTTTTTAAAAAGTGGATCGAGAGACTTAAGGAGATAATATCAGCCAAGGCATGGTGAGGGCTTCACTTAGTCTAGTTTCAGACAAACTATTAAAAAAAAGTGAGGTAGGGCCAGGGAGATGGTGCTGTATAAAGCTCTTCAGCATCTGTGAGGACCTCAGCTCAAATTCACAGCACCCCTGGGGAGATGGGTGTGGTGCTGCTCATCTGTAATCCTAGCAACAACGAGATGGGAGCAGACACAGGAGAATACCCAGAAGTGAAGGGCAGCTAGCCTGGTGCACACAGTGACGAATGACAAGAAAAGACCTTGTCCCAAACATGGTGGAAGGTAAGGACCAACAGGTGAGATGGTCCTCTGATTGCTACATGCATGCCATGGCTTGTGCATCTGTGCATACTTGTATTCGTGCATGTAAGCGCGTGCGCGCGCGCACATGCACACACACACACACACAAAGATACAAGTAATAAAATAAAAAATATGATGCATATAAAATGAGAAATTGATACCAATGTCATGGTGATTAGGAATTCAAGTCAATATTTTATGTGAAGTATGCTTTCTTTCTTTTCTTTTTTTGTTTTTAAGATTTACTTATTTATTATGTATACAGAAGAGGGTGCCAGATGTCATTACAGATGGTTGTGAGCCACCATGTGGGTGTTGGGAATTGAACTCAGGACCTCTGGAAGAGCAGTTGGTGCTCTTAACCTCTGAGCCATATCTCTAGCCCTAAAGATGGGTCTTTTTTTTTTTTTTTTTTGAGACAGGGTTTCTCTGTGTAGTTTTGGTGCCTATCCTGGATCTCACTCTGTAGACCAGGCTGGCCTTAAACTCACAGAGATCTGCCTGCCTCTGCTTCCTAAGTGCTGGGATTAAAGGCGTACGCCACCACGGCCCTGCCTGGTGTGTGCTTTCTAAAGGGGACTTATCATTTAGAAAGTCACATCAAAAGATCAATGGATTACATTGATACAAAGCTTAAGGCTTGCTACAGAATAAAGATGAAGTTGGGAGTGGGTGAGATACAGATGGAAACAAGATGAGAAGGGAGTTTATAACGTTAAGGTTGGCTGCTGGGGCAAGACACCCTAGATACTATCCAGTTCACACTCTACATGCCCCAAAAATTCCCCAAATAAAAATTAAATGAAAGCATTGAACATGACTGGTGGTATACATATCAACTCTTGACTTTGGCCATGAAAGGTTGTTGTGGCTTGGATGAGAAAAGTCCCCCATAGGCTCATATATTTAAACACTTGGTGGCCAGTAGGTGGTGCTGTTTGCAGAGTTTATGGAACCTTTAGGAGGTGGAGTCTTGGTGGAGGAAGGATGCCACTGGGGTCAGGCTTTGAAGGTCTATGGCCTTGACCCACTTTCTGTTCTCTCTCACTCCTTCCTAAGTGCACTGTGACCGGCCTCCTGCTGCCCCTGTCATGCTTCATGTTGTCACCTTCCTCTTCATGATGGCCACTATCTTTCTAGAACTGTGAGCCCAAACAACCCTACTTCCATGTTAATTTTTGTCAGGGTATTTTATCACAGCAACAGAAGTAACCAATACAAAGGCATTCTTATCTATCATTCATCTATCCATCCATCCATCTATCTGTCTATCTATCTATCTATCTATCTATCTATCTATCTATCTATCTATCTACTCTCTACCATCTATCTATCATCTACTATCTACCTATAATCTATCTTCTATATTTATATATCAACAAATTAACATTTATGAGGCATGAAATATTATGTCTAAGATATTAAGAAGCAACAATAAAAAATTTTATCACTTTATTCCAGGTTTTTCTGAACTTGAGACAATTTAAGCAGGCAAAAGGAGGATTTGTGGCCCCCTTTGGACCCTAGGAGGAGGGTCTGTCCTGGTGAGTATTCAAGGAACTCAAAAGAGACAGGTAGCTGTACATTTCTTTGCCTTAGGGGGCACCACTGCAGCCAGGATGAACTTTATTCTGCATGTAATCTATGCCATTTGAGATCAAGCCTCATTTTGTCCACATTAGTCAGACAGTAAAGCATGGCAAGCCAAGAGTGAACACAACTCTGGACTCTAATAGAGACACTTTCCAGTTAAAGGTTGAACAAACGCCTCCTGGGTGAGCTGACTGTAATACACCACTCCATCTAAAACCTCTCCATCAATTTCCACCTGACCCCTGTGTTCTCAGGAATATAAAAACCTCTTCCTAACTAGCCTGGGGATGCTCTTGAAGGGAAGCTGCATTACATTTCCTTAGCTGTCTTGCTCTAGGTGACAGGCACACATGATTTAAATACCTCTAAGTGGAGAATTTCCATATGGGTTTGGCCTAAATATCAGACATGGATAAAAATCACTGTTAAGAAAAGAACGTGGGTAGATTTTGCAGTTCTCCATCGGGCATGTCAAATGCCGGAAAGAAAGGATGCTTAGAACTGAGTTGTCCCTGACACTTTCCGGAAGGCTGTGACTACACACCACAGAGGCCAGGAGCCTTCAGGTTTGATAGTGACTGTATTGTCAACTGAAAGGGCTAGGACAAAGTGAGCAAAACTAAATGTTCAGAAGTTCTGATACAAAAACTATGTGTGATGTATTTTTTTTCTTTTTGCATAATAAGACATTTTTACATGGATTGGCACTCAAAAACAACAAGAAAATGCCAACATCAAGGCAGTCTTTGCAACGGTCTGAGCTAATGTCCAAACCACGCGGAGGGATCATGAGTGTTACTCAGCTTGTAGACTGTCAGGTCCATGCCCGCTTTTAGTTCCTATGAGGGGGTCTCCAAGATGGTCTTGCAGAACTAAGGCAGCCTACATCCTCCATTATGGGTGCTGGAGTGGCTAATAAACTCAGTGGCAGAAAGAAGGGTGGCTGCTGCTGGGGGCGGTCTGAGTGGGGGGGGTGGTACAAGGAGTGGTTTCACGATGTGAGGTTTAGTTTTGTAAGATCGAAGAGTTCTGGGGGGTGTTTGTACAATAGTGTGAATGTATGGATATACTCATATATTTAAAGGTGTTTTTCTTTAATTTTTATCATGTATTTATTTGGTGTGTGTGTGTGTGTGTGTGTGTGTGTGTGTACCACAGCATCCATGTGGTCAGAGGATAACTTTGCACACGTGGATCCCAGGGATCAGATTCAGGTCAGGCTTGGCAGCAAATGCTCTTACCTGCTAAGATACCTCGACCACCCTTAAAGGTGGTTTTCATGGTGCAACTGACTGAAATAAAAAAGTGTGTGTGTTGGCTGGGTGGGGGGTGGGGAGGGTGGGGGAGGAATAATATGATTTCTATTCTGCAGAGTAGCCAAATAAAATAGGGGACTTTTTAAAGTAGGGAAGGTTTTCTTAGAAGTATTTAACGGAGAAGAATTTCTCTTTAAAAAGTAGTAAATCTAGGGCTAGAAAAATGGCCCAGCAGTTAATAAAGAGCCTGTAGTGTTCTTGCAGAGGACTGTGCGAATGTGCGTGTACGCACACGCGCATGTGTGTTCCAGAGGATCTGATGCCCTCTTCTGGTCTCTGTGGGTACCAGGCATGCATGTGGTGGACATACACCTGTGTAGGCAGACACTCCTATACATAAAATAAAAATAAATCTTTCAAAAAAGGAACAAATAGAAATAAACAATCTTTCTTCCTTTCTTAAAAAAAAAAAAAGTGAGTTAGCCAGTCAGATAAGCCTTGCTGTGACCGTTGGCATGGATAGTGGAGGAGCTGGAGTTTTGAGGCTTGGCAGACACCTTCCTGGCAATGCTACCCAGAGTAAGATGTTTCACAGTAACAGAAGCCTCCATTGTCATATCGGTGTCTTGGAGAGTCTCAGTTTCTAAAACAGCATGTCCAGGTGCTAAGAAACCCCAGGGTACTGGTGGCACCCCATGGCATTCCTGCTTGAGCTTCCAGCTGCTAAGCCCACTCACCCATCGGAGCCTGGCCGGGAAGGGGTGCTGTCAGAGGAGAGGGAAGAGACGGAAGCCACAGACAGAGGCCGGGAGGATGACGGCATGGTGAAGGACCGCACCATGGACCGTGGACGGCTGCCTCTCCTGTCATCCAGACCTGAGGGCTGAGAGAGGAAGAAAATGTGTTAACACCCAGGCCACTGTGGCCAGATTCCTGTGCTGAGGCTACCTTGGCAGTGTCAGATCCAGACCCTGTGGGTCCACACTTCATAAACCGTTTTCTTTCTTGTTCTGAGCTGAGGGGAGAGTGAAAACAATTTCAACATCTTCTGAGACCTGACTCAACCGAAAAGAATGCCAGAAAGAGCCTTCTTGGCCTTTTTATTTTAAGTATACTTTTCTTCTCCAAGAAGCATCAACCTGTCCTACAATGGCATTACTCACCAGGAAGTTTAATGCGGAGTGCATCTAGAATGTGACTAAAGAATGTGTAAGACTTGTATGACCTTTGTTCAACTGCACGTTAACACCACACTCACAGAGCTATATTGGCTCAAAGGCCTCACTACAGAGGGTGCCTCCCCACACTTGAGGTAGATCTTCTCTGGTGAGTGATGGTGACAGAAGAGAAACCTGGGCTAGGCTGTGGGGTCTCCCCTTCCCTCAAGAGAACCAATGACACGTTCCAAGGAAACAGTCACAAGGTGGAATTTTCTAGTCTCTGACAATTTGCTGTACATTACCAAAAACCAATGCCAATGGGATACAGCATGTATCTGTATCTAATTAGATAGGAAACACCAGTGTACCTGAGCCTAGAGTCAGATGTTGGCACATCTGGACCACAGCTGTTTCCATAAACACTTTCCTCGGGCTAGCAGAAATCATATTTATGGCTTACACTTCCCTTGTATTGCCTCAGCCTCCCCACCCCACCTCGGGATGCTGGCATGTCACACAGCCAATCACCTACAGGACAGTTGATCTATATTGCAGTCCCAGCCCTTGGAGGAGCAAGGTATTGATTACATATTCTTCAGGGCCTCTGTTGAAATTATCCTGCTATGCTATGGTGGCACCAAGGTGACCATGGATCATGCAGAAGGGCATGTGGCTGTCTGTTAATAAAACTTTATTTATGAAACAGGAGGTGAGCTCTGGTCCAGTGCAGGCTACTGGCTCAATGAAATCAGCATCTGGGTTTGCCAGCAGAGTCGTGAACTTAGCACCATTGATGGTGCCAGAAGGCATCTCCATGGATGCCCACTATGATTAATCAGCCACCAGGAGGAAGCTGCAAGGGCTAGGCTGACATGTATTTTCTCTCCACACGTGGAAATGTTTCCTATATGGTATCTGGAGACTTGACGTCTACAGCACATCCTCTTCTAATCCTTTTTGAAGCACTTTTGCTGGTATGCAGAATGGGACCTTGATCTATAGGGTCTCCCCTCTGCCTTGGGCTAGACCCAGAGATGCAGCTGTTTGTCCTTGCTATTTGCATTGATTCCAGGGTGGAGTTCTACCTAGTCCATTCTGACCTGCTCATCACCACCCAAACCCTGTCCTGCCCACCCGGGAAGCTATCTATTCTCTGGAATCTCTGGGGCCAATGGGAGATGAGCTTTGGAGGGTTGGAGGTAGAGGACCAGGTAGGGGAGGTGATTACACCTCTGAACATCTATCTAGCTGGGGAGGGACTGCTTTCCTGACTCCCATGAAAGTGTTTCAAGCTTGAGTCCACTATTACCCACTTGGCATATAGGTTGAGGAAGAAAGGCAGGCAAGCAGACTTCAGGCTCTGCTGACTTCTGGAACTTGGGGCTTTGTTGTCTTGGGTTTCACCGCCACCTGGGCAGGTAGGTGAAGGATCAGCTAGGGAGACAATGCCAAGTGAACAGCTGGGAAGAAACTTGACCAGCTTGGTATGTGGGTGGGGATGGAGTGCCCTGCCACTGTGTGCCCCATTCCGGAGAGCATCCAGCATGTGGGTTACTATGCCTGTCATCTTCCCAAAAGACATGAGTGCTCATGTGCTCAGATCCACAGAAGGAGACCGCTGGGGGGCGGAGGGTACAAAGGTCAGGGAAGCAGCTCAAGCCTCCTTTTGTCACCCAGCAATGGCTGGCAAGGTAACCTTAAGTCCTGGTTTAGATGTGCACATGCCTTGGGATGCCTAAGAGGAGGATGTCAGGGGGAGGGTCTGGCCAAGGATGGACAGCTGCCCTTGCTGGATACTTGTACTTAAAGAGCACTCACTGAGGGAGCTGAGGGATCTTCTGGACCATTTGTCTCACCATTTCTTCTTCACTGAGTAGAGTCTCAGAATCAAGAGGACTTTGATTTGTTCCATCTGAAGCAACTTGGTCCTCACTCAGGACCAAGAGGTAGGCTCACAGTCACCATAACAGGAGTGCCTCGCTGTCTGCCCGTTCCAGTCACGGGGCTAAACAGGTTAGGATTAGGATGCTAGATCAGGCTAGATGGTTGTCTTTAGCAACGATTGTGTGATGGTGTGCAAAACATAGAACCACTGCAAGCTTCCTTCAAGACATGCAGAAAGCTCTCTCCCCACTGTGGCTCCAGTGTGAGGATTAATGATGGATGCCTATGAGGGCCATAAAGCTTGCCACAAGGCTGCATCTGTTGCCCTTGGTATCTGGACAGAAAACTCATTTGGCCTTCCCAGCCAGAGTGCCTCTCTGGCCCTGTTCCTGTACCTTTGAACTCTGCATCTTTGCCTCCTGGCTGAAGTAAACTTTCCAGCCATGGCTATGAGTGTTGACTGCCCACTGAGTCATAGACAGGTGACTGGATCAAGGGGACTTCACGAAGGAAGAGAAGCAGATGCATTATGGTCTACTTAAATGGTACCTGTGGGCGGGAGACTCGGGCATCATGTTGTTCCTGGAGGGAGCCAGGTTTGGGACCACAAGAAGCAGTCCTGGAGGAGGAGGCTGGTTTGATTCTCCCACTAGGTAAAGTGGCCCAGCACTGCCCTGGAGATGCTGTTAGAGCTGCTGTGAGAGATAGATGACTGGACTCTGAAGCTGATAGGTAGAGCACTAATGTACTGGGCTGTGGGTGGAAGGCACCTCACAGGGAACGTGTAGGGCCACCTGAGGCAACAGGCCTGGGAGTCCAACCGGCAGCTGATCAGAATGGTGGTTCCTGTTGAGTGAGGAGATGGGTGGAGGGAAGAGAGCAGAGCCCAGCGAGGTGTCCTGGCCCTCCCCAGACTCTAGGAAGAGGGCAAGAGGGACAGTACACAGAAAAAGCTTCCGTGTGTGTGTGTGTGTGTGTGTGTGGAGGCGAAAGCAGAAGCCGGTGAGGGCTGTGGGCAGCAAAGGGAGAGGCCAGCGCTTGTTCTTTCCATTCTGTGAGCGTCTGGGAGTGTGCTCTATGTTCATCCAGGGGGCAGTGTCTCCTTGGATCTCCAGAATGGACAGAACGGATGCAGAGGGGACAAGCAGGAGAGGCCCTTGCATTATGTAGTCAGAGAGTGTCTAGAGCGTCCCTTTCTGGGGCTTAGGCTGGCTCAGAAAACATTGACAAAATGGCTTATGTCCTTTCTGTGGGTTTTTTATTTTAAAACCCATCCTTTTGGAAAGAGGATGATATAATATTGCTTTTCAAAGTATTCAGAGATGCTTGTAGATTTCCAAAGTAGGTAAGACAAGACAGGCACCTCCCTCCAAGACCGCCTTTATGACCACATTCCTCATAGAATGACCCGCCCACAGCCTGTGCCATTGTCTACCCAGAAAGACTGGCTGCAGAGCCTCATGCTGAGCCCCAGGATGGAGTAGGATGCAGAAAAACTGCTTCCTGCATCAGAGTAGTATCATGGGTGCAAATGCTCCCTGAATTCTGTCTCCAGATCGCACTCTGAAAGCCTCACTGCCACTGGCTGGGATGTCTGGCTGCCCTCACCAAGAGAAGTATGACATCTGGAGATGGCGATACAGAAATTGCTTGTCTTGAGCCAAGGATGGGTGCCAAGGTACCTGGGAAACCTGCCTGAAAAGCCACCCATAACCTTCATAAATGCCCCCTCCCCCACACATGACTGCCACCTTCCTGCCTTAGCTTTCTATTTTGACCTGTGCCCAACAGCAAGCATGCTCAATGATATTTCATAGCAGAGGAGGGATGTAAAGAGTGGCAGGCAAAATCAGCAGGTCCCTTTAATTGTGGAAGATGCACTAGATTCCTGATAAAACAGGAATCTTTGCACGTAGTTAAAAAACAACGGTTTAATTCTTAGAAAACTTCAAAGCGGTATGAAACTTAGGAAGAGCTGCCTTCGGACACACCCACAAACTTGTTGTCACTCCACCCTGATCGTGACAAGCTGTGGGGCTCCAAGCTATCAAGGTTTCTGACTTGGGGTCCTCCAGTGCAGCAGGGCGAGGCACCCTGTATCCCGGGCTGTCAGGCTCAGGCTCTCCTAGGCTACTTTGCAGACCAGAGCCCAGGATGATTTTCTTCAGTCAGGCTTACGTCCTGCTGGGTCCATGACAAAGCACTGGCCTTGGGTTTGGAGATGCAGGCTCCACCATGAGCCATGCTCAGTGGGAGCTTGTCTATAAGAGCACATCTGCAGGGCTCTTTGCATTGCTGGAAATCAAAGCTGTCCATCTGTCATGCCTGACCCCAGCCCCAGTCCAGGAATTTTTCAAGAACTCATCACCAGGGCCATTCCGCTCCATGTTCTGAGCACAGCCTGCTGCCCCTGAGTGGTGCACCTGGCTCTTGGAGGCTGCCTGCTTTCCAACAGCAGCCTTTTGTGCTCTCCTGTCAAACATACGACTTTGTCTGCACTAGCTCCAGCCTGTCACTCAAATCCCTGCCTGCCTCCCAGCCTGGATCATTTCGACCATTTCTAACTCATCCAACAGCTAAGTCTTTAGCAACAATTTAGAACACCAGTAACCCATCTCTTCGTGTGTGTGTGTGTGTGTGTGTGTGTGTGTGTGTGTGTGTGTGTGTGTGTGTGTGTGTGCTGATGGATGAATATGCATGTGGAGGTTAAAAGACAACCTCAGGTAAATTTCTAGGGCTCTGTCCACCATGTATTATGAGACAGTATCTCTCACCTTGTCTGGAGCTCTACAAGTAGGCAAGGCTGGTTGGCTAGTGAGTTTCAGGGATCTGCATGTCTCTGCCCTCCAAGCATTGGGATTACATGTATGTGCCATCATACCTGGTTTTATTTTATTTCACATGATATTTGGGGGATTGAGCTTTGGTCCTCATTCTTGCAAGGAAAGCTTGGTACTAATAAGCTATCTCTCATAGCCTACTGGCCATGTTTTTTGTTTGTTTGTTTGTTTCTTGTTTTCGAGACAGGGTTTCTCTGTGTAGCCCTGGCTGTCCTGAAACTCATTCTGTAGACCAGGCTGGCCTTGAACTCACAGAGACCTGCCTGCTTCTGCCCCCCAAGTGCTGAAATTAAAGGTGTGTGCCACACTTCAACCTCAAGCGAGGCATTGACTCACTCCATCTCTGCTTTGGGATATCATGAGTGCTATTGCCTGAGGGTTATACAGCTCTCCAGGTATGGCATGTCTGGAGGCATGAGCTGTGTAACCCAACTGAGTCCCAAGGATCTCTGGGAAATTTCTCCATGACTTTGAGGGACTAGGAGTTAGACAGACTCCCTGGTAGGCAGACAGACAGGGAGAGGGGCCTTGACTAAGTAATAAGGATGGCAAACTTTCCAAGGCTGTTTTTTCCCTCACTCACTTGACCTGAGACAAAGGCCAGGAAGTTTAAAACAAAGACCTTGTAGCCTTCTCTCCCACCAGCTGGTCCTCTGCTGATGGACTGACTCTGTAAGTTCAAGGTCTGATGGGGACACAACAGTTGTGGGCCAAACAGCCATGCCGTTCTTCCTCAAACTTACCCACCCTAAATTTGGGGAGGAAGACTCTTCAGAGATTTAAAAAAAAAAAAAACACAAATGAAAGAAAAACAAACAAACAAACACCCAGCTCCAGCTCCGGAGCAGAAGAGCCTGGATTTTTCAGTTTCCTAACTCCTCACATGCTTTGTGGGGGGTCTTTTTTTTTTTTCTCTGTGAGCCAGCTGCATGCGTGTGTTTCCTCAACCCCAATAAATGCCTTTCTTCAGCTGCTTTCTGTGGTGTTCAGGATTTCTCCTCTGCTAACTCTAGATTTTTTTAATTCTGTAACTGGCCCTATCAAGACCCACGGGCTGCGTCAACCTCAACAGCACACTACTCAGAGAAGATGAACAAGGTATCTGGTCATTGACACATCTCATAAAATGGGCTGATAAGGAGGTGGAGGTCTCTAACTCCCCATGTCCTAGCAGGCATTACTGAGGCCTCACCTCAGCCCCTCTGCTCCGATGGGACACTGCTCTTCTGTGACCTGCCCACTTACCATGGTCCTGACACCGTATTGCTTTTCTACTTTTTCCTTCAGCTGCTTGAAGCAGGCTTCCATGCGCTCATGGAATGGCCTCAGCGCCTCAGTGACTTTGTCTCCGTGAATCCTGATCCCTTCAGCCAAGAACGGAATCTGAAAAACACAGGTTGGCATTTCTGATTTTGGAGTAGAGAGTCTAGACAGAGCAATACACAGAAGGAGGAAGTGACTGCAGGCTGGTTGCACCTGCTTTTGTTCCCAAATCAGAGCGACTGGTTAAACTCATCAGCAGGCAGGTCACCCCCTAGGGATAGAGATGGTTAAGTCTTGAGGGGATCATAGCCAGGGTGGAGTTTCCCACTCTGTAACTTTTTGGGGGTGGGAGGAGTCTTGTCACCTAATCCATCCCAGAACAGACTTAACACTAGTGTTTCTCACGGGAGTTTGGGGACAGATGTGCTTTGAACGTGTTCACATTTCAAAGGTCGTGCCAGAGCCCATTTATCAGCTGAGAAGATTGTATTTATAGGCAATTGAGAAGCCTACCCCAAACATAACAATCCAATTATGGGTGATCTATAGTCCTGACGGATATTCTTACTTAGAAAGGAAAACTAAATTTATTCTCCCTTAAAACCAAAAATAATCACTTCTCTGCCGACACTACTGTCACAAGATATCCATGCCAACACTTCACTTCCGTAGAAATGATGCTGACCTTTAAAATCGTCAGAGGAGACATTTTCATTCTCTCAGTGGCAGAGACCCCTGGAGCGGTTGTGGCTAGTGGGTGGGGCGTGGGAGCAGGCTCCATTCTGTCCCTGGACTCTGTTTCTCCCCTGGTCCCCAGACTTGAAGTTAGTCAGTCTTCAATGCAATCAAGCTAAGAGGCTTCCTCTTAATAATTCATAATTGAATAAAAATACTGATTAAAAACAGATTTTCCTAATAAGATAGAATACCAGTCCAAACCAGCATATTTATTAGTAAGAGGGATAATAAGTACACAATTGAATTTCATGTGAACAAACTCTAGGAACCATAGGAAGATGAATCAACCCATGAGCTGTGCCTGCTTCCATTTATAGCACACAGCTGCTGCCTCTCTTGTACTCCAGGAAAGGAGGGGCACACAAGTAACCCCCATATTCAAAGCACTCAGCCTGCTCAGGAGGCACAGACAGAAAAGTTTGTTTTGTTGATATTTGTGCCTAAACCCAAGGCACGAGACAGTTGTTATCCATTTCTGTCCAGTTATCAGGCCCTTGTGCAGGCGGACTTTCAGAACAAGGCTGTTCTCCTATTCCCTATGAAGTCCTTATGCAATGGCAGCTTCCCAAGAGCTTGCCACCACGCACCCAGGACCAGCCTTGGAAATAGTCACTGCTAGTTTTTCCACTCCCTGAGTTCTGCCTGGGGGGGGGGGGGCGGGGGATGACAACAGTACTCTGGGACATCTTTGGGTGACACGGCAAACGTGTTGTCTGTGGAAGAGGAGAGGTGAGCTCATGTGGGAAGGCAGTCTCTAGGTGAAACTGTAGTCACTGTAGATGCCAGGAACATTTCGGATTTCGAATGGCTGTCTCAAACATGCAAAATGCAAACTAATCACCCTGGGGTTTGTGGTGGTGGTGGTGGTGGTGGTGAAGGTTGGGGGTGATAAAAATAGTCTTTGTACCCAAGAGGCTACGGTGCTGGATGAGAGTGAGGGTTGAGACCCCTGTTTGCACTGGGAGGGCTGGAACCTGTGGTCTGGCAGGTGAGACTTGCAAGGTGAAAGAATACACCCCTCTCCGGCATCCCTGACACTGAGCAGATAAAGCCTTCTCATAGAATAGGATTTGGCCCCTGCTTCTACGTCTATTTGGAGCTGAGCTGCAGCTGTGATCCTAAGTGCAAGGAAATAAAAAGCTATTCTGTGCAGCTCAGTTCAACAGACGAGGTGCTTAATATACAGAGGGTAACCATAGACCTAGGGCCTCAAATGGTCTTTGGAGGCCTTTTTGTTCCATATGTTCAAAATATCTCCGGCAGGCAGATTCCTAACCCCATTCAGGATTGTCTCAATTGTCATAGGACCCAGAAACTGTGCCCCACAGTTTTTGAGTCACCATGGGTACATTTTGGAATCTGTTGTTTCTAAAGAGACCCAGACTCTGGAAGAGAGAGAGAGTGGGGGGGCTTTCCCAGCCACACCTGGTTCAAAGCCAACCTTCAGCCCTTTCTCCTGAGTGCTCTCCTCATGTTATGTGTGCCCTGTACAGGTTCAAGCCTTGCCAGCGTCAGGGGACATCTGACAGCTCGTTTATCGCTTGAGGGCACCAGTCTCTGCAGAGAGGGGGATGATGAGTGATGTTGCTCTCTCCTATTTGTACATTTCAAAGAAAATAAGTATGCTGCATAGCAGTTTAATAGGAGAAGGTGTGGGCTCCTCTTGGGACACTCTGCAGGTGGGTTTGAGGAAAGACAGAGATGAGTCTTTGAGGAAGCAGGCCCTGACTGAGTATCAACCACAAAGTCTGCAGGCTCCAGGCAGCCTGCATCATGCCCAGCCTTCCAGCTGGTGAGGGCCAGCTCCTCACTGCCCTCATCTTCAGAACCGTGAAGCGGAGCTAAGGAGCAGGCCGGGGTTGACCAGCCAGTCTTACTGGTACTGTAGGCCCTGGAGACATGCTTGTTTATGGCTGTACACCTGTGATATAACTCAGCCAGCAAGTCCTGGGACTCCTCCCAGGAGAAACCCAGCTCTGCCTGGATAGAATTTCTGGAAAAACTCAAACTGAATAAACTAATGAGCAAGATGAGAACAAGGGTAACTGTAAAGCTCTCATTTTTTAATGAACATACAACTCAATTACTGATACGAAGATATCAAAACACTTGCAAATGAGAGAAAATCACAGGTAATGTTCTGAATATGTATCTTTCCCTTTGCTCTTTGATTTAATGAAGTTGCTAGAAAACACTCTTTCTTTCAACTTTACCATGAGCTGCTTTAAAATTCATCTCTTAATATAGTTATTAGGGGCGATGACATGGTGTGGGCATAAAGTCTCTCTCTGGGGAACAAATTATTTTCCTCTGTATGACTTGAGACTCGTAAAATCCAATTTGCTGTAAAAGCTTACAGGGGGGAAAAATCAATAGAACTTCTACAGACCAAACTAGTTTCTGTGTTATAGCATTCTGGGGGTGTTTTGAGTTCTGTGCCCCCTTGGTTTCTAGGGCCTCAACTGGAATCATCCAAAATTTAAACTCTTTCCCACTTTTTCTTTATAAAATAAAATCCATAGGGAGACTATGGACATGACTTACATTCTGTACAAAGAAACCACTATTGACCAATTGTGTCCCCCCCCTTGGTGTTCAGAGGAATCTTATCATGTCACAAAACAATTCCAGGGCAACAGACTTCAAGAGATTTATGAAAAAACTCAAAATATCTCTTTTTCATGTAATTCTCTTAAAAATATATAAAGCTTCCCATGCACAAAAAATAGCCATGATATGAAAGAAGAAAACCCAAATAATAACAAGTCTTGGTGAAGATTCAGAAACTGGAGCCTTAGTTGTTTGGTGTATAGGATGACTCAGCCACTGTAGATAGGTTTGGTAATGGCTGGAAACCTCAGACCTTGAATTTTAGATAGAAAATCTAGCCTCCCGTACATGCACAGTACAGAACGCAGGGAGATGACGGGTGTGTGTGTGCACTCATGTTCGCTGGATTATTAGTCACACCAGCTGCAAGGTGGACACAACCCGAATGCTCACCAACAGATAAATGATGGCGTATCCACACCGAGGAATATTACCGAGCCCCCCAAAAAGATATTCTAACGTAAGTGACAGCATAGATGAACCTTGAAATCATTATGTGGAGTGAAATAAAACATACCAAAGAACCAACCGCACACAATTCTACTCATGAGAGTGTCTTAGAGACAGCAGGTTCACACAGACTGAAAGCAGAAGGACAGATGCCAGAAGTGGAGGGAAGAAGGGACCAGGAAGCACAATTACACCTGGTGTGTGTGTGTGTGTGTGTGTGTGTGTGTGTGTGTGTGTGTGTGTGTGTGTGTCTGTCACTGGAAGCTGTGAAAATCCAGTCATCTTATATATCTAGATGCCAAGTTTGAAGACTTCTACCTTGGCTGCAAACCATAACCCAGCCCCATACCCTAAGTCATCTCACTGGTCAATGTGCTGGTGACAGAGCTGTCACAAGGATGAGGCTCTTTTCGGAGTCAGTATAGAATGCCAGGAAGGTGTCCTAGGAGGGGCAGCTCTGTGCTGAGCCTGGGTGTTCTTAGGCCCACTCAAGATATGAGGGCCAGACTTAGCCATGTATGCAGCCTGGGCACCTGTCCAATCCTAGCACAAGTTGGCTAGCTCTCCACCTCCTACAGCTTGTGCACATTCCTAACTCCAGCACAGGCTGGCCCACTCCCTACCTTCTGAGGTCTGGCTAGTGGGGTTACACGTGATGAAGATATGGGGTAGGCATGTCTTTCCTGCCTGTGTGGGATCTGTAGCAAGTTGCTCCAATGGCAGAGCAAATGTAGATGGTGTAAGTGTAGAACACCCAGCCTAGGAGTTCCAGGAAGCAGATACAGAGAAATACAAGGGGTTCTCTGGAGCTCCCTACTCTTGAAGTAGACAGCCTAGAAGGGCTCAGCCTAGAAGCAAGAATAGAAGTAGCAGAACCACATCTGGGCAGACACAAACAAAGATACTCATCCTTCAGAACTGCCTCCTCACAGTGGAAGGAGTGGGCAGGCTACAGCCACCCTACCATCTCTCTCTCTCAAGGACCACAGTGGCTGAGGCATGAGCTTCTGCCGCTGAGTCTACCTTGATATCTGATAGTCTTCTATTAATTGCAGTCACACATAGGTTTCCTAGTAGATCTTGTTCATTAGTAACAGAATATTTTGAGTGTTTAAGTGACTTTCTCATTACTCATGTGTTAACCCAGAGGCCACCATGCTGGTAGGAATGTGTGTGAAGGGGCCCAGGTCACCCATCTTCCTTTTCTAGCCATACAAACCTGCCAGGCTATCAGGTCCTTGAGCCTCTCGATCTGCCCATGGGCCTCAGGATGCTCCTGCAGGTATCGGTCTGTGAAGAAAGCCTGTGGAGATAGGAAAAGCTGTTCACATGTGATCGCCTAGCACACCACTGCGCAACTGCACACAGGAGCCTTGTGAAGAGATCCATGTACAACCCAGTCCCACAGATCTCATATGGCACTCCCTGTAGACCCAGGGTTGGACTCTTCCCAGGACCCAAGGTCAAAAGCAATACAAGGAACACATAGGCATGAGGAGTCCAGAAAGGCCACAGCTGATCTAGGTTGCTTGGTCCTATTGAGCAGCAGTAGCTATGGCCCTCTTAGCCTGGAAGTTGACCCTGATAGCTGCTATTCTTCTCTATTGAGTCCAGCCAGACAAATAGTTGTCTGGAAGACACAGACATTGGGGGAGGGGGTACTAACTTTTGTTCCATGACCATTGTCAGCTCACTAGGAGACCTTTTTGATCTCAGGTTTCACTGTCTAGATCTGTGTCAACAAGTTTCTTTTGTGTAGGGCCAGTAGACAAATGATTTTGGTCTTGTGGAACACATAGGCCTCTGTTTAGTGGCTCAAATATGTCATTGCTGTATCAGGAAAACTGTCAGAGTCAAGGAGTAAAATAAATTTGCAAACATGGGCAGGACTATGGTGGGCAGACCTGATTTAGCCCATATCCCATGATCTTCGAGTTCTGCCCATTCCCACTGAGCTACTATGGAGAGAACTCAGCGGCCCCTCCACTGTACCCATGCCATCTGTCTAGGGTAAATATCTGGACTCCTGTTTGTCTCCAGAATAAAATCTTTAGGTCCTTAATGACCCTAAGAGTTCTGGGAAGTGAAGATGACTCTCCAGGATCCCAGGGATGGAGTATGGGAATGCTCAGCCCATCCCAGGTATATCACATGCCTTCTCATAATTGGCAAAGCCACCCATGACGGCAGGATCCACAATGCCATTCAGGAGCATGGACAGGGGGTTGATGGGAAGGCCTGGGTCATCCAGGTGCTGCTGGACCATACTGCTGATCTTGTCATTGGTCAGCTGCATCGTCTCAATGGCATTCTCCAGCGGGCTGATCTCTACCTGCAGGGAAGAGAGCATGGTGCACATCACTTCGAGCTATTGCAGTGTGCCCAATTGAGGCGGCCCCCCTGGCCTCCTGCACATTTTCCTTTTAATGCCTGGTTTCTGTGCAAATACAGGCATTTGGACTTAGGAAAGTCCAGTTGTCTTGTGCATGTTAGTGCAGATCTATCTGGAGGACTTTAACTTGGCTTCCCACCAGATCTCAGCCTGGCCACCCTAAATGGTCTCATTGGCTAATGTCCTGACTGCCTTCTGTCCACGTGGGTGGCTTTGGGATAGAGACTGAAGGTTTCCGGGTGGAAAGTGCTCATGTCCCCAGAAGGGGCAGGCAAAGGGTCCTGAGGGCTCTGAGTAGGGGTGGGGGTCTCCATCTTGGCTGTTGTGGGCTGGAGAGGTCTGGTGGAGCAGGGACATACATGTTCACGCAAGGGCCCAGAGCTCTCATTGGCATGAGCCAAAGAGAGGGGTGGGCACACAGAAGGGAAGAGCCAAATTGGCAAGCGTTAGTCAAGTCCTTCAGCCAAATCACCAGGTGTTTTAGGGACTCACTGTTAATTGAATGGCAGGAGCCATCTCCTGAGGTGGGAACCAGCCCAGTGAAGATACATGAACAAAAGCATATTGTAATTAGTTTTTTGTTTGTTTGTTTTTGTTTTTTGAGACAGAATATCATGTAGCCAAGGCTGGCTTCACATTCAGCGTAGAGCTGAAAATAATATTGGAACTTCTGATCCTCCTGTGTGCTAGGATTACAGGCGCGCACTGCCACACCTGGTGTATGTGGTGTGGGGGATAGAACCCAAGACTTTGTGCATACAGAGGATATATTCTACCATGTGGGCTACCGCATCCTTATGTTTTTATTGGATCATTTTATATGGGCAGTTGTCATAGGCCTGATATATTTCAGTCTTGGCAATAAACCTATGGCACAGCTCTGTTAGTGAAGCCATCCTGCAGCTCCCCGTAAATTTGAGTTTCATGTAAATAAAATTGTCCCATAGTGCTAGAGATGGCTCAGTGGTTAAGAGAGATAGCTGCTCTTCCAGAGGACCTGGGTTTGATTCTGAGCATACACAACTACCTGTAACTCCAATCCATCCCAAGGGATTCAATACCCTCTCTTTTGGCTTCAGCAGGCATTGTACACAGGACATATATACAGGTAAAATACCCATTCATAAATAAAACCAAACAACAAAAGTAACCCTGTCCCATAGCAAGGTAAAGTGTGGCTTATAAAATGGGAATCGTCGTGTCTGTAAAAAATATGTCCAAGAAGGAATATAGTCTCACACAAAATGAGTAAATTTTACCCATTATTTGTCATGCAAATGGCAACAAAACTACCAGGAAGAGATTTTTGTCGGATGTTTACATCAGTGGGAACGTACTTTATGGTCTCTTCCATTTAGTGAAGAGAAAGAACTATCAACGCAGCTACGGACGATATTACTAATGTGTGAGAAGGAATGGATTTCTTGTCAGCTAGCCCTGGGGTGGCCACACAGCTTTAGGAAGAAGACGCAGAAGGCGACGGGGAGATATTGATGCTCTGAGGTACACACAGGGTGGTGACAGGCACTGAAGGGTCTGGAGCATCTAACAGGCCACAACTATCACAAGGCTCTTGAGGGCAAGGAGGGCGTGCCAAACACAATGGGAGAGAAAGGCAGGTACTCCCTTCCGGGGTGTCTCCTTACCATGAAGACAGATTTGACTTCAAACCACCTTAAAATTCCTGGCAGCTTGTAGGCTGTAGTGTAGATGGTTCTCTCGATCCACATATTCTGTAAGAAGAGCCCACACAATACACATCAGGAGGGGGATGCCCGTAGGAGGGGGCTCTGTTCCCTTGGTATCTATATGACCCAAGCATGTGGGTCTTCTAGCAGGACAAGGTCTGCCTGTGTTCACATGGGACAGGTGTGTGCTGAGGGAGCCCCAGGAGCTGTGTTCTACTTGACCCTCATAACTCATCATCAAAGCACCATATTTCCTGCCTATTAAACATGTCTCTCTGCTGTTCGGCATGGAATTGTAGTGGGTTAGCAGAGGTGACATAAATACCTCAGAATGATAGGTGTTCCCTCTTAAATTAGTGTATTTGGGGGAAGTGTCCAAGTGAATTTTGTGTTAGCCTTACCTAGGGTTCAAGAGGCACTCCAAGACACA
Organism: Peromyscus maniculatus bairdii; assembly: GCF_049852395.1. NCBI lineage: Eukaryota > Metazoa > Chordata > Mammalia > Rodentia > Cricetidae > Peromyscus > Peromyscus maniculatus. The sequence goes on along the minus strand of NC_134852.1, from coordinate 145,596,319 downwards.
AATGCATCAAAAACAAAGCTTCCTAAAACTGACTTTTTAAAATGCTGTGGAATAATCCTTTTGTACACTGTAAAGGTTTGTGACTTGATTGGATTAATAAAAAGCTGCCTCTTTGGTAGCCAGGCAGGAAGTATAGGTGGGGCAACCAAACTAAGGATGCTGGAAAAAAGAAGGGTGGAGTCAGAGGAGATGCCAGAAGATGCAGAGGAAGCAGGACATGCTGAAAACGAGCCAACAAGCCATGAGCCACATGACAGAGGGTGGATAAGAAATACGGATTAACTGAAATATAAAAGTTAGCTAGTACCAAGCCTGAGCTATCAACGAAGCATTTATAATTAACATTAAACCTCTGAATGTTTATTTGAGAGTGGCTTATGGGATAGAACTTCTGCCTACACTCGTGTGTTTTAATAAAATCATTAAACAACATAATTATTATGTTTATATTCTATGGAAACATAGTGTGGAAATAGAAGGGAGACATGTACCACAAAGTACTATTGAGGATCTACACACTATGGCATCCTTTGTTCAAGACTTCTCTTCCACTGTTATGGCTTTTCACATGCATATTTTGTTTTATCTTTTGAGACAGGATCTCATGTAACCCTTGCTGGCCCAAACTTGGTAGGTGGTTGAGGATGAACTTGAACTTCTGATCCTTAGTGCTGGGATTACAGGTGTGCACCGCAATACCCACTCAGTTTATGCAATGCTGAGGATCAGACCTAGGTCTTTGTGTATTCTAGGTAAGCATTCTACTATCCAAGATACAGCCTCCACCCTTGGTATATTTTAAATAGAAGTCTTTTCCAACATGTATTCTTTATAAAGTGGTACCTCACACATTGCAAGAAATATTTTCAAACCAATGAGGCTAATTCTATGCCTCTTTAATGGTTGGTCTATAGCTCTAGCAGAGGGGCAAACTATAAGCCACCAGACAGCCACCTTCTCAGAACTAACAACTCATGGGGTGACAATTACAGAAAGCTGGCCTGGCCTTTAGAACCTCTCTTCTGAGATTCTAGAGCAAAGCAAGATGACTACAGGAGCTTCAGGAGCTTCAGGGCCACAGGCAGATCTTCTCCTCCCAGACCAAGTTCTTCTGCCTGTGTCCTTGAGGACTTGCCCGAGAAAGGGTAGACTTTCAGAGACTGTCCACTTTCCCCTCCGTGTCAATACCCTTGTGAATACCCTGGGTTTATCTTGGGCTTTGTGGTCAGTTCTTAACTCAGGCCCCCTATCTTGGCTGGCTCCTCCTCAATGGCCCTTACTCCTGAAGTTTCACCCTCGGTCAGGCTTAGAGATGCCGAGCATAGCTCTTGGCCTCAGAAGGCCATTTTCCTAGCATTTGTCCTTGGAGTTAGAAGCCTGTAGAAGAGGCCAGGATCAGGCTTCTCACTACTGCAAATCACTCCGCTCTTTTCTGGAAGCCTGAACCTTTGTCAGGCTGTGAAGGGCTAAATCCAGGGCTTCTTAATGCTTCATCTATGTGTGAGGACCCAAATGGGGCCATCGGGGGATTTTGGGGCCATCCAGAAGCAGGACAAGCTCTGAGGCTTAGCACAGCTCAAAATGTCAGGTGTCTCGGTTATTCTTAGCTCGGCTGCCAGCTCGCTGAGCACTCTCCAGCAATTGGCTTGGCCTCCATGTGTCTGCTCCTTACAGTGTAAGAATATACATACTGCAAGATGGGGGAGGGGTGGGGGAAAGTCGATAAATCCCTGGGTCCCAGACACTGCAGAAAGAACAGCATGGTTTGTGATTTGTGAAAGCAATAACTCAAGAAGCTGTTAATTCATTGTTAGTATGGATGTCCGGGTTGTCTGTGCCTAGGCTCTGACCCTAGTCGCACTGCAAGGACCAGCCACTAAAGGGTTGGGATGTTAGCGTTGGCCAAGGAAACCAACCTCCACCTTGAGACAAGGAGTCACCTCACTCCAAGCTCCTGTCAACACACGAAGACATTGGCATGGGGGCTAGAGGGGACATCACTAAAGTACCTCCTGGGAGCTGTGAAGGAAACTCAGGTTTTGTACCAAGGATTCCTGCAGAGGGAGGGTGAAAGTCCCCCTGCCCAAGGCAGCCCAGACAGAGGGCTCCAAAGTCAGCTTCGGATTAGGTGTGGGTGATATTCACCTTTGGTCTCCTGTGTCCCAAAGGCCTCTAGACTACAAAAGGAAGCTATTTTAGCAGAGTTGGTCCTTGCTGTCACTGAGGGGCTCAGGTCTCTTTGCACTAAAAGTCTGAAGTGGGAGGAGTTCCAGTAAGAAAGGCTTGTCTGATGCCTTTTGATATGGGTTCATTAAATAGATTCAATTGTACAGTTTCTTTGAATGTGAGTGTGTGTGTGTGTGTGTGTGTGTGTGTGTGTGTGTGTGTGTGTGTGTGCAGGTAGAGTGTAGAGGTCAACCTTGGCTGGGTTCCTCTGGTACTGGTCACCTTGTTTTGTGACATAGGGTCTCTTATTGAGACCCGGGGGCTTGCCTAGTAAGTTAGAGTGGCTGGCCAGTGAGCTGCAGGGACCTACCTTACCCTGTCACCTCGATGCTGGGATTCCAAGTATGCATCACCACACCTAGCCTTTTTGACATGGGTTTGGGGGGTGGAATCCAGGGCCTCATGTTTGTAATGACAAGCACATTACTGACTGAGCCATCTCCCAGCCCTACACGTAAAATTTCTAAAAGACTATATGGATGTGTGCTGCTATTTCCAGGGCCAATGTGATGTCTATAAAAAGGAAGAAATATCTGGCAGGGTCTAGAGCTGTGACTGGTTGTCATGACCAGGGAGATGATACTGTGTTTAGGCTAGAGATGGATGGCATGGCCCCACAGAGGATCACCCGCTCTAGAAGGTCAGTGGGAACCCCGCTGCAGTGGGATAAGCTCCAGGGAGCCTGGTGCTGGCCTTACCGGACTGTCATTGCCACCCAAGGCCAAATAAGCCTCTGCAGTTCTGAGCACTGAGACTCACTGGAAAGGAATACCCAGTGCCCTTAATGCCATTGGTCCATTACTAGGTGTCTCAGCGATCTCACTAATAAGCTGTGTGAAATGCTACCAGCTTTACTCAATCTGCAGTGTGATGCTTAGGCTGTCTGCATATAAGGTACAGAGACATTTAACACTGTCTGTGATGGCCTTGTGGGGATGTGCTGTCCAGGTCCTTCTGTGGCTGGGAGGATAGGTGAGGATTTTTGAGTTTTGTCACAGTGTGGTAGGTGTTGGTTTTTAATTACCGCAAATTCATTGTCTGGGTTCTTCTCCCCTTTCCGGATGGGCCGAGAATATTCAAATCGCTGGACCTCATTCACCCTATAAAAACTGTAGAGAGAGAAAAATCATTAGACTTTTAACCTGAAAGCAGCTGGATGGCTTTTAGACTTGGCAGGGGTGGGGTGGTTGGCTTCAGAACACAGTACTACATTTCAGGAAGTATCCCCAACCTTGATCTAAAGCCACAGCCTTGGCTCACTGGCCAGCGGGTCCCTGAAGAGAGATGGCAGTAGCAGAGAGAGACATACGAGGGTCTCTGCCAGTGTCCAGGGGAGAAGAGATGCTGAGTAAGAGATGCATGCAGGTGGACCTGGCAAAGGCTTGGGAAGGTGATGTGAAGGAGAGAAAAAGGGTCCATGGATTCAATAGGTGTGTTCACTATTGCAAAAAAATCAATAATGTGTCATTTTAGTGATATGTGTGTATATATATTTTTTGAGATAGTTTCATTATGTAGTCCTGGTTGGCCTGTACTTTGCTACTTGAAGTCACAGAGATCCACCTGCCTCTGCCCCAGCTACCTGAATAATTTCATAGTTAACTTTAGATAAATTGACAATATGTTATCTTTTAAAAAGAACAGTATCGTGCCCTCTAGTTTCAGACTTTTGAGACAGAGATTTAGCAGATGTCCAGAGTGGTGTGCAGGGCCATAAACAGCCTGTTGTCTGTCTTCCTTAGGGAAGGGGTGGGCGGGCTCGTGCTTGTGAAGAGTGTGTGTGTGTGTGTGTGTGTGTGATTTAATCCTCCCCAAGAAGGAATGTACATGGTGCCACCTGAGAGGCTCCGTCACTCTCTGTTTGCCTAACGCTGCATTTCTGTGAACACACTCGGTATGGACAGGCGGCCCTGATTTGTTTCCATGACCGCCAAGGCAACAGTGAAGAAAGGCTCAAGGGCCCACGGAGCTGCGGCAGGATGCTGCACAAACAGACCAGAGGAGGAGCAGGCATCAAAGAGGCTGCAGATCCCACCAGGACAGAGATCAAATAGAGAACTCACCACATCAAAGAGCCACAGAGAGGCTGACTCTCCAGAGCTGCGCCCCCAGTCAGTCAGGTGCAGCCCAGCACAGGTGTGTGATCTCATCCCAAGGGGGGAAAAGTGCAGTTTAAATGCCACGGCATGATGCTGTCTTGTGTGTTCATACGTGCGGGTGCACACGTGTGGGGAGGTGAACGTGGGCATGCGGAGGTCAGAGGACAGCCTTGGGAATGGTCCTTCAGGAACCTTCCACGTTTTGGTTGAGACCAGGTCTCTCAATAGCGCTGTTGGCCAAGTAGGGAGTTTACAGGGATTCCCCTGTTTTTGCTTCCCAAGTCGCCATTGCTGGGTTAAAGCATGAAGCATCCTGCCCGGTGTTTTTTTGTTTTTGTTTTTAAATGTGGGTTCTCGGTATTGAACTGAGTCTTCGGGCTTGTAAGGCCAGTGCTTTACCAGTGGAACGATTCCTCTACCCTAGGGCAAAAGGTTTCTATTTCATATGGAGCAAATACTGTGATCTCTGTTCATAAAAGGCAGAGTCCACATCCACACAGGGCAGGGGCAGGGAGGGGTCTGAGCACTGTTGGTGATTCTATCCTAAATGTGTGGTCTCTAAGGAGACCCAAGGGCTACTACCTTTTTCCTCCTGGCTTTCATCCTTTCCAGACCCTGAGGGAGGAATCTTCTATGTACCCCTCTAATTACTTTCTTTCTCTTTTTGTGGGTGCCAGAAATCATTACCTTCCCTTGTTCTTGGGAGAAGGTAGAAAAAAAAATCCAGGATGTTCTTCAAAGGTTAAAGTTCACACATTAAAAAGGCAGAATTCTTAGCAAGAGAACCATTGTTGGCATCTTGCCACCTCCTATTGGTAAGAAAGCTGGCATGGTTACCTTACAATCTGTTCAGACACTGGCCGGTGAAATTTTGGGGGCAAATCTAGCTTGGGCTTTACTGTGAAGCACTGGATGTCTGAGGGTGGCGAGTTAAGGACCAAATGACAGCATACATACCAACCAAGAGAAGCCCTGCCACCTGAGGGCACCTGTCCATCACCTGTTCCCAGGAGTGGCCCTCCCGCTGTCTTAAAGGATACACTGGCCAGGAGAAGTCTTAATGTCATCGCCTGGTGGAGACGTCGTCTTCATTTTCTCAGCATTTGGAAACTGAGTTAATAGCCGAGCTTCAAAGTCTTCCCGTCGCTCATATTCCTTTCCTCGGTAAATGAATACTTTCCCCTGGAAACAACGACCTCTGTTAACTAACGCCACAGGTTCACACACAAGAGCGCTGGTCTTCAAAAGCGTGTTTGACAGCTTTGTTTCCTTTTTTCTTTTCCTTTTTCCTTTTTAAGTCACTGCATTTAAGAATAACTTGCAACTGCGGTCTCTAATCAAGAACACCCAAATACATACGGCTGAGCGCTCCCCACGAGCTTCATTCTTAGCGATAACAACAAGTTAAAAAAAAAATTATGGGGGCTGGAGAGATGGCTCAGAGGTTAAGAGCACTGACTGTTCTTCCAGAGGTCCTGAGTTCAATTCCCAGCAACCACATGGTGGCTTACTACCATTTATAACGAGATCTGGTGCCCTCTTCTGGCCTGCAGTCATACATGCTGTATTCACAATAAATAAATAAATCTTAAAAAAAAAAAAAAAAAAAAAAAAAAAAAAAACTATGGAGGAGGCCAACAAGAGGGCTTAGCAGGTGAAGGCACTTGTAGCCAAGGCTGACAGCCTGAGGTCAATCCCTGGAAGCCACATGGTGCAAGGAGAAATGATGCCCACAAGTGATAGTTAAAGCTGAATCCCCCCACGGAACTGTGACCACCACAGGGTCTCTCAACCTCTACTTTCTTCTCTCCTCTTCCTCCTCCTTTTCTTTTCTTTTTTGGAGACAGGGTCTCTCTATTACATATCTCTGGCTGTCCTGGAACTCACTATGTAGGCCAGGCTGACCCCAGACTCGTAGACAGCCACCTGCCTCTGCCTCCCAGATGCTGGGATTAAAGGCACGCGCCACCACCCCTGTCAGCCTCTACCTTCATTTTCAAGGAAGCAGTAAGGATTCTTACTTGGGGAGCCTTTCACACCCCACCCCAATCACACCGTGGATAACCAGCCATAAAGCAACCCAGGCCCTCCCCAGCTTCTGTGTCCTGTCCCACCGTCTCTCTCAGTAACATCCCCAGAAGTTACTATCCTGTCAAGAGAGCTGTTTGTCCTGCTTTTATTTGTTTAATTCATTGCTCTTTGTCAAAAAAAAAAAAAAGAAAAAAGAAAAAAGCATCAACTCTGGTCATATATCTGGGACACACTCTCTTGCGACAATCCCTGTGTATATGTAAAATGAATTAATTTTTAAGCTTCTCTCATGTGAATTGGGTCCTGTGTTAACTGGGTTCCCAGGCACAGCAAAGAGCCTGCATGAGAATCTAGCGGCCAGCAGTTGGCTGCCTCTCCCCTGTAGGACTCGAGAAGTCATCTTTCTCCTGCCCAAAAGAAGGCGGCGCTGCAGGGGACTAAGGAGAGGTCCTCAGAGCAGGACCCGACTCCTGGGTGTCACATGGAGATCAGCAGAGATGGAGGTAAAAAGAAGCAGGCCAACCAGGAAGACCCTGAGCTCTGGCCCCCCTGAAGCCTGGAGGCTGGGGACGAGTGGAAAGTAGGACTTCCTTCGGGCAGGAGGAGCTCTCTATGATCCTTACTCAGCAATGACAAAGTCTACACAGCCCTTAGGGCTGACTTTTGTCATTTCTAAGTAACATTCTTCAATCTAGATTTCACCGGAAGCTGTTATCAAGGGCCAGGTGACTCTGGTGTGGGCTTCGGTGGATGGGCGCTCTCCTTACACGGGCTACACTGTGGAGGCCTTCTCTAGGTGGGCTTGAGGCAGTCGCTCCTTGTGCATCTGGAAGGAAGGGTCCTGAGACGTGTAACGGAGCGCTTCAAGGACCAGAGTGTTGTGTGTGTCCGCTGAGTCACAGACAGGTGTCAGTGGCTAACACAGAACACTGCTGCTGTCCTTTGAAGGCTGCTGCCTCTTCCACCTGCCTAGACCTTTCCTTTGTTGCTTCTGTCTACTCAGAAACGTCTCTGCACCGGCTTGTCATGCTAGGTGCAGCCTTGGCTTATTAGTGGCTGTCTGTGGGCAGATACAGGTTGCTGGCAGTGAGAAGGAGGGAGACAGAGAAAGAGGTGCAAGAAAGAGACAGAGGGACAGCATTTTGCTACACACTCTTACATCTGTGTCGAATCAGCCATAAGCCAAAACTTACCTAATTAACACATTTCCACGGAGAGAAGGGGAGACTCCGAGGACGCGCAATTAACCACCCCTGCTGCGGCCTGAATGCCCCTGCCGCCCTTCTACCCTTGACGCACTGAAACAGAGTCACCAAGGCAATGGCAGCTGAGTGGGTGTGGGCGCTGGGAAGCGACCAGATCCACAAAGGTCTCAGAAGGTTTTTTCTCCTACCCTAGAGGGCCTCATCAGACATGGAATCTATTGGTCCCTTGAGCCTGGACTTCCCAGCCTCCAGATCTGTGAGCAATAAATTTTTGTTGTTTATAAATTACCCAGTCTAGGGTGTTTTGTTACAGCAGTCCAAACAGATCTGAACAATCCCCCTTTCAAATCTCAATTTATTCTGCAGTTTAACAAATTACTAAGAAAGTAACAGTTTAAGGTTTGGAAATTCCCCCCCCTCCCCGCTTTGCACTTAGCTATGGCTTGAAGTATCACTATGGAAGAAAAAAAAATGCCCTATTTTTTTCTGGAAGAAAAATGTCAAGCAGAAAGCAAAGTAATATGTAGTCTTAATTAGAAATATAAATACAGAGTCTGGGCCTCCTGTGAGGCTCTAGGAAGCCAAACATCTCAGGAAGGCAGAGATTTACTAGAGAGCAGACCACTCAGAAAGTAGCATGCATTTATTAAGCTTTACCCTCAAAGAAGGCACAATAATAAAAATACATAAAGGCTTTAATAGAAAAACACTAGAGTTATAGACGAAAACACTAATAGTATTTTCCAGAAACGTCCACTACTTTGCATTCTGCAGTAGTCCTTCGAAACACGAAAACGAGGGGGAAATGTACGTACAGTCAATGATATTTATTCCTTGTGAGAATTATAAATATTAATAAGAATGCAAAAAAGCAATGAGCTCGATTTATGGAGAGAACAGTGCCAAGGGGCCAGCGAGATAGCTCAGCGGCTGCTCTCTCGGCAGCGTGAAGTTGCTAAACATTCCGCCCACTTTTTGGTAACTGGTAATGTCATTGTCAGACTGACCCCTGCCAGGCGATCTGTGAAGCGTAATGAATATATTGCTGCAGCCCGACAGAGTTATTCAGGTGTGTCGGGAAAGCCAGCTCAATATTAATCAAGCACGTTAAACTCTTTATTCTTACTTCACATTTTGTCCTTTGATGGTGGAAGTGACCCAGGACGGTCCCTGGAGCCTGCAGGAGCCAGTGCTTGAGACTGTATTGCAGCGAGCCTCCCTGGGGGCATTTCATCACATGCTCAGGCAGGCTGCTGCCTCGTGGCTGGAGTTAGACAACTACATCCACGGTTGGTATCACAGGGGGATTCTGTGCCTGGGGCCCACACTCTAATACCCATGAGCAGGAGTGTGCCCGGCCCAAGGTTGGCCTCACTCTTCCCTGGGCCACATACATGTTGGGGCACACATAAAGACACTAAAGTTTTTGTAAAATTGGGCAACTTTTAATACATGCCTTTTTTGGTGTATTTTGTATGTGCATGTGTGTATGTGTATGTGTGGGGTACCCATGCGTGCACTGGCATGTAGAGGTCATATATCAACCTTGGCTGTCCTTTTTCAGGTTGTGTATCTGAGGTGGGATCTTTTCCTGATGCATATAACAGTCATAGAAACATGTCACGAGACAGGGAAATCAAGAATGTCTTCTTCAGAACTGTAAGCAAATTTGACTCATTGGTCGGGCAACATTTATTTACATATTCCATCCTCACCTGGATATTGGGAAATGCTTGCCTAAAAGCGCACCATGTTATTTGTTGTAGAGTATTATTTTAAGGTGTGTTACTTTTGTTTATGTTGCATTTGTTTAACTCTGTGAAGCTGTCTAAAACACCTGATGGCCTAATAAAGAGCTGAATGGCCAATAGCAAGGCAGGAGAAAGGAATAGGCAGGACTGGCAGTCAGAGAGAAGATAGAGAGGGAGAAATCTAAGAGGGGGAACAAGAAGTAGGCAGAGAAGGAGGAGGACACCAGGGGCCAGCCACCCAGATTCACAGCAAGTCACAGAGTAAGAGTAAGATTTACAGAAGTAAGAGACACAGTGGCAAAAGGTAGATGAGATAATTTAAGTTAAGGAAAGCTGGCAAGCAACAAGCCAAGCTAAGGCGAGGCATTCATAAGTAAGAATAAGCCTCTGTGTGTAGTTTATTTGGGAGCTGGGTGGCAGGTCCCCCAAAAGAGCAGAAATAACAACAACAGCTATTGCTCTGGTTATGTGCAACAACACTCTGCTTTTCCAGGGAAGAGGCGGATTCAGTTTCAAACATTGTGGTTGTGAAAACTCACTTCCAATTTCTCATAAAATTAAAATTTTGTATGTTCACGGCATCATTATTCCCATTTAGTTAGAAGGTGGAAATAACTCAAATGTCCATCAATGGGTGAATGGACAAAGTATGGTATGTCTATACAATAGAACATTATTCTACTTTGAAAAGGACTTAAGTTATGATGCATGCTACAACATGGATAAACCTTGATGCTATCATGCACAGTGCAAGTAAGACACAAAAGGCCGAACACAGAATGGCCCAAGTTATAACTAGGGTGGTTGACTCCCAGGGACAGACAGAACAATGCTAGGTCCTTAAGCTGGGAGTAAAGAAATGGGGTACTATTGCTAAGAGGTATGGAGTTTTAGTTATTTTTTTAAAAGATACATACATACGTACATACATACATACATACATACATATAGATATATACACATAATATATGTATACATACACGCATGCATGTATATATACACACATATATACATACACACACCATCCATATATATATATATACATGTGTGTATGTATGTGTGTATGATTGTGCCTGTGGAGGCCAGAGGAGGATAGCTGAACCCCTGGAGATAGAGTTACAGGTGGTTTGAGCCACCTTCAGCTGGGTGTGGGAACCAAACTCAGGTCTCCTGGAAGATCAGCAAGCACTCATAACTGCTACCTCTCTGGGCCCAAGTTCTAATTTCATAAGTTGAGGCAATTCTGGAACTAGATGGTGGTGATGGTCTGTGTGTGTGTGTGTGTGTGTGTGTGTGTGTGTGTGTGTGTGTTTATGCCACTGAAAAATATACAACTAAAAATGCCCCAAACGGTAAATTATATTATGTGTGTGTTTATGTGTATGCATGTTTGTGTGTAAATGTGTGTGCATAGAGCGTATTTGGAGGTGAGAGGAGCCTTGGGTGTCAGTCAATGTCCTGGACCTTGTTTGTGGTGGGGTCCCTTTGTTGTTTACTGCTGTTTATACCAGATTCGCTGGCCCATGAGCTTCCAGAGTCTCCTGTCTCCATATCCTATCTTTTGGGAGGAGTGCTGGCATTGTAGATGAGTGCCATTGAGTCTGACTTTATGTAGGTTCTGGAGATCTTAGGTCCTCAGACTTGTGGCAAGTGCTTTGCCCTCGGAGCCATCTCCCCAGCTTGCTATGTATACGTTGACACAATTAAGCACAAATATAAATCTTTGAGGAGAGTTCTTTCAGAAAAAAAAAAAAATCACACAAAAAGTGCATATGTAACCAGAATCCTTATATAATTAAAGCAAATATTCTTGGTCCTTCTCTCTGGCACCCTTGAGTCAGCATAGGACTTTGCTGGGCCAAACACCAGGACTGGAAGGGGTCTCTCTGTTGAGTGAGTGACACTCGCTCACAGCAAAAAGACTCAAACTTACCCGAAGGAACGAAGGGAATCCTTGCCCATAGTAACCAACAGCAAAATAGTCTGGCTTGGGTCTTATCACCTTGACGATGTTCTCATAAAATTGCGCCTGCTTTTTCTGGAGGGAAAAATGAAAACTCATTTCAGGGCTGAGCAGAGAATTGGAGCATCTACCCTTCTGGATTCTTCTTGGGGTCCTGAGGCCTGCACGAGAATCTGGTAGTTTTTACATTTTTCATACTGTTCAGCAAGGTATCTTAAATGAGCCACATTTGGTCACTAGTTGTGATTTGGGGGTATTTTCAGTAATCCAAGGGGATGATTTTCCTTCACTCTTAGTGTTTTTGCTGTTTTTTTGTTTTTTTTTTAAAGGATACAGATCACATACTGGGAGAATCTGATGAATAGAATTACTCTGCTTTAAATTACATACAAATATTCCATCATAAACATGGTCTGCTGTGCACAAAAAAGCATGGCTGAGAAGGCAGAGACTGATAACTTAGAGGATGCCCTGACATGACAAGGCTCTGGCTACCACCCGTCCGCCTCCTCTCACGGAAAAGGTGAGGGCTTTACACTAGTTGAAACTCTCAGAGGCTCTGGGCTGTCAAGACCCCTGTACTTAGAATGTCAGGATTTGTAACGCGTCACTAATGGAAGTTTTAACGTCTTGGCCTATTTGAGAATAAAAAGTGAATGCTCATGGGCTGGAATCAACCAGCAGATAAAGGACAACCATTTCCCAAGATGACAAAGAGGGAGCTAGGCAAAGCCAGGAGAACATCTGAGGTGGATCCCGATGTGAAGGCTGAAATGAGAAAATCTAGGAAAAACCAAATCAATCCAAAAGCGAAGGCTTACCAGCAATTCACTCAGCTGTTCATAATCAAACATCTCCGTTTCGTACTGTTCTGCAAGTTCCTTGCCCAGGGCAATGGCCTCCTCCCACATCTGTGAGGGACAGAGATAAAACAGAGAGATCCAAGAATGAATCATGCATCCAGCCAAACAGTAGCATCATTATTCACAATGAGACATCCAGAAATCTGCTGGATTACCAGGCACACTGTGGGGTGGGGTAGGGTGGGGTGGGGTGATCAGGCAGGAAGTATACAAGTATTTTCTAGAGGTTCCGGCCTTTGGCTCAGGCCCTGCAGTCTTGACTAAACCGCTAACCCCAGGCTCATCCATCACACCAGCTTTTCCCACGGCATGGCGGAACTGGCCCATCATCACCTGCCCTCACTCTGCAGCAGCCAGTACTGGCCGCCAAGGACCATCTGTCAGGGCAGCCTTGGAGCCAGGGAAAAGACACCACAGGGTGAAGACACATTGCTAGGAACATCTACTACGTGGCCACTTCCCAAATGTCCCCATTGCATAGCTGTCATGTTCCAGAATGCACACTGCCAGAAATGTCCATTCAAAGCTCCAGAATGCTTGCTTTTTGCAGATGACCTCCTCCTTCTCAGATTTTTCAAATCCTGCCAGTATCTGAAAAGGGACCTTCCCTATGGCAAATAGTTCAAGTAACTTACTTTAAAAACATGGATAAACTTTTACTTATTTTATTCGTGTGTGTGTGTGTGTGTGTGTGTGTGTGTGTGTGTGTGTGCACGTACCAGTGCCCTCTGAGGTGAGAGGTGATGAAACCCACTAAAGCTGGAGATATAAGCTGTTGTGAGGGGTACCCAGTGTGGGTGCTGGGAACTGAACTTGGGACTCTGCAAGAACAGGACACACTCTTAACAGATGCGCCATCTCCTCAGCCCCTTATCATCATCATCATGATCACCGTTAGCATTTATTTTTTAAAGTGTGGATAAACTTTTGACATGCAGTATTTTGATGCTAGGCCTGGATTTCCCTCGGGAAAGGTAAACTAGGAGGATTGAGAAGCATGGGTGGATTTGGATGTAGAAGTTCCCCTAAGACGCCTCCCAATTGCTGCCGACTCTTCTCCTTTGGACTTCGGTGACCCAGAACTTTCTCTAGTGTATTAAAACTGGAACATGCTTGTCTTCCCTACCCAGACTGTATTCCCCCAAGGGCAAGGGCCGGGTGTCACTCATATGAAATTTGAGGGCATTTACCACCTGCTCCTCAAGGCTCAGCGCACAGAACTGAAGGTTGATAGGAAACGACAAAGCTCAGGCAGTTCTCAACAAACTGGAATCCTACCCTCAAATGTCTACATTTCCACAGTGCTGCTGTTCCCAGGGGATCACAGCGCTAATCCTCAAGGGAGCTACTCATTCCTGCCCACTAATAGCTAGAAAAAGACCAAGACCTACTGGGGACAGCCCCTCCTTGACAAGGGGCATAGATCTTAACCTGTGGGTCCAGACCCCTTTGGGGTATGTGTGTGTGTCACATATCAGATATCCTGCATATCAGATATTTACATTATAATTCATAACAGTAGCATAATTACAGTTATGAAGTAGCAACACAGTAATGTTATGGTTGGGGGTCACCACAACCTGAGGAGCTGTATTAAAGGGTTGCAGCATCAGGAAGGTTGAGAGCTGCTGGCCTAGATGATCTGGTGGGAGTGGAAGAAAAGCAGAGTCTTTTAGCAGCTTCTAGCTTACACCATATCCCACCGCCTGTGCCCCCTGGTTCAAGCTCCCCAACCACCTGGTAGGAGAACGTCCTTTCCAGGCTGCAGACAGGGAAGCTGGGAGTCAGAGAGGGAGGAGCTTGCTCAAGGTCACACAGCAGATGCACAGGAGACTTGCATTCTTACTCTTGCAGTTCACATGCCAGGGCCGTCACTCGGCACACTCCTGTCGCAGAGTGCAGTACCCTGCCTGCTGGAATGGGCCCACCACAGGTTTGGGGTGTTAGCGACTCACTCAACTAACTGCAGGGCACTCCTGTCCTTACATCCGCCAGAGATACTCTTTTCATACCACTACTTTATAGACTATTCCCCTTTGCCTCATTGTGCGTATTGAGAGAGTCTCATGGAGTCCCAGGCCAGCTTCCAATTCACCATACAGATGAGGGTGACGTTGAACTCCTGATTCTTCTGCCTCTACCTCTCAAGTGCTGGGATGATAGGAGTATTACGCATTTATGTCCAAAACCACTTGGTATTCTTGAGGAAGGAAAAAAATGGAGTTCTGAATTAATGGTTGTATTTTGAATAGTTTGAAAAGCAAAGTTAAAGTAAGTTGCTTGTGGACTTCAGACACAGGGAGACCTGTCTGAAGAGGAGTCTAGGAGACAGGAACGCCGTGTTAGGGGTCCACACTTCGCCCCTGTTCCCTTTGGGCTGATGTTATCTCATATTCTCTGTGTACTCACACTTGCCTCTCTAGACTTCTAAAGTCCTCTTCTGAAGCCTGAGCTCTCATTCCCTGAAGAACACTCTCCCCTGTAATGTTTCTTTTAGGCACCAGTGACCCATGTCTCCCTTAGTATATTTGCACTTCAAAGACAACATTCCCTTTCCTTGTAGGTCTCCTTTAGCAGTTTGTTCTTTAGTTTCTGCAAGCTAATATACCTTCTCTTAGCTGCTCAGAGTTTTCAGCCTTCTAATTCACTTCCGAGCAAAAGCTTAATCTGTCTTGAGCCTAAATGACAGATGAAGTACTTTAGATACATAGCCAAGTAATTGTTTTTAAAAGAAATATAGGTCTCGAGTAAATATCTTATCCTGCTCACCCTGAGGTCTCCTGGTTGTGTTTTCTATCAGATTTTCTATAAATACACACACCTCCTTCCATGCCCCTCCGCTTGTGTTAAAGGATTCCACACTGGGCAGATTTTCATCTATCTTTAATTGGACCAGGGCTCTACCGGGAGCGTGGGCAGTTCATACTTCCAACACGAATGCCTCGGAAAATATTTCAGCGTCACAGAGGAAGCGGATTCAATATGATCTAGATTTAGATTGTCTCTGAGAAAGAATCACTTTGACCTTTGGTGACTGAACCCGGGATCAGCTCCATTCTTACAAGAACTACAGGCTTAGCAGGCTTGAACAGCTCCAAATGAAAATGCCTGGATTTGCAGACAACTTTATTTTCTGATCTGAGGTTTTTAATCCAGTTTACGGCATCTGGGGAATTGTTGGCTAGCATCCGGAGGGCCCTTTGGCCTCTCTGCTCTTCCCTGCAGGAAAGGTTCTCCCTTCTTCCTGGACCTTGGTCTCAGGATCTCCCATTGTTTTCGAGCCCTGCCTGCAGAAAACATCCTTTTCTGATGCAACACCTTCCTCAGTGTCATGGCAGTGGTAGCAGAGGAGGCTGGGGAGCTGGTGCCATAAGGAAAGTGGGTGGCAGCCACAGAAGCAAGACGGCATGTGTTCAATTCCCAGGACCCTCACACAAAGTCAAGTATGGGACTTGGCAGACAGCTCAGCAGGTAGGAGCACTTGATGCGCAAGCAGGAGGAGCTGAGTTCAAATCCCCAGCATTCATATAAAAAAGCCTGGCACAGTCTCACCGAACTGTAACTCCAGCTCTGTGAGGGAGTGGAGACTGGAGGATCAATGGGATTTGCTGACTGCCCATCTAACTCTAGGTTACATGGGGGATCTTGTCAGGTGGGAATAAGAGTAGGAGTTGGGGCGGGGAGCAACAGAGCAAAACACCCCCGCCCCCAAAGTGGTGGTAGAGAATATACCAAGTATTGATTTCTCACAGGCAGACATGAAGTGGATGACAAGGATGCAGACCCTCCAGGGAAGTAGAGCAGCAGCAGCAGCAGCAGATGATGAGACAGGTGTCACCAGAGACAGGTGTCACTTGTCCTTAACATGGCCAACTCACCAGGACTCCCACGGGCCACTCTGGTATAGTGCACTTACCAGCTGTGAACAGCTCACTAGCAAAGGTGTTTTATGTGAAGCTTGACTTTCGGCCATTTGTCTACTGCTCATCCGTTTTCCCTGGCAGTTATTGGGAAGAGTCACACTCAATTACCTCCTGAATTTCCAGAGTCCCACACAGCTTTCTGGTGTTTAATGGATGAGGATCAACGGTGTGGAAGAGGCCACAGCTTTGCTTGAGGTCCCTCTGCACCAGAGGGACCCAGTGGCCCAGGACCAGCAGGAGGCCCTCATGCTCAGTGAGCATCTCTAGTCTCCAAATCTGAACCAGGGAATGTTTGCACATGTGAAGTAGATCTACCCATGTCCACCTGTGTGACAGGCTCGAGGAAAGTTTTGTTATTTATCCACTCTTAGGGAAGTCTGATGCTAGCCATGAATCCCTTGAGTCTAACTGTGTCCATCAGGGTGCCGAGTGGCCTGTGGCACACAGTAGGCTTGTTAGTAGAAAAACTTCCTACAAGGCTAAAGCACAACAGCATCCTTCTTGATCCTAATGCTTTAACAAAAAAGAATTCCTTTTAATAGCATCAAATCACCAAGAACCTAAGAGACCTGAATATTCAACACAGGTTTGGTCTGATGAGACAGAGTCTGGCTCATCCTGAGAGCTCTGCAGAGCATGAACATGAACTTAGGGCAGGGTTCCACAAGGCTTACCCACAGCCTTCAAAAAGGGGACGTCACAGGATGTGAAAACGTTACCCTACTTAGAAACAAAGTCCAACCAGCTCGCCAAAAATGGAAACACATCTCTGAACTTCTATTTACAGCTCACAAGATGATGCTGGCTGCATGCGCTTTGTTTCCCACAAACCCCTCGCCCCAAGCTTGGCACAAGGTAAAGTGTGATCTTCATCAACGAGATCTTATTTTAAAGAAGAAACAGAACTCCAGTTGAAAACAGTTGTATCTCCACATATCCTCTGGGCCACACATTACATATTGTCTTTGTTAATGGCTGACGGGGTCTGGGCTTCAGCCACTCAGAGTCACAGCCACCTGGGCGAGGAGCAGCATCCATCCTCTAGATTCTCCCAATAGCATGGCTGCTATTTTCAACTCTCGTCCTCCACAGAGAAGCCTGGTAATTTTCAGTGAAGTACTCGGATTAAGGGCTTTATTGAAAATTACTAGGCCTCAGCCAAACACAATAAGACAGACAATTTGGAGCAGCTTCAGAAAAGAGCACTTGCCTCCCCGATAAAGCTGAACAGAGGGTTTTTGCAGGGAGAGGCCCAGGTGGGGGTAAAAATGGAGCAGGAAAGGAGTCTGCAGTAATTGTTGGGCCAAGGAAGGAAGAAATGTTGGAGAATGAAGACGAGAGTGAATGGAAATGACATTTTGTGGAGAGAAAGGGAAAGATTAAGATGCCAAGAGCTAGGCCAAAAGTCATTCAAAACACTAAAGAATGGAAGAAAAGCAAAAATAGAAAAGTCATTTTGTATGGGGGAAACAGAGAAAGCTCACAGGTCCTAATTTAGCAGCCGGAGTGCCCAATATAAAAGGGCAAAAATTCCTGTTGCCCTTGTTGGCATCATGGCGCCAGGTAGAGAGAGAAGCTTTCCTAGAATTTGACCTCAGCCCACTCTGATGGCCAAGGCTTCCCCGCACACAGGATACAGCTGTGGACCCGAGAACAGGGCCTTCCTTCCGGTCCACCAGCAACACAGTTACAAGTCACACTGTCTGGGATGCTTTGAGCCCAACCTCCCCGGGGTTACCACCCAAAGCCCCGACAGTGCATCAGCTCAAGGGTTTACACCATGTTTATCTAGTAAGCATAGAGTGAAGGTCTCCTTAAGTGCAAGGAAAACCAGACAAAAGCCGACAAACTATGTCCATGGGGCTATGCTTGAACCATAGTTTGGTGAGACTGAGGTATCATTTAGCTTCAATCTTATCACCCTATTAAAAATAATTTTAAGATATTTTTATTATATTTTATCTATTTTATGTATATACACATATGCATACAAATGAATAAATGTAATAAAAATTTTAAATGCATTTCAAGTGCAAGATCAAACAAAGCTTGAGGTTTAAATGGTTATAAGCATGCATGCACACATGCTCAGACATGAGCATGGCTGAGCTTGGGCCGTGAGTGCGGTTGCCAAATCTCATCTGTGTCGTGTCCTCCTGCATGCTTGTCTACTGATCCACCCAATAAGCTGCTGCCATCACTCAGACTGAAGGTGGTTGCTTTTAGCAGACTAATAGGACTCTATATAGAAATGGCCAGCCCTTCTCTTGTGAGGATCCACCTTTGTCCCATTAGCAACCTCTTCTTGAGTGAATAAGGGGCTGGGTATAACGCTGGTGCAAAGGGTAGTGCAGTCGTTGGGGGACTGATGGGGCAGAGCTGATCTGAGGGGGTGTCAGGTGTGGGGAAGAAGAGTTATGCATTTGAGGCCTCCCCGAGACTCAGCGGTCGCCTGAAGAAGCAGCATGATCAAGCAATTGTATGAGGAACTTCATGGAATGCCTAAGTGATGGAGCCTCTTCAATCTCAAGGTATTTGCTGCCTCAGCAGTGGCCAGAGGGGACTCAGTTGCGAAAAAGTGACTGTGTTGACACTCCGGAGTCATGGGGTGTCGGGCAGGGGATAATGAAAACTGCACTTTCTGCCCAGTTTTGCAATAAATCTCAGCTGCTCTAAAAACACACTAGGGGCGGTGACATAGCTCTGTGGATGGAAGCCCTTGCTGTCAAATTAAGGACAAAAGTTTGACCCTCGAACTCACATGGTGGTAGGAGAGAACCACTCCTACAAGGTGTCCTCTGGCCTCCACGGGCTGATGGTTACATCAGGTTGGCCTGTGGGCATGTCTGTGAGGGATTGCCTTCACTGGTGTGGGAAGCCCCAACCTAAACGTGTCAGACCGGAAAAACACAGGAAAGAAAGCAAGCATTGCCTTTTTCCTTCCACTGATCTTCAGTCTCACTGGTGAGCGCATCTACCCTGCTGCTGCTGCTGCCGCCGCCGCCGCTGCTAATTCCTTCCCTGATACTGGAACCAGCTTCTCTGGGCTTCTAATGTGAACTGAAGATTAGTGGCTCTTTAGGTATCCAGCCTAATCTGCCAAGCAACTACTGGGCTCTCAGCTTCTCTGGTATGAGAATGGCATTGCTGGACTACTCTGAAAACACTCTGAAGCCAGTCTAATAAGCCCCCTACCAGTCTACGTTCATCCTATTGGTTCTGTTCGTCTAGAGGGCCCTGACTAATACAGTCCCCCGGAGGCTCAAGTGGCCTCCAGATGGTGGCGCTGTTTTATGAAGCACTTGAGGAAGTGAGTCACTGAGTGTGGGCCTTGAGGTTTGCTAGCTTAGATTCACTTCCAGTCTTCCCTCTGCTTCCTGACTTTGGGTGTAGGAGATGCAGCATGACCAGCCGCCTTATGCTGCTGCTGAGCCTTCCCTACCATGTTGGACTGTAGTCTTTCTTAAGCTGTAATACAAAATAAGTCCTTCCTCCCTTAAGTGGCCATTTGTTAGGTGCTCACTCAGAGCAGGGAGCAAAGAAACTCGTCCAATGCCCAAGGCAGAACTTGGTGGAACATGGAGGCAGGAACTAAGAGCAGTCGGTGGGTGACAGGAGCCTCTCATCCCCTGAGGTAGACAAGAATGCAGCTCTCCAGGAGACAATGCAACCGGTCCTTACAAGTCTAGGAAATAATAACTGATCATGATGGACTCTGGTAAGCATAGGCAGATATACCACGGGCACACTTCTCAATCCAAATAACAAAACAGCGCTGTTCCAGGAAAGGCCAACACATTCAACAAAATAACATAGCATTCTATGTGTGTGAAAGCACATGGGCACGTATGTGTGTGTGGAGGCCAGAGGCCAGGGTCAGGAATCTTCCTCTGGCTCTCCACCCTGGTTTTTGTTTTTGAGATAGGGTCTCTCACTGAACCTGGAGCTTTCCCATTTTGGTGGACTGGCCTGCCAGGAAGCTGAGGGGATCCTCCTGGACGCTCTTCCCCAATGCTGAGATTATAGCTGTGGAATTGCCCCATGCTTTTTACCTGCATGCTGTGGATGGAACTCAGGTCCTTGGGGTTATGTGCAAACATCTCACCACCCACACCATCTCCCCAGCCCTGGTGCTGAGTTTCTTGGCTGCTAGTCACTGTCACAGTGGTCTGCATCGGCCTCTCCTTTTTCCTTAGCCTCTGCCTTGTCCTTGTTCTGCAGGTCCAGTGAGTACCCCAGCTCACTCAACCCCCCAAATTCTCTAAAGACAGCTGTTTCAGAATGACAGATATAGGGGTACAAGAGAAGAAAATCATCTCATTTTGGTGCATGCTATGATTTCTTTTCATACCCTTCTGACATAAATTTTATAGTTTATGTCTTTAGTCTCCTCCTCCATCTTCTTGACACATGGTCTTCCTGCGTAGCCCAGAACTCAAGCTCTGGATTCTCCAGCCCCCACCTACCAACTACTGAGACAACAGGCATGCACCAGCAAGTCCAGCCCATTTTCTAATTATTATTTTTACATTTTTAACTATGTATTTATTCTTATCTTAAATGCATTGGTATTTTGCTTGCAGGTATGTCTGTATGAGGGTATCAGATCCTCTGGAACTGGAGTTATAGACAGTTGTGAATTGTCATGTGGGTGCTGGGAATTGAACCCAGGTGCTCAGGAAAAGCAGCCAGTGCTCTTAACCACTGAGCCATCTCTTCAGCCTACACCATTTTACAATTCTTTAAGATAGTTTTCAGCTTTTCAAGTATTCTAAAGTGTAGAAAATACATACTGATGGGCACACATGTAGTTCTGACTGCTTGCCATGGCCCCAAAGGACATGCAGTAAACTTTGGTTTCTCATCAGGACTGGATGGAGGTGTTCTATGGCTATGTCTGTGACCTTAACTGTTCTACTTTTGACATTAGAAAACATGAAATTAATTTTAGCAATATCTGGTATACTTAAAATACCATTCAATGAGTAGTGAATATAAAAAATTATAATAAATCTAAAAAAATTAATGAAATAGTTGACACTCATACTTGTGTGCCAAGCCTGCTGTAACAGAGCCCTGGTTTGTGGCTACATGCTTGGAGCAATAAAAATTCATTTTCTCATAGTACTAGGGACTCGAAGTCCAAGATCAAGGCTTCCTTCTATCTGTGTCTTCACATGGTTGTCCTTCTGTGGATGCGGAGTCTCAGTCTTCTTTTTGATGAGGATGGCAAGCAGACTGTACTAGCATCTATCGTAATGATCTCAATTTGCCTTAGTTAGCACTTAGAAGACACTGTTTCCAGTCCACTTACATTCTAAACTCCCAGGAACAGTTTTCACATACAGATTTTGGTAGGATACAATCTAACCTATAAAAATACTTATTTATTTGGCAAAGTACCTGTCACAAAAGCATGAGGTCTGACTTAGATTCCCATGAACTCACATGAGCCCCACAACCAACAAAACTGGATGTGGTGCTGTGTACATGTAATCCTAGGCCTGGGGAAGTTGAGACAGGTGCTTCCTGGGTAGTCAGTCTAGTCAAACTGGTAAGTTCTAGTTTGGTGAGAGACGCTGTTTCAAAAAACATGATGGACTGCCTCCTATCTAGGCTGACCTTTGACCTTTACACACATGGCACATATGTGCATGCATGTACACATACAAAGTAAGTCCTAGAGCTACAATGTGAACTGCATACTGCTGACATACCTCAGCTTGGACTGGCTGCACTAAAAGGCCCTGTGGCCCAAACGTGGCCTGTGACTCAGTCCCGGACAGCACAGACAAGTCCTGCCCAACTCAACGTTTGCAAGTTGTTTCCTCTTGTTGGTGCCAACCTTCTCTGAGGGGCTTCTTCTTGACCACGACCCTCCTTCATGTTCCCAATGGCTACATCACAGGCTGACTATCACCTGTGATCCAATTGTGACTATTTTATAACTTAAGTTCAGGGTGAAGGGAGGACAGGTGTGTCTCTGGTCCCCATAAACATCAAAATCCTTAGTCCTCAGCAATGGCCTTGGCTGCTTGTCTTATTCCAATTCTTTTAGGAGAGGTGCCCTAGTTACCTTCTGTCACTGTGATAAACACTATGGCCAAGAGCAACATGGGGAGGAAGGTTTCATTTCACCCTAAGGTTTGCAGTCCATCATCCAGGAAGTCAGGGCAGGAACCTGGAGGCAGGAACTGAAGCAGAGGCCATGGAGGAGGGCTGCTTAGTGGCTTGCTCTTCATGGCTTGCTCAGTTTGCTTTTTCATACAGCCCAGGACCACCTGCCCAGGGATGGCCCCACCCACAGTGGGCTAGGCCCTTCCCCATCAATCATCAATCAAGAAAATTCCCACCGGGTGGTAGTGGCGCACGCCTTTAATCCCAGCACTCGGGAGGCAGAGCCAGGCGGATCTCTGTGAGTTCGAGACCAGCCTGGACTACCAAGTGAGTTCCAGGAAAGGCGCAAAGCTACACAGAGAAACCCTGTCTCAAAAAACAAACAAACAAACAAAAAAAGAAAGAAAATTCCCCACAGGTTTGCCTACAGCCCAATCTTATGGAGACATTTTCTCAAGGAAGGTGCCCTCTTTTCAGATGACTCTAACCTGTGTCAAGTTGATGAAAACAAAACAACAACACAACAAAACAAACAGGACAACAGGCATGAAGAATGTCCATTCTAAATGACTACCGTGTGTTCCCATCTATAGCTCAGACCTGTTTCCCAAAGGAAAGTGAGTCAAAATCTTGAATAGTCTGTCAAACTGTCAGCATCTCCACTGTGGTCTCTCCCCAATCCCTGCCCTCACAGGACACTGGGACCCGTTCTGCAGCACTTTTCCTATGTAGTCCTGCCTTCCAAGATCCCTCAAATGGAAGAAAGATACTCAACCAAAGGGAGGCCAGATGAACACCAGAGCCAAGATCTCTTGTCCCTATCTCTAGCTGTGAGGAGTTATATCATTAGCTAACAGGCATGGGCACTTTTCTTAGAAATTAACTGCTTTACTTTACATCAGCACACTTACCTAGAACTCATCTTCCTGATCAAATGCTGTGGTGTATGGTGGGAGCAGGCTCCCCTCATGCTGTCCTATCCCCCTAGGCACTTGCCCAGCCCTGGAAGGTCTGTATGGACATGTGATTTGCCTCAGCAGATGACAAGAGCAGAAGCAGTTCAGGGAAACTCCCCCTCTTATTCCATCTTTGGCTACATCCCCCTGAGCAGAAAGAATCTCAGTCTTCCTGGGCTTAGTGCAGGGGGATGGCCACATAGTCTGAGCAGAAGTGGACCAGTGTTGTTGGGAGCTCTGGAAAGTTCCAGATCAAAACTCCAGAATATTCATGGTCCATTCCAGCCTACGTAAAAGATAATAACTTCCTAGAACACATCCTGCTTGCTGATTGTGAGGATGAACCCTTTGCTGCCAGCGAATTACCCAGGCACTTCTCGCCCTACGCTCTGGAGTTCTCTCCAGCACCTGCATTGTGTAGTTTCATGTGGATGGGCGGCTTGGTTCCTTTTTAACATTCTGGTGGAAATGTCACAGGCACTCAGAAGTGGCTTTCCAATCTTCTTGTTTTATCAATACAACTGGAATGGCAGCTGGGAACACAGCCCTTCCAAGCTCTCTCTGACTCAAGGTCAGCCAATGGAATACGTCACCACGGTCTTCTGTTTCCACAACGTAGGGACATCTGAGGACAGTCCTACCAGCTTTCCTTTCTTGTCTACACTAGTTTGTCACATGGATTCTTTAATTTTTTTTTTAAACTGGGCTTTTGAACCTCAGTGCTATTGACATTCTGGGCTGGATGTTCTCTGTGTTGGGGACACTCTGTGCATTATGGGAAACTCAGACTCAGCCACAGATTTCTAGTGATACTGGTTCTCACTCATGACAGCAGATGTCCTTGCAGATTGCAGTTGGATACCAACGTTCTAAATTGATTGCATTATTTTTTGCCCCTTCATGTGATTTTTTTTTTAGATGAACTATTGTTGTATAGAAAAAGTTATCAGGTTATCTTTCATCAAAACAAAACAAACAACACCAAACAAAAGACTCCCCTTCTTGTGTCTCTCATTGCTGAAGGCCAATGGTCCTGTTGAAAACGAGCCATTCCCATGGCAGGAAGTGCTGATAACTGCTGAGAATTCATTTGTTTGGTCAGCTAGTCTCCACCCAGCACAAGGCAGCCACTGCTCTGGGCATTAGGCATGCTGGGGAATGAACAAGCGAGGTTTCTGTTTCTACTGCTCGTAGCCTCTTTGGTGGGTCACTACAGAAGCAGGCATGTAAACCTCTTGGAGCAAATTAAAATAAGTATTCCAAAGGAAGATCGAGGGTGGCTTAGGGGTGAGGAGGAGATGACATTTAGGCTGAACTGGAAAGGAAAGAGCTGTGGGGTGAGCAATAGATAGCTATTAGGTAGAGCAGGGAGGCTGGAGTACTCCAGACTCCAGCAAGGCTAGAACATGGAGTAAGGTGGAAGAGAGGAAGATGAAGTCAGAGAAACTGTAGGCTTTAAGGCCCTCCAGAGCTGTGCTGCTGCTCACAGAGATCTTGATTATGGCTACCCATGGAGGCACGTGCGACTCAGACTTGGTGGACCCTTGGTATCCTTGGGCCTCCTGCCTTGGCTCTCTATGCAGGCCTCTTTGCACCCTGGTACAACACAAAGCCACAGGTTCAGGCAAAATCCACTGTGTTTCTCTAGCAATTTGCAAAGAAACAAAGTGCCCTTAGTCAAGTCAAGGGAGATGAGGCGAGGCCCACTGGTGAAAACTTCCCATCTCTACGTTCTGTTCTACCACAGGGCCAAGCCACCTTCCAAGTGGCCTGAGTGGGGAATTTGGCCTTTTCCTGGTGTTATGAATGATAGGCAGCATAGGTCTGTCATCCTAGTTGCTCAGAACGCTGAAGCGGGAGGGTCACAAGTTCAAATTCAGCCTGGGAAACTTAGTGAGAAGGTATTTTGAAATAAAAAGGTTAACAGAAGGAATGGACATGTACCTCCATGGCAAAGCACTTATTTAGCATGGGTGAGGCCCTAGGTTCAATTCTCAGCAACACACATACATATACCATGCAAAAAGAAGACATACTATTACTTCAGATACAGAGAGAATCCTGAACTTGTACTAAATGATCACTTTTAATAGGGTTTGGTTCCTGTGAAGGACGACAAAGGGGCAGTGTCCTTCTGTGCGACAGAGGTGCTGCTGTGGGTAGAAATGCATTCTAGAAAGACACTTGCAGTCCTAAGCCCTGGTATCTGTGAGTGAGCGCTTCCTATGAAAATAGGCGTAGGCGTTTCAGACATAGTTCAGCTCTCTGGAGCAGGGTGGGCTCCCTGCCAGGCCAGTGCCCAGTGTCCTCACAGGAGAAGGAATGTAGACACAGACACACTATGAGCATGAGGAGGACACAGACAACAGGGTGATGGGTCAGCAAGGCGGCAAGTGCCAACAACTGCCCACCATGCCTTCCATAAGCCACAGGCATAAAGCGTGTAGTCCTAGGAGGCCTTCAGAGAGAGCATGGGCTAACTTACACCCGGATTCCAGGCTAACGCTCCAGGCATTGAAAGGCGATCTATTTATACTGTTCAAAGCGTTCTCTTAAGACAGTCGTAGGAAACAAAACACCAGTTCCTCTTGGGATACTGCTGGAGTGACACTGAACAGCTTTGATATGACTAAAAACTTCAGTGGAACCCCAGAAGGAGCTTGGAAGTCATCTTGGTTTTATGAATTTTTTAAGCCAGAGTGGTGAGTCCTTATATAACGACTACACATCTGGCCACAAGGACAGGGACGAAGTATACGACTGTATGACGGCTGATGGAAATGAGGGCAGCTTTCCCTTAGCAGAAGTCACTTGAATATATCATTTTTGTTTATGCCAATTAATCTACAAACTGTCAAGGTGGAACAAAGCCTGTCTCATCACAGGGTTGATTTTTCGGTGACCACAGAAACATGCAAGATTCCAAAGGCATACACCAGTTCCAAGCACCCACATATATCCAAGTCACTCTCCCAAACCGGGTTCTCCAAGTAAGAGCTATTAAAATAGCTGGATGTCTTCAGGCCTTACTATCCACAGAGGATCTAAAAGAGCTATTGATTTTTTTTTTTTAAATAGAAAGATTTCTCCTAAGTACAAGCTGGAGGAACATGCATAAAATACTTCTGCACACAGTATGTAACACATCTCTGGTTCTGCCAACATCGTGTGTGTTAAGAATGGCGCTTCCAGTGCTGTAGGGGGCGTGTGCGAAAAAGAGACCGAGGGACAGCGTGTGTCTTACCTTGCCTTTGTCAAAGTAGTGGATGATTTCTTGGTAGAGCTGCTCTTTCAGCTGTCCTTGCGTTGTCGCCTGGAACCCGTCCCGCTGAGTGAGGTGGGCTGCACACACGTCCTCTGACCACTGAGGCAAAAACGAGGAACGGACAATGCTGAGACTGGGGCATGTTCAATAATACCACTGAGCACCAAGGCAGGCATTGAGTGTGTGTATGAGACCGTGATTCCAGGGACCCAGGGCTGCTGTCACTTGACTGCCAGGGCCTGGGAATGCCAGGGGTGCAACCTGCCTCTGGAGGGCCCAGGAAGGACAGATGGGAAGGCAGAGCCAGATATGCCCAGTAGAAGACCCCTGCAAAGCATGGGCTCCCAAGCCTGCAAAGCATGGCCTCCCAAGTTTGCGTGCAGCTTCATAGTAGCTGGGGGTGTAGTATAAGCAGGTGCTTGGTGACTGTCTTCAGTGGACGACTAGAGCTTTTTCTCCTTGGTCAGAAGTCACTCAAAACCTTAACAGACAGTGTATGTGGATCACAGGTCATCCAGAAAGGAACTCCATAGGCTACCAAGATCCGTAGGGAGAGAGAGGAATCTCTTCACCACCAGCTGTGGGTACCATTGCTGCCTGGCACAGGCTCCACCAGAGATTGCGGAAGGGCTGGCCAGTTTTTGTGTGAATTGACGAGGTACCAGAGTGGAGGCTAAGGCTATTTGACAGGCAAACCATGTGAACGTCTCAATATGAGCTTAACAAACCAACATGGTTATTATGGGCTTCAGTAACAATGGGCAACTACTTCTTGAGGTCCTTCCATGTGCTTATGGGTCAGAGATGGGTCAGGAGCCTCATCCATAGGAGCCAACCAAAGACTGTGATCACACAAGTGCGTCATGGACCATAGTAACCCTGAAGAAGATTCCATAGACACCTAAGGGTAGGAGGTGTGACTTTGCATGGGGTGGCCTGAGAGGCTCAGAGGAGGGTACAGTAGGAATGGGCTTCTCAGGTGGACCTGCAAGGTGACCTTGCATTAAGGCAGGACAGCGAAGGTATTTCAAAGAAGCAATTGACTCCCAAGTCATAGTTTCCAAACAAATGTGGGTGGGATGTCCCAGTGAACTCAGTGCTAGAGTTAAACCATGGGACCAGCCGTGATGGCACTTGTCAGGAGCATGGCAGTCAAGGGGAGCAGGGCAAGGAGTGGGGG
Source organism: Peromyscus maniculatus bairdii (assembly GCF_049852395.1). Classification (NCBI taxonomy): domain Eukaryota; kingdom Metazoa; phylum Chordata; class Mammalia; order Rodentia; family Cricetidae; genus Peromyscus; species Peromyscus maniculatus. The sequence goes on along the minus strand of NC_134852.1, from coordinate 145,568,740 downwards.
CCTGGGTGGTGCTGTGACAGAGGACGAAGGGGCCAAGTGAACTGGTCTGGTGAAATGGGAATGTGGCCCCAGTGAAGGTAGCGACAAACCAATGGATGCTTGTTCTCTGGCAAACATCCTTTCCAAAGCCCTGGGCGACCTCAAGCTCAACACTGTACGCCTGAAGGACTTATCCCTAGGACTGTTGGGTAGGAGCAGAAAGACCTTTATATGGTCCACAGATGCTCAGATTAACAGTGGCCCTGCAGATCCCACCGGCAAGCAAAACTGGAAACTCCATTATCTGACTTGGGTCACAGTTGGCTGTGTTGGAAGTAGACTCGTGGGTGTAAATGTAAAATTCTGGTGATTCTGACATGTATCTAGTAAGAACCAGAAGGTTCAGGCTTATTTTAATGATTTCGGGTCATAAAAGCAACGTATTGAATAGTGATGGGGAAGTCCCCTGCACTGGCCACTTCAGTTTGCAGATGAATAAATTCACTGCTAAGCTAAACACTCCTGCTTTTAGTCACCCTTAGTTTTGATTAAAAAAATAAAACATGGTTAAAAAGAAGAGGACTGCATTGAAGAACCTTTTAGTTAACAGACACAACAATACAGACCATCTTGTTTAGTAAGTTGATTAACCAGCATGAATTCACATTGATAAAAATATCAAACATATTTAGGGGAAAAAAAATCACAAAATGTAATAGTTTAAAAATATGGAGGCAGATCATGTTGCATTTACCACCTAATTGGCAAAGTTGGAGCCCAGTGGAAGAGATAATGCAATTGAGCCTATTGATTGAGGCCGTGGACCAAGTTATCACACGGTCTGTGACAAACCCATCTGTCCTCAATGTATCCAAAGACTAAGCAAATGGTATGCTTATGCACATATATATACATATATATGTTTTACATTCATTCAGACTTGCAAAGTTTGTGTTCTAAGAGTGTGAGCAGTCTGCCAAGCTGTTTTCATTTCCCTGGTGTGAACAACAAGATCTTCACATTTTGCAAAAATACCCTGTTACTGACATTTAGATTTCTAATAAATACAGACATTGGGCTTTACAAAAGGAAATGGCTGCTTCCAGAGGCACTCCCTAAAATCTCTATCTTCAGAAATGTTATTCTGTGGGAGAGCTTTAGATGGCCACAAGACAGGAGGTGTCCTTAGGTACCCAACCTCCAGGATTATGGAGGGGGAGCCAGAGGAAGCCAGCTCTTTGCCTTCTGCCTGCCAGGACTCTGCACATCTCAGGCAAATGCTGCAGATCCGTGTGTGTGTGTGTGTGTGTGTGTGTGTGTGTGTGTGTGTGTGTGGTGTGTTTATATGTATGAGGACAGAGGCTGAAGGAGTCTGTCTGGGGTTTAATCTGTAACACTCTCCTCCTTGACTCCCATGACCCAACAAGCATCTCCTAATGCACATTTAAATGTAATTTTCTCTTGGAGTCTATCTCTCTACTTCTGGTGTTGGAGGGGCAGGAGCTAGCCTAGATTTGTAAACAAGATTCCTTAACTAAGCACTCTAATGGTTCTTGTTTAGTACAGGAATTTCTGATCTTTTTATAAGCATGTCATGAGAAAGATAATCAAAAGACTGGCTGAGATTCTCAAACATAAAACTTGAAGTTGCATAGCAGCTTCTCCATCTATTCACCTGTTTATCCACATCTACTACCATCTACCCATGCATCCTCATAGCTTCCATCTATCCATCCATCTGTCTATCCGTCCATCCATCCACCCGTCCATCCATCTATCCTTCCATCCATCATCCATCCATCCATCCGTCCATCCATCATCCATCAATCTTCCCCCATCCATCATCCAACATCCAGCCATCCATGCATCTATCCCTCTCTCTTTCTCCACTTTCTTCCTCACATCCACCCGTCTACTTACTAATCCACCCAACCATCTGTGCTCCCACCTATTTTAGTCATTTTATGAGGATCTACACAGTATTATTAACTATTCTGGAATTGGTCATGGGAGACAACACAGACACATCAGCACAAGCAAAAGGCCAATGCCTTAGAGCGAGCTGAGTAATAAAGGAATCATCCGAAGTTGAAAGTTCTCATGCTACTGATCATTAGCAACACTCCTTAGACACTCAGCCAGCCGACACAGAAACTCTCAGCGTGGCCCCCTCTCCGGAAATGTCGATCGGCTTCCTCCCTCTGCCAGTGTGAGGAGGAGGATGACTTATCCTTCCTCCCGGCTGCTCTACCAGGGCCACTGCTTCTTATTGCTATTGTTCGCCATCCTTACTCAGTCCTGTCGGCACAAGCGCAGAGCTGTACGACATCTGACTCACTGTCGCTTCACAGCCCACTGAAGGTTTGCAAAACTCGACACCTTGTTAAATCGGCTTTCAGCTGGGCCGACTCTGTAATCAGAGCACTTCTTGAATATTTTTTGTTTATGTCACTGACTGTAGCCAATATCCATAAAAATCTCATGCCAGTGGTTTCCTAAAATTTGTCATGGAAAAGGAAAGTTCGGAATCAACTCAGAATGTGTAAGAAGAGCCACACAGACGTGTCCTGTGGTTTTATTACCTTCAGAAGCTTTGCGTGGAGAAGCAAGGTGTAAGCCGCTTCTGTGTAGTTATCACACTCCTTGTGCAGGTCACAGAGCTTGTATAAGTACCTGGTGATGAAAGAAGGCTACATTCTTAGAGCGTCACAAGGTCATTTGTGTGGAGGACTGGGGGTGCTAAATTCAACACTCAACAGTAACTCATGCCTATGCTTTCTTTTACTATGTTCATAATTCACAATGCCTTGAAAACTGTTGGTGCAGAAATCACTAAAAGAACTGACAGGAATAAATGTAGTAATAATAACACACACATACACATATACCAAACATATATAAATAAAAGTATATATTGGCATACACATATACAAATATATAATATTAAGTTGTCTTTGTAGGAAAAAAATGAATATATCATATAAAGAATTTTATTTCAAGGGTCCTTATTTCTTTCATCTTTTCCAGTTTTATTCCTCAAACATTTGAAATGAGATCTAGACTGCATTTCTCTTGAGTCAAAATGCACACACACACACACACAAATCCATAAAGATCCAAATCCACAAGATAAAAAAACAAAAACAAAAAACCCATGATGACAGCAAATGCGATCAAAAGGAATGTCTGTGCTGTGGGAAGAAAGGGATGCTCTTTACTATAAAGCCAGACACATTTTGGATCAAAGAGGCTGGTTGTTTTCCTAAGTTTATTATATTCATATGGTATGTTTTAAAAGGGGAAAAAAAAAGATAAGAGCTTAAAAAAAAAAACCCACACACGTACACTCTGTGTGGCTAACAAACAGTCAAGCTTTCTGTCACGTAGATGCAAGGCTAACCTTGTTCTCTAAAGTGGTCCATCACCTTGCTGACACTGACCACAGAATCTGAAAAGGGACATGAAATACAGTGCACCACTCTAAGAAAGTGCTTTGATCTCCCAGTGATGCTGGCAATCAAATCCAGGTCTTCCCCAAGCTCTATCAGTGGTCTATGTCCTCACTATATCTTAAAGAACCAAAGAAAGAATCAAATCCAGCTGGCCACACAAAACATTTTTCTTTTCTGTGCGAAAAAGACAGGCATGTGGGAATAAGGTACTAGTTAAAGTAAGAGTGGACTGCAGAATTAGATTGTCTACTTTCAGGAACTTTATATTTCTCATTTGATCACATGATTGCTAGGAAACTTTAAATTTTGTAATATATCTTTTAAATTTTTTTCCAGAAGGGCTACATTTGTTGATCAACAGGCATGGAAACCTTAAATAACCACGGAGTTTGGCTTCCTAGCTGCCTAAATGTTGCCCTCTTGGCCCAAACTTTACATAGGTATGGACAAGCTATATAAGGGCTGAGAGCACATCTGAGGCTCCACCAGATTTCGTCTCAAAGTCACCATGATTTTCTACAGAAGACTCTTCAAGGTACAAACCACTTGCTCACATGATTTGACACACAGTGATGACAACATGCACAGAAAGGGTGTGGCCTACTACACACACAGGATGCTGGCCAGTGTGGCACATATGTACCTTATACACATCTCATAAAGGATTGCAATGCACACAGAGGGTTCCAGCCAGCTCAGCCCATACATCCCTTATCTACATCTCACAGTGATTACAACACACACACACACACACACACACACACACACACAATGCTGGCCAGTGTGGCACACATAGAGGATGCCAGCCAATATGGCACATGCCTACCTTATATACATCTCACAGTGATCACAATGCAGAGGGTGCCACCAGAGTGGCTCACACATACCTTATGTACATCTCTTCTCTTTCAATTTCTTTGTAGAAATTCTGAAAAATTAAGCCATGGCATTGTTTTAAAACACTCCATTACGTAACACAATACAGAAAACAACAAAACAAAAATTAAAACAACAACTCATCAAAATGGTCTCATATTGTGAGTCCATGGTTCAGTTATGATTGGCACATCCAGTGGACCAAGTCTATGCAGAGGAGAGTTCTCAATTTACCGGAGCTCTGAGCACCTCACAGTATTCCTGACTTTTGCTTTTGTAATGACCACCTCTCAGATGCTTGAGACACTTGAGGACTAAATCTATATGTGTCATTTGAAAGTCACCCATCTGCAGTAAAAACAAGGTGCTGGCTGAAAACACAATCTCTTTATCATTGTAGTCTCATTTAAATAAACAATCCAAAAATCAGAAGTAAGGAAAGGCATCATCAATGATGTCAGTATGCTGGGGTCACCATTTGTGAGAGACACAGAAGCATGGGGACATTCTTGTCCTCACGTGTCCCAAACCTCTAGGTACATCTATTTAGAGGTAAAGACATGTTGATTACATAGCCCTGCCACCTACCCTGAGCAGTGTTGAAGCAGAACCCACCCTCCCCCCCACCATCAGCCCATGTTCCCTAGAGAAAATCCATTGCTTTAGAGAGACAGACCTTCCAAACCATAGTGAGAAAAATAGGTATTCACTTAAAAAGGAAGGAAGGAAGAAGTGAGGGAGGGGGGAAGAAGGAAGGAAGCCCTTCGTACACAACCCTGGTGGGCAAAAAGTTGGTTTGTGAATTCCAATAAGAGGGCCATTTCTGCCGGGCGTTGGTGGCGCACGCCTTTAATCCCAGCACTCGGGAGGCAGAGCCAGGCGGATCTCTGTGAGTTCGAGGCCAGCCTGGGCTACCAAGTGAGCTCCAGGAAAGGCGCAAAGCTACGCAGAGAAACCCTGTCTCAAAAAACCAAAAAAAAAAAAAAAAAAAAGAGGGCCATTTCTACACATTACTGCAAAATATCATCTAATTCAATGTTGATACCCAAATCACACTTCTGGTGAGCGTGGCAGTACACATGTGTAATGCCAGCACTTGGGAGGCTGAGGCAGAAGAATTGTGAGTTTGGGCCAGCAAGGACTATATAGAGAATCTCAGACTAGTCTGGGTGACACAGTGAAACCCTGTCTTACCCTTCCCTCCTGGTAACATTTCTTCTTCATGTGGGCTACTTTATATACATGACATCATGCACTGGACACTACAAAGGTACAGAGTCAACTCACAGGGCCTGTAAGGATGCATTTCTTATCTGTATTAGCTTTTTTTCATTTATCTGCTGAATTTCATACATGCATACAATGAAACATGGTCACATCCAATGACTATTTTCCCCTTTAACTCCTTCCCAAATGCCCCTCTCTTAACTTCACGCCTTCTTATTCTCTTTTTGGATAACGCATTAAATCTAATTCATGCTGTCACATATGCATGGGTGAGGGCCCATTTACTGGAACGTGTGAACTAGACTAGTGGCCACATATTCATTCTTTTCTCTCTTAAACCTATAGATTCGTTATTTTAAAAGAATGATTTTCCCAGCCAGGCAGTGATGGTGCACACCTGTAATCCCAGCACTCAGGAAGCAGAAGTAGGCAGATCTCTGAGTTAAGGCCAACCTGGTTTCCAGAGCAAGTTCCAGGACAGCCAGGGCTACACAGAGAAACCCTGCCTCAAAGGCAAAACAAAACCAAAAAGAACGATTCTTCCTCCCCCATCAGCTATCATCTGGTAATAACTCCTCAGTAAGGGATGGGACCTAGAGAGCATCCTCAGCATGAAACTTAGCATCTGAGAATGATACTTAAACTCTACAATTAAGTGTCCGAGGGAGCTGGTAAACATCAACGTTATAAAGGAACACAGTGACCCAATAAGTTGATTTAATTTCATAGGTCAAAAAGGACACTGTTTCCAAGGTACAATCTCTCTGGGAAGAGAGGACAGGAGTATGTAGACAGCAGCAAAGAGGGCCATGTTCCGAAGAACTGGTTTTACCTGGTGCTGCACCTGACATTGGAACGAGCTTTGGTTCCTGTGACGCACACAGTAATGAGGATATTTTCGGCTACCAGTCAAAGACCTAACAAAAGATTCAGAGCGAGCACAGCGCTTCCTTCTCACTCACAGGCATTCAAAAGTCATGATGTCACAGCAGCCTCTTTTGTGCCTGTGTTTTCAATTCCCTCCTACTATTTTGCTCACTTATGGATTCTCCCTTATCCTCTGACCCTCACCTGCCTCTCAGACATGGGCTGCCTTTTATCTTCTGCCCTGGATGGTTTGCTATCCTCTTTGAACTTCAAAACCCCTCTAGAGCTGAATATATAGTCAGTCAGTATGTAGTAATATAATATGTAATATTATATAGTTATAGGTCATATATTCCTATATATGAACTTGGCAATGAATGTTTAGAGATAGGAATTTTTAAATTATTATTTATTTTTAACCTGTGTATGTGTGTGTTTAGTATATGAGTTTGTACAATAGTGCAATGTGCTCTTAGCTGCTCAGCCATCTCTTTAGCCCCCAGAGACAGGATTCTCATCTGTAATCGTCTAGTTTCTTTTCCTTACTCTCACACATTTACATTCCACATGGACATGTTCAAACAGGGCAGGATCCATTCCATCACCCCTGGGCATGGGGAAAGACTAATGTTTCACTTTTCAGACAATGACACAAACTGCTTCCAGGTGAAGAAGTTAATAATGTGAGATCACCTCGGGGAATTCTGGGTGGCTCTCAGCATGAGCCAGAGCTGACTACGGCCACAGTAGGTGGGCACTGAGTGAGTCTCCAAATAAAGGACGAATACCCGTCAACATCAGAAACACGGCTGCAGATGTCATTCCAAAAGCCTGTTTCCCAAATGTGGCCACTGGTGATAAGAACGCAAGTTCAGCAGGTGCCATCTCTCTACCAGGTTTCATGTCCCCCTGAGCAGAGATCTTGCTTAAAAACACACTGAAATCTTAGTCACCAAAGTTGGAAGCCTAATGAATCTATTAATACTTCTTCCTTCTAGATGCTAAGCAGTCTCACAGGCCCTCTTAAGGATCACAGTGCACACGCTACAAACACACCCAGAGTAGGGAATGATTTTGAAAAGGTCTCCATGTTTTTCCCACAGGAAAACTCCAGTCTGTACTTCATGTCAGCCTCACTGGCACCAGGAAGGCTCATCGCTTAGGGCAGAGGTAAGAACGCACAAAAAATGCTCAAACCAGAGCCAGCTGCTTTCCTGTGTCTACAGGCGAAGGCCATCTTAGCAGTCAATCTACATGAACATAAAGAGCCAGATGGACAGATCTCAGGGACAGACATCACACATGTAGGAGCCATGTGCAGACCCATTAACCTAGTTAAATTTCTTTTTGAAAAACTTTTAACTGTACTTCCCTTTTTTTCCGGTTGAGAATTATATACAATGAATGATTATAACTCCAACTCCTCCCAGATCCACTCTCCCTACATTCCCAACTTTGTGTCTACAATTGTTTTTAAACCCACCAGGTCATTTGTATTGCCCAGCTACTCCTGGATGGGTGGCCATCCACCAGAGTGTGGTTGATTTGTAGGCACCAAACTCTTCCAGGATCAGAGGTAATGGAAGACCACAAAAAAAAAAAAAAAAAAAAAAAAAAGAAAGAAAGAAAGGAAGGAAGGAAGGAAGGAAGGAAGGAAGGAAGGAAGAAAGAAAGAACCTCAATGTTTTCTGGAAATAAAAGGGCAGTTGCACACACGAACTCTCAGCAATTGTGACAGCATGCACAAGGCTTTATAAACTCTACCCAGACCCAACCCACCCTGGAGAGAGGCAGTGGGCATGAATTCTTTCCCCTAGCTGAGGAGCTGCTGGCAATTGACAGCTGCTGGCAATTGACAGCTGCTGGAAGAGGGTGAGCCAGGCAGTTTTCTTTAAGGGTGTAACATCTACTTGGACTTTTAAGTTCACTAAATTCTTCCCTGGTCATGTCCCAGTTATTGATGAGCTATCCAAGGGGTATTTCATTGTGTGGAAGTGCTTCAGGTTCCAGAATTTCTTTCTGATTCTTGGATGTTCTGCATACCTCATCCATCTGTTCTTGCATATTGCCACTTTTGTAATTAGCATCCCCAGTTGTTTTTAATCTTTCTGTATGTGCATGTATGCCTGAGTTCATATGTATGTGCACACCTGTGCTCACACATGTAGAGGTCAGAGGACAACCTCAGGTGCTGTTCTGTAGATATCGGCCACCTTTTAAAATATTATTTATTTACCATGTATACGTGTGTGAGAATATATGCAAGTGTGTATATGTACAATGGCATACTCATCTACCATGGCACAGATGTGGAGGTGATGGGATAACTTCCATTATATGGGTCCTGAGGACTGGACACGGGTTGTCAGATGTAGCAACAGGCACCTGATGAACATCTTGCCCCTCCCACTTTTGAGGCAGGGTCTCTTACTGGTCTGGCTCTTGAGCTCCATCTGCCAGGGCTGGGATTACAAGCATGTGCCACCCCACCCAGCGTTTTCAGTGTGAATTCTGGGGCTCCAACTCAGATCCTCAGCACCTCCAGTCTCTCAGTCCCCAGAGTTGTTTGAAATGTCTGGGCCAGGAGCTATAAAACCTCTGTCGTGTCCAAGTCTGGCTCCGATGGCTTCTCTGTCACTTAAACTGTGCTCTTTTTTGAGTATGGCTGTTTTAGGTTGAAAGGAATGTGACATTCAGCCACAGTCTCTACTCCTGGATTTCAGCTCCGGCAGCTGTGACAGGGGACCTCCCTGCCTCTGCCACCACAGGAGCACTTGCTTGCCTAGGGAGATGGGGGTTAGAAGAACGGTTAGTCTTCCACTTTGTTCCTTTTTCCTTGCTGCGAAGAGAGTGATGATACCCAAGCTTTTTCCACAATTGACAGGTCCCCATGTTTATGGAAGGGAAAACTCTCGTTATCAGAAATGTTTGCCATCAGCCTTAACAGCTTGCTCAGACAGCAGACAGGGGCTGCGATTCACAGGCACTCTCAGGAGATGTCCCTCATGGCAAGACAGAGACAACATCGATGTTAAGGGAAGCCCCTTCTGCCCATCTTGTTTATTCAAATATCCCCAGGGCTTTTCTTCCTTGCTTGCTTGCTTTCTTTAAGATCTACTTTATTATTTATTTATATGAAAGTATGTATGTCTCTGTCCATGCCCGAGTATCTGCAGAGGCCAGAAGAGGGCATTGGATTCCCTAGTGCTGGAGTTACGGGAGGTTCTGAGGTGTCTAATATGGGTGCTGAGAACTGAACTCTGGTCCTCTGCAAGAGCAATACTCACTCTTAACTACCAAGTATCTCTCCAGCCCCTTCTGATTTTTCTTAATGTATGTGGGGTGTGTGTGTGTGTGTGTGTGTGTGTGTGTGTGTGTGTGTATGTGTGTGTGTGTGTCTGTGTGTGTATCTGTGTGTACACCAATGCATGTGTTCAGAGGCCACAGGAGGAAGTCAGGTTTGCTGTTCTCCACCCTATCCCATTGAGATAGGGCCTCTCATTGAATCTGGAGATATGTTGGTTGATGGTCAGCAAGCCCCAGCGATCCTCCTGTCTCTGCCCCTCACAGTGCTGCAGTTATGAGCACATATGCCACTCTGCCCGACTTTTGGGTGGTACTGGGATACAAACTCAGGGTCTCAGGCTTACACAGCAAGTGCCATTACTCACTGGGCCATCTCTCCAACTCCTTTGGAAGAATGAATACTGTACCACATTCTTCCTGGCATGAAAGTTCATTCCAGTGACCCTAGAAGACTTGCCAGTCACATAAATGGCAGATACAGAAGTGAGGGCTAAGTGCTTGCATGCTTCTCAGTGACTGGGTCATGGCCTGAACTCAGAAGGCCAGTGACTGGAGAGAGCAGTGGAGAAAGTTAGGCATGATAGAAATAGTCTTGTTTTGCATTTCTGCCTAGGGACAGCCGTGAGAAACAGAGGAGAGCCTCCATGGCCAGGAGTCAGCCATTCTGGTTCCTGAGGACGGTAGGAGTGCATAAAGAATCAGAGGGCTCTGAAGCAGGACTGGGAGACGCATCCACAGAGAGAGGCAGGACGTTGGCCAGCCACCCTTGGATTTGAGCTTGTATGTCATCAAGCTTCCTAAAAGTGCACTGTGTGTGCCTCAAGTTCTTCCTGGATACAACTTCAGAAGGAAGTGCACCAGGAAGGGTATCCACAGACCTAACTACATTGCAGGCAAAGCAGCAATGCCAAGGTCAACGATAACCAAACTCACCCAGCCACCTTCCACTGGCTGCCCTGCACTGGTGTCTGTGGTGCTCTAACCAATGACCATTAGCTGGGTGGCTTCAAAGGACACAGTCCTCACAGTCATGGGGTTCTGAAGTCAAGGTGTCAGTAGGCCAGCCATTCCTGTAAAGGCTCTCGGGGAGACTCAGTCCTTGACTCTTCCAGTGTCTAGACATTCCTGGAGTTCTGGGGACTGTCTTCACCACTCTACCTGATGCTCTCTGCGCACATGGCTTCTCTTCTGTATGTGTTTGCTTTCATTTTCTGGGACAGCACACTGAAACAAGGTCTTCTGTGGCCTACACCGGTCTCACATACGCTACGTAGCTGAGGCAGGCTTTGAACTCTCGCTCCTCATGCCTCCACTTCCCAAGTGCACTACCACGCCCAGCTTCTTCTTTTACCTCGTATGAAACTCCTGTGAATGGATTTAACCCTTATCCACCTAGGCATCCCCGGCTAATCTCATCTCAAGCTCAGCTGTCAGTGATTCCTCAGCGGCTGTCCACTTGGTTTTTCTTTTTCCTTTCCTTTGAGATAGAGTCTCGCATTGGCCTGGAGCATACCAAGCAGAATATGCTGGTTGCCCGGTGAGACCCAGAATGCAACTGCTCAACTGTCTTTTCTTCACCAGAGCTGAGATTATATGTCACCATGCTTGGGTTATTTTTACGTGAGTTCTGAAGGATTGAACTTGGGTCTTCATGATAGTATGGCAAGTACTTTACAGACTGAGCTTAACACCTACCCACCACCCACCCCCACTCCCACCCCATCAGCAGAGACTCCTTTTTCCTAAAAGGGCCATATTCACAGGACTAATAAAAATATATATCTTTGGGATGCTACCATTCAGGACACTCACTATCGTACCTGACTCTGACCTAATAAAAGTAAATCCTTCATATCCGGAACTCATGAGGTGCTACCTGGCTATGAAACTAGATGGCTTGCCACCCTCAGCCACAGCAGGTACGTTGTGAAAACGTTCAGAAGGCTGAGATATGCAAGCAACTCTCTGTCCTTCCTTCCCTGTACCAAAGAGGACCTTGGTAGGGGGAAGCTCTGCTGTGATGTGAAGTGTTCTGTGGCCAGCTGTCCTCCGGGCTCCCAAATCCCCTGGCTCCATTTGCATGCAGCATGCTGTGAAGACGCGTGTTTAATTGACTTCTGCTCACCAGCACGTTGACTGTGCAGCTCATGCGATTCTCTTTGTTTTCGTCATGCATGATGGTCCTGTAGTCCAGGAGCCTCTCCATCAGCCGCACCACCAGTTTCACAAACGTTTCTCCTGTCTTGGCCAGGTATTTATGCTTCCTGCAGTGCTCCAGGAGGCTGAAAAATAATTACATACACCTTGTGAATCACACGGCAAGAAAGGAACTTGAGGTGAGGTTTAAAATATTTCCCATTATTAACACATTTTAATTATTTCTGGGCTACAAAGTTCATTGTAGTCTAATTACAAGTCTCTCCGTCTCTCTCCTGACATAAATCCCACCACGAATCAACACTTACATTTTATCAAATAACACTTTGTACTGCTCGTCTCCTCTGCCTCCTTCCACTTCATGATCCAGCTTAGTGATGATCTCATTTTCAAACTATAATTAAACAGAGGAAGCATAAATAATTAGCATGGCAGATATTCCATTTGACAACGTGGGCCTCAATCACTTCTACATCTTTGGGACCACTGTCGCATGGTGATCCTCTGCCTTTGAAACCTGATTTCATTTCAGAGATGCTGTCCCCGAGCACCTGCAGACATCTGCTGACTCTCAGCCTCAGAGAGAACCTTTCCTTTCTCTTTGAGCTCCTGGAGCCTGAATGCCTGTCCCTCAATGGCGGGAGTGAGAGGTGACGCCAACTGTAGGCAACAGGATCAAGGAGTAATGGGAAGAGACACTAAACTTTATCTCTACTAACCAACAACACATGAAATAGGGCGCCGATTCCTGGGAGAGCACAGATGGCATTTCATTTGCTAGGTTAGCATTCTTGACAATCTGAAAACATCCACGGGGCCACTTCCCTGCCCCTGCTGTGACGGATCTCCAATTCAAGTAGGATTGCCGAAGAGCCCAGAAAGAAAGTCCAGCAGTCACCTTTACATGGTCCATCTCCAGGCTCACCCTACACTCCAGAGCTGCTGACTGGATAGCGTGAGCATCAGTTGACTGAATATCTCTCAAATCCAGACTTGAAAAAAAAATCTCTAAATTCCAGGGAGTCAGAATTTCCCAGAATGTTTCTAGGGCTCACTGGACTGCATATAAACACCTTGATAATGACAATGTCTCCCCATCTCCTTCCCTGATAGCTGGGTGACATGCAGTTTCAAAGAGAACCCAGGGTTACCCAGTGAGGGTGTTGGTGGGAGGAGGGACTGGGGGAGCATGGGTTCTTACAAAGATGGAGATGTCCACACTCCAAACAAAGGAAGGTGAGTAGGAGGGAGGCAGACAACTAAATTCAAAGTCCAGAAAGCAAGCACACTGTAGCATGGATGTGAGGATCTCCAGGGACCCTTTAAAGATGTTCAACCACTCAGTTCTCAGCAGCAATCACCAGGTCCCCCACAATGACAAGGTTCTTATAATAATGACAGCCAGGCGAGAGTAGGCCTCCTCCCTTAGTGACTGTTATATTGAATCTTTGAGATGAGCCTGAGACAGTTGTCCTCACGAAGTGACTACATAAAACACTTGTTTGGTGTTCTGTCAGGTGTTTGGAAATAGGATCTCATGTAGCTCAGGCTGGCTTCAAAGTCAGTATGTAACCAAGGATGAACTTTGGATCCTCCTGCCCCCACCTCCCAAGTGTTGGGATTATAGATACATGCCACTATACCAGATTTTATGGGGTGCTGAGGATGGAACCAGAGTTTCCTTTATATCAGGCAAGCCCCTTTTACCAATGAGCTACATTCCTAGGGATGCAGGGAGTTGAGGGTTAGCACAGATGGAGCCCAGGAGAGCTTAGTATGTCATCAAAGAGTGGGCTGGTTGGTACTGAAACAATTGGCTCTCTGGGCCTTGTCCAACCAAGTGGTGACATGGCTTAGCCACAGCAGTAGACATGAGACACTGACATGGGGCATGTGACGTGCTACTGCAGCAGCGGCAGCTAATAGAGGGCTCTGGAGAAGCAGAAAGCAAGGCCCAGGGAAGATCCTGCAAGGCGGTATAGACCCTCCTGTAGCAGGCTTTCTTAGACCACCAGCCCCCAAATCAAGACACAGAGACTTACTATTAATATGAATGCTCAGCCTTAGCTTAGGCTTGTTTCTGGCTAGCTTTTCCCCCCCCTGCAACTTAAATTAACCCATTTCTATTCATCTATGTGCTGCCCTGAGGCTTGTTTAACCTCATGTACGTACTGTCTATCCTGCCTTCCCGCTTCCTCCCTCCCTGTCTGTCTGGCCCCTGGCTGGCTGGCTGGTTCTCCTTTTCTCTCTCTCCCACCAGCCCTGCCTATCCCTCCTCTGCCTAGCTATTGGCCGTTCAGCTTTTTATTAGATCAGTCATGTGCCTTAGGTAGGCAAAGTAAAACAGCAACATATCTTTACATAGTTAAACAAATGCGGTATAAACTAATGCAACACATTTTTACAATGTTAAGCAAATATTCTATTCCACAACACTCTCCCATCCTCATCAGGATGCCTCAGCATCCAGGGCCTCACTTTCATCCTGCTGCACAAACCTAAGATGGGGCTGCTTCTTGCTTAGCACTAAGGACTTGGCAGCCTCCCAGCCACCTTGGCCTTTCTCAGCGCCTCATTCTTTCTGATCTTCTCACACTCTCCTCCCAGATAAATACCACTTTTTGATTGTCAGGCTTAAGAATTTCAAGGCTTCTTTAGAAACAGAGATGGTTCCATTGAAGGAAGAGATTGACTTGGCTTATTTTCCTTTTTTCAACATGAAGCCTTAAGAAAAAGACTTTCACTGCAAAATGACCATCTTCTGCTACTCGCCTGCAATGCCTCTGGTCTGTACAATGGATTCCTTCAAGCAGCCATTCACTTTGGACTCTAACACAAGGGAGCTCTCTTGCAATTAGCCCTGAGATGGCATTTTAAGGCAGTCCTGTCTTTCATGGGGAAACAGAGTGGGGTGCCAAAGATCAAAAGTGTGACAAACAGGAGGGATTCCCAACAAATAGCTGAGTTCTAACAGAGAACCAAATGCCTTAATTCAGACACAGCACCCAAACACCCATGTTTGAGGGCTACAACTGGTGAAGTAAAGGGAATTCAGAAAGGAAGGACTTAGCCGAACACTGGCAAGCACACACATTCAAAATTGTTCACCCCTCCCCAGTCAGAAGGTATTGGGATGTGGCTTCCACTTTCCAAAAACCTGCTTTCTCTGCTTCCATGTGTAAACTTAGCTGTCACACACACAAGGACAACGAGGACGTCTTGGCTCCTTAAATATGCTGCTTATCAAACTGGTCTGAGGAATTTAATGTTTTCCAAAAAGAGTGGCCAAAGGGTAAGTGCACCAGAGCCCAGCTGATTCTAGATTTACGGAATGCCAGCCTAAGGTAGAGCATTTGCACAAACACCTGGCAACCCTGTCACGTATTAGCCAGGCTCACCGCACCAGCTAGCCTCTCATTTCTGAGTCTTCATTTACAGAACATACTAGGATCAATATGCTAGTGTACTGTGACCTGTTATCATAATCAGAATTAAGCAGCCTCATCCCAATAAATTGGAGACAGTCCATTTGCTGACAGAGCAGGGCTGCTTTTCTACAAAGGTTGTGTTTATTGTGTCCCTTGTCAGCCTGCACTGTGGTAACAGGCAGCAGGGCTCTGTGGCTAGGATAAAATTAGAGTGTGTTTATTGTGCTACCCAAAAGGTGGCAGAGGCTCACTCACTGATGTAATAAGCAGAATCATTATATTTTCTTCTCTTTTTTGAATCACCAATATTGCTACAAAAATATCCACAGGGTATCCAACCTAAAATATGGAATAAAGCATCTCAAGTCTCTGATAGCAGTATCCGCCTGTGAACATTAAATGTAAGAGATCATCAATTTAAGGCATTTGGAAGGATGCTTTTCAACGGACTCTGATAGCCTGAGAGTGGCATTGATGTTGTGAATTCAATTAACTTAGAAAAAAAGCTATTACTTCTCATTCTTACTGCCAAAGTCAGCTCA
The DNA here is from genome assembly GCF_049852395.1 of Peromyscus maniculatus bairdii. Taxonomy (NCBI): domain Eukaryota; kingdom Metazoa; phylum Chordata; class Mammalia; order Rodentia; family Cricetidae; genus Peromyscus; species Peromyscus maniculatus. Next base: position 145,552,906 of record NC_134852.1, on the reverse strand, counting down.
GGGCTACTGAATACTATTTCAGAGACTACGAAGTAGGGATTCCAGCCATAGATAATCTTAAAGTCTACGATAATTCATTTGGGTAAATCGTGTGTGTGTGTGTGTGTGTGTGTGTGTGTGTGTGTGTGTGTGTGTGTGTGTGTGTTTCTACCCACTGAACCGCCTTGCCAGTCTTACTGCTATTGCTATGATATATTTATATGTGTATATAATCAGACCTGCATTCTATCCAGGATTGATTATCATAGAGATCTGGACATAACTAATTCAGCATCCAGATAAAGGTTTAGGGCTTATCACAAGCTGGTTGAAATCATGAACTGATGAGTGTAGCCTGCTGCATCTAATAGCAAAAGAGTTTCCTGGTAAATGTTACCCTTTGCCCAAAGTGCTCTCCTTTTCCCTTGTTCTCATGAAAACAAGCTCAGAAGATACTGCAGGGTAGGAGCTTGGTGCTTGGCCACTTCCTGGTTTCAGAGAACACCAAGGAATCTTCTCTATCGTCTCCTCTACCTCCAGATGGAGCTGGGCCAGCCTGCTGGAGCCATGGAACCTTCCTCATGGGATTTACCAGAGGGTACAAGAAACAGAAAGATGGTTGACTGAGTCTGGGTGGAAAACGTGTTCCCGAAGAAGCCTCCGCAGACACGAGCCATTGCTTAAGAACCTCTGTCTCCCAGTTCTCCTGATGACATCCTGACAGTGACAGGTTCTCCAAGCTGTCACTTGGCCTTTAATCCCTGTGCTCAGACACACTAATATTTTTTATTTAGATTGCATTTATCTTCCCTAACCACTGTGTAAACTTAATTACACACTTAATTAATCTCTAGGATTTCATCCCATATTTAAAAACCTCCATATTCCCCATGTCTATTAAGTAGGCAGCTCCATGACCTTGAAGCTTCTCTGACCGGTTCATGAGCTGGGAGACCCCAAAACTGTACCCTTGGGGCAAGGAGGCCAGGCTGCCTGCACTGTCTGGCTGAGACACTCACAACTCAGCCTGGAGAGGGACTTTTGGCTGAGCACAATTACTGTGAACTGAGAGAAAATGGCTGCAGAGAGAGTCAAGGTTGATTTAGTTGAGGGAGACAATGAGAGGTTGAGAATGTCTTTGCTGGAAGGCTTTAAGGAACAGAATTCAATATAATAGGAAGTCTTGGAGTCAAAGGTATTGGTTGTCAAGATCTCTCAGACCACCTTCGGGAATGAATTCAATGAAATCAAATCTACTCCCCTTGCCATGGTTCTTCTAGAAGTTTCCAAAGCAATGTGACCATGCATTCTTTAGAAATGAAGAATACAAATAAACAAGCCAACAAATAAAACTCCCAATGAATTGGAGAATAAGCAAGACAAAATTTCCACTCAATTTATTTACATTCAGAGTATATTACAAATTGTACTGGCTTCTTAACTAAGAAGCAGAAGTTTCCCACATCCACTTGGGTTATTCAGTTATTTGCTTAAGGTTAGCGGCATGGGCAGCAGAGGAGATTATTCAAACAGACACTCAGGAACTGAGTTTTGGACAATGCCAAGATTACTCATGTTTATATTGTTACTACTAAATGAGGGTGTCTGGAGGCGGTGGGGCAATTTACCAAGCCTTGCAAAGATGACATGAAACAGCCCCACATGACTGAGCTTTCCCACTGCAGTTTTTATCAATGGTATGTGGACTGTGTGGCTATTTGCTTACACTTTTCAGCTGTTAGCACTGTATTTTCCAAAGCTGTAACAAATGGAATTCTTTAAAAATATGTCAGGAGAGAATTTAAAGTGTAGTGGGTTTTTTTTCCCCCCATTTTTATGTTGTGGAAGTAAAATGCAGTGTGAGGCTGAGACTCTGGGGGTTATGCATCTGGAAGGCTGTCAGTAAAATTGCAGGAAAGTCAGTGTAAGGCCAAGCGATGGTTCATCATCTCTTTACCAAGGCCGGGTGTTAAGGTGGGTGTTAATGGGGCAGAACAATCTGGACGCCTCCCCACCTCTCCCATGCTACTATAGGATGGGGTGAAAGAGGAACCAGACAGAGGACCATGAAAACAGTGGTGAGTTGAGGTAACATGTTACAATGAGAGCAGACAGAGAATTCCTGGAGGGAAACCAAGAGGAGGGAATGATTTAGGTGGATGGATGGGACAACCAGATCATGAAAGGGCCTTAGAGTGGACTGAAAGAACCGGAAAGCTGGAGTTTAGAAGCAGTCAGAGATGAAGGAGGTGGAGAAAGAAAGAAATGGGCTTCTGCTGAGGGGAGACTCATGTAGAGAGGGCAGAGCAATGACAAGGGAGTTCCTCTATCAATGGCAGCTGCCACAGATCAGGAGGGATCACCCCAGGGGCACATGAGAAGTCCCCAAGCTGAGACTACCACATGTCTTCTTGCCTCTGCTACTTGAAGCACTCATAAAAAGGAGAAGGACATGTTCCAAAGACAGTATGGGGCAGGGAGGAAGAGTGAGAGTGGGAATTTGGGGATGGGAGAGAACATCTAGCCGACCACGTCTTCCTCCCACTGCTGTACTGGCCATAAGGATATACAAGCCTACGGCTAGGAGGAATTTCTGAAAGAACCCTAGGATGCTTCTGCCTGGTCCAAGACCATGTTGGATCACCGCTCCACCCATTGGGATCCAGTCCCTGCACAACTTGGCCATAAAACAGGTGGCTTTTACTAGCATGAGGGACCCTGTGTCCACAGACCTTCCTGTTATTATTGTTGTTTTGCTTTTTCTTGGCCTTTTTTGAGCCAGGGTTTCATGTATCCAAGGCTAGCTTCAAACTTGCTAGGCAGCTGAGGATGACCTTGAAATTTTGGTCCTCCTGCCTCCACCTCTAAAGGGCTGGGATTAAACACGTACCACCATGCCTGGTTTATTCAGTGCTAGGGATCAAACCCATGGCTTTGTGTACTTCAGGTAAGCACTCTACCCACTGAGCCATATGCCCAGGTCTATAGACTTTCATAGAGCTGATGGCTCATGGTGAAATCTGCAGAACTGAAGAAACCAAGATGACTCAATGACCCAGGGTAAGGAATGCAGTCCTAGAAAGGTTGTCACAGGATGCAGGGAATCATAGTTTCTGAATGGGTAACTCTAGGCCTCCCCATCCTACCACTCTAGGAGCCCAGCCAAAGGAAGGACCTTGGAGAGGCTGCACAGGGCAAGGGCACAGGGATCCTGAAGGAAGTTTTCTGCTTTTCCAAGAACTGCATTGGAAAGAACACACTAATAAAATGCTAGCACTGTGGGTGAGGAGGGCAAGGGCAACAACTCCAGGCAACTCTGGGAAAGTTGATTTGCAGGACAGGCTTCTAAAGCTCCAATCATGGGTAGATACAATTTAATCTTGAGTCAAAACAGAGGTTGCCCCCTGAACCCATTAGGTCACCTCCAAACTCCAATTACAAGTCAACAATACAACCTGGCCATGATGCAGATTTCATGAACATCAGCATATCCACTGCTCTGCTATGAAAGCACAATCTTTAGAAGATGCTGTATCCTGTGACCAAAGCACTAAAGCTGCCTAAAAACAAAAAACCCTAATGCCTTCCCCTCACTCCATTAGGTTTGTGCATCTGCTATAAAAGTGGAGGCAATTTAAGCCCTCGCTGACGTGACTAATCAGGTTAGATAATTGCATTTGTGGTGAATTAGTTAAACAGCAGCCAACCATCCCCAGCCCAGCAGCTCCTGGATGGAGAGGCAGGCGGAGCCAGCTGTTTCCTGGGGGCTGAGCGTGCATCCAGTCAGGGTGTACCAGCAGAGGTTGCCTATAAGGAACAGGGGCCATGCCTTCTGCTTTAAGAGAACAGGCTGACAAGGACTGTCAGACTTTCAGCCAGACTGAAAGCAAGAAGGTGCCAGAAGGATAGAGGAAGTCAACAGATAAGTGCTGTGGTCCCAGAGGGACCTGGTGTGGGGGAGCAGGGATAGAGAGAAGGATGAAGGTTGGAGATGAGAAAGGGTAAGGAATGGTGAGTCTTCTCAAATGAATGTGACCAGGAGGCAGAGAGGGCAAGCCAAGGCCACTGTAACTAACTTATACTAGAAAACCAAATGACCAGGATACCAGCCGAAAGATAAGTGATGGGGAAGGTTTTGGGCATGGCATCTTCCTGGGAGGCTGAGGCAGCTGATCTTTTCCCAGTCCTCAGGAATAGACTGGCACAGAAGAGATCTGCTACAGTTGGCACCTCTAGAGTGCCCCCCAAATCCACGTGATAGGCGCTTGGTCTCCAGGAAACCTTTAGTGTGGGAGATGTGTAGGCCAATGAGATGCACCTTTGGGGGAGATCAGGGCCTCAGCTCTTCCTTGACTTCTTTTCTCTTCCTGGTCCTGGGGTGTGTGGCTTTATATCACTACTCCTCCAGGCCCTTATGATGAGCTGCCCTACTAAAGACCCTAAACAATAGAGACAGTTGATCATGAGCAAAAACCCTCTCAAGCTGCGAGCCAACGCAGGATTATCTCCTGTTGTGTTCTGGTGAGGAGGGAAAGCTTGTGATCACGAGATTGTTCCAACAGACTTTATGGATTTTGTCTTTTGGGCTGCTTTGCTTAGAGCCGTTACTGCGTGCAACCCTGTGTCTCAACACAAATGGAAAACGGCCAGTGAGTTTTCCGCCAAATGCTGGCGCATGAGACCACGCTTAGCCTGATACGTCTCTTTTGTGGATCTGCTTGCTCATGGCCCTGCTTTTATTTGCCTACATCCAAGCAAGGTGTGTTTTAAGTCGGTGAAATGCTTCTAGAAATTGAGTGTGGGTTCGGAGCGTCGCTGCTCTGTGGTGTGACTCAGGAAGTTTAGCTTCCTGCAAAAACGAAGGACAGAGTCTGAATGCCCCAAAGGAGGAAAGTGTTCAGACTGGAGATCCTGCTTCTATGACTCTCACTAACTTCTACCATTTTTCCAGCAAACCTGGAGGAAATCACAGCATGGGAAGCACCTCCTTAGAAGACGACTGTAGCGTAGTTAGAAACGTCCACAACACAGCAACCAGACACAAAGACCACGAGGAGGCAAGGGAAATGCAGAAACTCACTGCTCATTCATCTTCATTTCAGCTACCCTTGACCTTTGTTTTGACCCAAAGACTATGTTTAAAAATCGAGAAATGGTATAAATGGCTTTTGATTTTAGTTTTCTGGACTTGTGACATTTATCTATATAAACACTTTCTCTCCCTTTACCCGAATTTTTAAATTAATAGCAGTTTTCACAAGTCTTTCTTTGTGCTTGGTTCATATGAAATTCAAAAAGTCAGATGAATCTTATGCCTGGGAGAAGTATTTTAGATTCTAATTTGTACTTTCAACAAGCCTGGAGTGACACTGGAGCCCGGCTTTAGAGGCGCCAGCAGTGGAGGTAGGTCAAAGCTTATAGCAATAATATCAAACAATTTGGCAATAATGTCAAATGGTACAAAAGCATTTTGATTCCAAAATTACATTTCTGAGTATGTATACTGGGGAAACATTCAATATGATTCAAGCTATGTGAATGAGCAGGTACATAGTACATTTATTGATAGTGGAAACTGAGCAGCCTAGGGCAAAAAAGTCAATCTGTTTCCAGAAGTGTTATATCTCCATTAAAATCAGATTTAAAAATTACACACACACACACATATGCACACCACATATATATTAATGTATATTTGTATATATTATATGTGTATGTGAGTGGGTATGTGTGTGTGGGAGTGCACAGCCCACCTGCAGAGGTCAGAAGTGCACAACCCACCTGCAGAGGTCAGGAGTGCACAGCCCACCTGCAGAAGTCTAGAGTGCACAGCCCAAATGCAGAGGTCAGGAGTGCACAGCCCACCTGCAGAAGTCTAGAGTGCACAGCCCACCTGCAGAGGCCAGGAGTGCACAGCCCACTTGCAGAGGTCAAGAGTGCACAGCCCACCTGCAGAGGCCAGGAGTGCACAGCCCACCTGCAGAGGCCAAAGGGGGGTGTTGAGTGTCCTGTTCTCAGTCTCCACCTTATTCCCTGAGACAAAACATCTCACTGTACCCAAAGCTCACCTTTTTGGTTAGGCTGGCCAGCCAGCAAGCTCCTAGGACCCATCTGTCTCCTGCCTCAGCAGTAGAATGGGTCACTATGCTGAGCTAAGCTTTTTTAAAAACAAGTATTCTAGGGATTCAAACTCAGGTCTTCATGCTTGCACAGAAAATGCTCTAAACCCATTAAGCCCTCTTTCCAGCCTCGAGGGACTTTAATTTAGGATTTAATGTAAAGTCCATATAAACACCAGTAAGGGACAGCTAGAAACCAAAGACCACCCTCCCCAAAGACGAAGACAGAAGAGGACAGATTCTTCAGTAAGGATGCAGCCTTTTCTTTGAGGTGTGGAGAACACTCTCTCTCTCTCTCTCTCTCTCTCTCTCTCTCTCTCTCTCTCTCTCTCTCTCTCTCTCTCTCTCTCTCTCTCTCTCTCTTTCTCTCTCTCTCTCTCTCTGAGACCTTTAGCTGTAGAACCATCTGTGAGTGCCTTCCAGTTTTGTTTTTATCTGTCCCTCCAGTCCTCACACTCTTTGCACACTTACATCCTTACCATTTGGAAGCTCCGGGTGAAGTGAAATTCACACTGCATCATGTCAAAGAAGATGGGAATGGTGGCTTTTCGAAGTTCCGTCTCAGGAATCAGCGTCATTTCCAATATCGGGCCGACCATTTCCGGGATGAATTTTATCTTATGTTGACCTTTCAATAAAGAAATGTGACAGCTATTATTATTATTATTATTATTGTTATTGTTTGTTTTTTTTGAGACAGGGTTTCTCTGTATAGCTTTGCGCCTTTCCTGGAACTCGCTTTATAGACCAGGCTGGCCTTGAACTCACAGAGATCCGCCTGCCTCTGCCTGCCTCCCAAGTGCTGGGATTAAAGGCGTGCGCCACCGCCGACATCTATTATTTTTAAAAAGAAAGGGGTGGATTTTCAAAGAGCATTTAAGAACACAGAACACAGCAGCCCAGACCCTGTGATTTTGAATGGGAGTTCCCACGGTTGTGAACCCGATCTTGCTTGTAAGGAGTTTGAGCACTTCCAGTCATGTGTGGACTGAAGGCTGAGGAGGTAGCTCAGTAGGTAAAGCATTTGCCATGTAAGCATGCAGACTGGCGTTCAGAACCCCAGTACCCACATAAAAGCGGAAGAGGCATGGCGGCACTCATCCAGCACATGACAGGCAGAGACTGGATCCCTGGGGCAGGATGATGAGTCAGACTAGCCGACACAGCAAGCTCTGAGTTCAGTGAGAGACCCTGCCTCAGTAAATAAAGTAGAGGACGTGGAGAAATGACACTCAAAGCGAAACTATGGTTTCTGCATCCGTGGAACACATGAGCATGCCACATCCATATATGCATGCAAAAAACAAAAATGTGGATAGAATTCCTAGTGATACAAGGGAAATGACTTAAAGACACATTCACTTTAAGTCTATTACAGAAGGGCAGGGAGGGTCCAGTCTCCCATCTTAAAGTGGAGTTGAGAAGGATGAATTGTGAGGAAATCATGAGCAAGCAACGAGACACTATCCTCTACATGGGTCTCAGGCCAGCAAGATGGCACAGTAGGTAAAGGTGTTTGCCACCAAGCCTCGTGACCCAAGCATGGTCCCAGAACCCATATAAAGGTAGAAGGAGAGAGCTGACCCTACAGGGCCAGCTTCTCATCTCCATTCAGGTACCGTGGCATGGATACCCCTTCCCCCTTATCATCCACACAATACAGTAATAATGAAAAAAATACTCAGAAACTTGTTAACAGGGGCTGGAGAGATGGCTCAGCAATTAAGAGCACTGGTTGCTCTTCCAGAGGACCAGGCTTCAATTCCCAGCACCCACATGGCAGCTCACAACTGTCTGTACCTTCAGGTACAAGGGATCTGGCACACTCTCACGGACGTACAAGCAGGCAAAAGACCAAGGCACACAAAATAAAAACTTGTCACCTATGGGCACGTCTTGTTCAGTGTGTTTAGTGGTAGGTACTATCATATTCTTTTAGAGCGCTTATTTTGATGTTTGTTTTGAGACAAGATCTCCCTATATATTGACCAGACAGGCTGGTTTCACAAGAAGTCAATTGTAGCACATAAGTCAAGGACATGATCACCATCTGCTATTCAGCAGACTGAGCAGGGGGCAGGGGCTGGGAGCGCCAGCATCTGACAAGCATGGAGCTGACACAGGGAGAGTGCAGATGGTCTCCTAGGTCCCTTCTGTCTCCAAGATGGCGTGGAGAGGTGGCACCTCCGTGAACGACCCAATAGAAATTGTAGGGTCCACCACCCCAGGCTGCTGCTTGAGAGAGATGCATTAATGTACAGAACAGTTTTGTTGGGCTAAGGAGATGAAGGGCCCGCCCTGCAAGCATGGTGACCTGAGTTCCATCCTCAGAACTTAAAATAATGAAAAGCAAAGGAGTGGTGGAATCCACTTGCATTCCCTGCACGGGGAGGTGGAGGGAGGTGGACTCCTAGGGCTCACTGGCCAGCCAAACCCACTTGGTGAGCTCCAGGCTCACTTGTGTGCCACTGGGGAGTGGCATAGATACATGGGGCTTGAGAGCCAGGAAGATGGGGTGGCAGGGGAGGGCAGTGGCAAGCTCTAGCTCACACCCCTACTGGTGTGCTAGAGTGAGGCTTCCAGGAAGCTTTCTATACACAGGCAGGGCTGCCTGGGATGGCTAATCTCTGTGGCTAATCAACAACATCTGGAATCAATTCAAGCACTTGGGCACACCTGTGAGGGATGTTTCTTGATTAGATTATTTGAAGTGGGAAGACCCAGCCTAAATCTGGGCCATGCATTCTAGTAGCAGTCCATATAAGAGGACCTGGAAGAAGGAAGCTTTTGCTTTCTGCCTGCTTGCCCTTGCTCTTGCTGGCAAGTTCATCTGTTCGGTGATTCCAACATAGACTGAAGACCAGAGCTCCCTAGGTCCTCCCTGGGATACCAGCACAAGACTGGGACTGCTATGACATCCAGTTTCATGGACTGAACAATTATGGGAGTCTTGGCCTTTGTTTTTGTTTTTTTAAATTTTTCAAGACAGGGTTTCTCTGTGTAGCTTTGTGCCTTTCCTGAAACTCACGCTGTAGCCCAGGCTGGCCTCGAACTCACAGAGATCCACCTGCCTCTGCCTCCCGAGTGCTGGGATTAAAGGCGTGCGCCACCACCGCCTGGTGGACTCTTGGCCTTTGTATCATGAAATAGCCATATGCGACTACTCAAACACAGCCTAGCCTGTAAGCCACTCTAAAATGCATATACGCGTGCACGCTTGTATATGCAGAGTCCTTCTATCAGTTCTGTTCCTTTAGAGAACGCTGACTAATAACACCAGCTTGCTGAGGGGAGATGACGAGGCAGGGGTGGTGCTCCTCGGCAGCAGTCTCTCCTCTTTCAGAACTCTTCCTTTATCTTCCAGCCACTGCGCTGTAACTAGCGCTGTCTCGTTCCGGCACGTAACAGGAGGGTGCACGAGAAACGATACGCCTGAGTGAATTATTTGTGACATTTTCTTATTAACACCAGCCAGCTGATCTGGAGTTAATTAATCTTATTAATACTTTGACACAATCGGGAAACACAATACGGAATTTGCTTTTCTTTATGGCTCAACGAAGGCAGATTTCTGTCAAGAGAGTCATTAAGCAAATGTGTCTATTATAAATAACCGTACATGAGAAAGTAGACCGTTCTCAGAAGCCAGAAGATGTTCTTATGGAATGGACACAGGTACAAATGTAATCTCTGATAAGGAACCTGAATTTAATTAGAATCCAAATTTCCAACTTTGGCTCAATAGTTAGTACCTTGTCTTGAAGCTGCAATGGTGTGATTCTGCCCATTTCCCTTAATGCTTAGCACTTCTGAAAGGCATGCAAGTGCCGCAAAGTGGTCCCCTGAAAGTGCCATTATATTCAATTTCTCAGGTGACATTTTCCTTGTATTATGCCTAAAAGATGTCAGAGCCAATGCTTCAGAAAACAGGAGATCGTGACAGCAAGTTGTTCATCAACTGTAATTCCGGCGTCATAAAGCCCTCTCTGTCACTGGCAGCCTTTATTGTTCCGAGCTGGGAAGATCATACAAGGCAGAGCAAGTGGTGGCAGGGGCAGCCACTGGAAAACTAAGCTACAAAGAAAAAAAAAAAAAGGGCTTCATCCCCATGGATCATCACCCTTCCTTTTGGCATGGAAAACACATCAGGCTGGAGTAGCCTGAGACCTCTGAGCAGTGACAGCCCTAGGGACAGAGCTGTCACAAGTCCATAGTCCCTGGGCTTTCTGATGCTCGTTATTTGTTTAATTATTTTGGACACCCACATTTTGGGTTTCCCCTGGTGCACATCCAGCTGAAGTCTGATGATGGACCTGGATGGAGGTCAATGAGAGTCAAGGACACTCCTGCAGTTTTCTTTTCCTTTGGAGAGAAAGGAGGAACAGGCTGATTGTGATGGTTTGAATGAGCAATGTCCCCATAGCTCAGGTATTTGCACACTTGGTCCCTAGTCAGTGGCTCTGTTGGGGAAGATTATGGAACCTTTAGGAGGTGCAGCCTTGCTGGCGGAAGTACGTCACTGGGGGCGGGCTTTGAGAGTGTAGAGCCTTGCTCCACTTCCAGTTGGCTTTCTCTGCTTCCTGGATGTAGATGGGAATATGATCTCTCAGCTTCCCTTTCCAGTAGCCTGCTGCCATGCTTCCTCTGCCATTATGGGCTGTCTCTCTGGACCCTTGGGTGACATAGACCAGTTCTTCTCAAAGTTGTTTTTGGTCATTGTGTTTTATGACAAGGACAGAAAAGCACCTGAGGCTCCAGTAACCACGGTGCAAGGCAGAGACATTCTACCTTCACTCCCCCGGTTGTATTTTCTACCCATTTAAGACCTGTATGGAGTTTCTATTCTAGGGACAGGATGTAGTGCTAACGCCTCTGAAAGCGACACCTGGCTTTCCCTGGAAGCCAGGCATTTCCCAGTCTGTACCTTCCCCAGGATCTGGATGTTCGCCTTGACACCTTTGATGTTCAGGAATAACATCTGTGCACACACAAGGACCACAGAACAGAACCTTCCAGCACCTTCTGCTAGGGTCTATCGTGCTGTATCCAGGTTTAATGAAAAGCAGCCAGTTTGCACATTCCCCAAAACACCAGTGAAGGGGATCCTTGCATGAAAAATAGCCCAAGCCAAATAAGGCCCAAACAATGCCTCTCTGTGAGTACTTTTGTTCCAGCCAGATCGGGTCAATGAGCATGTGCTGGTTCCTGAGAGCTGGATGTAATGAACAAAAGTAGATGGTGGAACCAAGGCAAGAGGGAGATGAGGTGGCCCCACAGGCTGCCTCAATCAGCTCCCCTAAATAACAGGAGAGTGGGGTAAATGAACACATTTCCCCCTACTTTTCTTTCGGAAGAGTATGGTTTTGACTTTCTCTTTTCCATGCTGAGTTCTGGGAAGAAAAGGCCTGTTGCCCTGTCCCACCGAGCAGGGCTGCTGCGGCACCTCTGTGTGAGACACCCGTCTCCAAAGACTCCACACAGCACTGGAAGGGCAGAGGGAAGGCATCCGGTGCTGCGGTGGAGTGACAGGTGACTAATTCTAAGGTGAGGAACACATCTGATTCGACTTCTATTTTTATTTTCTTGGCAGAACTGGCTGTATGTGCCTGCCAACATATTCCCAAACCTGAGCCCATTGGAAAGAAAGAAAACAGGAAGCTCTGTGGAAAATAGGTTGTGCACATCCTGGGAAATCATGATGGGCTGCTCTGAGTTTGGAGAGCGGCGACCTGCATAGTGCCATTGGCAGGCAGTTCTGAACGCTGGAGAACCGCAGCAGGGAGGGTCCTTGCTGGCTATGATCACCCCACAGAGCGGTTCTTAGAGTCTGCTTGGGGAAGATCCCAGGAGGAGCGAAGGACTTATTATTTGTCAAAACAAAAACAAAAACAAACAAAATCCCATGAAATTCTCTTTTATTTGCCTAGCAGTTGTCCTTTCTTGTAGATTACAAATCTCTGCTCTTTAACTGGCCAAGGTCATGGCTTCCTTTGGATCTCCTGCTTGTTCTCATGCCCAAGTTGATGTCTGCTTTTGATGAGCAAGCTTTGAAACACTCAGGTGTTCACACTAGTGAGTGACAATGGGGGAGGGCACGGGGGTGGGCAAGGAGGGGGCTGCTCCTCCTCAGTTAGCTTCGTTTTTGGCATGGTGCATCAAAAGTCTCTATTGCCGGGCTCATCTTATTAGAACATGGCAGATAATGTCCACCACTCTGAGACAGAATAGAAAAGGCTGAGACTGCAGGCCCCCAAGGAGGCTCTGTGGAGAACCTCACTCTTCCCAAAGCCCATCTTTCCTTCCTTCGTGGCTGTCACGGCGAATGTCATGGAAGGAAATGGAGTCGGGGTCAAGGTCAACCTCTGGAGCTTCGGAGGTGCCATTGACAATACTTAAAGGTGAACATGTAGCTTGGCTGCCAGAGGAGGGAGAGACATCTTTAGAGATGCACTACCGGCAAGGTGCACATGCTCCTGGAAATCATCCTCACTCATGCTTCTGTAAGAGCCTTAATGAAACTCATTGTGTAACCCATAAAAGATAAACAATGGGCATAAAAGTGTGTGTTGGGGGTGGAGGGGCAGAAGGGTATTAGTGGAAGTGAGAGGGGAAAAGAGAGGGTAGTGGGAGTGAATGTTTTCAAAAAACCATGCATATGTATAAAACAATAAACCCATTATTATATAATTGAGATTTTAAAATAAAACTTTAAAAATAAAAGCACAAAGATCAGGGTCAGTGTTAAAAATATAAGACAGAGAAACATACTAAGGTCACTGCTAAAAGCAAAACAAAACAAAAACACAACTCTTAAAAAAAAGTTAAGACACAAATTGAAAAAGCAAGAAGACTCATTGGTTAGGATTATCTTTGGCCACCTGGAGCCAGAGCTCAGCACTGAAGTTTCCTTAGTTCCAACCAGTGACCCTGTCACTGCAGGACCATAGCAGGATGCTGGGGATGCCTAAGACAGCAGCCACTGCTTGGCAAGGAAGAAGAGGGCACCTCATTATACACTGATCCCTCAGACCTCTGCTTGGCTGACCTCAGGATCTCTTTTCTTTTCTCTTCCTTTGCTGTACTAGAGACTGAGTCCAGGGCCTTGTGCATGCAAGCCTATGTCCAGAGGAGCCAAAGGGACAGATGCACAGTGCAGCATGCCAAACGGAATGGAACCCATGTATCTCCTTTGTGGATGGTGGGCCTAGAGAGCACCTGGACTCCCTGAGAGTTTCAGCAGAGAACGGCAGTGTAAGTCACCCATCTGCAGGCTTCTTCGCTTCTCGTTATTCTCCTTCTTACAGGCTAACACATTGTTTCCTGCTTGGCGTGAGGCTGGCCATCAGGCTTTCCAGGCCAAGTGACATATGTCTGTCAGCATGTAATTTTGAGAAGGAATAGAGGAAAATTGGTTAAGATGACCCATGGATGGCCCCTTGCCTGTTCCAACAGCCTCAAAATCTCACTACAGAGCTCATCCTATGTACATGTCACAGGGTCATGTGGCTTCTGGATTGGAAATCTGAAAAAATCCTGCCCAGCCCCCATAAGGTATAAACTAGATTGTTGAATGAGGGAAGCACAGAAGGATCTAGTCACAAGACTGAGGTCACAGAGGCAGGGCAGGGCAGTGCAGAAAGAAAACTTAGTATGACTTAGCAAACTACCCACTCCATCCTTGGGTTCCTATGCCACTTCGGGGATGGCAGAAAGTCAGGAAGGGCAGGATCATTCCGGTAGGGTCCGTGTTGCAGAGATCAGCGGGCTGAAATGCCCAAGAGCTAGGACTTAGGTCCTTCAAATACAGCTTGCTGTGGTCAGGTTAGCCTTATAGGGAGTATCCCTGAAGGGTCCCCCGCCTGCTCCAATTCTGATGGCCAATACACATGAGATAGTTCAGGTTCTGCATGTACTGGGTGGGTACAGCAGACACAGATGCCCGACAGCTCTGCACTTCTAACCAGGGAAAGTCTACCCTGCAACTGTAGGCCTAGAAGCTGAGCTGGGTCCCCAAGGGAAACACTTATGCTATAGGCATCACCTATAGAGTACTATCGCCTAGAGAGTTTCTCACAGTCTCATTTTCCCAGGTGTTTCACATTTCTATTCCAGGTAAAGACCCACTCGAGAAACCAAAATCCAAACCAAATATCTAGCCAGGTGTGGTGGCACACATAGGCAAACCCAACTCTCAGGAAACTGAGGCAGTCTAGATTGGGGTACACGGTAAAGTTCAACAATAACAACAAAAAGAAGAAAAGGAAAGAGCTCTATTTTTTTCATCTAAGCAGAATGAAAAAGAACACTGGGGAAATCTGACCTCCCCTGCAGATGAGACAGGATTTCCCTCCCCACATCTGACGACACTGAGGAGCTTGAAAGGGCGAGGAGTCAAAGGGACAGTGAGAATCTTGTTCAGGTTGCCAAGAGGTCACTTTGATCCTGCTGATCACAGTAACAGGTGCATCCCTGCAAAGTCTGCTCCTGCCTGTCACAGCGTGTCCAGGTGTGTGATGGAGTCCAGGACCACACTTCCATCAAAAGCCATGCTTCACTTTTGTCTTTCCAGCCACACTTTCCAGGTATTATGCTGATCCTGATGATCTCAGGTACCTGGGCAACCCCAGCAAAGTCTGGGACACTTTGATGAGTGAGTGTCGAAGGCAGATGGCAATAAGGACCTAGTATCAAGACCAGGCTCCCAGTAGGAACATTGAAGACAGAAGTCAAGTTCTTCTCTGTCACTAATCTTTAAGAAACTTATCTATGAGAAAAAACATGTCCTATAGGTTTTAAAAAATAATTTTATCACCTTTACGTATCTTTAATGTTTTGTTTTTATGTATGTGGGTATTCTGCCTGCATGTATATCTGCATACCACATGCATGCAGTACCTGAGAAGGAAGGAGGAGGGTGTTGGATCCCTGGGATTGGAGTTACAGATAGTTGTGAGCCATCATGTGGGTGTTGGGAATCAAAAGCAGGTCCTTTGAAAGATTAGCCAATGTTCTTAACCATTGAGCCATCTCTCCAGCCCCCATTTATTCCTGTGTGTGTGTGTGTGTGTGTGTGTGTGTGTGTGTGTGTGTGTGTGTGTGTGTGTGCAAATGCATCCTAGTATAGGCAGAGGAAAACTTGCAGGGCTTGGTTCTCTCTTTAACCACATGAGTCTTAGGATCAAATTCAGGTCATCAGGCCTGTTGGGAAGTTCCTTTAGCCCCAGTGTCATCTTACTGGCCCTTGGTTAAGAGTGCAATAGAGAATTCCTTATTCTGAGTGATGAAATGCCCTGGGAACATAGTGTTAATGAGTTAATTCCTGGATAAAGTTATCTTCAGTTTATATTATCATTAAACAGATCTCTCACTGCTTTGATCACATCAGCACACCATGCTACCACCACCTGGTGGCAGGGTAAGCAAATGCAGAGTTTGAGCATGTGAATAAACCTTTTAGAAGGTAGATTCTGCACAACTGAACACAAAGGTCACGGTCTGGTAAATGACTTACAGTAAACATAACCGTAAGCAGAGCAGTACTTAGAAGCAATAGCACTCCAAGCTATGTGTCTACCTGATACCAGAGTGTGCTTTCTTGATTTCCTTATTTGCCACAGGGATACATTTTTCACTCTCTTTAATCTCTTTTCCTTACTGAAAATGGAACTAAGCAAGGAAGAGTGATTGCTATCCCAGGAAGAGAAGGAATTAAAGCCTTTGAGGTATCCCAAAGGGACTGGGAAGGTGGCTTGGTTTGTAAAGTTCCTGCCATGCAATCATGAGGAGGACCTGAGTTCAAACCCAGAACCAGATAAACCAAATCTGGGCAAGGCGGCCCATGCCTGTGACCCCAGCGCTGGGGAGGTGGAGACAAGTGGGTCCCTGGGGCCTGGCAAGCAGGCACCTAGTCAACTTGGCCAGTTATAAGTGGATGAGAGATCCTGCTCTAAAATCAGGTAGACAGTCCTAACGAAGCAAGGCTGAACTATGGCTTACACACACACACACACACACACACACACACACACACACACACACACACACACACACTGTATCAACATTGAAAAATGGGGCCAATGTCACAAGGGAAGTCAAGGTGCCCACTCCGTCCCCAAGATGATGCCCAGCTACTCACCCAGGTTGTACCACATGTCCCTTATCTCGAAGCCAATCTGCCTCCTCATGTCTCCATACCTAGAAACCAGGGAAGGAAGGAAGGCACGTCATTCTACAGAGCCATCAGAAAGCAAACTCCACACTTCCATCACGTACTCAGATGAAGGATGTGTCAGAATTCCAGCTACATCTGCCAGCAGCAGGATTTCAAGGAGAGCTCCAGGTGGGAATCAGGCTCGTCCCAGATGACAGTGCATTCCTGAGAGAGCACAGACAAGCTGTGAAGAACAGCCAAAGCATCTTGTGTTCTTCAGTCACATGGCTCCTGGGCCTGAGGGAGTTTGTTTTTCCATGCATGCTGCTGTGAGCACATCCAGGCACCCCTGAGCATCCTATCTAGAGAGGCAGCAGCCTCCCCACAGGAAAACGAAACCCTGGAGTCGGGGAAGGCTGCTTCCAAATTTTCCCCATTCTTCTATATCCCTTCAAATGTAAGCAAGATCTTAACACCCAAATATGTCAACAAACATTCCACTGGTTTTTGTTTATCTGGGAAAATAAATGCTAATTTTCCTCCCGGTGGGCAAAGAGAGGAGGTGTGCATTTCATGAGTAAACAGAATTTGATGCTTCAGAAGATAAACCTTTATTAGTTTGTGAGCAATTTAACTTTTTCTTTTAGTGCCTAAGGAAAAAGCTGATTATATTAAAAATAATAATTTGCAAAATTATCATACAGCATTGCAACCGAGCAGCTGCATCGTTGAGCTCGCTCCCTTCGTTCATCCGTCCTTGTGCCGGCTGAGGCGCCAAGGAAAGCTGATCACAGATGATGGTGTCCTGGCTCTTCAGGCAAGCATCCTGGCTGCTAAATCAACAACTCCCAGCTGGCTGCCTCCTTATTAAAGTCTCTGGTGCCCTAAGCACCTGCCTGTCACTCACAGCAGAAGGGTTACAGTGGCATGTTCATCTCAGCAGTGGAGAAAGAATGTAATCCAAACTATGTACACATGCTTTCTTTTTGAAGGATCTGGCATATATACAAACATAGGCATCTGTATGTATATGTTATACAATGTTCCTTTCCATATATATACATACACACACACACATGTGCCAGTATGTACATACTCTTCTCCATATTATATACATCTATAAAGAAAATAGAAAGCAGGTTATGAGGAGTGATGAGATTTAAAGGGAGGGAAAAATAAGAGTCGGTAATGGTATATATAAGGTAAAAAAAATAGAAAGGGGACTGGATTAGGGGTAGGAAGGAAATCAAAGGAGGGGTCTTGGGGAAAAGCATTGTGGGTGGATAAGAACAAACTGTAATGAGTGTGTGTGTGTGTGTGTGTGTGTGTGTGTGTGTGTGTGTGTAGTCACAAACCCATTACTTTGTATGATAACATATATGTGTGATGTTTATCAGCCATGGAGTATAGAACATCCAGGTATAGGTGGAACAACAGAGTTGGGAGGTCAGCTACTTCCTCTCAGGCTAAGCTGGGATCTACAGACCCAGCCCAGCAAGCGAGTGAGAGCTGACAGGTGTTCTCAGTAAATCAGGGTTTCTCAGCCAGCAGTGGACTCACAGTCAAGAAGAGTCACTCCCACAGCAATGGGAAGCCTGAGCCAGCCAGTAAGACCACCACCAGCAAAGCCTGTGGGTCTGGGGTCCTGGGTGACAGGGAGATATGGTTCCATGCTTGACTCTCCCTTCCAATTGCTCAAGTAAGTTGTCCATCCTTTTGAGGTTTCTCAGCAGCCACTGCCACCTGGGCCTGGGCAAGATGCAGTTGGCATCATCTGGCATTTATCAGGGGGAGAGGAATCACATTCAGACCCAGCCTTGACTATTTTTTTTCTGAGATTAATGGACTAGTCACTTTCAGCTACAAGGCCTCAGACAAGACTGGGACACACAGCATTATGGCAGGTGGCTACACAACATAAACATCCTCAGCTCTCTAGCCCCCTATGATCATGCGTTCATACCCTCAACCTACTAACGATGCCAGTGGTACCCAAAGTGGTATCACTAACTCTGGCTTTGAACATCCTGCATCTAGGCTAGGGGGAGGATTTCTTCTCAAAACACAAGAATGTCTAACAGTAGGCTTCATGGGTGTCTCTGGTTCTCTGCCCTCGACTCAACCTTCTCTCAGCCCTCTACTGATTACAATTCTAATAGCTAAAGGAAGCTCTGGGATTTATTTTGCCAGCAGCAGGTTTAACATTTGTGACTTGGGCTGGTGACCTGCCTTTCTCCAACTGTTTTGGAAATGAAGAGTTCTGTGCCTGCTAGTCAGCACATGCCTTGCTGAAGGATGGTGAGGACCACAGGTTTCCTCTCACTGCTGCTTCCTGGACTCAGGTGATGATTTGGATGGTAGTATTTGAGAGCCAGGGGGCCGGCAGTTATCAGAGCAGGCGATTCTGGTGAGAGCCAGGCCTACAGCACAAGGAGCTGAAAATACTGTTTAACAGTCAAATAAGACAAGATGCCTGGAAACCCAAACAGGGAAGAGGGAGCCGCATGGTGGAAGGCAGGACTGGAGTTCCCCAGCAGTGGGCGTGATCCTTCCTTTACATTTAATGAGAAGGCAGAGCTGATGAATCTATACATGCTTCCTAATAATTCCCAAGTGGAGCAGCACCTGTCACCAGACCTCAAGGGGGCTTGCGGGAAACGCTTCTACCTTCTTCTCTTGGAAGAGAAAGATGATGGTAATTGAGAGTGTCTGGTTGAAGCTCAATTCCTGGAGGCAGGCCTCGGAGCTGGGGGCAACCGTAGAGATCACAATTAAGTGGCTCTCTCACAGTGTAGAGTCAGGGAGCTGGCCCAAGCCCGGAGGGGAGAAGCCGGATGACTTGGCTTGGACTACAGGGTAAAGAGAGAAGAGAGTCCACGTCCTCAGACCACAAGCCCACACTGTCCCCTGCACTGAGCACACTCCTGCTACTGGGTGTCACATCTTCTTCCAAAGTGCTTCTTCCATCTCCTATCACTATTACAGTGCCATGCCCCTCTTCCAACAAGGAACCAGGACTCACGGTGCCAAGCAGATGAGCCTGGCTCCACCAAGGCGTAAGGACAAAGAGCTGGAGTGACCTCCCTTCTGTGTGTTCACCCACCAAGTGAGCATAAGGAAGCTGGCTTGAGAGGGAGCCCTTCCCTAGTCCAGGAAGTGCTAAGTTCCTACACTTAGGCTTAATGCTAGCACGTGGACTCCTGTATCTTTAACCCAAGAAGAGAGAAAGAATTACATCTACCACATTCAGCCCTCCTAAGGGATAAAGCAAGCAGATCCCAAATCTAAGCACAGCTGGACAAAGACCCAGGCCCTCTGGTCCCCACCTTCTTTCACAGCGTAGGGAAACAACTCCTGAATGGTGAGAGTAAGGTGGTGCTCACTCTCTCCCAGCCAACACTCTAGTGAGGAGATGCTGCAATTTAAAGGGCTTGCCTTAACCACAGCATCTCGCTCATGGCTGCAAGGGTCAGTAGACAGATTCATTTACTGAGAACTCCAACAAGACCCACAGGTCTCGGGAGACACACGTCATGACAGGAGAGACAGACTCCTACTCCAGAATCACACAGGTTATCTACATATCTTCTACACATGATTCCTGTGGGTGGTGACCTTACTTGGAAATAGGATCTGTACGATGTAACCTAGTTGCAATGAAGCCGCACTGGAGTAGAGTGGACCCTAAGTGCAAGAAGTGCTGTTCCTATGAGGAGGGCACACTAAGTTACAGACATAGAAGGAAGCTATGAAAAGAACCTAAGCTGGAGACGAGCAGGGAGTGGATTGACAACACAGGCTAGGGGATGCTGAGGACTGGGGACAGCCAGCGGAAGTGACTAGATCCTCCCCCAGCAGAGGAACCTACACCATCGCTTCTGGATTTCAGACTACCAGCCTCTATAACTACCGGACGACAGATTGTGACTTTGTTGTGCCCCACTGTGATGGCAGCGGAACCCAGGGAACATATGCAATGATCCATCTACTTCGTATCTGGCCCAGTCAACAATTAGAATCTAGAACCTGAAAAATGCTTTTCTAAGGAGAGAATAAACCAAGAATAGTACGATCAAGGTTGGAGGGGGCTCTGACATGGGATGTGTGGGTCTAGAAATCTAAACCAGACAAGGAACGAGGCTGGAGAGGCAGAAGCAAGCCTAGAATGGAGTACTAGGGGAGAAGGAGATGGAGTTCTTGAAGATGAAGTGCTGTGATTTGGACACTGTTGTCCCCAAAGGTCCATGTGCTGCAAGTCTGGTCTCCAAGGTAGTAGGACAGAGAGATGGCGCACATTAAGACATCTAGATGTGGTTATATCATGAGAATACTGCCTTTGGGGATGGATAAATGTCTTTCAAGAGACTGGCTTGGTTCTCTCAAGATTGCGTTAGTCAGATCTCTTGAGAGTGAGCTAGATCTCTCAGGACAGAGTTAGGTCTCCAAGAACAGATTAGTCACGGGGAGAGCATGTATTTATAAAGCAAATCTGCCCGTTTTCCTCTCAGGAACACTCCTTCTCTGTACTCCATGCTCTCCCTCTTCACTACCATGCTGTTAGGCAGCGTGAGGCTCTTTAGCAGAAGTTGGGAACATGCTGGCCTCATGTCCTTGAAGTCTCTCACCTCTAAGATGATGAGTTAATGGTAACCCTTTACCAAGCAACCACACTCTGTGTGAGTGACCATGACGTAGGTGAAGAACAACAGCATTGAAGGGCTTGGGGACAGCAATCAAAAGCACTAAGTGTCCCACCCTGATTTAGTGCCTTGTCCCTTGGTCAGAGGTTCTGGAGGAATATACAGTATCGGTGGCCAGAATGCCAAAGGGTGGATGGTTAGGACAAGAGAGAGAAAGGAGGGCCACCAAGAAGGAAGCTCCTGGGTAGGATGAGGCATTTCTGTCCTAATTGGAAAAAAACAACAACATACAAACAAAAACCCACAATAGGTGGGAGGGGATGAGACCACTGGGAACGAGCCCAGTTTGATACAAGGCTGATGTGAGCATTCTGCCTGTGTTCAGCTTTATTATGCTCCTCAGGACAAGGTCTCATCAATGTATCTCATTAGCTTTGCCAACGCAAGGGTGACACAGGACTACAGCTCGTGAAGCTTGTTTCCCTGGGTCTCCCTCTAATCCTTACTGTGAATTTATTTGGAATAATTTGAATCTTTTGGAAAAAATAATTAGCATGAGGAGTGAATCGATCGTATTCTGCAATACAGAATCCTACCTTCTGATTAGACCATGCTGTAACACGGGACTTGTCACATCACATTTATCTCTTCATAGCTTCCCTCAAAACCCCATCTCTAGTTTGGTACCTTAGAAGCCAGTGTCTGATGAAATGGGGATAGTTTTGTTATTGTGATGTTTTGGTCCAGCTGCCAAACATGTCCTCTTGGGAGGTTATAGGTTTCACAAGGGAAAATAGGGTAAATAAGAGAGTTGGGTTTGTCCAGTCAATTGTCCCCTCCCCCGCGCTGTGATGCCTTTGAAAGAAGGAGTCTCTTGTAAATACTTGAAAAAGCATTGTGCTTACTGGCATACACCTTTAATTCCAGCATTCCAGAGGCAGGGGCAGAGGCAGAGGCAGAAGGCTCTCTGTGCCTTGAAGTTAGCCTGATGTACATAGTGAGTTCCAGGACAGTCAGAGCTATGTAGAAAGACCCTGTCTCAAACAAAAATAACAAAACAAAAATAAACAAAAACATACAAAAGCATTTCACAAATCCTTTCTATCTCAGAACAAAGTTGGGTCCTGAGCATGGAGCTCTCTCGTAGTCATGTGACATATTAATGTCCAAATGGCTGTGACTTTAAAGTTAACTCTTCTGCTTTGCATTTATATTTCTTCAGCCCCAATAATGTAAAATGCTTGGGGAGAGTGGATGATAGTCCAAAGCAGCATTCTCCTGATGTCTGTCACTGGGAGTCACTAGCACCAAGGATATGTTCAGGTGGAATAACAGCATTTTATTATGGAGTTTGATTCCTTGCAGTTCTTTACTTTGGGAGTTACAAGCAAATTTCCCTCTTATTCGGGGGTTGATATACTCAGTTCTGGGCATGGTGTATCTTGTTCTTTTTGTGTGTGTGTTTTATACTTGGGTATTTAGGGCATGAAAAAGTAGATCTTCTGCTTCCAGAAATCTCTACTTTTCTGAGCCATGGTGAGGTATACCAGGCAGGGAAAAAAAAGACAGAGGTTGTCCACTCAGATGTGTCCTAGAGAAGCTGACAGGCCAGACACGAAGAGTCCTGAGAGCAGGAGTTGGAGGATCTGAGTCTCAGACCAAGGCTTTCCTCCAGACATAGTTAAACATATGCATTATGCCCCAAGTACCTAAGATCAGCTACTACCTTGGGCTACTGGGGCTAACTCCATATCATTTCCCTGCATGCTCTGCTCTCCAAGAAGCCAGCCCTTACCACTCCTTTACACTTGCAAGTCAGTGCATCTCTTTGCTAGAAGATCGGGCCATGCCCTTTGGGGTGCCACGCCAGTCAAATGGGCAGACAGCCCAGCTTCCATCTAACCCTTGTCTGAAGTTCACACTACCTGTTAGCTTTTGCTCCCTAGGCTGTGCCTTGCAGGCCAGCCTCCAGTTTTCAAGGCCCTGGTGACAACCTTATGCTCTCCTGACTCCATTCACTGCTTTAGCTTAGCTTTCCTCTAGACAATGAATGTCTTCACCTTGAGATCTACTTTCCCTCCTTCCCCTGCATCAGGACCATACTTGCCTGAGCATAGAAGAGGCTTAATCCTTTTCCTCTAAATAAACTACAGAGATGATATCTAGGTGCTCAATTCACCCAGTAAATTAAAGAGTTTGGGCAGGACACCCTGAGATACATCTTAAGCCGCTTGCTATTTAAGAATAATGTACTATGAAGTGATAAGTTCTATAAAGAGGCACAATTATCATGAACACTGGTGACACCCTGCATGATGCTGATGTCTCTTGGGGCTTATAAGTCATGTTAGGGAGCACACCGTGCCCTCAGTGGCCAGTCACTGCCACATATAGTCTGTGGCCGAGTGAGGCCCAAATATCTCATGGAGTTTACAAAGACAACTTCAAATATGGTCAGGCTTTTCCCTTGAGAAATCCTTGAGAACACAGAGGCACAGCTCCAGAGTCTTGTTATTGTGTCTGAGAGAGACAGGAAAGCCCGATCCAGAGGCACTGTGGGTTCTGGAAAGGGAGACACCAGATGGCTATGTTTAAATTTCCTTTGGCTCTGTGACCTTTGAATCCATAGAACAAAGACTTTCTCTGGAGAACAGGGTCCTGCTAAAGCAATCGCTGTGGCTGCTCTAGTTTAAACTTTTTTTTTTTTTTTTTTTTTGGTTTTTCGAGACAGGGTTTCTCTGCGTAGCTTTGCGCCTTTCCTGGAGCTCACTTGGTAGCCCAGGCTGGCCTCGAACTCACAGAGATCCGCCTGCCTCTGCCTCCCGAGTGCTGGGATTAAAGGTGTGCGCCACCACTGCCCAGCTAGTTTAAACTGTTAACACAGCAACATGAGGAGAAGCCAGCACAGAGCTACCACCGCAGTCTCCACAGTGCTGGGCATCAAGGCCTCCAGAAGGAGCATCTAATTTAAAAGCATCTCTCCTCCAGCAGGCATCTGCGGTAGTTTGAATGAAAATGGCCCCCAAAAGGAGAGGCACTATTAGGAGGTGTGGCCTTGTCAGAGGAGGTGTGTCACTGTGGGGGTGGGCTTTGTGGTCTCCCATGTTCAAGCTATGCCTAGTGTGGCACTCAGTCTCTTTCTACTGCCTGAGGATCAAGATGTAGGACTCTCAGCTCCTTCTCCAGCACCATGTCTGCCTGCACGCTGCCATGTCCCCACCATGACGGTAATGGACTGAACCTCTGGAACTGTTAGGCAGTCCCAGTGAAATGTTTTCCTTTGTAAGAGTTGCTGTGGTCATGGTGTCTCTTCACAGCAACAGAAACCCAGCTAAGACAGCCCCTATTTCTAAAGGCAGGAAGCAGAGGGGCTTCATATTGAATGGGTTCTAAACTCAGCCAGCACTAGGCTTGCGTGCCAGAGTCTCCTCTCCGTGTGTACAACCCACATGGACTGCTGGACAAACGTAACAAATGGTGGGAGCCTGAGCTTCAAGGAGCTGAGGTAGCCTCAGTGACCCACACTGAGAGCTGCTAAGGGTACCCTGCTTCTAAAATGATGGTGCTACCCCATGGACAGCCACAACAGGAGCTGTCATTCCTTCCTTCTCACAAGGCCTGTGACTGTCAGAAACTGGGAACTTTGTGTAGGGTCAGTCGCCAGCACGCACAGCTCGCAAAGGTGTGTCCCTGGGCGCTGGGGGCCGTGGTGAGCAAGGAAGTCTTGACAAGGCTCCAAAGAGAGGCAATGTGCCAGTGGTCACAGGTGGGTGTCACTCTGCCCCACTGTGCTTGCTTTGGCAGGTACATCTGTCACTTCGAAATAATAGTCACTGTCTACACTTGTGGCTCTTGGGGTCAACCACCCGAGGGAACCAAAGGCGATCTGGTCAGGCCCAGGAAGATTTGCAGACAGGCTCTCTCTGAAAGTCAAGCAGCATAACTTCACCCTGTGCACAGGGCTGCCTAGGCTGGGATCTGCCACCACGAGCTAGATAAGGTAGGTGGCCCAGGATGAGCGATCCAGCTTTCTTTATCTTGTTCATATGGAAAACATGGATGATGGAAAGACTTACTGAATGAAAAAATCATGCTCTTTAATGATTGCATGTGAAACACACACAGGCAAACAAACATATGCATACATATACATACATGCATATACACATACACATATATACATGCATGCACAGTGCTTAGAAGGCTGCTGGCTCGTGAACTAAGCTCAGTATTATATGCAGAAACATGTCTTACACTCCAGGGATCATGTGCTTTCCATTTCCCAGTAAGGGAGATAGGAACTGCAGAGCAGCTTCTCATTCCCAGACCCCCTCTGCACCCTCTGACCTCAGGAACTCATAGGGACTATACAAAGCGCAGGCACAGTCACAGTCACAGAATATTGCAGAGACATTATAAATATGATGACCCAGAAATACGGTCACCATTTCAGAATCTTCTGGGGAGTCCCCATCGAAGGGACACCTGGAACAGGGTGACATTGGTGGAACTGAGGCAAGAGAGGAGCTATAACCTCAGGACACCAAGACCTTGGGAAGGAACCTAAGCAACCATTTTTTTTCTTTCTCTGTTAACTGTGTGCATGCATACGTGCATACGTGTTTGTGTGTTTGTGTGTGTGTGAGTGTGTGTGTGTGTGTGTGTGTGTGTGTGTGTGAACATGTGTTTGTGTGCCGAGATCATAGGTGTTGGACACCCCCTTCCACATGCTTTGAGGAAAGGTTTCCTATTTGCTGCTGTGTAAGCCTGAAAGCTCTGGGGGATTGTCCTGTCTCTCTTTCTCATCACACTCTATGAGTTCTGGAGTTACAGATGTGCCCTATTTGTGTCTAGTTTTACATGTGTTCTGGGGATGTGAACTCGGATACTTATGGTTGAGCAGCAAGCATGTGACCCACGGAGGCATCTCCTCAGCCCATGACCTTCTTTCTTGACATGGGAACAAGATCATTCAGGATGGCCTCTGGTGCTACAGAACTGCCCAAGGATCTTGGCCTTCATGAAGCTTCTTCAATGACACACAGGCTAATCTCATCCACTCAAACCCAGAGGAAGACTGGGAACTTTCGTGCCAAGAAGGGAACCATGGAGAGCTCTGTTTCAGCAGGCTGGACAGTTCCAGCAGGCTGGACAGTTCCAGCAGGGCTGACGGCCTTCATCAGAACCCTCTTTTGTAGAAGCAGAATTGGAAAAGTAAGCAATAAAGGAAACCACATGTATAATGACATCAGGAGAGTGCTCAGCAAAAAGTCATTATCTCCAGAAACTCAAATGCCGTGTAGCACTAACCATCTCCAATCACACTGACTTTGAACCTACCAGGATGAATCCTGCAATTTTGAGTTCTTGATTCACGGGTTACAAAGGCGACGCCGGATTTGTGATTTGAAACCACCCTTTCCTTACACTGTGATTACATCTCAATTTGTACCCAGTTGGCTTGGAGGAGACATGGAAATTAGGGTAATAAGCAGGAGGCTCCTGCCCGGAGCAGCAGAGCCGGGGAACGACTTACTTGTTGAAGATTTTGGCTCTCTTAGCACTTGAAAAATTCTCCAGCTGCAGGGACTCTTGAGTGAGGAAAGCCACGGCCAGGTGAAAATAGTTGTTCCACAGCTGAAAACCAAAAGACCGAGGAGACACTAAGTTGTGGGATAGCTTAACAATGGATCTCAGAAATGCTCTGGGCAGTTATCATCCTGAAATGCTTAAAACAGAGCACTACAAGCCAGCCCTCAGGGTGTGATTCATAACTGAGTGTGAGGCTCAATTCACCAGGGCAAACTCCTCTAATCTCTGCTTGTGCCTCAGTTTCTTCAGCAATAACATGAGGTTGTTAGTATCTACCTGGGTAGGCTCCCTGAAAGGCACGGGATTATGACTTGCAGAAGTAGTGGCTACAGATATGGTGGTGCTGAGCATGCATTGAATGCTGCATGGTTTTAGCTTTGTTAGCATGTGATGGAGCCCCTCTCTGAAGAACAGTATACCCTTGCATGATTTACGACTTTTTATTATACCAAAATTATGCATACACCAGACAATTAGGGAAAACATGTAAAAAGATCAAACCTCCATTTCAAGGATTTATGGACTGTATATGATTTGAAGGATGATCTTTAGAAGACATTGTAGATGCCAGTTTTTCTCATTTACAAACCAGGGATAATATTCAAATGCGATAGCTACAAAGAGTCACATAAAGATAAGACGTTTCCATTTCCAACTCTGAGCTTAATGACCTGTGAAAGGTAGGAATTCAAGAGCATCCCCAGGATTTAAGAATGTATGTGGCCCCCTTTATCTGGCTCTCCCTAGGATATGGCCTTGCCTACAGTGCTGTGGACCATCACAGAATTAGCCCAGGATGCCCTGGTCACCCATCTCAGGATGCGCACAGCTACAGTAGGATGGAAGCTGAGCAGATGTCCCTAATCTCAGAATGCCCAGAGTTTAAGCTAGAGCAAGAAGACTAGCACAGGATGGGAGAAAGACAGACTGCAAAAAGAAAAAAGAAAAAAAAAACGGAAAAAAAAAACCCTCAAATGCTGTAACTTTTCTAAGTTCACAAGTCCAGTAATCCAACTTCTCAGAAGAGAGGTTCAACTAGCTGATTTTAAACTAGGTGCAAGAAGAAATGCACAAAAAGAGCCAGGGCAACTCTTTTCTTTCTTTCTTTCTTTCTTTCTTTCTTTCTTTCTTTCTTTCTTTCTTTCTTTCTTTCTTTCTTTCTTTCTTTCTTTCTTTCTATCTATCTACCTATCCACCCATCCATATTATTATTATTATTTTAGTTTTTTTTTTTTTTAATTGAGCCAGGGTTTCTTTGTGTAACCTTGGCACTGTCCTGGAACTTGCTCTGTAGACCAGGCTCACCTCAAACTTATAGAGAGCCTCCTATCTCTGCTTCCACAGTGCTGAAAACAAAGGCATGCACCACCACCACCGCCTGGCATTTTTTTTTGGGGGGGTGGGGGTAGGTCAATTCTTAAGAGAAAATAAACTTGGAGGTGCAGATTCCGCTGTCTACAGAGCTGAAGTAATGAAGCCATTGTGGTAAGAACACAGGAAACAGAATCCCTACAAAAGCAGGTTTGCAGTTTAGCCACGGGCAGCATGCAAACTCACTGGAGACAGAAAAACCCAATCATGAAAGTGGGGAGAATGAAGAGAGACCCTGATCCTAACGCTAGCTACAGAAATCTTAGGTGGATTAGTAACTGGAAAGGAAAAAATCAATCCATTAAGCAGAACTCTGAAGGTAATTGCTGATATTAACTACATTGCAGATAACTCAATCGACAACATTAAGGCCATTGAAGATTTACTGCACTAAACCTAAGACCACATAATCACAAGAGAAATGCCAGGTCTGACTACAGAAAAGTTAAATATTTTTATATCATAAACTTGAAACCATGAATAGGATAGAGTCCCAACTAAATTAAAAATACTAACAACCAACACAAGCAAAAGAAATGGCCAGAGAGTTCACAGCAAAAATCCCCACAACTGATAAATATGCTTAGCTTGACTGGTCATAGAAATGTATCAACCAGAAAAATGCATATAAACAAGAATCCAAAATTCTAAAGAAAGGCTGCAAAGAGTTGCTTCCTTCAAAAGAGGCTAGTGGGGATGTTCTGGTTAGCTCAGTGGGTCATGAGACAAAACATAAAGACAGGAAGGTAAGAAAGACACTTGTAATGTGGAAGGCAGGTTGACAGAGGTGGGAGGGAGCTAGGAGAAGATGGGGTTGATGAGAGAGAGGAACGAGAATGGACTCCATCCATGGATGAAATTTTTTAAGAAGATGATTTAAAAAGTTTTATAAACACACACACACACACACACACACACACACACACACACACACACACACACACGGCCAGTGAAGGTGCTACTGCTAAAACATTTTTAGGAGGGCATTTCGACACTGTCCATCAAGTTTAAATGTTCATCCTGTTTGCCAGCAATCAGCCTTTCCTAGGGGGTGCATGCACTGACATCATGGAAGCCTGGCTCAGGACAGTGAGAAGCAGAAACTCTGGACCATTTTGCAGGGGCAGCTGAGTAAGTGAAGGCATGTTCATACTGTGGAGTAGGCCAAGACTGTAAAACACTCGGCATGAGCCAATGCATGATAAAGGCAGGATGAAATCCTGCATCAGCCCACATAAATGCATCTGGTGTCAGGAAGAGGGCAGAGGGGTTAGTTATAAGTGACTCCTGCAGAGCGGGAATGTTGCAAAGAGTAGAGGAAATATTTCCTAACAACTCATTCACCGCATGTGAATCTTTGTTTATGACATCTGAAAACAAGCGTCAAGCAGAGAAAAACAATAAAAAAGTGAAAAAGAAAAAGAAAATGAAAGTAACGTTGCTAGGGCTGAGGATGTGGCTTTGTTGGTGGAGGGCCTAGTTATCGTGCACATGCCCAGCACCCCTCCCTCCACACACACTTAGGCAGGGCGCATACAGGAGAGGTATTTGTGAAACAGGAGCACTCACTATGGACACTACAGGTGGCACAAAGCCAAGTCTGAGAGTCTGAGGGGGAGAGAGTTTCAGAAGCAATTAGCTCAGTGAAGCACACCCGATTCTCCTCCACTGAACCCTTCATCCTGTCTTAGGACGATTTGAGACAAGGCTGGCAGCCAGGCATAGTGGCACTCGGTGGCCTGCCTGCCTCCTGCCAGGAGAGTCCCTCCTTGCCACTCTGATTCAGTACTTTCTCTTGGAAACAACTCTATTTCCTAACTTGCTAAATGGAGCAAATACAATGGGAGCGTAACTTTCACTCCTCGGGTTCCATTTCCACACCCCCCGATGAGAGGTCCATTAGGATCCAGGGATTAGAGATAGAGATGGACTGGAGCTGACCAGCCGTTTGTTTTAACATGATTCTCTCACAAAGGGGCTGTCTACCTCCTTTTACCTGCAGCTCAAAGTTGGCTTGATCCAGAAATTTCTTGTTCAGCATATCTGCATACTGATTAATTGCTCGCAGGAAGACTCTGAAAGATCAAGAGAAAATGGCATAATTACATACTTAGGCTTTGGCACCTTTGTAGGTTTGGCATTTCAATTAGGATTCCAGACTGTCGAGAATATGAAGTCTCCAAGTCCTGTGTGAAGTTGGGAGGTTTTGCCAGTGAAAAACTCTCAGAATGATATGCAGATGTTGTCCAAATTAATGCAGAAAATTAGCACGTATAGAATGAAAGAAACAGACCAAAATAAGAGCACCTGAAAGTAACATTTAAAACGTATCACAAAAATACCCCACCTTTCAAAAAAGGAAGGAAAGGTGTAAATAAAATCCTTCCCTGAAGTTACAAATGTCTTACCGCTTCATAATCAAATCTTCTAGTTAGTTGGCCTTGGGTTTGAAAGCACTCTTCGTGTGTAAGCCATTAGGTTTAGCACGATTTGGTACAATGTTACTGTACGTGGAGGTACAGCCACTATCAGTATCATCTGTCTTTTATCTAATTTCAATCATTATTCTCTTAATAAAAGAAAATTCAAAAGGCTTTAGTAGATAAGAAAGTGACCTGGCAAAGATTTTAGAGGCATGGGATCCTTTGATTGGATGATAGGTATAAGGGTGTGTGTGGTGTGGGTACAGAGAGGCCAGGTGAGGGCACCGGATGTCTGGCTCTCTAATTGTGCCTTATCCCCTCACACAGAGAATAAGTCTTTGACTGAACCTGGAGCTAGGATGGTGGCTGGTAAGCCCCGAGGAGCCTCCGGTAGCCTCTGTCCACTGAGAGCGGAGGTAACCAGTGCACACACCATCCCTAGCTTTTTACACAGGTGAGAGATCTGAACCCAGGTGTAAATACTTGTACAGCAAGGGCTGGACCCCACTGAGCCATCTCCCCAGCCCCAACAATGCCCAATTTCCAGCACATTTCTCAACACCTTGACTTCTATTTTTCTATGATAAAGTGTGCAATGTGGGCTGTCAGTGAGGACTCTGGAGTACTGTCTGTCCTCAGCTTGTTCACTGGTAGACTTGTTTTATAACCCTTGGGAGCATTGACAACAGAAAAGCTTAGTCCAGCTACTTCTTTGTAAATGGCATTCTCCCTTTGCACAAAGCAAGGATGCATGAGGAATTAGCATTAGGTCACAGATAATAAACTTAATTACCTCTCCTCATTTAGACAGCAGGAAGCAGCTACAATGTGAGGGAATCTGGGTTACTTGAAATCCCCATTCTCTGACAGCACTATCTCTTTAACTAAGCATGCTTGCAGAAGCAGCTCCCTCGGTCCTGCCACCACAGAGTTCACTATAGATTAGTGGTTTTAGGAGTACGGGGGAGGGGGGGAAGGGAGGAGGGGAGAAAAGAAAGGACACTCCACTGGGGCTTCAAGGGGCCTCTGGCAGTGTCCTTTCCACGATATTTCTTGTCACCCTTTTTTTAAAATTTTATAATTAATTTTACATATCAGCCACGGATTTCCCTGTTCTCCCTCCTCCCACCCATCCCCGACCTCCCCCCAATTCACCCTCCATTCCCACCTCCTCCAAGGCAAGGACTCCCCTGGGGATTCAGCTCAGCCTGGTAGATTCAGTTGAGGCAGGTCCAGTCCCCTCCTCCCTTCACCTAGGCTGAGCAAAGTGTCCTAGCATAGGCCCTAGGTTCCAAAAAGTCAGGTCATGCACTAAGGACAGGTCCTGGTCCCACTGCCTGGGGGCCTCCTAAGTAGCGACTGTCTCACTTATCCAGAGGGCCTGATCCAGTTCCATGGGGGCTCCTCAGCAATTGGTTCACAGTTCATGTGTTTCTGCTAGTATGACTATTTGTCTCTGTGTTTTTTCCAATCATGGTCTTGATATCTCTTGCTCATATAATCCCTCCCATCTCTCACTGATTCTCACTCTCTTGAATGCAGCACTGTGAGTCAGGAGCTGCAAGCATCATTCCCTCAGAAAGCCAAACAGCAGGGTGGAGGACCCACACAGGCGTGCCGCATGGCCCCTGGCGGAGCGTGCTATCTCAGTCACTAAAGAAACAGTTATCTGTATTCTTTCCTGGAGACATGAAGACATAACCAGATTGGAAGAATGGGCTTTTTTAAGTGTCTTATAATGGAGGACCATGGGGATCACTGCCTTGTCCATTAACCAAGAACCCAGACTTGGCAGCAGCATCCATTGTCCAGGAGATTGCAAATCTAGGATGCCCAATTACGTTTGAGATATAGCTCTTGGTGGTGAACTCTGTTAAGTGACTTAGTTATTGCATTAAAGCTGAATGCAGGGTATTTGGAGATCCTGATGGACTACTACATGGAGCACAGAACTAAGGGCATTCCTTGTGTAGGTATATAAGAAGCCCGGTGATGCTTGCTAGCCTCTAGTCTTGGGCTGGTACCTATCACACCAGGCTCAGCCCTCAGAAGTACAACATGGGCCAAAAGAAGATGATCTCCTTATATACCCAAGTCTTGGCCTTTGTGTTCAGACGGGGGCCACATTCATTGTACAATTACAGAATCCACAGACCCTGCCTCAAGCCTCCCTGGAACACAATTTCCTGTTCTCACAAAAATGGGCTTGCATCAAGTCCAAGAACTCCAAGCTTATATAGCCGCAATAACTTTTCTATTTTTTTCCTTCAGCTTTTGTGGACATTCCCCAGAGTACCTTACAACCCTTAAGAGCTGTAAGTTGCTGTCCCCAACCCTTGATGACAATAATGATAGTTTTAGCACAACATGGATTATTATTACAGGGTAATTATTTTGCCTCTAGACAACACCCCAACAGTTGCAATATGCTACTTCTAATTAAGCTCTGGAACAGTTTCAGCTAGTTAAATAAAGATATTTCTCAATTGCCCCCCCCCCACCTACCCTTTAAAGAAAAAGAAACCATGTCAGGCTGAAACAATATGAAGGCTGAACACAAACTTTTTTAATGAACTGTCAGCTGAGAAAGAGCAGTGCTGAAAGATAGATTCTATAATTTAGATTCCCTATAAATTTTTTAAAGAGCCAGGACAAAACTCCAAATAACACAGAATGCAAGTTGCATGAAGAAAACCAGGGGAATGATCAAATAAACACTACAATTAATGCTGTAAACAAGATACAATGGAATACGGGCTCAGTGCAGCAGGATAGCGCGACCTGCACAGACCCACCAGGGACGTGTGTAAATAATACCCGACAGTTCACAGTGATGGCATGAAAAGGCTGCTATGCCCCAAGTCTTCCTGAAATAAACCAATTAGCTAACTAGGCAAAAGGAAACATAAGCAGTGGCTATTTTTGGTAGGATGACCTATTAGGCACTGTAATCCTATGTTGTTTCTAATAAATCTCAAACTAAGAAGCATAAATGCACAAAATATATTAGAAGCTTTTGCATAGCACTTGCTTTGGGGCATAGAGGGGTGTGAAGAGGATCCCAAGTTGTTCAACTAGACAGATTCATGATGCCTTATTAGACTATATAGAATAAAGGCTTTCTTCCAAGTGTGCCCAACCCAGCAAGATCTCAATTGGGTTTGAGAGGAAGTGACCATAGGATAGGTGGACAGGTGAGTAGCCTGAGGGGGGGTTGCCTTTACACACTGGTGATTCTCTCTCTGCTCTACACTGCTGGAGTGGACTTAGAAGAAGAATCAGAAAAAGAAACACTCCCCTCTCTGACAATGGGTAAATGGTAGGGATTCAAATACATGGGTTTTGTCTGCTTATGGGGGTTAGTTGGACAGGTGGATAGATGAATAGAAAGGTGGATAGATGTATGAGTGGGTGGGCCCATGGGGAAAAGAAAGAATAGGTAGGTGGGTGTACGATGCGTGGGTAAATGGTAAACGAGTGGGTGCTGGACAGATAAGCAAGTCTATGGATGGATACGTGAGTGGGTGAGCAGTGGGGTGGATGGATAAATGGACAGGTAGGTAGGTAGATAAGTAGATGAGTGGATGATGAGTGGGTAAGTAGTGAATGGGCAGGTGGATGAATAAATGGGTAGACAGATAGGTGGGTTGATGGCAAATGAATGGATAAGATGGCCTAGAAGATCAAACCGACTCATATCAGAGGCTCAAGTATTTGGCATTTTCTCTCTGTGCCTGGAGGCCCTGCTTTCTAAGTTGACTTTCTATGGCAGGGTTTAATCATTTTCATTTTTGTTACCCAGGTTTCTGATGAGGCTTGGCAGCTGTAGCTGGGCATTATTCCCTTTTCTTCCTCTTCAACTCCAGAGCTCATTCCGTTACTCTCCTTATCTCTGGCTCATTTCTTGATGAAAAGAATCTTGCCTTTTCCACATCAAGAACCTCCAAGGCATCTCAGTGGATCCCTTGCCAGCATGTATATTCTGAAAGGCTCTGTTCCAAGGAACCATATGTTTGCAAGCACAGTAAGAGATGTCTTTAAGTCAAGGTGAATGTTAGGAAGCATCACCAATCCAAACAAAATCCTCCATCCCTCAGCTTGCTCCAGGACATATCAGTAGAGGCCAGGCACAATGTAAAAAATATGAGAATGATGCTTGCAGGGAAGACGTACCAGAACAGCCAAGTGTTCTATTCGTGCAGAAGAGCTAGAGGCTCAGTAGGGGAAAACCGTCAATCATTAGGCAAACAGATCAAGCTCTGTCTTGTTTAGAGCCTGGGCAGTGGTAACTTCTAAACACCTAGCTAATGGTATAAACGTTCAAATGCATTCATAGATGCTCTCCCAAATGATTCAAATGATTAAGAAAAGGGTAAGCTTGCATTTAAATAGAGCTCTTTCCAATCATTTTTAATCTATGGAAGGATTTATTTATAATCTAAAACTTTGGGAGATAAAACCCTACACAGAGATAAATAATACAAAGAGAATCAGAGGCAAATCATGTCATCCTAAAAAGATTAAAAAATGTCATCAGGTCGAGAGCCTGCAAGTTTTATTTTCAAAAACCCAGTAGAAAGAAAATAATCTCCAGGTACTTCGTAAGCTAGTCGTGTATCTAGGAATTCAGGCTACCACACTCAAAGCTGTTACAGTATAATCTGTACACATTATGTGTGTATGTGGGTGTGCACATACATAGCATGTGTGTAGAGGTCAGAGGATAAAGTAGGGTGTCTTTCCTCAATTGTTTTCTACCTTTTGTTTGAGATAGAGAACTCTCATTGGTTGGAACCTCACCATGTATGCCAGGCTAGTTGGCCTGTGAGCTTTTAGATATCTGTCTGTCTCTACTACTGGGATTACATACAGTGGCACAACACAGCTCTTCTTACATGGGTTTTGGGGATCCAAATGCAGGCCCGCATACTTACAACAGAAGAGATGTACTGATTGAGCTACCTCCCTATCTCACATTACACAGTTTTTTTTTTAATTGTGCCAATGAAAAGAAGAAGTAATCCCCAAGCCAATATAATTCAACTAACCAAACAACAAAGGAGGCTTCTCTGACAAGCTCTTCTATCGGAGGCAGTCATTGCTGGGGGCTTTCTAGTAGAAACAATGCTCAATTCTATCCTGTCAATCTCAACTAAGTTTAATTGTAGTTGACACATTTACACATTTGTACAGTTAAAGTCTTAATCGAATTGTATTTACATATCTGTCAATCAGTGCTTTCCTCTGCATATAAACATTTAGCTATGCACCAAGTAGCTAACATCACAAAGACACAAGGAAGATATAAGGTGACAGATATATTAATAAGGATGATTTAACCATTCCACAAGATGTACATATGCCACCAGAACACTCTACACCCTGTGAATATATGAAACAACTGCCAATTAAAATTAATTTCAAAAGGAAATGTTACATCAACTAAAGAGGCAATTTAAGCGTCTCAGTGGTTTATGAGAACACCAGTCCTTTGGAACTTTCAATCTACAAAGTTTGCCTAGTTCAAGATTTTGAGACTGAAAGTGAAGAAGAGACATCACTACATGTCCCACAGTCATCGAACACTGTCATCTCCTGCATGCTATGATGGTTACCCCTTGGTTAACTTTGTTGGCTCTGGAAGCTCTTGAGACTCACTTTGGGTTGGTCTGTGAAGGCATTTCTAGGAAGGGTTAACTGAGGGGGAAGACCTGCCCTAGAGTGAGTGGCATCTTCCAGAGGCAGCCCATCTACAAAGTGGTCCTAGGGCAAAGCGGTGCTGTTGTCATCCTTTGCTGACTTGGGAGCCCAGCTTCTCAAGCCTTCTAATATGGACTAAAACCCAGCAGCTCTCCAGGAGTTTTCCAGGCCTTCAGTATCAGATTGGGACCACTGAGGCATCTAGTTACTGGATTCTCAACTTCTCCAGTAGGTAAATAGCCAATGTTGAATTACCTAGTTCATATCATCTAAGTCAATCTAATAAATCCCCTTTGTATATATATTCACTACATTGGTTCTGTTCTTCTAGAGAACCCTGGCTAATAGGACACACTACAAAATCTTAAGTTGTACTCATGATTATGACTATGCTCAAATGTCTTGGTGGATGCACCTACCAGAGGTGTTTGCTGAGTTCCAAGCCTCCCACCATGAAGTTTGTAGAGAACTTTCCAGTGTTCTGGACTTTCTGCCTTAGTGCTTATCATGACCTTTACAAACATGGTCAGGGTCAGGAGATTCTTCTGCTCTAGTAAGAGATCATCTGGAAAAGGCTGCCTACTGGGATAAGGCAGGTGATATATGGGGCACTAAAAGTAACCCAGCCACACTCAACTGAGAAAGGAACTTAACAATTGGAAAGTCATCAGAAGCCAGTTTAATTACAAGGACTGGCTCTAAAATGACTATGGTGCCACAGCTTCAGACATCTCTATCATCTGTGTTACGCAGTGATTGCTGCTACAAAAACTCAAAACTAGATGCCTCATCACTAAAGAGGGGAAAAAAATATGGAGGATGGTGCAAAGCCTCCGGGAAATGCAAAGTCAGTTTCAAAATTGTGAGGCTGAGGGTTTTCCTAATTTCTTCCCCAAACTCACTTTAACTTACATAATTAGATTGCACAGTTCAATATGAGGGCATTTAAACACTTCTGGCATCAAAACAAGTCGCTTTGTGGGGGAAAAACTGCATCCTTTACTAAAATGTTTTGCCCAAAGTGGGTAGAAAAAAACAAAACAAAACAAGAAACAAATTAGAAGTGACAGATCCCATCCCAGCAGGACAATGAGTCAAATGCAGGAGCTGGAAACGTGCCTTCAAAGAATTTCTGCAGAATTCAGGGATGCTGGGGGAAAAAAAGAGGTAAGCTAAGGAGAAGTGACGAAGGAAAGGCAAAGAACATCACTTCAATTAAACGGGAAGGGGAGGCAGCAAATGCTGAATGTCGGCAAGTCAGTTCTGCTGCCCAGTCCCCAGCTTGGCAGAGCAGCTTTCCTGTCAAGTCAGTGACCAACTGGGGTCAGTGGCTCCCTCTTGTATGACCAAGGGCCTGGCTATCCAACATTGCCTCAGCAAAACTGTGTGGGAAGACCAATGTCAGCAGAGAGCCAGCTCCATCGAGATTATCGTTAACTACGAATGTGGGGTAGAATCATGCTTGCAGGTGGACAATGGAGGTAGGATGGGGTCCAAGGACTTGAATGCAGGGAAGGGTCATGGGTAGTTGGGAGTTCCAAAACCTAAAGCCTCTGTCACCACCATTTCATGTCTGTGCTGTCTGTGCAACTCTTGCGACAGTTCCCCAAGATTTCTTCATTTCTTTTTTAAATCAATAAAGACTTAAACATCCATCAAGCTCTTAACTAAAATCCTAATTGCCCTAATGTTTGTTTTTTGTTTTTTGTTCTTTGTTTTTCCTGCTGGCCAGTGCTGGTAGAAGGCAGGGCTGAGTTGCAGACAGGAATACAGAGAATTTTCTGGCAGTTCCTGCCCTGGACCTAGGTTTTGTGGTCCTCACTGCAAGGTCTCCAGGAGCTCAGATAGCTGGGCTCTCACCCTCTAGTCCTGTTCCTGCTAAAGGAGCAGGGCAGGATTCATGCCCAGCCCTACCTTCCACTGAAACATACTCCCCCTCAAGGAATCATGAGGGCTGAAGGGGCCATGCCAGGTGGCTGCCTCCTGCCTGGATCTCATGTTCCCTCAACACCTGACCACTCCGCTTCCTGCTGCTCTGTTGTTCCAGGTGCCCTCTCTGTTACAGGCACTGCTGTTAGCCTCATACAAATTACATTATTTAATGAGTTTAGGAGTTATGGGGTATAAATTATCTGATACTTTACACACACACAAATTGAGGCTAAGGGAGGCAGAAGACCTACCTGAAAGAGGTAGGTCCAGTCTTGGGTTGAACTCCAATGACCTCACACTGCTTTCCTTAGAACACAAACAGGGTAGCCAGCAGGACCCAGGTCAATGCCTGCACCTACTTGCCTTTCACAATGTAGTAACGATAGCTTCCAACAGAAACCTAAGCAGACAGTCCAACATGAGCCCCTCCTCAGGCTTCCAAAATGATTAGACTCTGCCTATGGCTGCTTCCTACACCTCCATCCCTTATTTCTCCCACATTGTTTTTTTTATATTTTTATCTCCAGCAAAAATGGACTAGAAAGTACAGAGCTACTAGGTGCTCTGTGATGCCCCTCTCCCAAACATGTCCAGCCTCCTCTAGTAATCTCCTTAGCTGAGTGTGGTGCGTTTTGACAATCTGAACTACATCAACTTCTGAATGCCAGTTCTCACCCAGAGTCCATGGTTTACATTCCTGCCCACTCCTTGTGCTGTGTGTTCTGTAGTTCACTAATGTATAGCAGATACCCCCCCATATGACAGTATCATAAAAAGCATGCCCACTGCCCCCAAGAAATTCTGTGATCCACCTTACTCATCTCTCTTCTCTCATCCCTGCCTGGCAGCCATCAATCTAATTATTTTCTGCATCATTCTCTCAAGTCAAGGGAGAAAGGGTTTCTTCTGACTTACAGTTCAAAGGTGCAGTTCATCATGGTAGGGAAGTCAGGGCAGCAGGAGCCTGAAGCACCTGGTCCCATCACATTCAGAGTCAGTCAGGAATCATAGAGGAATGAATGTATGCTGCAGCTCAGCTCCTTTTCTCTACAGGCCAGCATTTCAGCCAGGGGATGGTGCTAACCACAGGGACAGATCTTCCCACCTTAATTAATGCAGTAAAGATAAGATAATCCCCCACAGGCATGTCCAGAGGTCCAAGTCCCAAGTGATACTAAAGTCTCTCAATTTGATAATTAATACTAACTATTAATCTAGGTATACGTGTGTTTACTCTTTTAAAAAACAGTGCAATATGAATAACATATGTTTGATCATCTTAGTGAGTTTAAGGCACGCATTTCAGCAACACTGAACACACATACATCACTCTAAGCCATCATCGCTGTCTATCTGCAGAGCTTATCTTACAGGTGTGAAGCCTCAGCCATTAAACAGTGATTCCCTACTGTATCCATCTCCTTGTCTTTGGTAACTGCCTTTCCACTGTCTATGAATTTGACAGCTCTCAGTACCGAATACGAGTGAAATCATAAAGAATTTATATTCCAGTGAGTGGTTTTCTTCACAAGCAAAACACCCTCAAGGTTTATTTTTGTTGGTTTGGGTGTCACATCCCTTACTCTTAAGGCTGAATAATACTTTACTGTAAAAGTCATATCGTGTTTGTTGCTGACCTGCTGATTGGACAGGAGTTGTTCTCAGCTTTTGACTCTGTATAGTTATGAAGCTCAGTGTAAAAGCATCTGATTTCAATGCCTTTGGGGGTCTACCTGGAAATGGCACTGGCCACTGTAGTGATGATACCATTACAGGCTTTCAAGGAACTACCATGCTATTTTACATGGTGGTTGCATGCACTATTTTATGTCTCTATTAACAGTACATTAATCCCAGCACTTGGGAGGCAGAGACAGGTGAGTTCGAGGCCAACCTGATCTACAAATTGAGTTCTAGGACAGTCAGTGCTTTTACACAGAGAAACCCTATCTTGAAAACTAAAAAAAGAGAGTTCTAACATCTCTAAGTCCTCATCAAGGCTTGCTTTCCCTTCTGAAATTCTGATAGTGCTATCTTAAGATACCACCTGAGAAGAGAAGCAGTATAAAATTTTATGAGAACACAGCCATGCCTACTCATTAGAGATGATCCATGGCTGTCTGCCCACCATAAATAGACTATGGCAATGGGTGTGGGTGGGGTGGAATAAAAAAATGCTGGCCAAGGAGTACATAATGAGTTAGGTAGAAAGAATAGATGCCAAGAGATCTATGTACAGCAGGTGCCTACGGATAAATGTGTTCATGGAAAACTATGAAGAAAGTGGCTATTAAATGCCTAGCCACAAAAAAGGCACTAATGTGGGTTAATTCATCTGTGAATTCATCTGTGAATCTACAACCCATAGATATTTCAAAACAATTGTGTTGCATAGGATCAAAAAAATGCACTGTTATTCCTCAAATAAATAATAAAAATCCCGAGGGCACAAGCTGCCTCTCTCTCCAATCATCTCCTTCTTCTCACTCTCCTGGGTCTCCCACCCGTGCCCAGGCAACTTCACAGTAAATGTTGTATTTAGTGACAGACTGAGTAGTGAGGCAAATGTGATCCTCCAGTGAACAGTGGGAAGCGGGGCCGTCTCTAGTGAGGGTGGAGACAGCGAAGAGAGTGCATGATTTGATTCTAAGAATCAATTATGGTAAAAAAAGAAAGAAGGGTCCTGGCTGCCCCATCGAGTCCCTTTACCAACACCCAGTGCCTTCACCCCTCCCCTCTCAGGCTGCTCCAGTGGTTCCCCTCATCTCCCAGTTGGATGGTTAAAGGACCATGATGTTAGATGATGGAAGATGGACTGGCTGGAGGCAGAGGCAGGATGGACGGGGGAGCAGTAATTCTTCAGGCTTAGATACAAGCCCACAGATCTTGTTAGGGTGTGGGTAGCATCCTGACCCACACCGGAGTCTTTTCTGATTTCCAGATACACATGAACGTGGGAGGGTTGGAACAGAGAGTTAGGAGTTAAGAGTTTAAGGAGATGAAATGTTTGGGGACTAAATAGCAATGTTGGCGGCACAACTCTGCAGATGTAATTAATGCCACTGAACTGCACACCTGAAAACAGGAGAAAGGCAAAATTTTATGGCATATATATTTTAAAATAATAAAGAAGAAAAACAGGAGAGGGAAAGGAAATGGCATTTTCTAGAAACTGCAGTAGCAGGAGTCAGGATTTTCCTCCATCATCACTGTGACTCTGTTCCATGCTTTAAAATAAAATAAAATAAAATAAAATAAAATAAAATAAAATAAAATAAAATAAAATAAAAAAATCTCTAACCTAAACAAACCAAGCAACCTGGGAATAAGAATGTGTGTCTTTCACTCTCCAAGCCCCAGGCTGTTCAGGTCCAGGAGTCTGAGGGGCATTGATAACCAGGCATAAACAAAGACAGCACCAGAAACCTAACAAGGATAACAACCACAAGCCTTGGGCCCTGGGGTGCCTGTCACAGAGCTTGGGAGAGGGGTCAGCCACATGCCTTGAGGTGCACTGGATCTTATCCCCCCCAGCAGGCAGCAGGGGATCCTGTACAGAATCAAGTCTAGTACAGATAAATGCACCTTGTGAGGACCCCGGGGGTCTGCTGTAAAGTTGAAGGTGGAAATTCTTTAGAGAAGCCGGCAGAACAAAGGAGACAGAACCTTTCAAGTCAGCTCCTGCTCTCCCGGACCAGCTCTGCCTAGGACTTGTCCTGGTGCATCTGCAACACTTGCTTAAGGGCACTTTAATCATTTAGCAAGCTAATGTAACTTGCTCCAGGCTCCTTTGCCACGGGCTAAAAACTGGGACAAGATTCTTTGGCCACTCCAGGGGCCTAGGTGCCTGAGAGCATTCTGCAAGCAGCTACCTGGCACTTGGCATTTTCTACATTTCCCTCATCCTCACTGGAGTGTGGCTAATTCTTCTCACTACCAGCTTTGTTTCCCAAGAACAGTGGCCTGCTGGGTCTCTGTGTGAGAGGAACCTGGAGGGTATAGGAGGTAGAGGAGGAAGGTGGGGAAAGAGAAACTTCCATACTTCATAGTATTATATAGACACGCCTGCACTCCGTATTGCAGAAAAGAACGGAAGGCTACTTTGTTAATAGCTTAGTGCTTTATAGTGCTAAGCTATTCGTTTGTTCTGAGTTAACCCCGTCGCACCCACCTCCGAGGCCTAGAGGAGTCCAAGGTCAACATCAGCCTACTCTCACTAGGCTTGGGAATTCAAGAGCTGCCAGATTCCAGACATTTAAGGAACAAGGAAAGAGCAGGAGGGGTGATGACAGAGAAGCATGGACACCTCAGGTCTCAGAAAGGTGGCTCCCCGCCTGGGCTACTTCTGTCGTTAGTCTGACAAAAAGGCTTGACAAAGCAACGCACAGATGGAAGGGCTGCTTTGGGCTCACTCTTTGAGGCTAAGACACAGTCTGTCACAGAGGGGAAGTCACAGAGACAGGAGCTTGAGGCGGCAGGTCACATCACACCCATAGTCCTGAAGAAGAAAGGCAGAGGAACGCTGTTGCTCCGCCCATTTTCCTCTCTGTCTCTAGTCTAGGACCCCAGAGCATCAAAGAGTGTCCTCCCACACTGAGGGTGAGCCTTCCAACCTGAATTAACTCATTCTGGAAACACCCTCGAAGACCTCCCCAGAGGTGCGTTTCCATGGTGATTCTACACCCAGTGAAGCTGACAATGAAGATCAGCCATCACACCACCTGACCAGAGAGGGCAAGACTGAGCTCTGGAGTGACTAACCGCAAAACTGCTGTCAGGATGCTTTCCTCAACCGTTCCTCCACTTTAGTTTTGGAGATGGGGTTCTCTCACTGAACCCAGAGCTTGCTGTATCAGGTAAGATGGCTGGCTAGTGGGCTCCTGGATCCCACTGTCTCTGCCTCCATGCCTGATTTTTATGTGGCTGCTGGTTATCCAAACCCAAAGTCCTTACGTTTGTGCCGCAGGCACTTTCCTCACTGAGCTGGCTCCCAAGCCCCTAAGCTGCTTGTTTCAAGGTCTGCTAATTAGTGATCTTAACATGGAAAGTCCCCTTTCAATGCAAGGACCATCGCTGGCCTAACAATGTATGTTATTTATGGTTCTGCCCATACGGAGGTGGTGGTGGATTGCCCCAGGGCAAGGGTCCTTGTGGTCATGTTGAAACTCTGCTGACCACGGTAGACT
This sequence comes from Peromyscus maniculatus bairdii, assembly GCF_049852395.1. Taxonomy (NCBI): domain Eukaryota; kingdom Metazoa; phylum Chordata; class Mammalia; order Rodentia; family Cricetidae; genus Peromyscus; species Peromyscus maniculatus. The sequence continues at coordinate 145,509,814 of NC_134852.1, read as the reverse complement.
TGCTCTTTTCGGCCCTGGTCACAACAGAGCCACGGAGCTCAAGGCCAGATGCGTTTTATAAGTCCTGCTGGTGTTGTCCTGCATCCTGGAACTCAGGCAGAGAGAGGTTCTCCTTTCTTGACCCCAGTGCCGACATGAGTCTTTGAGGGAAAGTGGAGGAGAGGCCAGAAAGAGAGAGCAAGAAATACTAATGTGTACCAGGCTCGAGAGAAGGGACTGACCCTTCCAGAAGCTGTTGTTCCACCATCCTCTGAGTGACACTTCTTATTACCAGGCATAACCTTATTTGAAGCCTGTGAGGCCATCTCATTCCAAGCTCATTTGCTGGCTGGATTCAGTGTAGCAGCCTAGACCATGAGAGCTCAGGCATTGAATTATGATTTTGTTTTCCTTGCAGTAAAAAAAAAAAAAAAAAAAAAGTGCATCCCCCAAAAAAGTTGTTTGTATTTATATAATTGCTCAGTCACAAGACAGGGATCAGCCTTCCTTCTTTCAGAGTGTGGTGTGATCTAGTTGAGTCAAAGCACTCTGTGCTGTGCATGTTACAACCCTAAGCAGACAGGAAGCTGGATAGAATCATGTCTCTGAGGTCCTCACACTACAGCCCACAGATTAAGCCCACCATCTGCTTATACCTGTAAACAAAATTTTATTGGCATAGAGTAAGCCTGTACAGAGCTGAAAATGTGCTCTATCATTTGAAACAGAGTTTTATGTAGCCTAGGCCAGTCTGAAACCCTTATATAGCAGAAGATGACCTTGAACCCCTGATGGTCTTGCCTTTACTTCCTGAGTGCTGGGATGAGAGATGGATACTGAAGTGTGCTCAGGCTCTAGTCTGGGGCTTTATGCCTGCCCAACAAACACTCTATCAGTTGGACTACTATATCCTTAGCCCTATGGTCTACCAACGATTTAACAAATTCATTTAGCAATTCATTTAACAAATTAAAGGAGAAGACATAGCCATTGATCCCAAACCCAAGATCACCTTCCGGTACTTACCCCAGTAAACTCACGAATCCATCCCCATTTCCAGATGAAAATCTGCTATCTCTTACTATTAAGGCCACTTGACCCTGCTTCATCTATCCCAGACATAGTCTTCTCATCCATGGAACAAAGCTACCAAATGACCTTGACCTTCTGTCTCATGAACAACCAGTCCTGAGATTTGGAAAATGGATTCCAGTCTTGCTTAGGGCTGAAAGTCAAGTCAATGTGACAGTTAGATGAACAGCTTGAGATGTAACCCTGAGTATCTCCGTGAACCAGCAAGCTATGAGTGCCCTGACCATGGTCCTTTACTTCTTTATCTGTCAAATGGGTCCCAAGTAGCAACAAAAAGTAAGTTAAAAGTGTGTCCAGTACCTAAAACAATGCACTGCACATAGACCAAACTGTAAGTGTGAGGAGCTGGGTGAATTGCTTCCACACAAACAATTCAACAGAAAGTGCTAGTTTAGAGCCATGGCATATTAGTGAGTTGGCCAATGACCTTTAACTAGAAAAGTACATTCTAAAATGAGTGGCCTGGGAAGTGCTTTGGTTCTATTTCCTCCACTAAAAGCTGAAATGAGAGCATGATGTTAGAAATTATTTTATGAACTTTGAGTACAATTGATTATAAAAATAGCCATCCTTATTGAAATTGATGCTATGTGAATTATGTGGACACCCTTAGATGTTTTGGAAATTCTCCAGGCTTCTGTGGGAATAGGTTATGAGGATCTAAAGAACTCAGTGTCTGGGGGTGGTACCCAAAATCTGATCACATACTCTAGCATCAAGCCATGGGTCTGGAGGACTCAGCTGGCCTGATGATGACCATCAGTTGAAATCAATCTTGCATCTGGCATATTTTCTCACCTGCCTGGAATGAGTTCCTTTGTAAGGCACAGAAGAGCAGCCACCATGACAGAAGGAGCTTTGGGAAGCCCAAAGACACTGCATATGTATAGAGATATTCAGCTGACTTTGGCCAGAGAACATCCTCCATGCCTGGTAGAAAAATAATGAGGACACAGCTCAGTAGCACCACTTTTGAAGATGAGCAGCTTGGGGCTGGGGAGATGGCTTGGCAAGTAAAGTGCTGACCATGCAGTATGAGGACCAGAATTCAGATCCAAGCACCCATGCAAACCTGGGTGGGTCTGGTGGACCATCCGTAAGGCCAGGATGGGGGAGGTAGAGACCACATCTCTGGAGCAACCCAAGTAGCCAGACTAGTTAAATTGGGGTTGAACCAGAGACCCCACTTCAATATGTAAGGTAGAGAATGATTAAGAAAGACACTCAAAGTCAACCTCAAGCCTCCACATGCACTCACACACATGTGCATCTACACACTCAAACATGCATATACACACATACATACACAGATAGGCACCTCACAGTATCTTAGCAGATACCACATGTATGTTTCAGCTCTTTGTCACTGTAACAACATATAACTGAGAGAAATTATTTCAATGCAAGATTACTGGTGGGTTCCAATTCAAAAGCATATTGGAAAGGCATGCACAACATGACAGAAAGCCACTCACTTCATGGTGGCCAGGAGGCAAAGAGAAATCTAGGAAAGGGCCAAGTGCAGGATAAACCCTTCAAAGGCACCTCTACAGTGACCTACTTTCTCCATACAGGCTGCACTCCCCAATAGCTCACATCTGGAAACCCATCAAAGAATTAGCCCATGAAGGAAGTCAGTGGTCACCTGAGTCAACCCAGCTCAATTAGTGCCATCAGTTGAGCATCATGCCTGATAAGCCTTTTCGGTGGACACATCTTGGCCAAGTCTCAATAATGACCGATTTTAGGTCCAACAATGGGACAGTCTCCCACACTAGCATCACTTGGGGGTGGCACAATGGGCTTGGAGAGAATGTTGTTTGAGATGACCCTGCCCTGCCCTGGAATCTGACTAGGACCACTCAGCAGCAGTCCCTCATTCTGCCCCCTTAGGAAATCCACCTTCCAGGTGTTTCTGAGTTCTGATATTGGCAAAATGCTTTAATGACTGCCTGATTAATGGTGAGGATGAGACACGTAGATGACAGTGAAGCTCATTCATGTTTCTCAGGAGACATGGCTGGAGCTTGGTTGTCAACTGAATTTGCAGCGGCTGATTTCTGCTCGGCCCATCTCTCTGTCATTTGAGGCTCAAGGGTGGAAGGTACCTCAAACAGATTTTCTTTCCACAAGGGGCTCCCAGGAGACAGTTGTTTCTTGATCCCATGACAACTGGCAGCTATCAGCTAAGCTACGGAGAGCACACAGCTCCCGCCTCTCAAGATCTGCGGCTCCATATGAACCGCCTCTGCTCACCCTGCAGTGAATGCACCCAATTCTGAGGTACAATGGCTGGTTGTGCCTTTGCCTTTGGCTCCATACACCAGCAAGAGGAATGCTGGACACCTGCTCAGGTGATGAGATGGACCTGGGAGAGGGGCAGACTCTGTTCTGGAGCAGAGGGAACAGCTCTGCTTGCCCCCCTATCGTGCCACGTGCTAAACCCAGAGCTCACACCATCGCCCACTCACTCTCCTTGATTATCAGCGGGAAGAGGTGAAGAAGGTTCACTACACATTTGGGCAACCCAGCCAGGAGGTCCAAAACCCAGCCAAGCCTCCCACCTCCCTTTTCTGTACTCTATGAATCAGTGCTCACAGGGAGGAAAGGGGTGCTGAAATCCTGGTCCAGCCCCCTTCCCAGGGAACACCCCACAGACTCACTAAGTTGCCTGATGGTGTCACAACGGTGCCTTGTGGGATTAACTCCAGCATTTAGACAACACAGCAGCACAACTACAATTAACCGGTTAACTAATTAATTAGAGACAGAGTGTCTTGTATCCTAGGTTGTCCTCAAACGTACTATGAAGTCAAGGGTGACCTTGAGCTTCTCTGATCCTCCTGCCTCCACTTCCCGAGGACTGGAATTACAAGTGCGCCCCACCATGCCTGGTTTGTGTGGCACTGAGGATAGAAGCCGGGGCTTCCTGCATGCTATGCAAGCAAGCACACTCCCAACGTCTCCAGCCACCCCCTTCCCCATGCAGTACAATGTAAATGCCTTGCTTTTGCTTCAACACACTTGGCTGGAAGGAAATTTGAGCATTTTGATCAAGTACCGGAAGTGCCCGTGGGAGGGACAGCCCACGCATCCCCAGGTGGCTGGAAGGAAGGCATGGAAGAGACAGAAAGATGCTGAAACAATGACATCTTTCAACTCACTTGGCAGGAAGGCTATGGGGAAGAGAGCAGCCCAGTGGTTCTCATCTGATGCTTGTGTCTCCCGAGTTTGGAGAGGGAAATCTTTATAGCATTAGGAAAAGGGGCCTCGGGGAAGTGATGAGCTGATTGAGGGTGGAGCCCCCAGGACTAGGATTGTGGTCCTGGGAGAAGCAGTCAAAGAAAACTCTCTTAACCCTTACAGTACTAAGAACTTGTGAAGGTGTTATCTATGAAGCAGGAAGCCAGCTTGACCAGATGGGAATCTGTCTCAACTTGACCTTGGATTTTCTGGTCTTTAGAACTATGAGAAATGAACTTCTGCTGTTTTTAACCCTACAGCCTTTGGGATTTTGTTACAGCAGTCCACATGGGTCAAGACTCTGACCTTCCTAGGCAACATGACCAAGTGCACCCGAGAGCTGGGCTGGCCAGTCAAGCCTCTGCTGTCTAGGCCACTGGGACTCGAGGAGGGGACCGAATGCCTTTATTATTTGTGCTGTATCCCAAGGAGGGAGAGCAGGAGGATGACGGCAGTGGAGGAGGACAAGTGGAGAGTCGGAAGGTCTGGGCTGAAGAAGGCTGACTTCCAACCCGTGGGAAGTGACTGTGAAGGTCATTGATTGACTAGACTATTCCGAAGGGTCCCTGGAACTGATGTAGGGTGACTGTATGACATCCACAGCATCCACAGCTGGTGATATGGTCTAGGTCAACTCCAGGGAGAGGTACTCACATGGGCTCTAGGGCTGACAGCTTTGTGCCCACTACATGCTGCCCCAGAAAGTGAATAGGATACCTCTGTAGAGGTCAGAGGACTAGAGGAGAAGCAGCTCTGAGCCGGGTTGGGAGGTCACATTTGAAGGGAGAAGGCACACCTGTTGTCTGTTCTTGTCCTGAGTCATTCTATTCTGATAAATGCTGAACGGGATCAAAAGATACCGCCGCCGCAAAGATTCTAATGGCAGAATCGAATGGCATTTCACACCTGGATGAAGGAAACCGCAACAGAATTGCTAGCTAGGGCAAGCTCAGAAAGTAAGCCGAATCTACTGCGGGCACAGTAGTCCCTGTCTGTCCCAGTTATTATGAGGGCCATCGGCGAAAACCAAGGAGCCTCTGCTCCTCCATGGGAAATCAGGTAGTAGAGAAAAGAAAACCAGCATGGTTTCTGCACGGGGGAATCTTATTCTTAAAATAGCTACATAAAAAAAAAAATTAGAGAATACTTTAATAGTTTCTATAATCAAATTCATGCAGATAAGATCTTACATATTTAATACAGTGTGTTATCCTGTAAAAAATAAGTTTAATGTTTCTTGACCAATATGGCTAATAATTTCTATATAATGCCAACACAACATGGGAAATTGGGAGACTTTTTCCGAAACTGACCACACAGTTAAAGTTTCCAAAACTTGAAAGTACATACACACATGTGTACACACACACACACACACACACACACACACACACACACACACACACACAGTCACTCCACCACTAATAACATCATGGTCTATCTCAATAGAAGCATTAGCTTCTTGGGTTCTGTTGTCATCTGAGCAAAATTGTAGATATCCAGTGTACTTCATTGAAAAAAGCTAAAGCAAAATTCCACAGAACAGCACAGGTCTGTTACTACCATGGTAGCGGGCACTGCTTTATTAGTTAGCTTTTCATCATCATCTGGCTAGAAAGTACTCCGAGGAACATCATTGCACACAGCTCTGCAGAGGCACAGTCACTATCATAAAGCAGCTACAAGACATTCATAGGGGTCTGACTTTTAAGTGGGGGATGCCAGAGGGGCCGGGCGATCTTATTGAGTGCAGTAGAATCTTGTGGTGCTGCGACACATCCTCACAGCACATATTTATGACCTTGTGGTTCTAGGGGGTCAGATGTTTCAAAAGGGGCCCAAGTGCTAGAAGGGCTGTTTTTCTTTCAGAGGCTCCTGTCTTAGCTTTTTCTGGAGGTTCCCATGTTCCATTGGTAACCTGAATACCCCAGGACACACAGCAGCACATTTAAGAGACCTGGAAACTAGGCTATGCATATTTGGGGGGTGTCTGTATTTTGCTTGCCCTCCTGAATGAGAAGTCACTCATTCAAACTGCACTATGAGATCAAAGCACCAATGTGGAGTCTCTGCACTAGCTGCAGCCACGTTGTGTGGCTGTCTGCCTTCCTATCACTGTGCATCACTTGTTGTCTTTCTGTGGTCAGGGCTTTGTCTCCTGGAAGGTAGGTGGCTTAGTTCATTTCCTGTTGTGACAAAAAACAACTCAAGGGAGAAAGAGTTTATCTAGCTCACAATTCCAGGCTCCGGTCTATCACTTCAGAAAGTCAAGGCAGGCAACAGGAACTTGAAGGAGTTAGTTATATCACATCCATCATCAAGAGCAGAGGGCAATAGATTAATGCATGATGGCTTATACTCAATTCACTCCTTTGGTTCACAGTCCAGGACCTAAATCTAGGGAATGGTGACCTGGACTTTTAAGCTAGACTTGCCTACATCCATTAACATAATTGAGACAACCTTTCATTGATGCACCCACAGGCCAATCTAATCTAGACAGTTCCTCATGAAGACGTCCTTCCCTACAGTGTGTCAAGTTGTCAATGAAAACTAACCATCATGACTGGCATTGACATGGGAGTCATTTTTGCATGCTCCATACTAGGTTAGCACTGGATCACAGCCTGGGGAGAATGTGTCTGTTTTCTGTACTGCATTTCCTCATCAAAGAGTTCAACCCCAGATCAGCAGACTTGCTCTATTAAGAATCAGACCATAAAGAGATTAAGTTTCCCAGGCCATATGGTCTCTGTTGCCACTACTCAGCCACTGTGCAGAAGTGGCTGCAGTGAACACATGGATGAGGGGACTGTGTGCCAAAGTGGCTGTATTCACAAACACAGAGCTTTGAATTTCATCTAATTTTCAGGGGATATAAAACACTTGGATTTTGACTTTCCTCCCAACCTTTAGGCACACGGTAGTAAAGGAATTTGGCTAACTTATCTACTCCCTAGCTAGTGAAAGGTTTGTTTTTATTTATTTTATTATGTAAGAGTGTAGTATGTGCAGAGGCCAGAAGATGATATTGGATACCCTGGAACAGAAGTTACAGGTGGTTGTGAACCATCTGATGAAGGTGCTGGGACTCAAACCTGGGTCTTTTGCAAGAGCATCAAATGTTCTTAACCACTGAGCCATCTCTCCAGCCACTTATTCCTAATGGGACGTCATGTTGTGTCAGCCTTTGTTGACCTTTAGTCTCTCCTACCCTTTGGGAAGGAGATTAGGCACACTGTGCGTACCAGGATCTGCTGCAGAGTATTATTTTAAGGTGTGCTACTTTTGTTTATGTTGCATTTGTTTAACTCTGTGAAGCTGTGTTACTGTGTCTGTCTAAAACACCTGATGGCCTAATAAAGAGCTGAATGGCCAATAGTGAGGCAGGAGAAAGGATAGGTGGGGCAAGGAAGGCAGAGAGAATAAATAGAAGGAGAAATCTGGGAGGAGAAGAAAAGAGGAAGAGGAGCCAGAGAATGAGGAGGACTTCAAGGGCCAGCCACCCAGCTACACAGCAAGCCACAAAGTAAGAATAAGATTAACAGAAGTAAGAGAATGGGAAAAGCCCAGAGGCAAAAAATAGACGGGATAATTTAAGTTAAGGAAAGCTGGCAAGCAACAAGCCAAGCTAAGGCCAGACATTTATAATTAAGGATAAGCCTCTGTGTGAGTTATTTGGGAGCTGGGTGGCAGACCCCTACAAAGGAGCAAAAACAACCAACAACAAGGATCTGTGCTGGTCAAGAAAGAATGAGTGGCTGAATTCCGGGAGGGGAGAGGGGGGAACTACAAAGAGGAGGTGACACAATGGGAGGCACCACTCAGGACATTAGGGCACACACTTCCTCTCAGAATAGTGCCCTGTGTTCAGCCCTGGGGACCCCAGGTGTTGTAGAGGTTCCAGTCAGGTGAAAGGAAAGGGTGGGAGGGATGTTAAAACTTGGAAATTGATCTGAATCTACCTGTAAATGAGCCCTTGGGAATGGATGCAGGGCATCAAAGAAGGGTATTTAGAAGAAGAGGGGGAAAGAGCAGAACATAGAGCCTGTTGGGACACTAGCCCTTTTTCTGGATAGAGGGGGAGGAGCCTGCTAGGGAAGAGAGAGAGAGAAGTGGGGAGGGGGAGGAAAGAAGAAGAAGAGAGAGAGAGATGGGGTGTGGGAAGCAGGGTGTGCAGTGGGGAGGTGGGGAGAAGAGATATACCAGAGACAGGGAATCAGCGCAATGCGGGGTTATGGGGTCAGGGGAAAGGGTGGGGACAGAGCTGAGTCTAGGACTGATGAGACAATGACAGGGCTTACTGACCAGGCCTCACTGCTTGCATTAGGACAGATGTTAACAGTGGTTGGGGTTTTGTACAGCGGGAAGGAGGCAGAGACCTGGATTGAAGCAGCTCTGGGAAGTCTGCTCTGAAGACAAAGGCAGGGGCAGAAGGCAGAGGGGAGGTCAAGGCCATGTCTGAAAGCTGAGCTTGTACTAACACTGAAGACACTGGAAGGGAGGGGCAATCTAAAGGAGAGGGTGCCAGCAGAAGTGGAGTCCCAGACGGTAGTTCTGGTGGGCTGGGCTGGGGGCTGCCCTGTTTTAGTACACAATAAGATATTTCTAGAACAAATAAACACCCAAGTGAGTGACCTCTCAGCCATCTTTTAAATCAGGATTGTCACCTTCTCATTGTCCTTGTTCCCATGGTCTCTTCCTCTGTGGCTTACAGCCCCCACTTCTCATATCGGGCTCTGACCTCATTCCCAGTTGATTCCCCATCCCAGGCTACACTGTCTGATTTGATGCTATCAAACCTGACATGTTCCTCGCCACGTGGCTGTGCATGAGGGAGCCCTGGGCGCCTGTTCTACTTACACAACAGCTCTTCACTGGCACCAGCCCCTGTGTACTGGCTAGGCTGTGCTTCCCAGCCTGCCCCTGGAAAGGCTCACATTAGCCTTTAAACAATCCTACATCTGCCTCGGCTCTCCCCGCCAGAGTCACGCTCCCACTCTCCTTCTGACTCGCTCTCCTTCGGTTACTCTTCCTTTGTCTTTCCACCCAACACTCTAGTGTTCCTCTGATGTCTGTGCTGAGGACAGGAGGGGATCACACAGAAAGCCAGCATCCTCAAAGCCTGAGCCCCTTACGTGGCTTCCAGAAAGAAGAAAGACAGGGAATGAGGTCCACAGGGATGGTTACTGCTTATTGTCAACTTGATTGACAGGAAACAGCTGGGTCTTTCATGAGGCCCACCTCTGGGTGTGTCTGGGGTTGCACCTCAGGGAGGAATAACGGGGGAAATGAGCCCTAGCCTGAATGCTGACACCATGGGGTGTTGACCTGAAGAAAAGAGAGAGAATGGTCGCTAAGCACCAGCATTCCTAAGTCTCTGCTGCCTGGTCTGTCAAGGTGTGAGAAAGCAGACCCATGCTCCCACTGCCATGCCTTCCTTGTCTTGACTTCCTTGACTCCTAGAAAGAACTGGACCTTCCACTGAGGCTTCAGGGAGCCTGATTAAGTGACTGGAACTCCAATGACCGCTGGGAAAAATGGAATGCTGCAAATTGAGAGCTAACTAATCTTGGGTGGATCTCCAGCTGCCCTCTTAAGGCCTTTGTTAATCTCTTTGGCACTTGGTCTAACATCTTTGTGACTGTTAGGCAAAACCTTTGGAATATCCAGATTACCAGAGTCCACTAGCCAAAAGGCTAAGAAGGCCCTAGGCTTTACTGAGGCCTATAGCTCAGATTTTTCTGCCTTTTGGGGAAAAAGACTACATGATGTTTCTGCCAATATATTTAAAAATCATCTAGATTTTTTTATTGAATTTGTTCTGTTGCTATTAAAAATCATGAAACTCTTAACATATTAGAATATGTAATTTGGGGTAACCTAAATCTGTGTTCCTGGGACATGGCTGCTCACATTTCATTTCTGAATAAATCATCTCCTTTGTTCTTTTGAGACGAGAGTTGTTTTCCTTCACTGACAGACCATACCCTCAAACTGTAAGCCAAAATAAGCCCTCTGCCTCTGAGGATGAGAAATGAGCTAACAGAGGGTGAGTGAGGAACTGTGAGCATGGCCTAGAATCAAGGGCGCCATGATCTGCCTTGCTCACTCTTGTTACATGACAAGCCCTGGAGACAAATCCCAGTGATTGTAAAATGGAACTCATATGGTTTCATCTCAACGGTTGGCTTAAGATCAAACATGATCCAGAGCAAGAGGACATGGCTAGCATCTGAGTCCATCAGGCAGTGAGTGAGCAACTCCAAGGTCAGCCAAGAGCAGGCACAGAACAAAGACCAGTCCATCTGCTGCCAAGCCCCTGGTAGACACAATTAGCAAAGCAGAGCTGCCGGGACATAGCCTTCTGCTCAGCTCTGCTCTAGAGAGCAGGACAGACAGAGTCCAAAGACTAAGACCTGACCATGAGGTTGGGGAAGTAAGCAGAGTTTTCTTGTCCTTTCTTTAAAAGACTTGTTTTTACCTTTTTTTTTTTTTTTTTTAAATTATGTGTATGTGTGGGGGTGGGGTGGGGAAGGTGGGTCTGTGCACATGAGTACAGGTGCCCATGGAGGCCAGAAGAGGGCATGAGATTCCCTGGAGCTGGAGTTACAGGGGGTTATGAGTCATCCAATGTGGGTGCTGGCATCCCAATTTGTATCCTTTGCAAGAGCTGCAAGTGCCCTTAACCACTGCACTAACACTTCAGCCCTGAGGATTTTCTTGTTCTGATGAATACATCCATGTTACCAATATAATAGGTCTATCTTTCCCATTACTGCGTTTGTTACCGCCCAAATAAAGCCACAGTAGCTGTGAACATCGACTCTGCTATTAGAGGGAAGCCACTGGGTGATCAGGGCTAATCACCATGTACCTTCTTAATGTTAAGTGACTTATTACCCACAAACACGTGGGAACGTGCTCTGGGAAGGGCCCTGACAGCCAAACACGGGAACACAGGCACGTTAAGCTTCTTAATTGAAAATATAATCTGTATTGCGGAGATTAAAATATATTGGATTCATTTTGGCTCTATTCTTCCCCATTGTCCCACATACATTTTCTTTATGCTACACAATCAAATTAGTTCCCTTGCTACGGAAATTATTTCCACACAATAAATCAATTTTATAGTGAAGCTATGACTGAATGTCCCATTTAAAGGAAAAGCAAGCCAGGGAATGGAGACAATTTTCTAACTGATGCGATCAGTGTACCTGCCTCCCGCCTTTGGCGATCCGAGTTGCTTTTTCTCATTTCTCTGCTACTGCCTTCCTTGAAGAAAGCTTTAGTTCTGCGGGATGGAGGAGGAAGGTGAGTAGCTGCCTGCCCGTGAGAGTGCCAGAGCAAGCCTCCGAGGGAAACTCTTAGCTAGCCTGGCTTCATGATGTCAGTTGCTGGTCCAGGGAAACCCCGTTCTCAGACCTCTGCAGAAGTTTTCCCAGACCCTTCTCTGAGATGCACATGCTGTCCCAGAAATGCTTTACTTCCTGCCTGGCAATAGTCCCTGATGCTATACGACTGAGTTGTATGTCTGCGGAACCACTGCTCTGAACCTCTACCCATGTAGGAGGCAAGCTTCATGAAGACAGAGGTTTGGTCAGTCTAGTTAGCATTGAAACCAGGACCTGACACGTCTGTGAACAGCCAAAATAGCTTATAAAATGAGATGGTATTACCACAGCAGAGTGAGCATCATTCTTGCTGGAGAGATGAAACTAGTCATCAGAGGCCGCCTTACTGGCACACGAACTGGAAGGATGGATGCAGCCCAACCTTCTCCTCCATTTCCCCCATGCTCTGGCAACTGTGTTGCCTCTGCTTCATCTAGGTGTCACCCAGTTCTTGTACATGCGGTAGACACCTTCCAACTTTTCTGCTCCCAGCCTTCCCATATCCATTCCCTTCTCCCAGGCTCCCACGGAACCATGTGAGTCTCTCTCAGGGGGCCCAGGTCACATTCGCTATTACATGGTCACTTGCTTGCTTGTCTGAGCAATGTCCAGGCTGTCCCCAAAGACTCTCAGCATTATGAGTACAGGCTCCACGGCCACCTTTGTCTGTGTTTGCTTAATTGGTGCTTAGCCTACAGCCTGGCCCTTAGGAGGCATTCAACAGCCATTTGAACTGTGAAAAACTGAATGAAGGTGGTATGAGACAAGGCAGCTCATTAGTCATCTATGTGTGTGCATGATGGGTACACATATGTGATCATAGGCATGCGCCACTCTGCAGGTGTGGAGGTCAGAGAACAACTTTGGGCGTCAGTCTTTTCCTACCTTATGTGACACAGCGTCTCTCTGTTGTTTGCCACTGCACACTCTAGGATAGCTGACCTGGGAGCTCCTGGGGTTCACCAGTCTCTACCTTCCATTTTAACACTGGGATTACAGGCACGCTCCCACACCCCCCTGTACCGGGATTCACACTCATGTCCTCATGCTTGGAGGAGCCATCTGTCTAGCCTAACATTTGTCATGTTGCTGTGGATGTCAATGTAACTATTGTCATGTCAATATGGATGCTGTGGAACCAGCAAGTCAGGGTCCACTGCATCCCTATGCAAACATGTTTAATTTGAAGTGGGAAAGAGAAGGGGAGTCACTAATGAGCATGGGTTGCCCCAAGAAAGGCTGTCCTCCACATTAAAGATCCTACTTCCTTTTAACACAAGGATTTATGACTCCATAGACTTCTCTATCTTTGAACACTGTGGAATCAGAGCCTTGGGTGTGTGTGTGTGTGTGTGTGTGTGTGTGTGTGTGTGTGTGTGTGTGTGTGTGTGTGCGCACGTGTGCGTGTGCGCGCGCGCAAATTCTACTAATATCAACTAACTGCCTTGTATGGATGCAGGATGTTGCTGTTGTTTAAACACTTGAGTGGGTGAGTGGGTAGGGGATTTGCTAAGAACTTGGGGGTTTGGCAGTAATGTACAGGAAAGGGCAGGTGCCTCTAGCAGTCTGTGAGTGGCATACCCAGAACACACAAGAGTATTTATAAGCTTGAAAGACATAATGTGCTAATCCAACTGAGCTGGTTTTAACACATAGGCTAAATGGCTGTGTAAGAAACTCTGGTAGAGATCGGTATTAGTGAACCAGCTCTTCTCCATGACCTAGTGAGTTAATGTGAATTTGAATCCCAAGCTCTTTACTTCAAATGCAGTATATTCTCCTGTGTCACAGTGAACTCTGTGATTAGGAACAGAACTCTACATGAGGCTCAAGACACCTACATTCCAGGCTGGATGGATGTGGTTCATATGTGGCAAGCACATGGAAATTAGAAAAAATAAATCTGTGTTGGTAACAAACCAATTCTGCACTGTACTAACACTTAGCAAAACTACTGTCTCAATGTCTTTGCTCAAGGTTGTCTTGAAACACCTTCTCTCTTGGTCCAAACTCTGATGCATGAAAATGACCCCCAAGAGTGAGTTGTTTTTGACTTGGGTCTTCTGAATATGAACACAAAAACCTGCCATTTCACCCATGCCCACAGGCTTAAACAAAAATATGCATTTAATGAGGTCACAGTATTAATACTGAAATGCCTAAAATACATGGTGTGAGCCTAGAAAAAAAAAAACTGTCAGCAAACTCTCAAAATAGCTTTACTAAGGTCTGTCAAGTTTTGGGAAATAATCCAAGAAAATGATCCAAGAATGAACACAGATGACTCAGCTCATTCTAACGACCAGCAGCCCAGGGATTGAGGGTTGGGGCAAAACAGTTCACTATCTAGCAGGAGTCTATGTTCCATGGTGACACTGTTCTTGCTCTTGGGGATGTCTCAGTTCTTGGTTATCTTGGTTTGGGTTTCTATTGTTGTGACTAAATATCATGACCAAAAAGCAAGCTGGGAGGAAAGGGTTTCATCTGACTTACATTTATTTCCCTATCCCTATTTACCCTCAAAGGGAGTCAGGACAGGAACCTGGTGGCAGGAGGTGATGCAGAGGCCATGGAGGGAAGCTGCTTAACAGCTTGCTTCCCATGGCTTGCTCAGCCTGCTTTCTTATAAAACCTAGGACCACTGGCCCACAATTTCTCAATAACTAATTAAGGAAATGCCTTCCGGTCAGATGTTATGGACACACTTTCTCAGTTGACACTTACCTCCTTTCAGACACTCTGAGTTTGTGTGTCAAGTTCACAGAAGACTAGCCAGCACATTGGTGAAGGGTGATGGTTTATTTCCAAGCCTGCACATGTGCCCTTCAAGCATTTTGGGGCCTGTGGAGCCAGAGTTGTGAGAGGCCAGCTAGTGCTCTCAGACCTCTATCTGTGGATTTCTCCATCTCTGCGAGATGATATGTAGACCTACAGTCAGGCCTCATGTCAACCCCACCTTTGCTCTGGGGACCATTACATAGCTTTCCAAAGTCCTCTGGGTTCTCCAAAAATAGATGCCACAAATGTAAAATCCCAAGCAGATTGCCTTCCAATAGAAGAATGAAGGAGAAACTAAGCCCATTGTTTTTAAAAGGAACCTGGACGAAAAACCAAACAATGCAGGGGCTCCTTTCTAACTCTCTCTCTCCACATGGTCTTTGCTTTCTAGAACAAACCATTACCACAGAGCTTTGTCATTGGATGAAAAATCCATCAACCTTCTTCCTGCCAGACTTTAAGTAGTGGGCGGTGGGGGAGAGGGTGTGGTCAGTGGTACAGATGTGTGGCCATGTGATAGGAAGTTGAGATCTGACATACAGTTTGAAGGCAAGAGCTGATGGTATAGATTGTGCACTGGGCTTTTGTTAAAAAAGTTTTTAGAAATGTTTATCATATACAAAAAGATACATAATCGGGTAAGCTGGATACACAGCTTTATTTGGCTGCAGTAACCACTTTGCTATAGATGAGTCTCAAAACATTGTGTGTAGACCTTACATACACTGTTGTTGTTATTAGTACACCATCATTCCTTTATGTCAATCATTTGGTTGGCTTGGAACCCAGAACTTCATCTCCCAAGTAAAGGCACCAATTAAGGACTGGAGGTGTATTTTCTGAGTGCACACACTTCTCACAGTGTGTTTGTTCACAGTGCTGGTGAGCTCTGGTCATCAAGCGCCTAGGCCCTTGCCAGGCCCAGGAGGGTTCTAGGCCAGAACTGCACCTGGATGCCAACAAACAAGCTTCTTTTCCATAGCCATTCTTAGGGAATCTAAGGAGACCCTAAATAATAGCCTCCTTTGAATGGAATTTCTGGCAAGGGAGACAAGTCCTGACTCGAAGGCATGGAGATTTTGTCATGCCGAGAGTCTGAGTTTTCTAACGGAGAGAAACCTGATCTGCAGACTTATGTGTGACTTCACTATGTCTGAAAGTTCTTACCAAATACATTTTTGAAATTTAACAGCCCCTGGAAGGAGTTTGGAGGTGGAAACCAAACCCAGGGGCTGTGGCATTTAAGGGAAGAACCAGAGACCTGATCTAGGCTATTGTGGGTGTGGTCCTGTGATGCTCTGTGTCACCTTGGTAGAGAGTCCCTGCCGGCAAGAAGGACCTCACGGGGTGCAGTGGCCTGATCTTCAATTTCTCAGCCATCAGAACTGTATGTCAAATAATCCTCTCTCTTCTCAGACTCCCTGCCCTGTGGTGTTCAATTACAGCAGGGAACAGATAACTCCACATACTCCATGTCCCTTGCAGCTCCCAGGCAGTACACACATGGAACAGCTCAGCACTGGAGGGAGCATGTGTACTGAACTGTGGGCTGAACTGCTACAGACCCTCCTCAACCCCAGGTGATGCTCATCTTTCTTGTGTTTGAAGCTCGCCCAGGGCCTACCTCAGGGAGCTATGATTCATCTCCAAGAGGCTGTTGGCTTTGGCTCTGTATTATCCATTTTTCCCTTTCACTTATAGTTGAGAAAAAAAATAATCTATCACCCCTCATAATTCTGTCCAACTCTAAATATTCCCACTCTGAAAGAAATCATTCACATGCCTGTCTTTCCTTGTTTTCAGGATTCACTAAAAATAGATACCATTAGGGTAACTTGGCTCTCTGGGGAATGTCATGTCATGAGCAAACTCATCAGCTTAAGTGTGAAAACAGGTGCATGCTGGCCATCTGAGTTAAGAGAAATACTTCATTCCATTATTTGTAGGAAGGAAAAGTCCCTTTCTCTGAAGGGTACAGAGTTCCCCAAACCACCACATAAAAATCTACTCCACACAAAACCGCAGAAGAGAACAAGTCTGGGCATAGACTGGAGAAGGCTAGATGAAAAATGTCACACACAGGCCTGTATCAAACACAAATATGGATGCAGCCAGGCTGTGAGATCCAAGGCACCGAGGGGACTAGAGTCCTGGATTAAGTCCTCTGGCTCACAGGAACTGATCTTGGGGAGGTAACCCTAAACATATCTTCAAAGGGAACCAGAAAGGAGGTGGAAGGAGCCTTGTAGATATCTGCTGGAGGAGATGGAAGACCATGGTGTGTGCTGATAGGGCTTGTTGCCTTATTCTCAAGACTCTTCCTTCTGGGCTAGGGAGATGGCTCAGTTGGTAATGTGCTTGCCATACATGTGTTAACACCTGTGTTTAATTCCCAGAACACATGTGAAAAAGCATGGTATGGTGGACACTTGTAATCTTAGCATGAAGGGAGTAGAAATAGCAGATCCCTGGGGCTTACTGGTCAGCCTGCCTAGCTTAATCAGCAAGGTACATGGCATCTTAGGAATGACACCAACGGTCAACCTCTCACCTGCCACATAAACATACATACAGGTACAGGCACACTGCCCTCCCCATACACACAGGTGCATGCACACTGCCCTTCCCCATACACACAGGTGCATGCATACTGCCCTCCCCATACACACAGGTGCATGCACACTGCCCTCCCCGTACACACAGGTGCATGCACACTGCCCTCCCCGTACACACAGGTGCATGCACACTGCCCTCCCCGTACACACAGGTGCATGCACACTGCCCTCCCCATACACACAGGTGCATGCACACTGCCCTCCCCGTACACACAGGTGCATGCACACTGCCCTCCCCGTACACACAGGTGCATGCACACTGCCCTCCCCGTACACACAGGTGCATGCACACTGCCCTCCCCGTACACACAGGTGCATGCACACTGCCCTCCCCGTACACACAGGTGCATGCACACTGCCCTCCCCGTACACACAGGTGCATGCACACTGCCCTCCCCGTACACACAGGTGCATGCACACTGCCCTCCCCGTACACACAGGTGCATGCACACTGCCCTCCCCGTACACACAGGTGCATGCACACTGCCCTCCCCGTACACACAGGTGCATGCACACTGCCCTCCCCGTACACACAGGTGCATGCACACTGCCCTCCCCGTACACACAGGTGCATGCACATTGCCCTCCCTGTACTCACAGGTACAGGCACACTGCCCTCCCCGTACACACAGGTGCATGCACACTGCCCTCCCCGTACACACAGGTGCATGCACACTGCCCTCCCCGTACACACAGGTGCATGCACACTGCCCTCCCCGTACACACAGGTGCATGCACACTGCCCTCCCTGTACTCACAGGTACAGGCACACTGCCCAACCCACCAAAGGCTCTCCTCTTCTAAAGATGGTGAAGGGTGTGGTCAGCACTCAAGCAAGTCCACAAAAATAATAGATAGTAAGAATTCAGCCTGTTGATTTGAGTAACAACCATTTTACCCGTCAAAATCCTTGGTAATAACAGATGTGAAATCTGGATTGATTTCTTGCCTTTTCTTACATAATATGTGATTTTCTTGTCATTCCTTACATATCATGTCCCCAAATCCAGTGCTAGGAGGCAGCAAGCAGAGATGCATGTTAGTGACCTTCTTCTATGTGCACTCTTCCATGCTGCCAGTCAGGATCTCCTCAGGCTTGCCTTTGGGTTGGAAAGCTCCTTGGATACCATCTCTACTTGGGTGACAGGGCTATGGAAAGTGACTGCATTGCCTAAGGGATCATTCAAGGGGCCAGAGAGGCGTGTCCACACTGGCATGGGAAGGGGAAAGAGGGTTTAGGGAATGAGAACTGGAATGAGAATCTGGACTCTGGTCTTCATGATAGAATAGCAAGTGTTCTTAACCCTTAGGTACCTCTTCAGCCCTCATGACGCAGGAATTTTAATGAGAATAGACTACAGGTCACACCCATGAGAACTGCTACTATGGAAAACATTGGAAATCATACACACCGGAGAGGACATGGAGAAGCTGGAAGCCTTGTGCTGCTGGGGATGTGAAACTGTGACTGCTGTAGAAAACACAAAGATAGTTTCTCAAAAATTCAAACACAGAACTGCCATCTGACCCAGAGCCTCCACTTCTGGTTTCATTACACGTCAGAAAGAACCAGAAGCAAAGCCTAAGAGCTCTGTACACCCACGCTCAGAGCAGCCCTGCTCCCAGTATCCAAAAGCAAGCGGCAGCCCCAGGGCTACGCAGTGGATGCACGGGGAACCACAACGTGGTAGCAGATACGGTGCGATGCTAGTCAGCCTTCACAAAGCAGGAAGGGCTGAGACACGCTACAACATGGATGGACCCTGAGGTCATTATAGCAAGTGAAACAAGTCAGGTGTGGTGTGAGTCTACGTAGAGGGGGTCTATAAGGGCCACCCAAGGAGGAAGGAAAGAGGAGGGTAGGAAGGGACAGGGACTAGTGCTTACGGGGTATGGTGTGACATGCCAAGGCTATGGCATGAGAAGGGAGTTATTCAACACCACTACACTGTACACTCAGCATTATCAAAGATGGCAAATGTTTTGCGTGTTTTATTGCAACAAATTGTTAAGAAGAAAACAGCTAGCATGCCTGTGGCACAAGAACTTTGTAAATGGTCCCCATGCTGTGATCAGCAGCACATGGACCACCAAGTTCATTCCCACTGGGCCCTTTGGTTCCTCTCCTAGGTAAAGAAAGAGCAGGTGATGGCCTCTTTTTCACCATAAACCGGGGAGCCTCCATCACACTAGACATCAGGGGCACCGAACAAAGGTACAATGAGACAGGATGAGCCCCAGAGGCTGAAGAACTGGGGAGTCTGTACAGGGTCAGTATGAATTAGAGGTGAGGCTCAAAAGACACTGTCTTAGTCACAGTCCTGTTGTTGTGAAGAGACACCATGGAAACTCTTAGGAAAGCAAGCATTTAATTGGGGACTTGCTTACAGTTTCAGAGGGTCAGTCCATTGTCATGATGATGGGGAGCATGGAAGCATGCATGGTGCTGGAGCAGTAGTGGAGAGCTACATCCTGGTCTACAGGCAGAGAGAGAGAGAGAGAGAGAGAGAGAGAGAGAGAGAGAGAGAGAGAGAGAGAGAGAGAGAGAGAGAAAGAAAGAGAGAGAGAGAGAGAGACAGAGACACAGAGAGAGAGAGACAGAGAGAGACAGAGACAGAGACAGAGACAGAGACAGAGACGGGGACAGATAGGGCCTGGCATGGGCTTTTGAAACTTCAAAGTCCACCCCCAGGGCCAAAACTTCCTCCAACAAAGCCACACCTCTTAATCCTTCACGTGTAGTGCTACTCCCCAATGACCAAGCATTCAAATACATGAGCCTGTGGGGGGCATTCTTTTCCAAACCACCACAAACTCACAGCATGATTATTAACATACAGCCTAAAATCCTGAGAGAAAAGGCAAGGATGCCTGGGCTTGTGGGAGAAAGGGAAAGCTGGATTTTCATGGTCGAATTTGACCCTGCATCTGCTGAACGGAAAGGGTAGGCCTCCTTTCTTCCCAGTGAGTAGAAGGCACAGCCTTCTGAGCAGAGATGAGCTGTCTGGGTTCAAATCCCATTGCTAGCTCAGCATCTACCGAGGACAGAGAGGACTGTCCAGAAAGGATGACTAGGCAGGTTTAGAGGTCTGTCAGCCATCCTCAAGGGTGGATAGAACCTCTCTCCTCAAACATCCCTGAACCAGCTACATTGGAAATCTAGAAACAGTCTCAGGTTCCCTTTAGACCACTAGACCTGAACCTGAATTCTGTAAGGTCATGGGGGACTGGTGTACATGGCGACATCTGGGTGACATTGGGTAGTCAATTCCACAGTCCATCCTAACTGAGACTACCACATTCAAATATCTGTGTACTACAGGGATGAAAACCACTGATAGGGAACCTGGCCCAAGCTAGACTGGAACTCGAAACTGCCAGAACCTGGGGGACGGCAGGCCCATTGCCCTACTGTGAGTTTGGTCGTCCTAACTTTTCCCACCCCCTTTTCCTCAAGGTCATCTAATGAGACATAACAGAAGATAAATCAGCCTCCTAGTTTGGGGCATTAAGAGATTGTAGCAATGTGTTCTAGCTGGCCACTAGAGTTTATTTCCTAGTATTTCATGACAACTGGGGCATTAAATGGTCTTAAATCATTGGGCTGTCCCTCCCCTGCTCTGTGGCCACTCCTGTGGCTTTGGAAATCCAATATGAGAAATTATTCTTCATGGCAGACCCACATAGCTGCAAGCAAAGCAATTTAGAGAATGCTTCCACGAGGTCGGTTTCTCCATCCACTGCCTCGGTTACAAATTACTCCCTCGCTTTGACAATGCTTACAAAGTATTCAGTTTAAGTAATACAAATGGGTTATCAAAATTTCATGATGTAAACAGTCAAAAAGTTGTTTCCTATCAACAAATCCATAATCGGGCAGCAATGAGGCCTGGCTCTTTACTCAGTGGCTGGTTCTTCTAGCTAGCGTGGTCCGCATCTACAGAGGGAGAATTTCATACTCACTACTTCCTTTCCCAGAGTAATCTGCTTAATGCTGGGCAAGCTGCTTCACACCCTCCTTATATTAGGAAGGGGAGAGGTTGTGCTGTGTGGAATACAGCAGGCAACTGGCTCCCATCCATGGAAAACCCTAATTTTAATTACAATTGCCACTAGAGTCTTAATAAAAAATATGCAAGATGTGGTATTTCCATAACCTAAGGGAATCTACCTGGGTAGAAGAGGATTTTTTTTTAATATTCTGACTCATCTCTTTGATTAAAATCATTTTGACTGATAAGAAAGTCATTGGAAATGGCTAGAAAAACTCAATCACGGCTGTGCACTTGGGGGTAGAGGGAGGCAATTTTAACTTGAGAGTGGGCCCAGCATCCCAGGTTACTGCCACCCATGGTGGGAAAGAAGGAGGCAGTTGCTAGGAGCCCAGCACACAGAGCATGAAACCCTGCCTGCTATTATCTTACTCAGTAGGGCTACAGGAGAGGGGGAGATCATAGGGTTGTCTTGCCAACAGAGAAAGGCAAATACCTCTTTTGTGTCCATAACACATGAAGTCAGTGGAAGGGACCAAGAAATACAACATGAGCTGACCCCAACTCCTCACTGTAGGACTTCTGATACAGAAGTCCCCAGAAGATGAGCTGGAAATCTGCTCAAATACAGTCTCAAAAGGTACCAGACCATCAGGGGGCTGTTCCATTGCCTCACAAGAGCCATTTACCAAGACTTCGGGCCCAAGCTCTAGCCCACCCTTCCCTTTCGTGTTGGGGTCAACTCCAGGAAAACTGGGAGGCAGAAGAAGCAGAGGGCCCTGCAGAGAAGAGGAACTCCCTGAAGAAAAGACACAGGTAGCCAGCAATAAATGTGCCCTGGAGGTCACAGGAGAAGGGCTAGGAACTCTGCTGAGAAGACTCGCCACCACCTAGAAGGTGGCCAGCAGAAGTCAGATCCTGGA
The DNA here is from genome assembly GCF_049852395.1 of Peromyscus maniculatus bairdii. Classification (NCBI taxonomy): domain Eukaryota; kingdom Metazoa; phylum Chordata; class Mammalia; order Rodentia; family Cricetidae; genus Peromyscus; species Peromyscus maniculatus. The sequence continues at coordinate 145,487,795 of NC_134852.1, read as the reverse complement.
GGGGCAGGACTTCCACCTAGGGCTGCACAGGTGCCGGGCATCTGCTTCTGTGTCAGGACAGGGACATTACTGACAAGTCACCTCCTTGCATTTCAGAAAGGTGTGCATGTAGTCTGGTGACAGGAGATGTTTGCTTCTCAGTGTGTGTGTGTTCGTGTGTGTGTGTGTGGGGGGGCACTGTTGAACAGGCTGGGGCAGGGAGCATAAGCATTTCCTTTACGGGTCTGGTGTCCCTGTTTAGGGACTTGAGTGAAAACACAACCTCAGGCTGACAGGAGAGACTGGCTGGCACTACAGAAAAAGTGGATATCCAGAGGATAACAGCAAAACAAGAGGGCTCAGTGCTCTGTGTTCCGAGGCTACCCCAAGGCAGAGTCAAAACTGGCCAAATGTGTGAGAGCAGGAGGGATTTTCATCTGTCCTTCGCAGCAGGACAAAGGGGCCGACATGGAAGATTTACATATTCAAACAAATGGATGAAAGGCCTGGAAGATACAGACTATCCACAATCTGATTAGCCCAGCTCCAGAGCAACTGGGAGGCTCCCTGTGCCCACCTTCAAAGCAATATACTGAAGATATCAAATTAGCAGTACTAAAATAAAAACATTGCCTTATAAATGAATCTTCTTTTAATCCTAAAACAAGTCCCCAGTTCGTCTCAGTGTTCCTGTTTTTCAATTATGGACAATCTAACGGCATCATTTTGCATAGAATACATGTAAATATTTTTCTTAATTCTCATCCAGAGAGAGATTTTCTCTTAAGAAACCCAGACTTTCAGATTTTCATTTTCTCGTCCCTGTCACTTTATTTGGGGTTTGGTTTCATAACAGCTGAATATCTATCACATAAGATAAAGTTAAAAGCCCCCCAAGCACATATCCAGGTTTCCCATAATATAATCAGAACAAACAAAACACATTTCCCTGATAAATTCCAAAGACCCACACTAAAGTCAGGGAAAGCTGATTGAATGCTGGCCTGGGGACAAACTTCTGTGTGACAAAACAAAGTTATCATTGTTGTGAGAAGAAAGATATTTCTGGGAAGTGACTCTCTTAGGTGCCAACAAGAGCCCCTCAGAGTGGTGGAAAAAAAGGTCATGCTTTGACAGGTAGGTCGTTTTTCTAAAATCTTCATTTTAATTATGAGTGGGAGTGCAAGTACAGAGGTCAGAGTGCAGAGGTCAGAGGATCCCTGAATTTGGGTCCTCTGCTCAAACAGTATGCACTGTTAACTGCTAGCCTATCTCTCTACCCCTCCCACAGCCATTTTTGAACTGGCACTAAGATGGACATTAAGGCTTGGATCACACAGTACAAAATACTGAATATCTATTTGGACAAAGTCAGTGTACCTGGAGGTGTGTCTCTAAGAAGCAGTGTATCATTTTTTTAATTGAAAATAATCTTTTCATACAGTATATTCTGATCATGTTTTCCCTCCATTGTCTCCTTCCAGATCCTCCCACCTCCCACCCATCCAACTCCACACCTTTCTCTCTTTAGAGAACAAAGAGGCAAATAAAAAGCAAACAGCACAGAATAAAACAAATCAAACAGAGAGAAAGGAAAACAAAACAAAACAAAGAAAAAGCACAACACACACACACACACACACACACACACACACACACACACTGTTGATGTAGTTGGTGGAATGCATGAATCACTAGTTTGGTTTTCAGTACTACAGACTGAGTGTGGTGTTGCATACCTGTAATTCCAGCACTCAAGAGGTAGAGGCAGGAGGATTAGAAGACATTCCCTGCTACAGATAGAGTTTGAGGCCAGCCTGGGATACAGGAGACCCTATCTCAAATGCAAAGTATCCTGAGACAAAATATCTCTAAAAAGAGCATAGAGCTTGGTTTTATGTTGGCCATCTACTTCTGGGCATGGGGCCTCATGTAAGCGTGGTTTATATACCCAGTGAGACTCCACTGGAGAAAACTAATTTTTCATTTGCAAGTGGTTATCAATTGGACACAGCTTGCAGCTTATGTCCACTTCTCTTAGCACTGGGACCCATCTGGCTCGAACCTGTGCAGGCCATGTGCACACTAACACCCCACCCACCCCCGTCGCTGAGTTCATACGTGTGTCAGTCCTGCTGGGTTCAGAAGGCCTGTTTACTTGGGTGTCCTCTTCCCCCTCTGGCTCTTAGAGTCTTTTTGCTCCCCTAAGCTTCCCTGAGCCTTGAGGGAAGGATTTGATGGAGACATCCCATTTAGGACTAAGTATTCCAAGGTCTCTCACTCTCTGCACATTATCCAGTTGTGAGTCTTGGTATTAGTTCCCATGCCCCGCAGGAGGAAGCCTTTCTGATGCTGGCTGAGCCAGACACTAAGCTGATCCCTAGCCAGTGTGGACACAGAGCATTTCTGATTACTTTTCTCCCAACAAAGACCTAAGAGAAGCAGCTTGAAGGAGGAAGGATTTGTTTTGAGTCACAGTTCAGAAGGCTCAAATTCATCACGGTAGGAAAAGCTTGGCAGACAGTGCTTCTGCTTGTTACATAGTAATGAGAAGGAAACAGGAACTAGGGGCTGAAGCAAAGCTGGACTACAAACCTTAAGGTCAATCCTCTAGTGACCCATTTCTTGTAACCAGTTTCCCTTTCTACAGGTTCCACAATGTTGCAAAGTAACACTGCCCACTAGGGTCTCCAAATGTTCAAACGTGAGCTCAAGAGGTCACTTCAGATTTAAACCATGGTATTACCTAAGGTGGTCATGTCCATCTTCCAATTCAAAATCAAATATTCAGAGCTGGAGATGTAGTTGGTGGAATGCATGAATCACTAGTTTGGTTCTCAGTACAACAGATTGAGTGTGGTGTTGCATGCCTGTAATTCCAGCACTCAAGAGGTAGAAGCAGGAGCATCAGAAGACATTCCCCAGCTACAGGTAGAGTTCAAGGCCAGCCTGGGATACAGGAGACCCATCTCAAAAGCAACAACATCAAAAATCTGTGGTGTATATGAGGTGTCTGTGAGTGAGTGAGTGAGTGAGTGAGTGAGTGTGTGTGTGTGTGTGTGTGTGTGTGTAAAATAGCTACATAAAACTGTCAACCTTCAACCATAGTATTTACATAGTGGATGCTACAATCTTGGATTCCAACCACTTGGTCCACTTAGGGGAGCAAAGTCAAGGTCCTGAATTATGAGAAAGTCCTACTCTGAAACCAATCAGAAGAAATAAACCAACATGCTTCAACCTAGGCACAGTAAAAGTGTCAAAGCTGACCTCACTTGAGGTCTCTTTGCATGGTTTTCTGCTCCCAGACTGTCAGTCAAGTGCTCTTCTGTTCTTAAGGATGCTTTTGATGGCTTGATCATGAACACAGCTTCTCTGTTTGCTCTTTGTCTTATCTACCCGAGGACACGGCTCATCTGTCACTGTTCCCGTGCCTTTCCTTGCCCCTCGAGGCCCAGCAAGGTAAGCCAGCAATAATGTGCAGCAGGGATCCTTCTAAGTGACTTAGAGGAAAACGAGTCCCTGAATTAACCCATACCCTGTGGTGCCTCAGCAACACACACTTATTACAGCCCATCTCAAAGACTTGGGATGCTCAGGCTCCATTGTGCCCATTCATCCAGCACATACCAACCAAGGCCAGTATGTTTTACCCCAAACCTATTTTCAGCTATTCTCCATGGTACTGTGTTGATGTTGGAATACAATGTTAATTAATGGATTATGAAAATAAAAAGGGGAAGAATTCTTTTTTAATTAGGTGGGTAAGTAGAAACTCAGCAATGCTCAGTTGGACTTGACAGACTACTACACACTTTAAAAGTGAGCGTGTGGAAGCAAGTTCAAACAGACCTGCATTTAGCAGGCATCAAAACCCAACAAAGAGGGACTCCTAAGAGGTGTGTTTACAGCAAAAGCAAATGCTTCAGGTGTGTGATAGGTACAAAAACAGCTCCTGCTCAACAGTTCAGCTAACTGCTGGCCTTAGCGACATGGTGTAAAAATCTCTTCTAAAAGGTTTTAAAATTTGATTGAAAGTCACACGTGGATGTAAGAAACTCCAGGAAAGGGTCTGGTGTTTTTTTTTGATTTGGTGTGGTTAGTGAAAAATACAAAAATATAGTAGAATTTGGCATGTCATACAGGGGGAAATTATTAGCTACCAAAGTCATCCCTAGTGGCAGAGAGCTGACTAACTGGTGGCCTAACTGGTTGGAAACATCTCCTAGAAGGGCAGGCTCTGGTCCATCTGTCAGTGCTGGCAGGTGCTTCTCTGACTGTCCCAGTCTCTGCCCCTGCCCTCTACTGTCCTACAGCCCAGGATCAGACTCCCTTGTGAGTGACAGAAACAGAAGCCATGTGTCTATTGCAGCATCATACAGATCATCACCACTGAGGGCCTTTCTGCTTTCAAGGCAGTTCTGCCTTTTATCATGGGGTGAGGAGCTTGAAACCCCCAATGGATGCCAAGACCACTGAAAAGCATGAACTTGATGCTATGTTTTTCTCCCATGTATAGGCACAATAAAGTTTAATTTGTACATTAGGTACAGTAGGAGCTTAGCAATAACTTCTAATAAAATAGAACAATTATAACAGTGTGTTATAGCAATAGTTATTTGAAACTATGCATTGTTCATCTCTGGAATTTTCCACCTAATATCTTTGGCCAGTGGTTGACCATAGGTCACAGAATGTAGCTTTAGTGACATCCCACTAGCCTCAAGTATAAGAAGTCCTGAGTTCAATACACAACAGTGAAAACAAACCAATGAAAGACGGTGACTACGGTGTTCTCATCTTAGCGAATTGCTAGAACTCTCTTAGGAAGAAACCAGTGCCCACACCATCTTAAAAGACTAAAAGCATATATATTTCCTCTCCCACTCTCTAATAGACATTTAAAAATACGCTTCAGTCAGTGCTGAATGCAGATGATGTTTATTAACTGCAAGTAACTAGACTACGTCCAGACTGACAAAGAACATCTTTTTGACTTAAGTACAGCCAAGCTCCTCTGGAGACTTTGTCTCCACCATGTCTCCACCTAGGCCCTGACTAGCCACCCCGAATAGAGAGAATTCCCCTTTTCCTATGTCTGTTCAATTTTCTTATCCTCACCCTGACCATCTAAGTCTGAGCCATTTTTTTTTATAAGAATTGGATGATGTTAGTCTGCAAGCATCACCCTACCCTTGAGGTCTCCTTAGTAACTTTTCATTCATCACCCTTCACCCCTCCTGCTTCTCAGCCATCAATCTCCACTGTTTAGAGTGGAAGGCCAACCTCTCTCCTTTACCGCAAACATCCTGACAGAATGAAGGCTTCTCTGTCTTTCGGGCAAGTGTTTAATGGTGAATGCGTTTGTTTTTTAATGTAATAAACACATGATTTAATCATTCTATATTTTGGTGAGAATTTTCCTATCACACTGGAGTTCTGAAGAGTTACAAACTCAAAGCCCAGTGCTGCTTCTCTGCAGGTGCCAGGCCAGCCTTTTTAATTGCAGAGCCATCCACGCTGCAAAGTGTTCTGAGAAGCCTCACTTGGAAATGTTTCTCTCCCATCAGTTTTTAAGAATGCACACTCTGACACGCATGCCTGTGCGCACGCGCACACTTCAGACTTAGTTAGGAAAAGCTGCATCAATGTATGGAAATAGTGCACCCCAAACTCAAAATACTAATCACAAAGACATCAGCTGGATTAATACATTCAGAAAATTAAGTTGTCTAAAATGCTCTTTCAGGGTTCGGTTTCCAAGATACAATTTCCCAGTCCTGTTTCAGACTGCAGATCCATCACCAAAGAATGATGGATTCCTTTGGAGGACAGTATCTCTTCTGTCCTCAAATTGCCTTTAAGTACAGACAGCAGGCCCAGCATTCACCCAGAGGCAAGTAGACAGATGTAACAAGATTATAAGCTAGCCCCAGACCCCAGCCAGCAGCTCCCCTCTTAGAGTCATTTAGCGGCTCTTGTTTCTCAGCACCTTCCTCTTCCTCCTGTATGTGGTGTGGAGAGGCAGGTTCCATGGGCTTCAGATACATGGCATCTCAGATTTGCCACCATGATTAAAATTCCAAGAGGGAAGCCCAAAGAGACCATGGAAATGAGCTGGGCCAGAAAGGAAGCTGAACCAGCTGGAAACACCACGCTGTATGCAGACTGAACCCCGGGTAGGATAGAGAGGCTTGCTAATGAGGGTCTGTCATGCAAAGCACAAGAACCCTGGCAAGAGAAAAGCCTATGAGACCACCAGAAAAGACAGGACCAAAGGCAACAGGCTGGCTTGTTGGGCACTTGGGCAAAAGTTTGTAATTTTTCTGTCTGTGAATCTTTAAGTGGTAGCCCATTATAAATACTTGCTCTTGACACACAGGAATGCTTTTTCTTTCCACAAATATTAAAACAAAGATGCACACGTATAATGACCTCATGTCATTATTTCAAAATATCTGACATGGGCACCTTAGCAAGCACAGTGGTTTCTTTTAGCTCCCAATGATAGTGACTCAGTTCCAAGATTGGGTCTTGCATTGGTTTGGGCCCCTGACTACAACAGTGTATCACCATGGAACATGTGTTTGGGTGTTCATGTCTCAAGCAAGGAAGGAGAGGGAGGGAGGGAGGAAGGAAGGAAAGGAAAGAGAGAGAATGAGAGGGGGGGGGGAGAGTTGCATCTTTTCCAATAAGGCACCATCTCCTAAGTGTTCTATTCCTAAATGTCTACAACACCTACCACCACCACACACTGGGGACCAAGCCTTTATAAATGACTGCTTGGGAGACACCCATCTGAACCACAGCACCATATTTATGGGTGACCATGCAGCCTTGACAAACTCTTCCTCTACCCTTGACAAGGACAGCAAGGTGAAGTTGGTTTGAACACAGCCTGCATTTTTCCCTGAACAAAAGCATCCTGAGTCCATATTCATTGAAGTTGGCTTTCCTCGAACTCATTTGTTACATCAATGAACATTTGGGATCCCTCTGCTGGGGGTGAGGGGGTGGGGATATGCATGGCTCCAAAGGTAGCAGCTCAAACAATACAAGTGAGGTTTACTTTTCCCAATTCCAGACGAACTGAGCTGGCATGGAAAGCAGCTGTGGAGAAAGCTAATCATTGGACCCCACACCCCAGAAGTACTGAAAAGTAAGGTCCAATGCCAGCTCAGAAGTGGACTTCAGTCTCCCACCATGACACAAAGCCTCAAAATCCTAGTCCTTCCCTTTGTAGGTTTCGGTGGCTTTCATGAAGATCAAGTGACCCGGATGTCAACTCCTCTTCCTGGGAGTGTTATGCCTTGGGCCTCTTTCAAACAGCTTTCAGATCAGAAAAGCCTGGAAGGTCAGGAGTGCAGGAAGCTGTAATAGATCAAAGAGGGAGGACATGCCCAGTCCTCATGTCACCTGGCCTGGCTTTGTGTGCTAGATGTTACTGCTACTGTGGCAGGTTCTCATCTAACTGCCTGGGGGCCTGGGGGCAGGGGAAGAAGGTGAAAAAAAAAAATCACTGTGTTGTCAGGTACCAGGCAGGGGTCAGGATTACCTGTCTCTTTTTGAAGTGGCACATCATTCCATAGTTAATGGACTAGCTGTATCACGCCTTCCCCCCCTCCCCCCCCCCCACCACCCCAGGGTTTTTGGAGTTACATTAGAAATTTTTGCTACCCTGGGGCCTTCCATAGCCAGTCCAAATGCAGGAGAATTCATAAAAGGGTGACCTACTCCTTTTCAATAGGGATGGTCCCCTAACTGCAGGCCTCGGGCTTTGTAAACCTAGACAAGTTTGCTAGGTATTGCTTTGAAAATTAACCACAGACCCTTTTTAAACATCTTCATGAGTAGCTCAACAAGGCCCAGACAGAGCATCAGCAGCCTCCGGGCTCCGCAGGAGTGGACAGCAATCTTAGTTGGAAGAGGATTTACAGCCCAGTTGGGAAGAGGGGAATGCCCAGGAAAATGATTTCCTGTTGACAATGGTCAAGGCAATCGCTTGGTTTGTTCAAGGAGAACTGAAGGATAGCCCAGTAAATTTGGGAAGAAAGGAAAGCTTGCTAATAACTGAACCATGAGAGGTAATTTAAGGAAAAGATTTCATTTCAGTTAATGAATGATTTATGAAAAATGCAAACAAATGCAGCCCTCTGCTACAATTACAGTCGCATTTCAAAACAGGGGACTCACTGTCTCATTAATCACAGATTCAAACTAATCCCCCCAAAAGGGACTCAACTGTGAAGCATTTGATTGGCTAACCCACGAATTTGTACACTCATTACCAAAGAGATGTTCATTGTTTGGGAATTTAGGTGCCAAGGTCACAGAACACGCTAAAACAAAGTATGCATGAGCAAATTCTCAAATTATGGTGCTCATAACCAAGAACCGAGCTGATCTTCATAATAGTTTTTAAATTCACGTTGATTCATGCTTAATGGATTATTTTCCCTACAGATGGGTTATTACACATGGTGGGAATAATTGCTTTTCCAGTATAATGTTTGGTGGGATTAATTAAGTCCTGTTTGTTTCCTCTCAAGATAATACAAGCAGAATCTTGAAATGAGTAATATTCCGAGGAGGAAGTGGAGGAGACGACATCACTGTAGGTAGCAAGAAGTGGGATTGCCTGCTCCGGCTCCAACCTGCCTGCAGAATGCATGGCAGCAGTGTGCTATGGCTCTCTTCTCAAGAATGCTCCCCTCTTTTCCTCTCTCACTGAATGGATTTCCGCTGCAAGGGTTTCTCAAGTTAATGCCAGGAAGTCTTGGTTTATGTTTTCAATGCTCTGAAGTGCTTAAATAAAGTTGCAGAGAAACAAAATTCATTATTGTCACATAGGCAGGGGAATATAGGGTGATTTAAAGGAGTCCTGTATGGCCCTAACATTTGTTAACATGTGTTAGTTAATTCTGAAGACTTGAAGAGAATTCCCCACACTGTATTCCTTCCTCAGCCTCATTAGCAAAGCCCTCGGCTGTTTCTCCTCTCCCCTTAACCTCGGCTTATCCTTTCTTCTCTTATTACACATCTCCCCTCTGGAACTAGAATTCCTTACTTGGCTGGCCCTTCCATTGTCTCTCAGCCATCAACCAAGTATTCTGGGTGTCCCTTGCTTCTGAGTTGCAAGAGTCCTTCCAGGTCCCCACTGCTATGCCCTACTGTCCTGGAGTCATTGCAAACCAGCCATGCCTCCAATGGAATTTCCAACTCAGGCACACGGTGTGCAGTCCAGGATAGCTGATCCAATCTTTCATGTGGAGACAACCACACGGCCCCACCTCTAGCCACCCACAAGCTCACAGGAGCTCATAGAAGATGCTCTGTGCAGATGTGTTTCCAAAACTGCCCTCCTTCCTCATGTCTACAGACTCAACTCTACAAACTCTTCAATAAGTTGGGAACAGCTCCCTTCTCTGTGCATGGCACCCAAGGACCTCCTCTGCTCCCCTGTTTCTGCTAGCTTTCATGGCTTTGACCTAGACCAGTCAGGTATAGGCTTGGCCTTTCTCTGGGCCAGACATTTAGAAATTCAGCACTGAAGTGGACAGAGGAGATGGTGCCTTTCCCAGAGGCTCTGGACTCAGACTGTGTCTTCATCATTCATGATGGAGTCTTGACAGAACACCTGGCCAAGCATCTTAACCTTGACCCTACAAGAGAACAACAGATGCAACCAGGAATAATCTGTCTTGCAAATCAGACCAGTGTCTGGATCAACTCACTGGGTAGTGGCAAGAGAAACAAAGCCTGGGCCTGAGGACCCCCAAAAAGAACTGAGCAGCAGTATTCTGCAGGGAAGAACCTAGTATCAGGTATCACATGTCCTGTCTGTCCTGGTACAAAATGGTGACATTTCCTTGGTGTGTATGATGTGTGCTACGCCAAAGGATATAAAGTGAGACAAATGTAGACTTTTTAAATGGGAAGAGGCCATGAGAATCTTGTATGTGGTGGTAATCTAATTGTATTGAAATATTATTTTGATTTGTACTGAAATATTAATTTGATTGTATGTTAATAAATAAAGTTGTCTGGGGGTCAGAGCTATTAGAGCCATAGCAAGAGTGTGGCGGTGGTGGCACACGCCTTTAATCCCATAAGATCTCTGTGTGTTCAGGGATACAGCCAGCATTGGAGACATATGCCTTTAAGACCTAGGGGGCTGTACATTCAGACAGTGACGAGGCAGTCATGTGTTTGGGTTTACAACCAATGAGAAGGCAGAACAACATACTTTAAAAATACGAACCGAGAGGAAGTAGGTCTTTTTTCGCGAAGCTGGGACAGCAGGAGGAAGGGTGAGATTTTAGCTCTGAGCTCTGACCTCTCGGCTTTCTCTTTTACATTGTTTCTGTGTTTCTTATTTAATAAGACGGTTGGTTACATCTACATCTGGCGCCCAACGTGACAAGAATCCATTAAAAACTGCTTGGCTTGGCGGCAGGTCCGCTTTCCTGCAAGGGCGGCAGGCGGCCCGCGGCGGCGGCAGCGGCGGCGGCAGCGGCGGCGGCAGCGGCGGCACACGGCGGCCGGCGGCGATCGGCTTGTTAGTCCGAGCTGCTGGCGTCCTAGTCCGGGTAGCAACTTCTAGCCCGGGCCTAGGTCTGTGAGCAGCTTGCCTAAAGCCGGTGCTGCAAACAACTCAGACCTGCCCTGCCGAACAGGGCCCTGCCTGTAAATCCAACGCACGTGGTCGGAGCTTAAGGAAGCCAGACCCAAGCCTTGACTCGGCACAAGAGGGAACACGTGGCTGCATTTAAGCTTTAGCCGGCTACGCTTTCTTGTGCGTTCTCTCTTTCCTCTCTCTCTCTCTCTCTCTCTCTCTCTCTCTCTCTCTCTCTCTCTGGATTTACACCTGGGACACTAGGTGGCTGCTTTGAAAATCCCCTCGGATTTCTACTGTTCTACGCAGATTTGGTAAGTCATAATATATCAGATATTTTAAAGGAAACTATCTAAAAGAGAATTTTTTTCCACATTAAAAAACAAATGGGTTTTATGTGTACATTGGAAGAAAATTGGTTTTTGTTCGAAATTTTAGGCAGTCTGGCAATGGAACAACTATATAATATTAGTATTGGTGGAATTATGCACCTCATCACTATAATAATCCACATTTTAATATTTAAAAAGATAGTCAATTTAAGTGCCAGGATAACAGCGTTAGAAGAACTTGTTAAACCTGTAAAAATTCAGACAGAAGAAATTAACAGTGAAGTTGTTTCAAGTCGGGATCATAAGGTTGCAGAAAGAAAGCCTGTTTTCACACAGTCACCCTTAATTTATCCTGTAACAGTACAGCAGATGCCTGATCAAATGGCTACACAAAATACTTGGGCTCCAATTGAAATGTTGGATTTAAAAAGGTTTAAGGAGGCAATAGTATCTTATGGCATGCATTCCCCATATGTAAAGCAAATGTTAAACACTTGGTCAACATATAATAGGATAGTACCACAGGACTGGCGGGACCTCGCACAAGGTGTTCTGGAACCCAGCCAGAGACTTCAATTTCTGACTTGGTTTAAGGAGGAGGCTAAAAACATAGAAAAACAATGGAGGGATAAAGGAGTACAAGTTTGCCAGGATCAGCTTATGGGCGAAGGCCAATATGCTTCAGCACAAGCACAATGTTTATATGATGTCCAAACCCTAATTTTATGTCGAACGGCAGCCTTGAATGCATGGGACAAAGTTGAGGAACCAGGAAAAAAATCTGAGTCATTTACAAAGGTGAAGCAAGGCCCAAAAGAGTCTTTTACAGATTTTTTACAAAGACTGGCTTCAGCAGTAAAGAGAACGGTCTCGGATTCAGAAGCTGGTAAGGCAATAATTGAATCTTTGGCCTTTGAGAATGCGAATGCAGCATGCAAAAGAATAATCAGGCCATTAAGGGCAAGATCTGCACCTATGGAAGATTGGATTAGAGAAACAATTAATGTTGAAGCTGATGAGCATGATGATACATGGGTAGGAGAAGTAATTTCAAAAGGTTTGAGGAGTGTTAGATGTTTTGGATGTGGAAAGCAAGGACATTTGAAAAGGGACTGTAGACAGGTCATTTCCAGAAACAATGTTTCTTCAAGGAACAATGGCAACAGAATGCCCCTTCCTTCTGGAGTATGCAGAAGGTGTGGTAAGGGAAAACACTGGACCAACGAATGTAGATCAACAAAGGACAGACAGGGTAATCCTTTGCCTCAGTCTTCGGGAAACTCCCAGAGGGGCCTCAGGCAGGCCCCCAGTGCAAATCCAGTTCAAACCTTTCCGGCAGCCATAGAGGAAATGCCTGCTCTGGAGAGCGATTAAATAACCAAATGCCTATTGGAATAAATCATGTTGGTCAGAATGATGAAACAGAGAGAATAGAAAATTCAGGAGAAAACATAAAGAAAATTTTTTGGCAAACTTCTATTAATGAACAAAGACCAAAATTAACGATAAAAATAAATGGTGTTTTGTTGTCTGGTCTGGTAGACACAGGTGCGGACGTTACCATAATTGCACCAGAATTTTGGCATCCAACTTGGCCTCTTCAGGAGGTAAACGTTCAACTGTTAGGAATTGGGACATTATCTCAGGTGAAACAGAGTGCAAGATGGCTCGAATGTATAGGTCCAGAAGGACAGAGAGGAAAATTAAAACCATATGTGGCTAACATAACTATGAACCTGTGGGGTCGAGACTTGTTGCAACAATGGAATACTCAGATTAACATCCCTCCAATCTCAGAAACAAATCATAAACTAGCACATGTTACTGAGAGAAATATTAGAAGATATTGTTCTAATGAGTGGTCACCAGCCATCCATATTATACAAGAACAGGGCACAATAACTGATGATCTTCCAAAGACACCAACAGCTCTACCTTTAAAATGGTTAACAGACAAGCCTGTATGGGTCCAGCAATGGCCTTTAACAACAGAGAAACTCCAGGCTTTAGAAGAGCTGGTAGAAGAACAGTTAAATGCTCAGCATATTAAAGAATCAACCAGCCCTTGGAATTCTCCTGTATTTGTTATTAAAAAGAAATCTGGTAAATGGAGAATGGTAACAGACCTTAGGGCAATTAACAAAGTAATTCAGCCAATGGGTTCTCTACAATCTGGGATGCCTTTGCCTACTCTGTTACCAAAAGGATGGCCTCTCATAGTTATTGATTTAAAAGACTGTTTCTTTTCAATACCCTTACAAGAAAAAGATAGAGAAAGATTTGCTTTTACAGTGCCTACTTATAATAATTCTCAACCGGTTAAAAGATTTCAATGGAGGGTCCTCCCACAGGGAATGTTGAATAGCCCAACTCTGTGCCAATATTTTGTACAACAGCCATTGGAAGTGATACGTAAAAAATTTCCTAAATCTATAATTTATCATTATATGGACGATATTTTACTAGCTGACTCAAATGCAGATACTTTAGAAATAATGTTTGAAGAAGTAAAGAAAATTTTGCCTCGCTGGGGATTACAAATTGCTCCTGAAAAGATACAAAGAGGAGATTCTATTAATTATTTAGGATATAAAATAGAGCTACAAAAAATTAGACCCCAAAAGGTGCAAATTCGGAGAGATAGACTACAGACTCTTAATGACTTTCAAAGATTATTTGGAGATATTTCTCATCTACGAACTATTGTTGGGGTAAAAAATGATGAACTGACTAATTTGTTCAAAACCTTAGAAGGTGACAAGGACTTAAATAGTCCAAGAGAATTATCACCTGAAGCTGAGAAAGAATTAGCATTGGTAGAAAAGAAAGTGCATGAAGGACACGTGAATCGTATTGATCCAAAGCTGGATTGCATTTTGGTTATCTTACCTTCTAGGCGTTCTCCTACTGGAATATTAATGCAGAGGGAAGATATTATATTGGAATGGATATTTTTACCAAATAAACCAAATAAAAAATTAAAAACTTATGTGGAAAAAATCTCTGACTTGATTTACAAAGGAAAAATGAGACTTCGTCAATTAGCAGGCATAGACCCAGCAGAAATTGTCGTACCATTAACTAAGGAGGACATTGAAAAATTATGGACAGAAAGTGAACCTTGGCAAAGAGCTTGCAGTAATTTTTTGGGAGAAATTAACAGCAAATATCCCAAAAGCAATAGAATTGATCTTATAAAGAGAGCTGAATGGATCTTGCCTCGAATTGTACGGCAAAAACCCATATCTGGAGTTCGTACATTTTATACAGATGCCAACAAAGAAGGAAAGGCAGGTTACAAATCAGAAAATTTAAGTAAAGTGGTTCAAAGTCCGTATAATTCAGTGCAAAAATCAGAATTGTATGCTATTCTGTTGGTATTAATGGATTTTTCAGAACCTCTCAACATAGTAACTGACTCTCAGTATGCTGAAAGAGTGGTGTTACATATTGAGACTGCAGAATTTATCCCTGATGCTTCAGAATTAACTTCACTATTTATTCAATTACAAGATACAATCAGGAAAAGGAATCATCCTTTATATATAACTCACATTCGATCCCATACTGGTCTGCCAGGCCCTCTAGCACAAGGCAATGAAGAGATTGATAAATTATTGATAGGAAATGTGCTGGAGGCCTCAGAATTTCATAAAAAACATCACGTTAATAGTAAAGGTTTAAAAAAGGATTTTTCCATAACCTGGCAACAAGCCAAAGAAATAATAAAGAAATGTCCTACTTGTTCCTTCTACAATCAGACGCCATTACCAGCAGGATGTAACCCAAAGGGTACTCAGAGAAATGAAATCTGGCAGATGGACGTGTTTCACTTTGCAGAATTTGGAAAATTGAAATATGTACACCACACTATCGATACTTATTCAGGATTTCAATGGGCAACTGCTTTGAGTTCTGAAAAAGCTGATTCTGTAATCACTCATTTGCTAGAAGTTATGGCCATCATGGGTATACCTGCACAAATCAAAACTGACAATGCTCCATCATATGTCTCTGTTAAAATGAAACAGTTTTTTGCTTATTACAATATAAAGCATATTACAGGCATACCACATAATCCTACAGGTCAAGCAGTTATAGAAAGATCAAACAGAACTCTAAAGGATATGCTAAATAAACAGAAATGGGTAACAAAAACCCCCAGAAATAGACTGCATAATGCTCTTCTAACTTTGAATTTTCTGAATGCCAATGAGAAAGGAACAACAGCTGCAGAGAGACATTGGATAATAGAAAAAACTACAGAATTAAATCAGCCTATATACTTTAAGGATGTGCTGACCTCAGAATGGAAACCAGGGTATGTATTACATTGGGGACGTGGTTTTGCTTTTGTTTCTACAGGAGAAGATAAGCTGTGGGTACCATCAAAATTGATAAAGGTTCGATTTGAACAAGAGAGACCTCTTAATTAGAGGAGGTGATAGTTCATCAACCAGCATGAACATCCAATTTAAACTAACTTGTATCAATAAAACATGCCTTTTCATTTCATCAGATATTAACTTGCCAAAAAGGAACATCCCCAAAATTAGTCTTGGGGAAAAGTTTTTGTTTTTGTCTTTTAGGAGAATGAAGGTTAAGGAATCTGAAGAACACTGGACAAATGAGACAACTGAAGAAAAGGGACAAATCATCTATCCCAAGAAACAGAGTGAAACGGTGTATGGGTATATATTATCTAAAAAAATTTTTATGTCTTCCTAAATGTTTGTTTCTGCTTTTCTCTAAAGATTTAACACTATTGGTCTTCTAACAGTCCCAGTTCAATTAAAATTTAAAGCTGACTTTGGAGTTGGAGAATGGCTCTCTCCTTCTTTAAAATCAAGCATGTTGTTAAAAGGAAAATGCAAACTCCCTGTATCATGCCAGAATAAGAGCCATCTTCTGCTATGGTACAGGACAAAAGCAAAATTAATTAAGGGACTATTCTATTACTAATCTCAACTCTTTGATTCTATTCTGATTCTTTAAACTTTTCTCAAAGTATAAATTTTATATCAAAATTTACAAGATTAATATATATATATATACATTTTAAACTTTGTTAAGATATGAATGGTCACATAGAGTACTAACTAATTCTAGAAAAAAGGCTAGCTGCATATATATGTTTTTGTGTTCGAGTCTCTTATCAGTTTTCTGCAGGAAATCACGGCCAGGCCTAACATCAACTGAAGTCTCCAGAAAGAAGATGGGGCCCCACAACAACAACAATTCCACGTGGACAATAATAATATCATTAAGCTGACAAACATCATCCATAGATCAGCTTTGAACTACAAGGTGCTCAGAGCAAATTTGAGATGACTAGCTGAGATGATCCAGTCTCAAAGACTACTTGAATAAGGACTTGAGATAAACCCTGAACTTTGGCATTATACACAGACTGGATAGTGAAGGATATAGTTACCTCTCTTAGAATTTGACAATTAACCTAAAATTTTTCTTTCAGGATAAAGAAAACTTCGCCCATACCCAGCAGGAAGCAATTTTAAGAATACGACGCCCACATTCCCAAAGAGGTGGTGTGGGGCAGGTGGTTTTTTGGTCTTTTTAATGGGTTCTGGGTCTGGGATAATTTTCAGTATTTAGGGGGGTTGGTTACAAGTTATTGTCAAGGGTTAGGAAAAAGGCTAAGCAAAGGAGATTAGATTTAAGGTTCTTGTTTAAAAAAAAAAAAGAAAGAAAGAAAGAAAGAAAGAAAGAAAGAAAGAAAGAAAGAAAGAAAGAAAGAAGGAAAAAAAAAAGAAAGAAAAGAGAAAGACAATTACTAGTTTTAAATACTTTACATTGGATTGAATTGTTTTATATTGTACACAAATTTGAAACTGATATTGTTAGAAAATGCTATATGTATATTTCTAATTGTATTTATTCCATCCATTTAACAATGTAATGCAAATTTCTGATCCTTGAATGTTATTATTATCAACTATCAGGATATAAAGAAATGAAAGCTAGTAGTTAGACATTATCATAGAACTTGTAGTCATATTAGATATGTTTTAAAAATTGAGCAGAGATGTTTTAGACAGGTCATCTTCAAACCCTTCAGAGATCTACAGAATATGGCATTTAAAATGTTTTAATAACTTAGAAATTTTTCTTTTTTGAGACATGTCGGCTCCTGGCAGTACCAATCTACTTTAGAGAAAATATGGGCATTGAAGAAACTGCATATGGAGTCAACTTTCATTCTGGCAAAAGTTAGCCACTGGACAACAAAGTATCCTCGAATCAACAGGACAAAATGGACAGACAGATCACGAAACAAGGGACTACTGATTCTTGCCAAAACAAGTGTGGTTATGGCTTTATCAAAAGGCATCTTCTGAGGCCAGGACAATATGACCCCATCCCTGAAGTGGCCTTCGCATTCGGAAAAGGTACGGTGCCCTTTTCTTCGAAGGCAGCTTAACAGGCAGAGGGCCGATGGATTCTGTTGTACAATGGAACAGCAGCTGAAAGCTCATGCCTCTCAAAAGTAGACTGGCATTTAATAGAGGGATGTGGAGAAGAAGGGGATGCTGAGATGAAGCCATATATACACAGCCAAGAAGAATGGACAGCTGAATTAAAAAACTGTCAACAATTTCCAGAATTTAAAATCCTGAATCATGACAGGACACTAGTGGAATTCAGGTGTTTCTGGTACGTGGACTGCTCTCACCCAATGTGAGGTTGAACTGTTGACCTTGTGTACATCCTACTTCACAAATGAGTCTGTCAGATACACTAAGCCTATAGGCTGAAGATGATGCCCCAACACTGCGGAGAAACCTCAGGTGACTGCCCAGGCAGCTGGCTGTTTCTGTCAACTCACAAAATTTTTTTGGAAGTTGCTTGCATGCACTTCCTGTTTTTATTTTTGTTAGCTAATATTATTCCCTTCTTGGGTCTCTGAGGGAGTTGAAGATTAGTTAGTTATGGTTGAAGATTAGTTAGTTATAGTTGAAAATTAATTAGGATAGAAAGTACATTAGATACATCTTGGAATTATCAAAATAGGATAGATAATGGAATTATTTTCTCTGATTCGTCAAATACCTGTTTAGGTATTTATTACTTGTATATATTGTATATAGTTATTGTACTTTTGTATATAGTTTTTCTTTTGTTAGTCATAACCTTTTGCTTTTTTTCTTTTTATTAAAATAGAAAAGGGGAAATGTGGTGGTAATCTAATTGTATTGAAATATTATTTTGATTTGTACTGAAATATTAATTTGATTGTATGTTAATAAATAAAGTTGTCTGGGGGTCAGAGCTATTAGAGCCATAGCAAGAGTGTGGCGGTGGTGGCACACGCCTTTAATCCCATAAGATCTCTGTGTGTTCAGGGATACAGCCAGCATTGGAGACATATGCCTTTAAGACCTAGGGGGCTGTACATTCAGACAGTGACGAGGCAGTCATGTGTTTGGGTTTACAACCAATGAGAAGGCAGAACAACATACTTTAAAAATACGAACCGAGAGGAAGTAGGTCTTTTTTCGCGAAGCTGGGACAGCAGGAGGAAGGGTGAGATTTTAGCTCTGAGCTCTGACCTCTCGGCTTTCTCTTTTACATTGTTTCTGTGTTTCTTATTTAATAAGACGGTTGGTTACATCTACACTTGTAGCTTGCACAACACCCACCCCTTTAACAGATAAGGAAAGAAAATCCCAGAGAGATTAAGAAACTGTTCCCAAATTACATATTAGGCTGTAAGAAAGTCACCACCTGCTCCCCTAAACAGATCCCTGCTACATCATCGAGGTTTATTTAAAATCACAACTATCAGCATCCAAGAGAAAGAGATGTAAATATTTATCACAATGCTGACTTCAGCTTTTTCATGTTGTCAACACTTTAGTTACACTTCTAACAGTTTTTCAAAGAACAGAAGGAGCTACGTTTATTACAGCAATCCAGTTCCGTACCTAGGCGTGAAGCAGGGATCCTGGCCCTGACTTAGCAGGTAGCTGCAGGCTGTGTTTATTCCAGGGCTTCTCTTCATGGCCCCGAGCCTTTCCCATCATGGTTCTGCATGTGACCTTTATTAAATAGGACAATTCACATAAAATACAACACGTGGTGCAGACTGCAGACTCAGGAATGAACAGGAAGTCCAACTGTAAATAAAACCATTCTATTCTGTGACAATCCTGAGACATGTTTATCTCATGGAAGGAAGAAGGGGACAGACAGGCTTTGGGAATTGAGATGGGGTCAGAAGAAATGAGAAGAGACCCAGGGAGCCCCCACACCTGTACTAGAGGGAATATCACTCAACAATTCTTCGAAAGAAGGGCCCAGTGTTGGAAGGAGAGATAATGACAAGGAAGTACATGATGTCCCACTGAAGACAGAGAGCCAGAGTAATGGATGGCTTCTGCCAGAAGGATGGTCCCCTCCGGCATCACCAGGCTGTCAGAAATGAAGGTGCTTCCCACTTCTCTGCTTTCTTTTTCTTTCTCTACCAAGTGTGGTCTCAGCATCGTGCTGCTACCAAGAGCCAGCTCATTTGCTCCTTGAGCAAGCAAGTACTCCTCCTTTTCCTCCCCCGCCCATGACCCATCCCTCTAAGAGCAGACTGAATAGGACATGCTGTGTCATAGAGAGGTGGAGGGGTAGAGCAGCACGTTTCGGTCAAGGGTACATGTCTACATGAAGGACAAGCATTGCCTCTATACGCACAGGGAGAGATCAGGAACCCAGTCCAGGCTGGGTATAGCAAGGGAAGCTGTTGGTGGCACATGAAATCAGGAGTGACATTTTAGTGTCCCGACAATGACAGCTGTGTTCCTTCACAGACCCAGAACAGTTCAGGGAGGGACCCAGGCAGCTCCAGTGGTGTCTAGAGGAAGGTAGACACTGACTTCTTAGCTACTGCTCTCCTCTGCAGTGAAGAGTTAGCTTTTGGCTGCAGGGCTCTGTGCCACACAAGCAAGCCACTCCTGTTTGTCACAGGCTTTCTGGAAGATTGAAGATCCTCCAAAGGAGGCTTTGCCATCACCAAAGCCCTGGTACTTAGGTGTCACCAGCTTTCATCTTCTTTGTGCCATGCAACAAGGCCTCTGTCCTGATCCTCCATATCCCTCTCCAGCACCTTGGAACTCACAGACCCCTCTCTCTGTTTTGCCAGGGTTTGGGGCAGCAGGTCTGTTAGCTTCCTAGCCTTGCTATTGGAGGCTTTCACATTACAAATTGAACCTGTCAAGAGGGGGCTTCTCATCTCTGTTTTTTAATACCCTTAACAACTCAAAGGCAGCAAATGGGTGGCCAGGAGACAGGGCATGAAATCTGTCTGCCGATATCAACTCTCAGCAGGTCAAATGTCACTTCACATCACTGGCAGTTCTTCCTAGGGAAACAGGAGACTTAAAGCCCATGGCCGTAGGCAAGCTGCATGAACGACTTTATTTCTTTTTAAATAAATGCGATCAATAGCACAGCTGACAAGCAGGCTTGCTATACCTTTAATCAATCAACAGGAATGCAAAGTTTACAATGATGCACACAGCCACACTCCCAAGAACAAGCTGGTCACAGAGAACGACAGCACACCTGTATTTTGTTGGCTGCCAACTCTAGTTCCTTCTCAGCCTGCCTTCCACTGCTTTAGCACTGTGCTTGATGCTGTCCCAGGCATGTTGCCCCAAAGGCCCTGTGATAAACGCTGGTGGCCCATTTCCCTTGTAAAAGACCCTGTTCTTTGTTGCACAGCACTGTGACCCGTGAAGCTGACAGGAGAACTTTTCCACAGCAGCAGCAGGGGACAGTGGATCCAGCACACTGCCTTAGTCTCCAATGTCCTGGGCCCAGGCAGAACGCTGAGCTTTCTTCCCTGGAAATTGTTTAATGGGTGGCTAGGACCCACCTCCAGCTGAGGTGAGTATTTCCAGAATCCCCAGCAACCATTCCATCGAAGATTGTAATAGATCAAGAACAATGAAGCAGTGAGCTAGAATGGCCACACTGGGAAGAAGACATAACAAAAACTGTCCCACATCAGAGCGGTCTAAAGAAGTGCTGTCAACAGCCACCCATGTCTCAGCTCAGGCCACAGTGGACTATGTCTGGATGTTGTGGGTTTTTGTTTGTTCTGACCTGTTTTGAGTCAGGGTCTCATGTAGTCCAGGCTGGTCTCTAATTCACTACATAGGGGGAGCGAACTCGGAACTTCTGATCCTCTTGCCTCCACATCTGTCCTCTGAGCAAAGCAGCTCACATCTCCATCCCATCAACTGTGCCTTTGTGCAAGAGACTCTCAGTTGCTCTTGCTGACTGCTGATGTTCCCAGCGAGATGGATGGGAGGGTCACCAGAGATTCCAGCTGTCCCTCTGAGCCCTTAGCACACATTTCTGCCCTAATGATATCTGACCTCACGGTTTGGGGATGTGCTGAAGTATATGGAATGACAAAGTTAACCGAGGAGCAAGCTCAGCTGTGCCTCTCTTGGGGGTCCTCATCTGTGCTCCTAGGTGAGATGTTCTGGTCCGGCTGCTCTGGCTCAGCCATACTCTTGTAAATAACCACTCCCTGATGCCCTAAGTCAGGCTGATAAATTCACTGGTCCCCAAGAGGAACTCTGGATGGTTCCCTAATGATCATATAACAGGTGGCTTTGAGTTCCAGCTAGCAATTCCATACTGAGCACATGTGCTTCCCAGGAGAGGGGACAGATGACACTTTCTCCATTTCACCCTTGCAACAGATCAGGGGGACCTACGTTAAAAATATTGCTAAAGCATTGTTCAAAATCTATTAAAATCACTGCTGATATTAATGATAATTTTTCTTTTTATTTTATTGCAAACCCTACTGGACAACCATTTTCCTGTGAAGAAGACAAGATTTGGAGTTGGGGCAAACCAACACTCTCTAATTAGCAGCCATTGGATTCTTGAGCCATTGGATGTCCAACCAGCCTTGAGCAACAGCAATGCCAGTCACATAGCCTGCCAGACCACTCTCAGTGCCTGTACCAGGCTTCTTAAATGCTCCAGGATGCCTTGAGAAAACTATGCAAAAGACTGCAGCTGCCTGCCTTGGCTCCTGCAGGCAGAGCCCGAGCCAGGACTGTTTGAACGGTTTGTACCAGGCTTTGCGCAATAAATCACAGCCTGGATGGGTCATTTCCACCTTGGTCAGAGTGGAAGTACATCTCCTGGTGGAAAGATACTAATTCTTGTGGCAAGGTTGTGATTGGTCCAAAGCACAAGCCTTAATAACTGTGATTGGTCCAAAATGAATAGCTGTGATTGGCAAGCAAATGGTGATTGGTCCCAACATTCCTGTTCGGTCTATATAAGCAGGCTGCTCCGCTCACTCAGAGTTGAGTGAGAGACACTTCCCTGCGCTGCCTGCCTTGATATCGCAACATCAGAGCCAATCAAGACTTCTCTTAAATTGTCTATCTTTGTCTCCTTCCAGAGTCCACACTGGGCTGGAAATAGGAAGAAGGAAGTGGCAGAACATCAGCCACGTTGGCAGTGGAGTCAGCTGGCAGCTGAACAAGCACTGGCCTGGGCATGGGCAACTGTCCCTGACTATGGCCTGATCCAGCCGATTCAATGAAAGCCCATCACAGGGAGGAACATGCACACTGCTGCCTGGTGCTCAACTGTTTCACAAGTGCCTTTCTCAGGTGACTGCACAGGCCTCTTCAGGTGGCAGCTTAATCCCACCAGCACCACTCAGGTGTCTGTCTAGAGGGGTGGCTTGATTCTGTGGGTTCCGTGCATACCAGATTTCTCTGGTCCAGAACAATGTGCGCCAGCAGCTTGACAAACAGAGTAGCTCAACAAACCAGACACAACCCAGACTGATGTCAGCATCCCTGTAACGGATACTGCTTCCGATCCCCTGTGCTGGACACCCAAAGAGCCCAGCATGATTCCCTAGGCCCTAGGCTCCCTTCTGTAAAAGCTGTGCAACCGTTCAACAGCTGAAGTGGTCCTCTGCCCTGGGGGCGGGGCAGGGGCAGTTGCAGTGGGCCATGTCCAGTTTCCGACACCAGCTTCCAGGCTCTCCTTCATGCATGGAGCCTGCAACCACAGCTGCAGAATCGGTGAGGCAGATAAGCAGCAGCTCTCACTTATCCAGAGCTAGGCCCTGCTCACCTGCAGCAAATAAAGGCCTAGAGCCCATGCTGTCTGGGATCCTACCCTGGAAGTATGGCCCCTGAATGCACAGAGGGCCTGTCCTGAGTAATCATGGCTAAGTCTGGTGCCCAGGCGGAGCATGCGGATCCAACAGTGACAGGTACCCTGCACTGTTCAAGCAGCAGCTGGAGGGGCTGAGAACATCCTATTGAGAAGGGGGAAGTAGAAGCAGACACCACAGGAAGGTGGGGAGCTGATAGAAGAGAGCTATCAAGTCTTCAGAGCCAAGGGCCTCGGGCTCCAGGGTCCAGGGACCCCAAGCCTGTGCAGATACTGAAATGCTAGAAGGTGCTTCTTGCCACTGCTCTGCCTCCCTACTGCCCCGCTTGCTGCTCTCAGACAGTGAGAAACAAAGGCTCCTCAGGACCAGTGTTCCCACAGCTTCTTTCCTGCCCAAGATTTCTATCGAGGAGAACCAAAGAGCCCTCAGCCAGTGGATCTATACCACCCTGAGACAGGATCCCGGGGGGTCTGGCTGTTACAGAGAGAGAAGTGGGAGACGTGAAATACCAGGTACAGTGTGAACCCCAAAGAAAGCCCCCCTGACTGTGAGTCATGGGGTCCCAGACCTCTATCTTGATATGAGATCCTGGGCATTTATACTAGAGAAATGAAAGCTTCTCTTCACACTGAAACGGTTCACAAATACCCATAACACCCAAATCTTTAAAAAGAAAAATGACCTTCAGTTGTTATACAAAAAAAATCATTTTATCCACATTAAGGACTATTACTTCAACAACACCAAAAGGAGTGAGTTGTTGTTACACCAACTTAGATGGATTTCAAAGGAAGTATGATAGGTGGGCAAAAAAGCCAGTCTTGAAAGGTGACCAACTGTGCAATCCCATCTACATTCCTAGTCTAATAATGAAAAAATTACAGCTCTGGGGAGGAGACCACAGTTGTTAGGAATGCGGCAAGGTGAAGGGGAGGCTGTGGCCATGCACACAAAAGGAGAATTCTGTTTCTTGGTGGGGATTCCAGTTATAAAGGATGTTAGTTAGCTCTGGAGGGAACTGAGCAAAGAGCTTATGGAATCCATCTGCGTTATTTCTTACAGTTGCAAGGAAACTTACAACCAGTTCTGAATAGAAAACTCTAAAAATGTAACGAAAACCTGCTTCCCACCCAAAACACCTGTCATCTTCGTTTGAAGGATTACAGAAAGGGCTGTTTTATCTTATACAGATATACGAGACATAAAACCACAGGAAACTACAGAAGAAATAGGTTCTATACAAAGGAAGACAATATGATCGTCTTTTAAAATGAATTTGTTGTTTGTTTAAAATAGGATCTCTGGCATCTATTTCTGAAAAATCCAAGCATACAGGAAATCAACACAAGACCATAAGTCAAGACTTTTTCAATAGAAGCAGACCCACAGAACAGAGAAGCCAAGAACCACCCAGAGTATTTAAGAAACTGAAAAACTGAACAGAGAAGTTTAGTGTCTGGTTAGTGAAAACAGAATGAGAATTCTATGACCGTAGTGAGTGGGTTTACTAGCAGATCACAGGACAGGTAAAAGAAAGTCAGAACTTGTGTATACATCAGAAAAAGGATAGCTAGATTAACACAGAGACAGAAAAGAATGGTAAATAACAGTAAAGCAAAGGAAGGGTCGGGGAGAATACCTAAAACACATGCCATGCACACGTGAGAAGCTGAGTATGAACCCCCAAAACCCATGTAAAGCATGTCTGTTACCCAAGAGCTCCAATGGCAGGATGGGAGGGAGACAGGAGAATCTCTGGAAGCTTGTGGGCAGCTGGCTGAGTGTTCACAGTGATGAACAAGAGACCCTGTCTCAAACAAGGGGGAAGGGGAAGACAAGGTTGTCCTCTGACTTTTGTATGCACTTCATGGCACATCATATGCGTGCCTGCTCTCTCTCTCTCTCTCTCTCTCTCTCTCTCTCTCTCTCTCTCTCTCTCTCTCTCTCACACACACACACACACACACACACACACACACTTTAAAAAAAAAAGGCCTTAGAAAGACATGTGATATGAAACCAAGGTCGGCCACATAAGTATAAGAGTCCCAGAAGAAGAGAAAGAGAATGGGGTAAAAGCAGTAACAGAGGTACTAGGGTTCTCCCAAGTGTGAATAATGGGGGCATAGAAACAAACACATAAATGTTCACACAGTAAGCCATGCAAAACCACATTCACCTATAAAGGTGAATATCGGCAAGCTACTGAAGAATTAAATGTGCTTAGTTATTTCTGGTGAAATGATCAACTAAATAACCCTGTGGAGTGGCAGTGACCTGTCCCATCCGCATATCTACTGCAAAGAACCTATCTTAAAGACACACTGTCAACATTGCAAAGATGAATATACAGGGCCACTAGATAAAGCCCTACCTAGTGAAATCAAAGACTGAAAATACTAGGAGACTCAATGGATCACTACACGCACACCCAACAGCCAACAGTACAGAGGAAGGGACAGTGAGACAAGCACCACATTGCCCACAGGTGGTGCTTGATGGCTCAATAGCCAGCCAGCCCAGACCAAGCAGCAAGCTTCTGGTTCACTGAGGGACCTTGTCTTGAACACAAAAAAGTGGGAGGGTAATAGAGCAAGACCGCAAATACCATGCTCTGACCTCTGAATGTGTACGCATGAGTGCATTCACCCACACATCATGTATACACACACACACACACACACACACACACACACACACACACACACGCACACACACACGCACGCACGCACGCACGCACGCACACATCACTAACATTCAGTCATCTAATCAAAATAAAAATGGGGTTGGGATTATGTGCATTTATTTATATCAAAATTAAGCAGTGATGTATATGTAAACAAAAAACTAATAACAGTGGTTTCCTGTTGAGGAAGAGACAGAGATGAAAGTAGTGTGCAAACACCTGTTTATTATCTCTGAATCTCATAATTATAACAGAAATGATGAAGACAATCTTTTTGACTAAAAGTCAAAAGCAATATGAAATCATTCTAAAAGTCAGAGTGGTGACTTTCACTCATGGGAATCATTTTGTGCACCTGAAAAGCACAGACCTGACTGGCAGGATACAAGAAACAAAACAAACTTGGCATGGAGTGATGGGCCTGTCATCTAGAAAAGAGTCGGCACCTAAGACATGTATATTTTATATAACATCCTGCATACTATGCATTATAATATTCACTATGTGTGACACACATGCATACTATATGGAACATGCTAAGGACTGTGAGACACATACCACATATAATACCCTCAACTCTGAGAAACATACCACATGCAACACTCTAGTGATTATGAGAAACATATCATATGTAAAATATTGAAGACTGTGAGAAAATACAATAACATTGTGAGAAATATGCCACATATAACATCCTAAAAGCAATAAGAAACATGCTACATAACACCTTGACAACTGTGAGGAACACACTACATATTGCTCCCTTTTATATTGTTTGTAGCCTATTTAGATTCTGAATTGACCTAGAAGAGAAAGTATTCGTAAATGAACATTTTTTAATGGGGGCAATCGTGCCTTATGGTGGTGTGATAATCTTTTGTTTATGACAGAGAACTGAAATATTGGTGAATGGGAAGAAGCAATGTCTGAGTGTTCTAGAAAATAACCGTGAAAAAGGAAGGTGGGATAATAACTATAGGCAGCTTAGCTTGGCTTGAGAGTAGCTAAAATCAACAGATGGTTCTAGAAGAAGTTATTGCTCCATCCTACCTTTCTACATGTATAAAAGATCCCTTAATAGAAAGTTATATAAATAAAAACAAAATGCCATTTGGATTAACAACCCCTCACCAGGAGAAAAGACACACTACCATCAACAGAGATACAGAATCCCAAAGATGGCATGATATCTACAAGATGCTGATAGAAAATATGATTATAAGACTCAGATTCTAAATCTGAAGTTAAACAGAAGACTTTTATAGACTACTGATGAACAGAGAATTTTAAATAATAGGATCTTGATATTTCTCGAGCAGAAAAGTAATGATTGCAGATGGGCAGCAAGGGCCACATCAAGGCTCGTCACCTCCTTTATATGAGGAGGGCATGAGGCGAAGGCTGGAAGTCATCTGAGAGACTGTAGGGAAGGGAGTATGGCAGTGGGCATCTTGGGGGACCAGTGTCATAGGAAGCCTGCTAGAAAAGCACACAGCACAATCCTATGAGCCAGCAAGAGGGAAACACCTGCTTGGCTTCTGAAAGGCAGCTTGGAAGTCGGAAGCCAGCCTAGCCTCACCAGAGGCCCCTGATTTCCAATCAGCTTATTGACCAGATCAATGTACTCAAGTCAGTTCACAGAGCCAAGATGGCGGCCTATTCACCACAAAGCCACCACACTCATTCAAGTACAGTCCCCAGTAGTTGTTCCCAGCAACATTATGAAGACCCCCAATGTCCGGCAGA
The DNA here is from genome assembly GCF_049852395.1 of Peromyscus maniculatus bairdii. Classification (NCBI taxonomy): domain Eukaryota; kingdom Metazoa; phylum Chordata; class Mammalia; order Rodentia; family Cricetidae; genus Peromyscus; species Peromyscus maniculatus. Next base: position 145,460,262 of record NC_134852.1, on the reverse strand, counting down.
CAGTTTGACTTCATGTGCTGAGATGCCTGTGCTGAGGGGACAGTCCCTGCACTCCCCACTTTCCAGATTTGGCTGTTTCCTAAGGGGGCAGGGCACACTGGATTGGAAGCAGCAGCTCCACCTGCAAGTCTGTGAGGGGAAACCAGGAAGTTTCTACTGGAAGCCAGAAGCTGTGGTCTTCTATTTTCTGCTATTATATGGTCATATAATGACTATGAATGCTTGAGGAGACCTAGAATAAGATACATTGGGCACAAAATTCAGTACTCCAAGCTGAGCCATGATTGCATGATACCTGAATGTAAATCCAAGCAGCATTTGAAATTAACTGCTTTCCATGGATTTCTCAAAATGATTTTAGATTTTCTTTGGTAAAACAATAGGCTCACTTATTCAGGAAAAGCCCAGAAGAGGAATAAGGAAGCAGAGCCGGGCCAACAGACATTTAAACACCATACGGCCAGAGCAGTGTGGCCCTAACCAGAGCATAAGGGGTTAGTTGCATCACTGAAGCAGCCCCCAAATTTCCTCTAATGTTATTTCAAAAGTTGAATTGAACAGATTACTTGAAACTACAGTGAGAAATTATTTCATGAAAGGTGATGTAGTAACATGGACACTTTTAAAAGTTAATGTGACACACTCAGCAACAAATACCAAATTCCAGAAAAGTTAAAATTAAAATGTAAGATTAAAAAATAAAATAGGAAAACCCCAAACTGAATAGTAAATGTGAGGTAGAAGAATACCAATATAGTGAAATTATGCAGAAAAAGATGGACTATGTGCAAAACATTATACCAGAAATACCAGACACAATTTTCAGAAAGCCATGCAAGTGAGATGGCAAAGAGTAACACACACACACACACATACACACACACACACACACACACACACACACCCATAGATCTGCAAAGATTAATGCTGGCATCATATAAAGTGCTGGTAAACTGCCTAAGAGTAAGGTTAAAGGCTCCAGTGAAGCCTCAGTGGTTCAGAATACCAGGTGCTCTTGAAGAGGACCCAGGTTCAATTCCCAGCATCCACATGGTGGCTCACAACCTCTGTAACTCCAGTCCAGGGTACCCAACATCCCCTTCTGATCTCTGCAGGCAGTGCACACATGTAGTGCACAGATATACATGCAGACATTCACACATACACGACATAAAAAATGATTCTTTTTTAAAGGGAAAAAAGATTAAAATATAATCAATACAAAGGGCCAAAGCAGGAGTTATAAGGAAAGTGAGTGAGAACTATTTTATGTTGCAAACAATTGACAAAATGCTAATTAAATCAATATATGACAACTTTTATCATGGCATTAAACAAACTTTTCTTGTTTGAGATAATACTGGATTCTGGCATGGGTACAGTAAGTGGGAAAAATCCTTTTGGAAAGCAATTTGACAGTGTGTATCGAGCCCTGGTAATCCCACTTCTGGGAACGAATCCTAGGAAACAATCCAAAATATAGAAACCATACGCAAGAATGCGCTTCCTACAACGTTATCTGCACCAGATGTAACTCGAGAGCAATTAAATGCACACAGAGAGAAGATGGGCTGGCAAGTGGTCCACCCATTGGACTAACTCCTGCAGAGCAGAGGGTGGGGGGGGGGTAGGAATCCAGGATTCTGTAGTGATGATGAAAAATGCTTGGTGCACAGTAAGTAAAAAGTACAGCACACCCAGGTTCCATTGTGATGGTGAGGAAGTGAAATACAGAGGAAAATCAAACTGTAGGAAACTATAAGAGTCGCCTGCATCACTGAAAGACCACACACTGTCCTCACCTATGTAGTCTTCAAACCAGCACAGGGTGCTGTAATTCCTTCTAGACTTAACACATGACCCACTGAAAGGAAACAGACTTCAGTGCTCCTGCACTTTCTAAGGTGTCTTCTACAAGTTTCTCCGACCTCCCTGGTGAGAAATCAAATCAGGACAGCAAAGCAGGGCTGGGCTAGCCCCATTCAGCCGCTTTATGGGACCCCAAATCACTGCTCCATCCAACAACAGAGCAGGGGCCTGGCAGCCCAGCCCACAGAGGAAAAAGGGGGGGGGGCTGGTTCCCTAAGGCAAAGTCAAGGAATGGAATGCAGGCAGTGCTTCCAGAGACACTAGCAGCAGGCCTCGAGGTCTCTTTATGGAGTTAAGCAGAAGATGCTGTCACAACACAGACCCAGAAACACCTGGCTTTGACAACAGGTCCCCAGGAATATGCTGCCTATCTAACCTGTGTTAAACTCTTGGGACAAAGGCCTGCTGTAGAGAAGGCTCTAGAACCTGTACATTTGCTTGTTCTTAGAAGAGTAAAAGAGATCTGGGCATGTCCAAGAGTTACCCTGTTTGTTACCCTCAGGTAGCACCCCTCATCCACAGACTGCCTTGTCTCAACTTTCTAAAGTCACACCTGCCACTGAGAAGTGACAGCTGGCTGTCACCAGAACAGAGCTGGCTCTCAGGAAGAAGCTGCGGTAAAGAGACTGGGGCTGAATGAATGCCAGTGTCTGCTGAAGAAGCAAGCATGAGAGAGTGGCAAGGGAAGGGAGGGAGGGAGGGGAGGGAGGGAGAGGGAGGGAGGGAGAGAGGGAGGGAGGGAGGAGGGGAGGGGAAGGAGGGAGGGAGGGAGGAAATGGAAGTAGCATACAGTAGCAAGGGGAGGGAAACCTCTTCGTGGGTTCACACCAACTTCAACATACTCCTTGCAGATTTCTGACCACAGTTCCTTCCCAGGTGGGCTATCAGCCAGGGTGAAGGCTCAGTGCTCTGAGGACAACTCTGCTCCCTCAGGCCAGGTTCTGATGACTTGCAAAGCATAGAGTGAGGAAACCCCACCCTGTCTTAGGCTCACAGGCAGGACTTCATCTCACCAAGGTGCAAACCAACTGGCCTGGGCCTTTGGCCTCTTCCAAAGAGCAGCAAGACAACAGCCCAGGCAGTCACCCTGATGGCCATGGATGAATTGCAGGTTCAGAAACCCTAATAGGATCTCTGAGCTGGTGTGTAGAAGGACAGGATGTCGCTGGTAAGTCTTGTAAGTACCAAAGCGATGGAGTCTTCCTTGCTCAACTTTGGTCAAAGCCACAACCTGGTGAGGTTTAATACATGTGGGGGAGTCTGGAGTTGATTAAGCCAACAGAAACTAACTCACTTCCGCAGAGGAAGACATCTCAGCCTTTCAGGGGCAGAAGAATGACCAGAAGAGGGGGGGGACCTCTGTTGGAGTGGGTGGGATTTACTTCGTTGCAAAGGAAGAGGGTGGGTCAGTCCACCCATAAACCATGTACCAGAGCTCTCCACAGCAAGGATCTCCAGAGGGAGCTTTAGTGGTAGAAGAGTAAAGGGGAGAGAGGAGAAGGAACATCCATGTTATACCTACCACATGCTCTGCAGCAGCAGGTTTGGGCACCATCCTGTTTTCAGAGAAACAAGATAAACCATGACTGCCTTGGTGAGCAGAAAGATGGCCAAAGCTCCACCCTTTATCCCTCATGAAGCTTGGAGTGTATTATACCATGTGGCAGGGAGACCAAGAGAGCAGGCAGAATTAGGGATGCCAATCAGCCAACAGCATGGTGGAGGATTTTATCCTGGATCACACATGTGGTCCCAGAGGCAAAATATGGAGACAGGTGTCAGAGTCAGTGAGTAAAAGAAGGTGAGAAAGATTTTACATATCCTCTGGCTTGAAGATGGAAGAGGCCATAAGCCAAGAAAAGCAGGCAGCCTCTGGATACTGGAGATGCCAGACAAGGGATTCTCCCCACAGTCTCCTGGAACAAACGCCACCTGAGAAAATGTAACTTTACTCATGAGACCCTTTTGGATATTTGCTAATCAGACTGTAGAGAATACAGGTGTGCAGTTTCAAGCAAGCCACTAAGATTGGGTACTCCATGATATGAAACTGGTCCACCAGTTTCCTTCAGGAGGAAATGTCACTTCCTGGCTGATATGGAACCATACATTCTGAGCTGATCACACAGGGCTCCTGGGATGTGGCCCTGGCACTCCTCTCTAGGATCTCACCCTGCTAAGTCCTACACCTCCTGCCCTGGGTTAACAACTCATTACCTAGTCTAGCTGTTGTGTATCTCCGGGTACTTGTATGTTCTGTTTCGTCCAGCCATGGCAACTGTCCCCTCTACTCACATCTATCAAACCCCATCCTCGAAGCTAGCATGCAGTTCAGTGGTAGAGCACCTGCCTAGCATGCACAAGACCCTGGGGTGGATGCTTAACATCATACACACACACTACACTTCCTTTGCAGCCCAGGTCCTGGAGCAACTCTGATATTCTTTTCTGAACCCCTGTGTCAGGGCACCCTGCTTGGAAAGTTTCCATTCAGCCCCAATTCCTTCCTGTCACACAGTGTATCACCCTTGGGTTCTTACTTATCTATCCTGAAACAGGATTTTTTTTCCAGAGAGAGAGAGAGAAAGGGATGGGGGGTGGGGGGTGGGGTGGCTCACACACAGAACAGCCAACCACTGTGGAAGTTGCAATGCATTCTTAAAACCAGTCCCCAAAGTCATCCTGAATCTATGACCTGCAAATGGGGTAGGTCCAGGTGTCTCACGAGGCTGATAAACACAGGCTTCTCTGAACCAACATCTTCCCCATTTCAATGTACTTTTGAGGTACCCTGTGGGTGGGAAGCTCAAGATGACATCACAGTCCAGCCTAGGACAGCTCTGATGCTTTCTTCTGGCCTCTGACAACCACAGGCACTCAGGGTCCCTTCCTCGGTGGTGACTGTGAAGCAGTGGGTCATGGGAAGAGTCTGCTAGCCTCTGACAACCAGGAGCACTCAGGGTCCTTTCCTCATGGTGCCTGGGAAGCAGTGGGTCATGAGATGAGAAGGAGACCAGAAAACGACAAATGGGCAAGTTTTGCAGGATATCCCACATCTGTTCAGCACCTGTGGCCCTGGGTACCAAGGCCTCCTGGCCAACAGGGAGACTTTCTTCCTAGGCACTCTGGTATGATAAGTCCTTTTATGTTCCTCTAGGAAGGTCAGGAAATATCATTTACAAATTCTCCCGGCAAAGAGTATCCTCATGTCAAGGCTCTCTAATATCACTGTATGGGGATGCATGCTAAACTCAGCATCATTTTCTCAACAAGTCACAAAACTACTCAAGACCATGACAATTTGCTATGCCATGGCTCAACAAGCTAATCCCTCTTTCTTGCTAACTTCTTACCAATTACAACTTTGGCAGTGCATTTTAGGGCTGCCAAGGCTTTGTGAATTTGCTTCTTGGAGGACATTAAATAAATCCACTTTTCAATTTAAAAATAAAATTACATCAGGGGCAAAGCCCTGGAGCCTCTATTTCTAGCCACACTGAAAATATAGAGGACCAGGCCCCCTTTCCCCAAATCAAACAAAGAGCCAAGGCAGTTATTGAGAACAAATACTTGCTAAATGGAAATATATTAAATGTGGCCTTACTGTAAATTCCAAAGGAATAGCTGGCTAATCTAAACAGTGTTGGCCATTGCTAACTCAAGGAAAGAAACATGGACCAGGCTGAGATTCATCACCTTGTACTTCTTATAGATGGAAGAGCTGAAAATGTTTTGTTTTGATGAATTTGTGTGTGTGTGTGTGTGGGGTGTGTGTGTGTGTGTGTGTGTGTGTGTGTGTGTGTGTGTGTGTGTATACACCTGTGTATGGAGGCCAGGGGACAACTTGGGTTGTCATCCTCAAAAACACAGCCCATCTCCTACAAGTCAGGGTCTTTCACTGGCCTAACCCACCCAGTAGGCTCGGCTGGCTGGCAGCAAGTCCCAAGGTTCTACCTGAATCCTCCATACCAGCACTGGGATTACAAGCTTGCTCCCTAACACTGGTTATTTTTTACCTGGGTTCTGGGGGGCTCAACTCACTTTATTGACTGGGCTACCTCTCCAGCTTGTGAAATTGCCTTGATTTACCCCACTGTGGAGTCAGATAAAGAGACGGGAGAAGAGGGGCCGCCTCTGCAGTTCTGAAGCAGCACTGGGAACTGGCAAATCTGTGGAAGGACGGCGCTTCGCATCTCCACCGCACACACAATTCTGCCAACAATTCTCCACACAGTCACGGTCAGAAGATCTACGCCCGAATTCGCTGGTGTCAAAGTTGTCTGCAGAAGCCTGAGTGCCTGCAAGGACAACTAACTGGTCTCCTACTTCATCCCCAGCAGCTCATGGATGAGTGAATTCCCATCATTCCACCTTCAATTTTCCAAGAGTCTGGAGTTGTCTCCATGCAAGGTGATGAGGACGGGAGAACTGGATGCGTGAAACATGAAGTATTTTTGTCTAACTTGAAAAGAAAATCCTTACAAGAATAAGAAAAGATATTCACTACCAACACATTTTATTCAAAGAACAAAAGAACAAAGGTTTCTCTCCTTTAAAAAAAAAGTATATGAAATAAATTTCCAAAACCACTGAAATTTTCTTGAAAAACAAAAAAACAAAACAACGAATGTGTGGCATTTGATTCAATGCTAAGGTCAGTTTCTTACAACTCTGCTATAAGGAGATATTGGGGGAAAGCCACTGCTGTGGGCGAATGAGAAATGAGGGAATGAAGCAAATATTGCCTTTGCGTGCGATAATCCTTTATAAATTGCTGGGCACGTCCGTTCCTCCTGAGCCATGAGCAGGAGGAGGGCTGCAGCAGCCTCTCTCCACTGCGGTCTGGCAGGAGCTGGTCTGGGAGCCCGGGCTGGGAGCCTGCCTTCTGTGCTCCATCCAAAGCGCATTGAGCAAGGTGACTACAGGCTTCTTTGAATCTCAGCTATACATGCACGCCCAGACATTTGCTCCCCTGGCAGAGGAGAGGGGGCCGTGGTACAGAGCAGGGGATACAATGCTCGTCTATATGACTGCATGGCCTGATGACCTCAGGTCTTGAACTTTCCTCCACCGTGGCACAAAAATAGGGCAAAGAAGATGTAACAGAGTAGGGGTGAGGGTATGAAAATTAAGTGGGGATTTGAAAAGGGAGGGAGTGTGCTTTGGAGTCAGGCAAACACAGTTCCAGACTGACTGATTAGCCAGGAGACCTTGCTGTGCTCGGAAGAGATTATCAAGGTCAGCTCCATCACCCCTGAAATAAGGACCACACGACCTGACCTATGCGGCTACTGAGAGGATTTTAAATAAATAGTGCAAAGCGTGAAGAACAGACTAAAAGCTCAAGAAATGCTAAATGTTTTGCTATAATTTTCACTATTTTTGATGACAGTCTATGCCAAAGTCACACAGAAATCTAACCATGTTCTCAAACATCACACATATGACTTATTATGGGAAAACATGCATTTAGATTCATACCTGCATACGAAAAACACCACACTGGAAAATTACCAACTATAAAGCAGGAAGGAGGGTGTCTGTCAGTTCACCAAGTATTTCCCAGGCACCTGGCATGTTAGGGCACCTTTATCAGCTATAGAGGGCACTGGGGTCCAAGAGACTATGTGCACTCAGATAGGCTTCAGGTTGCTCAATGCCTGAACACGGTCACTGATCTGTTTGGAACTCATGAAACACTCCATGTGGTAAACAACGCTCAGAGCATCCTGGAGTTTGCCAAAATAGGTGACTACACATGGACCAGAAAGAACCTACCCAGTGGAAGGAGAACAAAATATTCTTCCCCCAACACCCAGGCCCCCCACCCCTGCCAGGCAGGGAAGTACTTTACCTTGTCAGGGAGCACTCAGGCTCAGTGCCCTGGGACTAGAAACCTGTGTAGTCATGTTGGCCTCTTCTGTGAGTTTCTGAATTTAGTTACCCAGCGCTCCCTCACCTTTCCTTAATTCCCTCAGACTAGGCAGGAGATGTCAGGTGGAAACAGAGCGCTGAACTTCTGGTCCATTGAACTCAACTCCCACTTCCTTGACAATATTTTCCTACATCTTTAAAAACCATGTTAAGATTTATTTCTGCGATTATGGATATGCTTATGTGTCTGTCTGGGGGTACGTGTGTGTGAGGGAGATTCTGCCAGAGGCTGGAGGCATCAGACCCCCCCCCCCCCCCGTGCTGAGTGACACGTGGCTGTGAGGCACGCAAATGCACGCAGGTCTTGTGCAATAGCTCTTACCTGCTGAGCCAGTTCTCTAACTCCATTTTCTTGTATCTTAAAGGAAAAATAAAAACTTTGCTCTCATCTTCCTGAGGCTCTGGACGCTCAGCTGTCACCTTTCAGGGCCTCATGAGTCACAGCAAACCCAGCAGCGGGGGAACTGCAGAGGCTTATTCATTTGAACATATGATGGTCTACTTGGGCAAGGCAAACCCACGGCATTGAGGTCTCCTCCTTCTAAAAAGGAAGCGAACAAATTTAGGGACACCCACCTGCAAAACTGCTCACACTCAGCACTGACCAAGGAGGTGCTGCCCTAGTTTCAGTTCTGTTGTTTGGACAAAACACTCTGGTAAAAAGCAGCTAATGGGAGGAAAGGGCTGTTTGGCTTACAAAGCCAGGTTACGGTCTATCTTTGGGGGTAAATCAAGGCAGGAACTTCAAACAGCTAGTCACATCATATACACAGTCAAGAGCACAGAGAGAAATGAATACGTGCATGCTCATTTACTTGTGATGAATATTTCACCTATTTCTCCACTCTTACACAGTGCAGAACTACCTGCCTAGGGAATGGTGCTGCCCACAGTGGGCTGGTCCCTACATCAATGAACTTAAGATAATTTCCCACAGACGCACACACAATGTAGACAACCCCTCAGGGAGACTCTTCCTCCCAGGAGACTCTAATTGCGTCAAATTGATAAATAAGTTATCCACCATAAATACAAATTTTATTTTAACAGGACACTTCCTTTTATCCTACACGAAATTGAAACCATAGGGTTGCAATAACTAGCGCTGGGTGACAAGAACATGAATCTCCACAGGTGGAACAAAGCACACAGGCACTCTATATGCACAGTCCCCTGCCTGATCCATGAAATTAAGTCTGTTATTATAAGTTTGTTATTTACAGGAGTATTATGTAGGACACAACTAGGGAGGTGGTAAAAATCTGCATGGGGTTCAAAGTCCTTCGCCAGTTGTCTTCATTTCTTACTTGGCTTCTAAGGCATAAGAGTTGGTTTATTGGGGTACCCAACCCCAGGAAGGCATTGTGAGCTGTGCACCAGTACATCTGCACTGAGATCAACAAACCAACAAGGAAGCAGCCTGACTTACCAATGGCCTTTGGGAAGTGGGTGCACATTTATATATGCTGAGGGTCATGATAAAGCCTACCTGAGTTGTATATACTATTTCCTTTATTATTTGCAATGCTGGGGGTTGAACATAGAGTCTCATGCATGCTAGGGGGACACTCTACCACTCAGCTATGATCCCTACCCTCTATGTATTAGAATTTTTAAAGCTCAACCATCTTAGCAACTCTCTGAGTAGCAACTGGGAATATATATGATTGTACTGGGTGACACAATGATATGATATATAAGTGCAGAAAGTGCATCAAAGGCTGGTGCCCCAAACCTATCTCTAGACTGTGATCCTTTTCTGGAAGGGAAACAAGTGTGTGCTTGCAAGCTGGGCTCCCCACACAGAGGCAGCTGAGATAGGAGCCTCTTAGTCATGGCTACTGGAGCTGGCACTAATAGTGTATAAGCATGATCAGTACAATGCATCTAGTCCACTGGATTCCCCAGCACAGTGCGTGCTAATCAGCTGCTCGCTAGCTCTAGGGAGATACATCATATGTCTCTGGGGAACTAGCAAGGTGAAGTCAGCCATAGGGAACGGTCTATAAAACTTACCCTCATGTGATTTGTACATCCCCTTTCAGCACTCTGTAGTAGAGAAACTGGAAACGCAATGGCTTCCACCAAAGAGCGATTGGACTAATCAAAGTTTCATTTTGCTGCCTCCAAGATTGCTCAGCCCAGATGAAGAAGTTCTGAGAAGACATGTGTATTATATACCTCTAAACAAGTGGAAAAGGGACGGAGAGTTGTGAGTCACCTGCCTGAAGTACACCATAGCTGGGTCCTGGGGTACCCACGAGCCACCAAGCATCCGGAGTCATTTCTTAGTCCTTTGTGAGAACAAGAGGAATGGGATCAAGGAAAGCCTTGGAGGCAGGGCCTCCCAGGAATTTCAAACTGCGGCGGTGGAGGAGCAGCGGGCAGCTGGTCTGGGAAGACATCTGAGCATTGTGGAACAGGCTTTTGAGAGCAGAAAACTAGCAACAGGATGTTTAAAGCAGCCCTACTCTTCAAAGGGGGCATACTAAGAGAAGCCAGAGGAGCTTTAGACACAAGTCACCTCTTTGGGGAACTCTGGTTCCTGCACCCCATCCCAGCCCCAAGGCCAGGCTGCCATATACACCTACAGAGGAGGAGCCAGAGAGGGCTATTTTGAGAGAGCAGTGGGTTTTGATGGCTAATAGGGTTTGTTGAAGCTTAAAAGACAAAAATCCATCTAGAAATGTTCACGGGAGGGTGACTTAGCAGTAGTTATTTTAAGTGATATATCTTTTTAGACTCCTGTACTCATGAGTCTCTCCTGGACATTACACAATATAGCATGAGTCTCAGGGTGACACATGGGGCCATCTATGGTGAGGGACACATGGTAAATGACCTAGGCAGAGTTAACATGGGTACCACATACATACAGATGGACCCCAATCCCCCATTACGTCCTTGACCCCTTACTGCTAATGACTAAGCTTCAGTTTTGAGAAACAGAAGTCATACAAAGTTTCACTACATCTGTATACATGTTGACTCTGTCTCTTCAAGGGTCTCAGTAAATCAACTGTCCTTCCATCAAGGCCAACCCTCTGTTGCTGTTGCCCTCCCGACTTTCATCAACTCCACCTTCTGCATCACCTTTTTCTTCCTCCATCGGAATACTCTAAACCCACGGCTCCACCACAGCACCAAAGACACAAGAAATATAGAAAAACCACCTTAGTATCACAGGTTCCCAAACACACCCTTTCTATGAGCTAAAACACCATGAAACCCAGCTAGCACTGCCCAAGGTCAGTGCATACATTTGCTAACTCCACGGGGGCAGACATGGCTGACATCAGCAGTGACCTCTACTGTGGCCACTTCCTTAGGTCACATCTCTGTTAATTTGCACACCGTCTCGTAGGAGCTCAACACTGTCTCCTCTCTTCTTGTTTTCCTGCTGTTACTGGCTTCCATCCCCAGTTCCCTGTGTTAACATTTTTATCTGTCCCATCTACCTTGACTTCTCTTCTCTAGCTACCTTCTCTGCCCAGGGCATCTTGATGGCATCATGTCATTGTTAATGTCACATAAATCGTAACTTCTAACTTCTAGTTTCTCCTGAAAGGAGTGCTGAATTGCTGCAGGCCGCAGGAATATATCATAAGAACTCAGCTGGTTATGGCAAAGTCACTACCTGGAAGAATCAGGGAATTCTTCCAGAGGAAGCCAAATCCCAAGGAGTTTTTGGTGTTACTTGGCTTGTTATATATCAGCTGTATTCTGTTATGGAAATCATGTGTGCCTTCATAGTTTTCCCAATTGATTTTCCTCTAAGAAGGGTTGACAGTGTGGACTGATCACTCTCTGGACATACACATTCCAGGTATTTGGAGAACAGCCTCAGGAAAGGCTTTCTCTGGAATTAGATATCTCCCTTGGCCACTTTCAAGGACTACAGGAAACAACGCCCAGGGGGCGCTCAACTTCTGAGGACTAACAATGATAGCAGCCCCACAGGTAAGTCTCCTGACCTAAGGTAAATTCCACAAGGAGACACCGCCTAGGAGAGGTGGACGTTAAGTAATAGCTTTACACAATTTAGCTCGGACCCTCCCTTTATATACTGGGACTTCCAGGGCACGAGATGAAGAAGAGAAAAGAGAGTGGAAGAACTAGATGGGTAAGAACTTGAGAGGAACACACTGAGATGGGGAAGAACTAGATTGAAGGGCTAGAAGAGAGTACTAGAGGAACGAGATGGAAGATGAGGAAGAGCCAGATGGGAAGTACTAGCTGGGTAAGAACAAGCTTTAAAAGACCTAGATGAGGCAGAATTAAGATGAGAGAATTAAGATATAACTTAGAGGGAGCAATAGATAAGTATAGAGAGAAATCAGGCAAGAAAGGAGCTAGACATGAGAACAGAACTGAAGCTGTGTATAAAGGATGTTATGCCAGAGGAATTAAAGCAAGTGGACGATAGAGCTCGGTGTGCTGAGATTCTATTTCCTGAAAATAGTCCTCGCCGTTAGTAGTTCTCTCTCCTGAGCCCCTGGGATGTATAATATTAAGGCTGGTCCCGCTAATATTATACAAGACTGAATGTCAACTTGCTAGCTGAACCCTTCTTCTGACTTTCTCCTCATAGTCTCCAGACCATGTATTCCTTACCTAAGGGCAATGGGTGAACATCAGTTCTTGCAGGGAGCAGCAAAAAGATTACAGATACAATCCTGTTGTGGCCCTCCGCCATACACTCTACACATCATCATAGTTCTCAGTATTTCATTTTCTTCATAATTATCAACTTAGTGTAATTCCTCTCTGTAGGGGGGGTGATAGTCGGGGGAATGGTGGAGAAACACTGAGCAAGATGGGAAACAGTGCTTGTGAGCCCCCCTACCCTGTTAATCTGCATCCCCACAACACTGAAAGACCTGTCAATCACCCTTGGCTACACTTGACAATAGAATGCCTTTTCTCTGACTCTTGGACCCTTGCAGTTCAGCCCCCACCAAAGGATCCCAGGTTTATAAAACACTAGTCATCGTTCCAAATCCCACACCCCTCCCCAAAGTATCAGAAGTGCAGAGTTCAAGGTGGCAACCTCATGACATGCCTTCCCTCTAAACACAGAAAATCATGGGCACAGGAAGGCTAAGAGCAAAGGTCTCTCTGACTGACCTTTACCTGTACACTGCAGCCAGCAGCTCCTGTAGGCATCTATGCAACTACACCTATGTCGGCATTAAGTCAAGGCGACTGCAGTAACAAGTTAGCCAGACTAGGAACACCAGTACCTTCTTCCTGGGAAAAACATTGAGGCAAGAGGCCAGGCATGGAGAGGCTTCCTTCCCCTAGTGGGGATGGTGAGTACTTAGTTATATAGACAAATACAAACAGTCAGCGCAATCCAGCTCTTCCCAAGAGCCTGTGTGTGTACCCACAGCACGGAGCCGGTCGTCCTGGGTCTACAGTATGAGAAGAGCTTGCCGGCATACCACTCATAAACAGCCAGCGAAGAAAAGCCTGTGGTGTGGGCTTTTGTTTTGGACCATTAGAATCCACTGAACTGAAAAGATCAAGCTGTCAGAGTTCATTTTCTTCCTAAATCAACCAAACTGTAGAATAACACAAAATATTTCACTTTACAACATAATTTGTATCTTCAATTTACTCGCAGCTCTGGGAATTTGACAGGTACAATATTAAGTAAAACCCCTTCTCCCAAGCCTTATTGGAAAGGTTAACCATGAAGAAGCCAGCAGCTCCCTGCAGCTCATGGGCCTGCAGCAGTGAGGCTGGTCTGAGCCAGCTCTATGGACTCAGATCTGCAAGCAGCTGTCACAGGTAAATGTGGGACAACTTTTGGTTAAGGAAATTCACTAATTACTAGATTGTCAGGAGCATAAGAGGGATTGTTTGCTCACTGCATATTGGCATCCAAAATAATTTCTTCGTGGACTCAAATATAAAAAGCTTATGTGCCCCTCCTCCCTGTAAGTAAGGTTTCATGTGCTTATCTGTTGACTTCTTGATATTTCCCATGGGCTGCAGATGTAACTGAGTTGGCAGAGTGCTTGCTTCACAGGCGCCAAGCCCTGAGTTCAAGCTTCGGCACAGCATGAGGCAGGTGTGGTGGTACATGCCTATAAACCCAGCACTTGGGAAGTAGAGGCAGGAGGTTCAGAAGTTCAAGGTCATCCTTAACTACACCAGCAGGATTTCTACTGACGTTAATTATTTTAGATTGTCAGTCACACAACCACTGTGGAGCACCTACTGTGTGGGAGGCAAGGCACCCTGCAGTCTCTGAGGTTGTTGAGAGAGATTTCAAATATCTAGGTGCAACATTCCTATGGCAGTGTCCAGAGTTTCCTATAAAGCAGTGACTGCCATGTGAAAGGTGCCCATGTGCAAAACATGGGCAGAGGATACTGCCACCCCATTCACGCTCTGATTCTCTAAAGGAATTACAGTGAGCACTGTTACAATTTCTTCATAGATTTGGCTATGCATCCCACCTTTAAATTTTTAAAATTTGAGAACATAGGGTCAGGTTGGACTGAAGATGAAGGCAATATATTATTCAACTTTATTTTCAATCTTGTGACTAGCAGACAGATAACTACGTACTCTCACGATTAGTATTTAAGACAAGCTCACTGTAAAAATAGCATCTCTTGGAGATGCTGCATTAGAGAAATGTGAAGCTTCACTACCTGGACAGTCACCAGAGGTGACTCCATTCAGTATCTTTCTGCAAGTCTTCATGACAAATTTTAAATGTCAACCAACAGAAACATTATGAGAGGAAAAGCTGTAGTTACTGAGCTGAGAAAAGTGTCTGCAGCACACACACACACACAGACACACACACACACACACAGAGACACACACACACACACACACACACACACACACACACACACACACACTTGTGCAAGGCGCTTGCTTAGGACCTGTGCGTGTGTGAGTAAAGGGCTGTTAGCATAGAAAAGTACACAAGCCTGAAGAGAAAATAACAATAACATTTTAAAAATAAATACATAGAACTGTGCTCAAAGTTAGATATCAAAGAAGGGTGAGTTCAATGCTGTGATGCCATAGATCACCAGATTGACTAAAAAAGAAAATGAATGGTATTAGCTATTACTGAGCATGTGTGGCAATAGAAATGCAGCTCTGTATGTGCATATATGTGTGTGCACATGCGAGTGTGTGTGTGTGTGTGTGTGTGTGTGTGTGTGTGTGTGCTCTGCTGCTCACACTTCTGGCAACCGATGTAACCTGCCACATCTCAGAGCCTCTTCTGAAGCCAGAGTAGGGTCATCCTCAGAGCCTGCAGCTCTGACATATTACAACACTGAGACAATCTCATAGACCATGCTTGGTAACAAAGGGCAACTGGGTAAGTCCCCGAGCTTGCCAAGTCCCCTCCACCCACACAAAGCTACCCACATGAGGAGAGCCAACAACACTGGCTGGCTTAATTACAATCCAAGTAAATCCGTAAATCGAATGTATTCAGATATCATAAGAAATGAATGAGTTTATGAAAACAAAGAGTTTCATTCTTCATAACACACCTTCAATGCATACAGGAAACATTTTCCATCTCCACGGAGACACTGATGTTCTTAATGATCAATACCTATGGCCAATTTCTTAGATATGGAGGATCAAAGACATGATATTATTCCCACATCCACAGAAATGGCCATGACCATAGTTCCTGTGGTCGCTGTAAGCCAGGCTTCAGTGATATTCTCTGTTCACGTTAGCCCATTCATTCCCATGACACTCCTTCCATTTTTGTTCCAATTCTTAGCAGAGAAGTTGCAGCCTAGGATACATTTTCCAAACGCATCAAAGTTGACCAACGGAGGAGTGTGGACTTGGATAGGGTGTTCTGGTTTCCTTTCTGTTGATGTGATAAAAAATACTCTGGCCAAAAGCAACTTAGGGGAAGAAAGGATTTATTTCAGTGTATACTTTCAGATAGCTGTCCATCAGGAACTAGAGGCAGGAACTGAAGCAGAAATCAAGACACTGCTTGCCAGAGCTCTCTCTGGCTCACATCCAGCCACCTTGATTATACAGTCCAGGCTGACTAGCATAGAAATGGTTCTATGCAGAGTGGCTACCTCCTACATCAATCATCAATCAACTTATTTTTCAATTGCTATAATAAAACACCATGACTAAAGCAACTTACAAAAGGCTCTTTTTTATTCTCTGGGGTGCTGCCTTTGCAAAGGTCAGGAGCATCCCCAAAATGCTCTCAGTAGATGCCACCAGCCCTCTCTCCCCTACACGTAGCAGCCAAAGTATGTCTGGACATAGCCCTCTGTCCTTTGGGGGGGGGGGTAGGAACCTCCACTTGTTCAGCCACTAAAAGGACACCTAAGGTACTATCAGGCAACCCAGAAGGTTTGTGGTTTTGGTTTCCTTTCAAGTTTTTTTTTTGTTAGTTAGTTTGCTTGCTTTGGACAAGGTCTCACTATATAGTTCACACTAGCTCTCATCCACTGATAGCCCAGACTGACCCCAAACTCAGATCTTTCTGCCATGATGAATACTAGATTACTGAGCTCCTTCACCTGGTCATTCTTAGCCCTGAGCCAGCTTCAGAGACCCTTCAACTACATAGATTATTCTAGGTTCCAGGAGTGTAATGAATGAGAATTTAGGACAGGTCTAACCTTGTATTGGGGGTGGGGGCGGGGGCGGGACTGGTGGGGTCTTCAGATGGCTATGAGGAAATGTTTTCCCTCCATTTTGTTTGTCTCCTAGAGATGCTTCATGCACAGAATGGAGAGGATATTGGCTTTTGTCCTCATGAAGTACAGTGCATTCTCCACGGCTAAGTGCCAATGGGGACAGAGACAGATAGCCAGGAGGTCACACATGGAGTGGAAGTGTGCACAGCCTGGGAATTCTCCAGCAGACTCTGCCTTTTCAAACTCCCTCTGAAGTGAGCGTCCCTAAGTAAGAGTCCTGAGAGCCCTTCATCACTGCCAGCCCTTGGAGAGCGGTTTGATTTTTCATCTTGGAATTAAATAAAGTGGCAATTCGAATCAACCTCACTGGTAGAAAATATCTGTGCTATGTGCAATAAATTAGTGATAAACAGCCAGGTAAAATCAGAAAATGGTTTGTTTCAATTATGCAAAGAGCAAAACAATTAAAAACAGTCAAAAGAACACAAGAAGAAGAAAATCCCAAGAGGTAGAAGAGGGTGGCCTGATAGTTCCCACAACTAAGGGAAGCTGGTTTTGCTATACCGTCCACACCACACACAGGTCCACAAGCTGCTGAGGGAGAATAGCTCACGCCTTTGTCCTCTACTCCCACCAACTTCTGGGGATAAAAGGAAAATGACTGTGCAGTCTGCTGGCTTTGGTGCATGCTTTCTGGATGTGCCAGTTCTGGGCCAAAGCTATCTGTCTGGAAATCCTAGCACAGCAGGATGGTCACTCTCAAAGGAACGTCCTGTGAGTTTGCTGGGGAAATGAGCTAGGAAACTAGGGACCCCTAGAGGACAGCCTGTGGTCTCCACTGGAGCACATCTCAGACCGAGTCAGTATCCTCGGAAAGGGTGAATGTTCCAGAACACAGAGTGTGAGCCAAGGTCACAGGAAGCACACTGAGTTCCTGGGAATCTTTCTTCCAGAATGTTTGTGACACGGAGTCCCTTAGTATCTTCCTTCATTGCAAGCCAGTCCCCAGCTTAGGCTGCTATGGTGCAGATGCCAATGACAAGAGGAAAAAGTAATTCTTAGGTGAGCTTAAAACTATTCAGCTGCCAGGAACACAAAGCTAGGCTACAGCTAGGCAGTGCACATAAAAGTTAGCTAAATTAATACAAAGTAACAAGATAACTGAAACACCATCTTCAAAGAAAGAAGAAAAGGTAATGTCAAGTCAGAATTCCAGAGCTGCTGCAGCCTGGAATGCTGTAACCAGGCTCCCAAGGTGCACAGAGTTTGGCAGCTGGGGCTTCCAGATTCCCCTCTCCCCATGCCATGGCTGAGGACAGACGCCTTGAGGCAGGTCTCCATTGGGCAGGTACCTCTGCCTTCCCGTCTATCTCCCTAAGCCCTCAGCACAGTCCGGCTACCAACTACAGTTCCTCTAAGCAAGGAAGGCAGTGGCCATGTACTTAGGGACAGCTGTTGCTACCAATTTGCTTTCTGGGCACTGACATGATGTATTGTAGAAAACCCAGCATTGCTAAGGTAGAATCCATTCCTAAGGCTTAGGGCCTTTTCCTGTCCTGAGCACATGCCAGATTAACACTGGCAGAAAGATCAGCAAGCATGCCAGCTGGATGCCAACACATCTAATGGGCTTTACCTAGGAGTGGGAAAATATATGATATTTAAAAGGAGAGAAGTTACTACACAGAAAAAGTAGGTATGGGCATCTTCCTTCATGAAATGTGATGATGTATTGATTTGCATATTCAGTTGCTGAAAACTTAAGTACTATATTCAAACATGGAGAATATACCATGGTCAAATGCTATCTGAATCAGCAGGGAAAGATGGAGGATGAGGAGGAGAAGAAGTGGAAGAGGAAGAAGAAGAAGAAGAAGAAGAAGAAGAAGAAGAAGAAGAAGAAGAAGAAGAAGAAGAAGAAGAAGAAGAAGAAAGTCACATAAAATGGCTTGGCTGTAGTCAACCAGTGATAAGGAAAGGAACGTGCTATCCTGAGGAGCAGACTGCAAACATATGGACTGGGTTGATCAGTTGTCACAAGACCACGATGGAGAAAAACATGACTCTCTCACACACATGAAATAAACAACAACATACCCTTACAAACTGTCAGCAGAGGTGAAATGTCAGAGTATGAAACAACAAAAGCAAGACCAGTTGGTTCCAGACACAGTGCACCCAAAGATATATTTTGCTGCATGACTTATGGTGCTCAAATGCCCAACCATTAAACAAACGAAATGAAGGTCAGCAAAATAGAATACATTTGGGGCCAGGAAGATGGTTGAGTCAGTAAAGTGTTTGCCTTGCAGGCTTGAAGACCTGAACTCATATCCTCAGAAGTCAAAAGGGAAGAGACCATGCAAAGGCACATAGTTGAAATCCTAGCCCCGGAGAGGCAGAGACAGGCAGTTGTTTGTACTTTGCTGACTTAAAAGTTGAGTTTCAGGCCAGTAAGTGATCCTCAAAAATCAAGGTGAATTGTACCTGAGGAATGACACCTAGGATGTCCCTTGGTCTCCACATGCTTCTGTATACACACAGACAAGCACACACAAACACAAAAATTTCACTACACTTATTAAGCTTGTCTTTCCAATAGCTCCAGTCATAACCAACCCTTGCTAGGGCCACTACACTGAATGGCAACATCTCATGCACTGAAAGAATAGTCTATTCGTTTCTTTGGGAGGCATTTTAAGTTCTCAACAGATGCTTTTCCTCTGCCACTTTCTTGCTCAACATCTCATAGGTAAAGATCCTCATGCTGAACAGTCAGTCTCCTCTGGTGAGTAACAAGGACCCTTCCCACCATCTAGTGAGAATTTTGCAATCATTGTCTCCCTCCATGCCTTACTTTCCAGCATGCTTCAACTGTGGACTACTAGAAAGTTCCAACCCCCTTCTTGACTTTATATGCATGGATTTTCAAACTCTTCAAGGCAAATGTGCAGGATATAAACCACGGTTTATAAACACAGTCTCCTTTAGGCCCCAACTCAGCCTAGAAGAGACCAGTCAGCCTCCAACACAAAATCTACACTGACATGAAGGGATACTTGGAAACTATTGGCAATCATAGCTGTCAACAGCAATGGTTCTGAGCAAGGGAGAGTGTTGATTTCACTTACTTTCCTCCTGAGAGGGGAGGGCCAGCTCCTAGCAAGGTCTATGGGGGGATTTCAATGGGAGTGGTTTATGTTTTAAAAATTCTATCCTAAGTGTCAATCATTGTTGACAAATGCAGAAAGAGTTCTGCTACCTTCTCTGCAGTCAGTTTGAACAGGAAGCTGAATTAATAAGGGGGTGGAAATTATCCCCAATCCTTTTTCTCACATGCTTCATGAGGAAGAAATGTGCCTCACAGGCCAAATGAAAGCTATGCAGGCCACACATTTCTCTAGAGTAAAGAAGAATTGTGTCCCATCTGACAGACTTTTACCTCTTCCTGTCCCACCCATGACAAAAATTCTAGTGTGCATGATGGGTACACGAACACAGTGCCACTGGGGTGAGCCCAAGGCCAGGACCAATGGAAAGAAGGCAAGTGGTCACGTTGCCATCGGCAGCTAACACATCCATGATACACAGTGTGCAGCTGTGTGCTGTGCCATACGCACCCGAAGAACCAATCCAGAAAAGACAGCCATGTGAGAACCAGGGCAGCGGTAATGCTCAGTAGTGGAATGGAAAGGTGTTGGCTTCCAGTCATCCCGGGGGCTTCCAAGAAGCAAGCAGCCATGCTGCTCTGGATAAAGCACTTTGCACACAGACACACTCTGATTGCTTCTGAACTGTGTTTCTTTAAATGCCACCTTGCCAGCTGGCACTCTCACACCCAAGCTCAGACCCATCATGCCAGGCTATTGTTAGTCCATCACTATCTTTACATGGCAACCGAGTAGGGGCTGGCCTTGGGATCTTCACTCAGTCCCAAGATCCTTGATTTACAAGCTGTTGCCCCGCATCAAATGGGTGCTGTCTTTAATTCCGCTTTACGAGCCCTGAGCACCAAGAGGCAGTTTGTTCACAGACAAAGCCAAAGGAGCACACGGATATTTAAGAGACCAGAGAGGCTGATTTGGTCGATTTCTAAGCTGCGGGTGGCAAAACTGCATGTCCAGCTGTGCCATTAAAACTTAAATAGAGACTCCGGAAGCTTCTGGGAACCACAGCTTAGCGTGTCAAGGGAAGGAAGGCTACAGTGCACAGCAGGGTCAGTGACATGAGCAAATCTGTCAATGTGGATATAATCAACTACAGACAGACAGACAGACAGACAGACAGACACACACACACACACACACACACACACACCCCAGAGGCAGACAGGAACAATGGAGAAACCGTATGTGACTGTTAATCTGGACTCTCAACTTGATGGAATTTAGAATCGCCATGGAGACAAACCTCCGGGCTAATCTCTGAGGCACTTTGAAGAGCAGAACAATTAAGGTGGGAAGGTCCACCACAGATCTGAGTCAGTGGGCTGAGGTCCCAGACTCAGGCAAAAGGAGCTGAGCACAGGCACTCATCCCGCCCTGCTTCTCGGCGGTACACACAATGTGACCAGCTGCCTCACCGACATGGCATCGGCTGCCATGCCTACCGTGCCAGGATGGACTGCACCTTCAAACCATGAGCCAGCCGGAACAGCGCCTTCCTCCCTTAAGTCGCTTCTGTCAGCTATTTTCTTACACCAACAAGAAAAAATGACCATACCATATTATGTGCTCTCTGCATAGTTTCTGCGGGAATATTGTTTTAGTCCTTGAAAGATTTTGTCCTTGAAGAAACTCACAGCGGGCTGGTGGACGGCATCCTCTCTAGACACACAGCATTCAGTGCTAAAGAAAGGGGGGAGGCAGCAAGCCTGGGTTGAGCAGAAGTCAGCCAGGTAAGGAGCAAAGCCTTATGGGAAGCCTGTGCTCTGAGGGGGTGAAGGGTACAGTCAGCAAACTCTTGGGCAGATGGAGGCACAGCTCAGGTAAGGAGGGAGGGTATAGCATGGCTTAGAATCTGGCTCTGGGTGGTTGGCCTGGATTTAAACACTAACTCTACTACTTCTTTCTGTGTGCTTATAACTTGCCTCAGTTTCCCCATGTGTGAATCCCAGAGGATTCCAAGAGAATGAGGATACACTGGCATGTGACAGTCCTACCATGGTCTCAGCACCTATGTGTAGCTCACTCTCTATCCCAGAACAAGTGTATTAGTCAGGACTCTCTAAAGGGACCAGAACTGATAGAATGAACTGATATATAGTATGTATGCAATAGCTAGATCTGGTACTATCTCGGTCCACAGACTGAATATCTCCGAAGTCCCAATCTGATGATGGGAGTCCCAGAGAGGTCCCAGGGAAATGTCAGTTTACAGTCCACCAGGTAATTCCAAAGAGGTAGGTTCTAACACAGCAAAGGAAGAAATGGTTCAGGAAGAGGACAGATGAATTTCCCAGCGGAAGTGAGGGAAGCAGGCAAAAACCAAAATCATGTGGCCCAGATTTAGGGTGAGTTTTCTGACCTTAAATGATCAGATTTAGGGTGGGTCTTCTACCTCAAATAATCCAACTAGGAAAAACCCCTCACAAGAGCACCTCACAGCTGCTTGGGTATAGATGTGCCCACAACATATATACAGCAAGCAGCAAGACAGAATGCACACACTGTCAATAGTGAAAAACTCTTTCTAGTGAAGCTGACATTTAAGGAAGGTAAGGGCCACCAAACCAGCTGTCTCCAAAGAGCTGTAAGTATCTGGCACTCTAACCTGGTGGAGGCAAGCAGCTTCTATTTCATTTTCTCTGAACTTTTGAGCCTCCTGTCTGCATCTCCCAAGTGCTGGGATTACAGGCACATGCTCCCATACCTGGTTTCATGCAGCAGTGCTGGGGTCTGGGGTCTGGGGATCAAGTCTGGTGCTTAGTGTGTGATGGACAAGCCTGTTCCCAGCTGAGCTACAGCCGCAGCCTGGAAAGAGGCTCCCTTACACAACCTGGCTCGGCTTCTGCTCATCAGTGTTGCGTATTCTGGCATTTGCATCCCATGGGGTATGGGAAAAACTTTCACAATCGTCAGTGCCCGTATGTGAAGTACATAAAAAAAAAAAAAAAAAAAAAAAAATGGGTTGCTCTTCCATAGGTCACCATGCTTTCGTATGTGTCCCTGTGCAAAATGTTAACTGTGGAAGAGTCTTCATATGGAGCCAAGTCAGGAACAGATAGATAAGAACACGCACGCACGCACGCACGCACGCACGCACACACATGCACTCATGCACACTAATGTATACACATGTGCACATATCTACAGGAAGCTCCAAGGGAGGAAACAGTGGACCCAGTGACTCAGAGTATTTGATTTTTGACTAGACAATCTGGTGCAGTACTCCGTGTAAGATAGGTCCCAGGCTGTGCAGACTGGACATTCACACTGCCCCCCCTCCCCGCCCCACCCACGATTGCCTTATGACTTCAACCTCTATGCACAGTGAATCAGAGGCTGGGGCAGATGTCCTTCTCTACACTTGGTGTCACCTATCTTATCCTCAAGTTTCAATGGCACTACAGGAGCATGCAGTGACTGTTCTCTCTCAGCTCATTTTCCTCAAAAAAAAAAACAAAAACAAAAACAAAAACAAAAACAAAAACAAAAACAACAAAAACAAAAAAAAGCCTGTGTGTAAGACACAATGGACACTTCTTGCTGCCACCCAGGACAGTTCATCACAAGGCTGGGCCAGCAGGGAGTCTCCAGTGAGCAGAAGAAGGCTGATGCTGCTTAGTCAGTCCACAACTCTGGGGACCACGAATCATACACTTCCTTGACGCGCAAAGAACAACAAGGCTACAAAGTGTCTTGACGTCTCTAGACTCACAGTGGCATGTGCATGGAGCCATGGGCCACAGTGATTCTTTTTCTTTGGGGGGAAGTGGAGACTTCTTCCAAGCCAGGGTTGGAGGGAGGACGTATTTGATGGGGTGGCAAGAAGAGGGAATAATACAAGGGTGATTTGAAAACTATAAACAAACGGTCAATCTTTTATGGTTGGCATCACAAAGTTAAACACACAAGTGTATTTTATCCTCTCCCCAACAAACTGGTGGACCCTGACAGGGCATCCTGAGATCAACTACAGTGAACCAATCACATCTGAGTTTTGTTTGAGAAGTTACCACCCAGGGTATGGAACACACAACCTGAGCACAGACTGGGACAAGGCTGCCTTCTAGGGAGGCCAGAAACCATGTTCACCCATGGGGTCAGGCAAGGAGTCCACAACTGCTACCTCCCCAACTTGTGTTCAGGGACCTGTGTTCAGTAATGCTGCCTGCTATCCCTAAGCATTGGCCCATAGTACAATGGAGTCTAAGACAATGGGGGTTTGTTTCAGATAGCAATGTTGATTGGTTTGTTCTGTCGAATGAAAAAGAGGCCTATTAAAAACATTGTGTAGTGTTCCAGAAGGAGCTGGAATTTTCTATCACAAAAATAAATCCCAAGGGCAAAAATGTTGGAGCTCAGCTTCTACAACAGGATGGGGCTCTCAAGAAACAGGCAGAGGGCCAACGTGGCATGTTGAGTAGAAGGATGGAAGCAGAGGCCAAGACCAGAGGCTCCACAACCATCAGGGATGGCTGCAGCAGCCCCCAGCCTGCTGGCCAAGACTCCCCTCCTCCATCCTGTCTGTCCACCATGAGAGATCTTGGCCACAGCAGTCTCTGACTTGAGAAATGCAGCATTCCCTCAGTGGAACCTTGTCAGAGGTCTGCTGGGAATCTAGTCACATGAGAAACACTGTCCCTGCTGTGGCAGGAGGAGAGGAACCCGGGAAAGCTCCAGGGAAGGCCCTGCTGCCATGGGTTTCTCCCTGGGGTGTACAAAAGGCAAACCAGGAAGGTGTGGAACTCCAAACCTGTTCTCCCAGTGCTTGGGAACTGGGGGCAGGGGGATCAGGAGTACAAGGCTAGATTTAACTGTACTGTGAGTTTGGGGATAGCCTGGACTACATGGGACTCTGGTGAACACAAAACAAAAACAAAGAAAAAGTCAAAGCCATAGGGAAGCTATAAGCTAACATCACAAGGAGAAACACGGACCTATCAGAAGGGCTAAAATACACCCAAGCCTCTCATCTTTCCATTTATAACCAAACTGACCTCTGCCCACCAACAACTTTAATCCATGGACATCACTCTATTCTTCTTCTCTCAGATTTTGTCAGTGCCAGCTGAGAGCAGCCCTGGCTCTTCCCCTCCAGGGACACAGCCTGATCTAGTGACAGAGCCCTATGGCAGCATAAGGACATCCTCATGATCTCCATGTCCACATCTCCACAGAACCATAGGCACCATAGATGAAGCAGAGCACGTAAGCACAGACACCCTCAGTAGCCGGCCACATCACCTTTGCGGCCAGATATGACGGAAGTGGGATGCGGGCTACACTTACTTGTTCTGCATCGTGTTCATTATCACCCAGTCGAAGGGGTAGACGTTCTTCCCAATGAGGTTCTTAAACATGATGAATGTCTCCATCAGAAAATCCTGCAAGGAGACAACATAGCAGTGAGGCAGCCCACCCAGGAGGAGGGTGAATACTCTTCCCGATGATGAGATTATAAAAGACCCCATTATTTTTAGCTGAAGGAAAACATTCTGGAAGCAAATGAAGATGTATTTCACTGGGGCTGTGTACTGCTTCCGTCTTTCTGTTTACCTGGGCACCTCCTGCTTGAGATAGCTTTTTCAAGGATAGATGTTGAAATAGTCCCTGGGAATGTCTCTCTGGCAGTTAAGAAAAGATCCCCAAGGGTTATAAATATACATTTGTGCCTTTTCTGCTTACAGGAAAACATGGATTTTACAAACCCATCACGCAGGCTACAGCACTCTCTCATGTTTATCCTAAATC
The DNA here is from genome assembly GCF_049852395.1 of Peromyscus maniculatus bairdii. Taxonomy (NCBI): domain Eukaryota; kingdom Metazoa; phylum Chordata; class Mammalia; order Rodentia; family Cricetidae; genus Peromyscus; species Peromyscus maniculatus. The sequence continues at coordinate 145,434,878 of NC_134852.1, read as the reverse complement.
CATTTTTCACTATCAAAACCCCCACAGATTGGTATATTGTGATCCCTACCCTTTCGTTTTGTAATTTAAAGCTCGCCTTGACCCTCTGTATACATTCAGCTTGCAGCTGAGCCTGTGAGTAAGGAGCCTATTTGCCCCAACAGCTCCACAGGCAACCACTCAGGGATGCCACCGGAATCTCACGGTCTTTGTGTGGAGCCCCCAGATCAACCTAGGGCAGCAGGATTCAAGGAGTTCCCTGCTGCTCTGTGCCACTCACATGTCCACAAGGAAGCCCCTGGCCATGGTGAGCTGGTAAGGATGTACCAGCTCCCTCATGCTGGTTGGAATTAAGAGAAGTTCCTATTTGTGAGGGCAATGTAGTTTTGCTCTGTGCTGTTATCCTGAACCCTGGCAAGGTTTCCTGGGAAGTCCTCGTGTATGCTCAGGAACCAGGGTGAGCAGGAGACCGACAACAGGGAGTTAGTTTAGAAAAGGGATGCCATAGCTAGAGTTGGCCGAATGAGTGGGGCTTTCTCATTGTGTAACTTATGAATCATAACGAAGTTTTGGCTATGAAGGCCAAGGGAGAGAATGGAATTTAAGCAGCCAATAAAGCAATTTCTCAGTGGGAAATTTTCAAACCCCATCCCTGGCAAAGAAGCACAGGTTGAACTTTATGATGACCATCGGGGGATGGGCAAGGTTCACATTCTTTGGGGACGTAGTCTGGTTTCATTTTGTTGCTCTGAGGAAACACTCTGACCAAAAGAACTTTCCAGGAGGAATAGGTTTATTTCAACACAACTTAACTCTTCTACTGCTTAGCTTACCATTTCGTCAAGACTTTGGAACTTCGGATGGCCAGAGTATACACTGAGTGTCATCACAGGTGCTATAGACACAATGAGCCCTACATATGAGTTCACCTTAAGGAGGTGTCAGGGTGGGGCTGGTCACCAGAAAGACTGGAAGATGAGAGAGTGGGAACTTCCAACCCTACATACTCTAATCGGGGTAGATTGTGCCAAAAGAAGTCAGAGATAAGACTGGAGGAGACTGGGCTTCTGGAGAGGATGCAGATGGTCTGAATGCCCACCCCTGCCCTCTCTGCCCTGCCCACTCTATCCTGTGCACCCCTGCTCTCTCTGCCCCGTGCACCCCTGCCCTCTCTGCCCTGCCCACCCCTGCCCTCTCTATCCTGTATACCCCTACCCTCTGTGCCCTGTGCACCCCTGCCCTCTGTGCCCTGTGCACCCCTGCCTTCTCTGCCCCGCGTACCCCTGCCCTCTCTGCCCTGCCCACCCCTGCCCTCTCTGTCCCGTGCAGCTCTTCCATTGGTGTTTCTAGAACTGCACCCTTTATAATAAACAGAACAGAATATCCAAGTGTCTCCTGGAGAGCGGAGTGCTAGCTGGGCAGATTATGGACCTCAAGGCCAGGGTCAAGGGTCTCCTATTAACAGCTGCTTGGTCAAAAGCATAGGAAAGCATCGGAGCCTGGACTCACAGCAGGATCTGGGTGAGCCCTGTCGCCTGTGGGATGCAGGGCTGTGTTCAGGCTGACAGCACAGGGATGGAACTGAATTGCAGGACATCCTGCAGGTGTCAGAGAACGGGCTGGTGTGAGTGGCGTGTGGAGCGAAGAATAGGCTCTTCCAGAGCCACCCAGTGGAGGTCTGTGAGACAGGGCTGGAAGAGTCTCCCGAGGCTCTGGGCAAGCTCTGTGCTTCTATTCCTGGTGCCCAGACAGCCAGCCCCGGGGCAGCACCCAGCACTGGGCGTCAGTAAAGACAAGTTTTCGGGAGCTCTCAGTCTCCAAGCAGCAGCTTGCCTGTCCTGTGAGGGAGGCTTGCGTGGCGCCTGTCTGCTCTTCCCTGTCCTAGACCAGTCTTTCTGCGGAGATTCTCAGGCCACCCTGGGGACAGTGGACCATTCAGAAGCTGACAGCTCCAGCGCTGTGGGGATGTTGGGGCAATGATGACTGTGAAGCTATGTGAGACCGATTCAGCCAGGGTTAGGGTGGGGTTTGCATCTGAGAACCTGGAGCTGTGCTTGTTAGAAGCAAGCAAGACTCTCAAAGATGGCTTAGGCCATTTTCATATCGGAACACTAATTAACTTCCAATTATTTCACAGGAAATGATCTTTTCATTCTCGTGATAATTGGGAGAGTAGAAAAATAAAATATTCCCCGCATACAGTTAGTAGATGGGAACATATTTTCATGGAGGTTTTGATGAACTAACAACAATCAAAACCCTTGCCCTGGGAATTTGAGATATACAAATAACAAATGCCATTTTATAATGGAAATCAAATTGTATGCAAATAATTGATTTTCTGGATGCCTGTGCCTGAGAGGAAAGAAAAACCATCCCTTGGGAAATTAGACCCGGAACATGGAGTCTAAAACTTGATCCTCCATTGTGAGGAAGGAGAGGGGACATGCCCAGCCCAGCAAGGCACACATTTGAACATTTGGTCTCTAGCTGGGAGCACTGTTTGGGGAGGTCTAGGTGGTGCAGCCTTACTGGAGAGAGTGTGTCACTGGGAACAGGCTTTCAGAGTGTCTAGGAAGCTCTCTCTGCTTCACGCTTGCAGTAAACGATGTGATTTCTCAGCTTCCTGCCCCTGTCGTCATATTCCCGGCACGCAATGTGCCGTGCCTCCCCGCCACCATCGTGGTCTCTTATCCTTCTGGAACTCTAAGCCAGAATACACTCTCCCTTCCGTAAATTGACTTTGCTCATGGTGTTTTCTAAGAGCAACAGAAAAGCAACCAAGACGCGTCCTTAGAAGCCATGTGGTATAATTGTGTTTCATTCCACCCCTTATCATTCATCTCAGAATATCATCTGCGAAGTCTCACAATATCATACTATTATTTTCACTGGCCAAAGCAGGCCATAGAGGCACATTTAAGATTTAATGGTGAAATTAAATACTAAGAATATAAAATAAGATTTTACTGTGCTATAATTTCAAGTTAATCTTAGGATATTGTATGGTATTTATTGTATATTTGAATATGTCCCTAACTGTAAACTTTTCCTGATAGTGAAAGAAAATTAAAACATATAGACATGAAAGGATGTATACATTTTTATAGCCTTTTATTTAAGAAATACTGCTATGATTTTTGAGGTGAAGATTTCTTTTCTTCTTGGAGATTATCTATTTGCCTGTCTGTCTATATCTATCCATCATCTATCTATTAATCTATCCCCTGCCACCTATCAATCTATCAGTCAATCTAGCTAGCTATCAATATGTACATCATCTTGTTGTTTCCCTCCCTTAGCAAGGTAGAGGCCAAGTGCAATAAGGCTCACTCTGGAAATACTATGCAAGCTAGATGTGCCCCTTGGGAATGCATCAGTATTCCACAGGACTAGTGAGTCCTTAGAAGTGGAATCCAAGAATTCGCATCAGCTTCTCACCAGGAAGCATGCCAACAGGTTTGGTGCAGCTTTACAAAGGATATTCACCATATGGCAGTGTAATTTCAGGCCATTAGGGAGGTAGCTCCTAAGCAATAAATTTCCCTATTACACTCTCTCAATTAAGTTGCATCATAGTTTGCATGAGGAGGACTAAGGAGTTATTAGGAGAAATGCTGGTGAGTGTCTATGATTAGCACTAATTAATAGCAAAGGATAGCTTAAGGTACAGGAGGGTGGCTCACAAGCTACTGTTATAGAACGTCAATCAAGAAATGACAGGAACTAATGACTATGAGGGACATGACTGTTCATGACCCAGGAGCATGGGAAAAGGATGCTGTGACCAGAACAGATGGGATTTCTCCAGGCTCAGACCCAAGTTGTCTCTAGATAAAGTCATAGTCAAAAGCTCCCGGGTACAGACTAAAGTGGCTTCAGAAAGCAACCAGAGAAGTTCCATGCAAAACTCTATTATAAATGGAAATATGAATGTCGCCCTCTACTTCCACCACTGGCCCTGTGACAGAATAGAAACGACACTTACCACGACATCTGTCCTCATTTTCCCAAAGGTCTTGATCAGGTGGGCGTAATGGTAGTCTTCCATCTGCCGTAAAATAGCGGTCATGCAAGCCACAAAGTTCCCCTGCAGGAGGATTGGAAGGCAGACTTAGATCCGGAAAGAATGATCTTCATGGGAGCAACTGATATCAACTATGGAGCTGGCTCTTGGACCCTTAGGGGAAGACATGGGACCTAGGCAGAAGCCCTAGGTCTGCTACATGGTACTCAAGGCCAATAGGGTCACTTCCTATCTCAGAAGTTTGTTTATTTTAAGGAGGTACAGTGAAATTTTTTTCTCTCTAATTGTATTAAATAATTAAGTGCATCTTGATAAAGGTTCCAGGCTGGAAAAATAAACTTTAAATGTTTTTTTCCCCTTAATTAAGTTCACAAAAATTAAAGACAAGTTTTAAACCCCAGTCACTTATGTAGCATTCTTGGTAAGCAGCAATCTGTATTAGATCAGGGCAAAGAGAGGCATTTTATTTTTCAAAATCTGCCTGTGTCCTTCTTGGTTGATTCAGAGTCAATTACTACCAAGCAATCCCACTGTGAATTCTGCCCCTCCAGAACAGTCAGAGGAGAAAGGTAGTCTCATTGGAATGTCCAGTGGGACAGATGGGAATTCTTTGTATCATATAGAGCTGCATAGAAAAGAAAATGAGGAAGAAAACAGAAACTACCAAACAAAAGCAGATGTGGAGAGAGTAAAGGGCCAAAGCAATTGGCCAGGGAGTTTGGTCAGTGTGCAGCTGTGGGTGTGTGCGCACGCACGCACGCACGCACGCACACACGCACGCACACACACACAACTGTGTGTAACTTGAAAGGTGCATGCTTTGGAGAGAGTCTCCAGGGCTGAGCAGTCTTGTTGCCATAAACACAATTTCTCACTTGCAGGCTAGGGAGCTGACATCACAGAGCCTTTCTTGCTTTTAAATATGTACCAATAAGTTAATGACATCTAAAGCCACACAGGACTTACACTAACTTCTATTAAATTGTATGAGTCTGGCAGACTAATAAAAAGTATATAGTTTGAGACACATCCCTATTTTTTCTCTGGTAAATGAGCTCCCAAATTGCATTCTTTTCACTAATTCCACTTTTTCAAACAATATATTTGAATGCCTAAATGTTTTTTTATATTAATTTGGAACATGCACTCCACAGTGCATGTTAGAGTCCAATACATTTTCTATCTCTAGTATACACAGAGGCTTCCAAATGAGTCCTCAAAGGACACATTTTGCAAATTGAACAAATACAATAATGATGATATGGTATCTTCCATTTGCCCAGAAATGTAAATTATTTGTGAATAATGGTAATTGCTGAGCTTTAGATTCCAAGTTGGTGGTGTTCTGGGAAAGAGCTAAATGATGCTTGTTTTGCATCAGAAGGGCACTTATTTATGAATGGGAACTTTTGAAAGACATAAATATTTGGCACCCGAGTGGGCTCAAAAGAAGCTGCCTGTGCACCTCATCTCCTCCTTAGGAGATGCCATGCCCGGAGTGCTCATCACTGTCAGCTGGCTCACTGGCCAGGCTCTGAAGCCACGTTCCCATTCAGTCATGGGAGACTTGCTGCTTGTTCAGTCCTTAGGCAGCTAAGCTGAGATTCAGAGAGCATACCTTCAGAGGAGTAGGTGGCAAAGCGAGGTTGTGAAGCCAGCACTCCAGGGCTGGAGTGTGAGTCCTTGGTCGCAGACAACCAACACGAGTGGAAGATTCACCGTGCCCCATTCATGTAGTTACCCGAGAGAGTTGGTAGAGGAGAAGGAAGGGCCTCTATAATACTATGCCTCAAATGCTCCTCTGATGCAGCTGTCTCGAACCTGTTATCTCCTGGGAGAAGAGAGGCTTTCTAGAAAGCATCCATACAGGTGCCCCCAGCACATGTTTAAATGAATGGTGCCAGTCAAGACAGTTCAGCAATGAGTCTCACACTTCAGAATCAATAGAGCCATTGAGTCAGTGATTTAGAACCAGAAGGGTGACATCAACATGCCTAACATGAAATATCAAACTGCAAGAGACAGAAAAGAACGACTACCAAGAGGGCTTGAGGAGGTCCAGGGCTCTGGTTCCTTAAGAAGAGCCAGCACACCTGAGTCATGCCAGAGGTTAGAAGAGGTGACACAGATGATTGCCAGATAATGCTGAAAGTCCACACTAAGCAACGAAAATGGTGGGGGAGGGCCCCCAAACTGAGAAGGCAGCGGTATCCACAAAGCAAGTCCGGGGGAAGATATAAATGGCCAGTCCGGAGTCTTCTATCTGGATGAGAACATCTTGAAGAGTGCAGCCAAAGAGCCCCTTATTTAATGGCACTGGGGGCTAATTAAAACAGGCCCTGCAAGGGCAGAAAGAGGGCTAGCCCATGAGTTAGCGGAGTGCTGCCTGGCAGCCTGTGTGCCCCCTTTACTTAACCTAAGGAAATGGGCCAAAAGCAATCTGTACCATTCAGCCACTCCTCTCTTAGAGGAAGCAAGTTTCGCTAACTCAGCACAATTGTAAGTTGGAACATGGGACTCCGCTAGCTGAGGGGAAACATGCACGCTACAGTTCCAGACAAAGCCCCTCTTCCATCCCTGCCCTTTGTGAATGGAGCCTCACCTCAGGGAGACCAGCACATTATGGGGCAAGTATTGCTCACACCCTGGAGCTTTAGGTCTCACCTGAACCCAGTGCATGCATTTGTCTAGAAGAATGGATAGTGTGGCTTTTGTGAAAATGGAATATAAAATCAGTTATACACTAGGACCAAAACTAGAAAGATCTGTGGAAAAAAAAAAAGGACTTCTAATTCTATAGACTCTGAGGAAAATTAGAATCCTTTTCAGTTTAATTATTTTAAATGCATTTTAGGAGTCATCAGAGGCTTTTATTTTTAAACAGTATGGTAGGCTGTTTGTACAGAGCTGGTCCTCGGAACTTGAGTTTGGGGGTTGAGCCCAAGCTCTAGCCATGGACTAAAAATAATTAACACAATAAAAATAAGAGATATTTCTATGATTTCAAAGTAAGGGCAGAGGAGTCAACTGTGCTTAGAAACCAGGACACTGACTGCCTCATAAACAAAAAAAACTGTGAACCTCATTAGTAATCAAGATGAAAATGATACATCTTTATCTGCTGGCAGAACAGCAAGGCAGGATTTTAGTGTTGAGAGTGAAGGCACAGAGGATGAGGACTCTCACACACGAGCGTAAATTGCTATAACCTTTTTAAAAAGCAATTTGGTGAGAGGTTTGAAAAGTCTTGGAAAGAAAATACTCATCCCCTGAGTAATTCTCCTTCTAACGACCCACCTGCAAAGGTAATTCAGGAGAAGAAATTTTATGTCCAACAGTGTCCATTGCATCTCTGAAAAATATCTAAGCACTCAAAGCAAGAGATTGTGTAAGTCATATATTTTGCAGAGTTGAAAGATAAAATGCAGGATGCCACTTCCATTTTAATCTCAAGTAAACAACAAGACCAAATTCTCCAAGCATTGCCTTGGAAATATCACACAGGCCTTGGAGAGGCCAGAGAAAAACCTGTTAGCTACAGTCCATATGCAACAGAGTGTCTGGTCTGCATCTGTTAGTTCAACCAGTCCTATCCCAGTGTTATGCTGGAATATTGCACAGGCCCTGGATATTAACCATGGAACTATAAAATACTTTAGCAACACAAGAAGAGATAGTTGAGGAACAAAAATAGAGATTTTCTACGTACAATTCCACAGTATTATAAGGAAGCTATAGGACAAGAGAAAAGAGAATGCCTAGAAGAAATAGACTTAGGCTGTTGCCAGGAAGGAAGGACAAGCACTAGTTTTATAAGCAGTATGTATGAGGGACTTTAGAAGAGATGTCACTCATGAAGAAGGAAAGATGTCATCTGAGAGGAGGGAACACCTCTCCCTGCCTGAGTCCTTTATTCCTACTTGTGTTTTCACATCTATCAAGGTTCTCCTACCTGGGAAGACAGAGCAAACACCTTACACCGCTTCTTGACCCCGGAGCGATCACCACTTCCTCCATTCACACCTTACAACTCCTCCAAAAACTAGCCTCAGTGACCGGTTTTAAATCCCCTTGTGTACTCGGTGCATTAGCAGGGTGGATGGTGTATGAAGGGGTGGGACACACAGGCAGAATGGAGAAGTGGTCACAGGAGGAGAGAAGGCAGGAGGACCAGAAGCCAGGTGAGCCTGAGGGCAGGTCAAACCAAAGCCGTGGACTAAAGATGGACAGAATGGGGAGACAGGCAGTACCAGAAACAGGTAGACAGGGCCCTGGTAGAGGTGCAGGGGATATTTTTGCAACAGGATAATTCAGTATAAGACGCTACAACAGCATAGAACAGCTAGGGGGCAAGGAGGGGAGGGGAGAGGAGAAGAGGCTGGCTACAGCAGAAGCAGAGAGAGAGGCGGCCCTAACACAGTGCCTTTGTCAGCTGTGTTAGTTTTGGTGGTTCTAGCAGCCGTGTGTGAGCTGATTCATCGGCCCTGGAGCTCCCGCTTCCCATGTGCCATGTGTCTGCGGTCTGGCATCCCGGGCACAGGCAGAAATGTGAACATTTGACTAGGTTCCAAAAATTTCACGAGGTGTTTGAGCAGCTCCAGACCTCAGAGGCTGCTGGAAGCAAGGACAGGCTAGTTCTGGTGACTTGAATCTAGGAGGATACTTAATGACTACCAGCAGGGTCCTGGTTCAAAAAAAAAGCCACATGTTTTCATCAAGACAGTGACTTGAAAAGGAAATTCCCATTTAAAGATTTAAATCTCATTGGATACTGAGAATGGTCCTACCTCATAATCACATGTCAAAGTTAAAGAGACAGCGATCACCAGTGGCATTTAAAACATCTGTTGTGAGACAGCGCCGGGAAAGAACTGCAATCGAGGTGGGGAGATGTGCAACCCAAGGGACTCAGAATGACTCACACTTTGAGGAAGAGTCAAACTGAAGAGTCAATAAGCAAGCGGCAATATGAGAACAGAATATAGGAGAGGGATGTGCCTGGGAATCGTGCCCTCCACTGAGAAGTCAAAGGCAGCTCAAAATAAGGCCATATGGGTAATGTCTGGGTACTGTCGCACTAAACAAACACGGTGCACAAAGGCTTTCTGCTTTTGAGAAGAAAAGCCAAGGGTGAAATGTTTCTATGCTCCGGTTCGTAGCAAAAAAATTACAAAATGAGAAAAATAGAAAGTCAAGAGTACAAAGAAAATCTCAAAATGTTAGAAACTAGTCCCCAAAGTCTACACAGAGATAACATTTGCCAAAACGCACTTGGGAATCCTGTGTACCACACTCTAAGCATGGATCTACCTCTGATTCCTCTCCTCATGCTGGCAACAAGGAACGTGACTCAGAAGCACAGATCACCTGGGCATGGTAGCACACTCACACGCACACCTTTGATCCCAGCATGTAGGAGGCAGAGGCAGGCTGATCTGCATAAATTCTAGGTCAGCCTGGTCCACAGAGAGAGTTCCAGGACAGCCAGGGCTATGTAGAGAGACTCAAGAACACAACATCAACAACATGAAGTCCAAAGGACCAGGAAAGCCATGGAGGTCAAGAGAATTCTGGAAGCTAGAAAGTGAATGATTGAGGTGACCAGGATCCTGAAGGCAGGAAGACGGTGCAGACCTAGCAACATAACCACTGACTCATCTGAATCCCAGAAAGACTTAGAAACCAGAGTTACCAGGAACTCAAACGAAGGCATGAGTTAGAAGCCAGCATGGGCTATAAAAAGGAAACCAAAGGAAACCTTGTCGGAAGGAGGAGGAAGGGGAGGGATTTGGGATGGGGAAGAAAAGGAAGAGAGAAGGGGGAGAGAGAAGGAGGGAGGGAGAGAGGGAGAAAGAGTGAGAGAGAGAGAGAGAGAGAGAGAGAGAGAGAGAGAGGGAGGATAAATTCAACACCATGATGTCTTTATTCAACAACATATGGTTAATTTTCACTCATTTAATTTCCAAAATATCATAATTTCCTTATTTTATGAAGAACCAAAGTGAAGACTATAAAAAGGCACAAAATAAAACCGAAAACAGCATGGTTGATAAACTACATTAATGCCATCTATTAGGGATTTTAAACTACTAGCAACAAAATTAAATATTAAAGTTAAATAGTGTGCTTGGTTGAATTCATAAAGTATTAGTATCTCGTTTCATTCCAGACACTCTGAGGAAAGAAATCTAATTTTAAAAACAAAATCAATTTCAATTTTACAGAGACAGTAATTATGGAAAGATGTTTAAAGGACATATATATACCAAAGGGGAATATTTGGATATGAAGTTACCTGTAACAATTATTTGCTGCTGATTGAATGTAATAATTTAAACAGCTATTCCCATTTGTTATAGATAATAAAGGATAAAAAGTATAAAAGCTATGTTTTATGTTGTGTGGTGACCTGAGTGAGAAATAGCCCCCATAGGCTCATATATTAGAACACTTAGTCCCCAGCAGGTGGCACTCGTTAGGGAAGTTAAGGAACCTTTAAGAGGTGGAGCCTCTCTGGAGGAAGTATGTCACTGGGGTGGGCCTTGAGTCTATAACCTCTCCCCACTTCCAGTTTACCCTCTCTGCTTCCTTCCTGTAGACTGAGATATGATTTCTCATAGATTCTCCCTCTGGCACTGTAAGCTCAAATAGTCTCTTTCTTCCATAATTTGCTTTTGTTCATGGTATTTTATTACAGCAATAAAAAGCAACTGATACATGGTGCAATGAAGGTTATATACTATGTATGCAACTTCTTAATAAAGTTCATTTGATGTCAACACTAGAAAGACAGTAAAGCAGGGATTTTATATCTTATTTTTATAAACTCAATAAATCAGGAGATATTAGAGCCTTGGAGAGCTCAGGATTTCCCAGGTCTTAGGACATGACAGACAATATCAGTGAAGCAAAGTAACAGAAACCAGAGTAACAGAGCCTTAATAAACCCCTGCTAGTGAATGAGGGAATCACTGTCCACACAGTTCTATAACTGATTTCTGTACACAAAGGGCTCTGCTGCCATCACAGTTACAGAAAAAAATTGGAAACAGATGCATAGATCATAAAAATACATTGTCTTCAATTTTACTCACATTGGCTGAATGATATAGGAAGAGAAATATGTCACATACTAAGTGTTAAAAAAAGTCTAATGAGGGCCAGCAAGATGGCCTGACTGCCTGAGTTTGACCCACAGGACTCACATGGTAGGAGAAAAGGACTACCACAAATTACCCTCTGACATACATGTGTGCTTTCATACACACATCCAGTTAAATAAGCAGCATTTCTTAAAAAAAAAAAAAAAAATGAATAAATCAGCAGCTGAGTATGGTTGGTTCAAACCTTTAATCCCAGCACTTGGGAGGCAGAAGCAAGAGGATCATGGGTTTAACACCATCCTGGGCTATAAACTAAGTTCTGAGTCAGCCTGTGGTACTGGGGGAAAAAAAAGGACAAAATGAAGGAAGCACAGAGTGTTGGGAAGATATTCTCACCGCCACACATAGATAGACACACTGAGAAAAGTGAAAGTGACCAGGCAAGGTAATTTCTTCTTGAAAAAAAAAATTTTTTTTTTCCTTTTTGTACCTTGACCCAAATGAGATTAGTAAGCACACTGGGACTGGAAGTTCACTTCATTTTTATTCTGACTGTGGTGACTGTCTCTCATCCCTTGCCTTTCAACCTGATGTGATTGGTTAATTCATTTTAAATGCAAAGGCGATTAAGCCAAGGAGGAGGAAAGGGTCAGCCACTCTGGGTCATCAAGCTCCAGGAATGCACAGGAGCCTTTTTGTGAACAACATTTTTACTGGGTTGGGGAGAGAATTAAAAGATTTGTGTAAAAGTTTTATAAAATGTTGGGGAGACTTGTGGAGGGCCCTTAGCAGGCTTGCTGCTTTGGGAGACAAAAGCATTACAGTGGGTCGATGTTTTGAAATCTGATCTTTTACAGAACGGAATGCAGATACTGTGGGGTAATTCTGATGGAATTCTTATTGCTGTATCATCATGCAGGCAGAGATGAACGTGGCTCTATGTTGTAGAGCAGATCAGTCAAGAGCTCGTCCGACTGAAACCATGTAAGAGAGCAAAGCGGGCTTGACAAGAAAACTCCCAGCACCCATTTTAAAAGTTGACGATGTGAGCAGGGCGGTGGTGGTTGAGCACCTTTAATCCCAGCACTCCTGAGGCAGAGGCAGGTGGATCTCTGTGGGTTCAAGGCCAACCTAGCCTAGTCTACAAAGTAAGTTCCAGGACATGCTCCGAACCTACACAGAGAAACCCTGCCTCAAAAAACAAAAACAAAAACAGACAAAAAAAAAAAAAAAGAAAAAGAAAGAAATCACTATTGTGGTGGAGTGTGACTCTGGGGACCCAAGAACAATTTGCTTGGGAAGAAGTATGTAAAAGATAACATAAAAACCAGATACAGGCTCAGCACTCCCACCTGCCACCTCACCCTCCGCTGAGCCCTGAGGCTCTAAAGGCCTCTGAGACCCTGTGGCCAGGACTTTACTGTGAGGTGCTACAGCAACTGCAAGGAGGTCAGGCTGTAAGACAAGGGCAGAGCAGACTCAGGTGCAATTCTCAACAGTCACTCATCTCCTGTGCAGTGTAGACAGCACCGAGCTCCTGGAGAAGGCCAGCAAAGAGGTAAAAAGGGTCACTGCCTAGGACGGAGTCATATACTAAGCCTCAGAGACACCCCAAATAACTGTTTCCTTATACCTAACCAACTGGGGCACATTCATGCAATGGAACACAACTCAGCAAAAAACAAAACAAAACAAAACAAAAAAACTCATGACAATAAACAGATGAATTGCAAAACACAATGCTAAGTCAAAGAAGCCAGATTTGAAGGTTGACATTCTATGTGTATCTTTCTTCAAAAGTGAAAATAAGTGACGAAAGGAGAAGACTGAGAAATAGGGTAGAAGGGATGTTTTGAGGAACCTAGAAATATGATATGTCTTGTATTTAGTCATAAAAGTGTACATATTATTTAAAGTTGAGAATTTACGCTTATAGACTATATATCGCAAGAGGGGGAGGTAGAGAGATTGATACCAATTCCCTAAAAGCTATTGCGATACTGATTGCTTCAGCCAATATTCAAACACAGAAACAGACTAGTTTTAACTTAATTAATACTTCATATATTAGAGCTGTCCAATGGGACTGTGGCTCATTATTGCAAATCTTAACTCGAGGCTCTTGTTTTTTACATTTTCTCCAGTTTTTCTGCCAATTTACCCTTTTTATAAAAGAAAGAAAGAAAGAAGGGAGGGAGAGAGAAAATGGCCTTGCACCACAGCGGCATGTCTAACTCAAAAAAAATAAAGAAGTATTTTCTTTTCTGCACATGTATATGTGTATCATGTGGGTGAGTGTGTGTGTGTGTGCATGCTCATCTGTGTGTGTATCTATCTATGTGAAGGCCAGAGACATTTAGTATCTTACTAGATCTCTCTCTCTCTCTCTCTCTCTCTCTCTCTCTCTCTCTCTCTCTCTCTCTCTCTCTCTCTCTCACCTATGCATCTATTTTCTTATCTATCTTCTATATACTTATTTATTTATATTGAGGCTGGACGTCTCCTTGAGCCTGGAGCTCCCTGGCTTCTAGTACAGTTAGCTTGCTACGGAGACTGTCTTCACCCTCGGTGTTCTGGGATGACAGCTAGGTGCTCACAACCACTCGGCTTTCACTTGGGTTCTTGGATTTGAACTCAGGTCCTCCTGTTTGCCAGCCAAGCACCTTACCCGCTAAGCCTTCTCCCCACCCACTCTCAAGCCAATTTTGTCTTGTAAATAAACCTCAGAACCACATATTTTAGTTTGATACCAATTCCATTGTGATTCAAATTGGACTTCCATCAAATTGTTACATGAATTGAGGAAGGCTTAGAAAACAGCTCTTCCGTTTAAACACATGCACCAAACTGTCCCAATCTATTTTTAGGCCCCGGGGGACTATTTCATGGATGCTACTGGAGGGATCTTTAAAAGACCTTGCTATTTCATATGCAAAAGGGTAAAGTGGTTTTTTTGTTTTGTTTTGCAGTAAGTTTTCACTCTTTCTATATATTTGGGGAAACTCTACCGTTTGGTAGGCATATTTGCATATTTTATGATAAACCTTAATGGAATTCTCTTATGACTTTCAAAGTTTTGCTCTTTCTCTGGGGAGAGTTTGTACATAAATCAAGGTGGTGACCGTAAAGCCTTTGGTGTTGTCTTTCCACATCTCAGTGCGCCTTCTGTTTCTAGCCTCACTCCAGGCCAGCACCTGTCAGGACAACCTCAAGCTCCAAGTCCAACAGCAAGGACTTTGTGTTCCCAGTGACTTTATTTGTTCATTATTTTGAAGATTTATTTCTATTTGTGTGTGTGTGTGTGTGTGTGTGTGTAAATGTGTGGCATGCATGTGTCAGTACCTGTGAAGGCTAGAGGGGGTGTTGGATGCTCTGGAGCTAAAGTTACAGGCAGTTCGGAGCTCCTTGATGTGGGTGCTGGGAACTGACTCGTGTCCTCTAAAAGAGTGAGTGGTATGTGCTCTTAATTTCGGAGCTAGCTTCCCAGCACCTTAGGGATTTTTAATGGTTATCTCTTTGGGGGCTAATTTTTAACTACTACTTTGAACAATAGTTTCAGAAAGAACTGATTTATCATGTTAAGCAAGTGTTTATCAGCTAGGGACCAGCCATAATTAAACACAGCAGGCCAAACAAATATGGTCATGGATATTACTACAAAATAAAAATTTTACATGGAAAAGTAATTAATTAACAGTAAAAGTGAGCACCAAGACATATGGGTGGCCCAGGACAGTGGGGCACACCTGGGTCCCCAGCACTCAGGAGGCTGTGGCAAGAGGATGTCCATTTCAAGACCACGCCCAGGCTACACAGCTAGATCATTTCTCAAAAACCAAAGGAAGTATGCTGTGAGGATGCTTCCAACTCCTCACTCAAACTGTAAAAGTAAGACAAAATGGCAGAACCCAGGAGATCGGCATCATTTTGTTATTCACAGTCTGCCCACAGTGTCCAGGCTCCACTACGAAAATCTCACCGTCCTCTCAGGAGGCTCAGGGCTTATTGGCAGCTGAACCTAAGCATCAATTTCAATTGTCAGAGCTGACATTAATCAGTATCCTAAGAGGACCATCTGGCACCTGTACCAAGTGAACACCATGTACTTGGTGAGCAAAGTTTATAGATGGTCCATGTTATATTTTATCCAGAAAGAAGATCTTGTGAACATCCAGTCATCGAGTAAAATTCTCCAGAGCATATCTGTTAGCCATGGCCTCCCCATTTTGTATAGCCCCTCCATTTTGCTTGAACAAGGACAGTTCTTGAAATGAAAGTAATTTGGTTCTTATAACCACAGTGACTCATTTTTCTAGATTTCTGCCTGTCCCGCCCTCACAGCTGATTGAGACACTGACCTCAAGTACCTACTATGAACTACCAATCAATAACATAGCAAAGAACCTCTTCCACTTCTCTGAAACATATAAAAAGAGAGCCAGACTGGGCCACATGGTCCTGATTTCTCCTCAGAGGTCCCCACACCTCTGTCTATGGTATTGATAACTTCTAATAAATCTCTAAAACGGCAATCAGTCTTGGTGTTTTCCATGAACCCTAACATCCTATCCTCTTGATATCAATCTAAACAGGCACCCCCTGCCACAGTGCTTTATAACCCATCTTCATATTTCTAATGCCCACCTTATTATTTCTTACCCAAACACAAAGAAGACATTGGAGGAGGAGAGTCTACCCATTTCATCGAATTTTACAGCAGCTCCTGCAACTGGGAGATGGCCAGGATCGATCGTGATGCTGACCATTGTAATTTTAATTACAAAATAAAAATGTTGCTTTTATTGAGACTACTCTCCTCAAACAAAAATCCCTCTATTTTATAGAATTTCTTTTTTTAGTTATGAAAAGACACAGACATTTCAATCATTCATCCCACACATAAAACGACGACGAAAGTATCATCATAACAAGAACCCAAGAAATTGATTTCCCCCTCCCAGGGATCCCAAACTTCAACCTCAAGTTACATGGACAGATGCAAACTGGAAGTCACTTTGGAACAGATGCTCAGCCAAGATTTTTTATTCCTTATTAATTTTGTTCAGACAAGATCTTAACAGCATGCGGTGGAAGGTAAACCCACAAAGTGGCACAATAATGACTAATTTTAATTACTTTCCAGAATCTCTACTTGTTTGCAAAATTGACTATGTTTCTCACAAGCTAATTATCTAGCTACATAGTTAAAAGTTTGCAAAATAGAATATTCCCCACTCCTGTCTAGCAGGAAGCTGCAGGCTAATGGGATGAAGCCCACTTGTACTGAATTTCAATGGGCTGCTCCAGTGTCCAGCAGGAGCACAAGCCAGACATCTACTAGGGTGATCAGTCAAAGAGAAACACAGTTATTAGGTGGCATTTCTTTAAAGGAATTACATACCTCAAACGCTGCCCAGGGAAAAATCTTCCACATTTAGGTAAAACCATTATCGTAAGTCAAAAAGAAAAACAGGGCTTGGGAGATGGCTCAGTTGGTAAGGTGCTTGCTGAGGACCTGAGTTTAATCCTTTAAATCCACCTTAAAAACAACAACCAACCAACCAAACAAACAAAAAACCCAAAACAAAACAGCCACTTAAAAAATAGGACATGATGGCCCATCCAGGAGAGGATGGCTGAGTCTTGGTGACCAGCCAGTCTAACCAAACTGGTGAGTGGCAGGTAAGAAAAAGAAATGAGAGACCCTGTCTCAAAAATAAAGGTGAGTGATTGAGGAAGACATCCGAGGTTAACCGGCTTCTATATGCAAACATGAATACATCCATGCATATGCTTCTACACACACACACACACACACACACACACACACACACACACACACACACACACACACAGTCAGGACCATGCTAATTTGAACCCAGGTGTAGACCTATATGAACAGTTCCCAGGAACTGTTCTGGCCTTTTCTGTTGCCTTCTCCAACTTGACCCCTTTTTGACCATTATTCTAACCACATTGTCAAGTCACATAAATCACATTGTTCTTGCTCTTACCACCTGCATTCTTTAGGATTATTCTCCCTCTGTGTCTCAATAGGAGGTCCCTGCCCCAGACATCATCAGGTTAACCTCTTCCCTGCCTGCAAAATTGGGTGCCAAAATCTCCTTTGCAAGAATTTTGTCTCTTGCCTTCCAACTCAAAGTGAGAGATAATGTCTGGACCCAGTACACTTGGATCCCCCACTTCTGATCTCCGTGTAGGGGTCACACCCATGCAAGCTATACAGCTGTCTTGTATACCATCCATTGTCCCTCTTTACAAGGATCCTTACTCCCCCAGGACAGGCACCTTCCGTTTGTTTACAGACTGCTCTAGAGAGCCCAAAACACAGCTGTCCCTAAGAGGACTCTGCCACTGGCTTAGGGGATATGCTGGGTCCTATTATTCTAAAGGCAGGACAGAAAGGAAGAAGGTCTGGTGTGCACAGCTGGAAAGGAATTCTGCTCACTTTAACTATGACTCTAAGCAAGGAACAAGCCTGCCAACAATGGAAGGAATATGGCTTCATGTCTAGGCCCTTTAAAAATCTCAAACTAAATGGAATGCTCTAAGATTCCTGCACCGAAGGGCTTTTTGCCATGAGTTTAAGATTCATACTGTCCTCTACTACTATATCGAATACACATTTTCAAAATATCTCTGAGAGGGGGCTATAGGGAAGGTAATTAAATACTAGGAAATCATTTCAAATTCAGCCTACCCCCTCTCTAAAGACAACCCTCTCCCCGATCATGTTGTCGTGAGCAACACTGCTTGAAAACTTGGAAATACAACATTTCTGGGTGCTTAATCAAGGACTCCAACAGGAACAATTCAATGCACCAGAGAACCAGCTACTAAACCTTGGTTTAGTTTAACTACAATAAAGCAGATCCGAATGTTGTACTCGGAAACACTCCTGGTAGATATAATACAAGGCACAGATACAGGGAATGAAACATCATGCTTAAAGCCTAGAAGAATTAATTCTGCTAAAATGTTTATGCAAGCCAAAGTGAGTTGTAGCCTCAATGCAAGCCCAATCAAAATCAGAAGGGCAGTTGCCACAGAAATACAAAACAACAACAAACATTTGTATGATGCCACAAGCAGATCTTGAATAGTCAATGCAATCGTGAGCAAAAAGAGCAAAAGTAGAGGTAACATACTACCAGGCTTCAAAATACAAAGCAAAGCTACAGTAATGAAAACGGCATAGCACAGGCACAAAATCAGACACATTCACCAAGGAATAGAGTTAAAGAGAATTCAACTGACTTTTCTTTTTGAGATTATAATTTAATTATGATTCTCCCTTCCTTTTCCTCCCTCTGAACTTTCCCATATATCCCTTTCCACTCTCCTTCAAATTTGTAGCCTCTTTTTTTCATTTATTGTTATTGCATGCATATATGTATATATACATGCATATATTCCTAAATATAACCTAGTGAGTCCATGTAATGTTTTATATGTTTTCAGGGCTGACTATTAGACACTGAACTGCCAATTGGTGTGCTCTTTCCTGGGGAAGACCACCTCTCCTGCTCCCAGCTTTCTTCAGTTGCCTATAGTTCCTTATGTAGGGTTGAGGCCTTGTGGGCTTTTCCCCACATAGTTTGGCAAGGAGCTTTTGATAAAGATGCCTAGAACACTCAGGGGAAAGTGCTATCTATTTGACAACTGGTGTTGAGGGAATAGGAGACTCATCTGCAGAGACATGAAATTTTAGACCCTTATACCATAGGCAAAAATCAACTCAAAGTATATTCTAAACCTTGGCTTGATGGATGGCACATGTGCATAATCCAATCAAGAGAACTCAAGTGACAGAGGTAGAATGATCACTGTAGGTACTGGGCCAGTCCAGGCTACATAATGATAGAGTCCCTGCCTCAAAATCCACAAACTTTGTGTATGTGTATATGTGCTAATATATGACATCTGTATTACATATAACAATTATATATACTATAAATATAATGTATATGTGTGGGTATGCATGCATATATATATACATATATATATGTATATATATATATATGCATACATAGTATAATGAAAGAAAACACAGGGGCAGGGAATTCAGGCAAAAATAAACAAACAGAATTGCATTAAACTAACAGGCTTCACAGCAAAACAAACAGTTACCATAATGAAACCATTTGTTAGACAAGAAATGTTTGGAGCCATCATTTGGAGGAAACTTTACTAATCCAAAATGTTTAAAAAACTCAAACAATTCAATACCAAGAAAACAAATGACCTAATTATCTATTGGGAAAGAATGTGAGCAGACATTTAAGCAGACATGCAGGTGCATGAAAAGATGCTCTGCTCACTCAGGAGTGGGAAAATGCAAATCAGAAGCTGAGAAAGATGGGTTACATGGGTTTGACCGGCGTATTGGTTCAAAGAGAACAGAAAGAATGCAGGCTGATGTGAGCAAAGAGAACCCCAACACACCAGTGGGGAGAAGGAAAATTAGTACAGTCAGTATGGAGGACTGAGTCTCCTTAACCCATGAAGACCACAGGAGAAAGAGGCCTGCTATTAGGCACAAACTAAAGGAAATGAGATTGGGATACGTCTGGATGGCTTACCTGCAAGCTCCCAGAACTCCTGCTTCCACTTTGAGTTTTGACTTCAAAGATGCAGCCTGCCATGCCTGGTTTTACACACGTCCTGCCTGGCAGTTCACACTCACTGTTTATTCACTGAATCATCTCTCCAATCCTCCACCTTATTTTTTGGGACAGGATCTCTCATTGAACCTGGAACTGACTGATCAGATAGCCTGGCTGAACCATAAGCTCCAAGGATTCACTGGTTTCTGTAACTCCCTCCCACTGGCTGTTATATCCAGCTATTATATGGATGCTGGGATCTAAGCTCAGGTCTCCAGGAAAAGGAGACAGACTCGTTACTGACTGAGCTCTCTCCTCATCCTGAGTGCCTGCAAGCACGGACAATTTCTGCAGTGTATAAATGTCTGCTCTCCCGGCACTAAGTCTAGTCTATTGGGTAGGAAAGTTCTTCTCCAACATTCCAAGTGCAGAAATGGTGGGTTATTTAAGTATAGACAGTTCAGTGAGTGTTTGGGCCATCATCCAGTGGCCAGCTGTTCGCAGAAAAGTGCTGTGGGATGGTCTGTATGTCAAATTGCTCTGATTGGTCAATAAATAAAACACTGATTGGCCAGTGGCCAGGAAGGAAGTAGGTGGGACAAGGAGAGAGGAGAATTCTGGGAAGCGGAAGGCTGAGGCAGAGAGACACTGCCAGCCCCGCCATGACAAGAAGCATGTGAAGACACCGGTAAGCCACCAGCCACGTGGCAAGGTATAGATTTATGGAAATGGATTAACTTAAGATATAAGAACAGTTAGCTAGAAGCCTGCCATGGCCATAGAGTTTATAAGCAATATAAGTCTCTGTGTTTACATGGTTGGGTCTGAGCAGCTGTGGGACTGGCGGGTGACAAAGATTTGTCCTGACTGTGGGCAAAGCAGGAAAACTCTAGCTACAGAAAAGGCTACTAGAAAGTGCTCCAAAATGAAGGCAAGAAGAGTGTGACCACTAAATCTTCGCTGTTAATATGGGTTGGAAACACCTAGAAGGGGCACTTCAGGTGTATCTATGAAGATGCCTCTAGAGAGGTTTAAGAGAAGACGAAAGACCTACCCTAAATATAGGTAGCACTTTCTCATGAGCTGGGGTCCTAGACAAAATAAAAAGAAGAAAAGAGTCTGAAATTGGAGTTCATCTCTCTCGGCCTTTGGAGTACAGATATAATGTAGACCATGGCTCAAGCTCGTGCATTATGACTTCTCTGCCAATATGGACTGTTCCCTTCAACTGTGAACTGAAAGGTACCTTCATCAACAATAAAAGAAAAAAAAATAACACAGTGAGGAAGAGGGAGCTTGAGGACCAGCTCAATCCCATCTTGCCTGTGTCTCCTGCCTGGCCAGACAGAGTTCAGGACACAGGGAGGTTCAAGAATGGAGACTCGGGTACCCTAGTGTATAGATACACTGTGTACAGATGGCTTGGCCAGACAAAGCCAGACCTGGTCACTATGTCCCCCTCAACCCTGATGCCACAGGAGCCCCCAGTGGTGGATCAGAAGAGAGGGCATCCAAGATGGATCCTCAGGAGCAGGCATACCAAAAACAAAGTGAGGATCAGGTTGGAGAGTGTACCATACACAGGTGTGCTATCCAGAACAAGCCTGAAGGCTGCAGGATGGGCTGACTGAGCCAAAGGTGACCACTGGTTCTCAGGACCACCCACCCATCCATTTAGACCCACTATGTTCCTTAGCACTTACCCCACCTTGAGTGCTGTACCAAGGCACGGAAATGTACCACCTGGTCCCCCCTTCTGCATCTACTGAGAAATGACCTTTAAAGGGAAATGATATGCAGGGTGGCAGGGTCAAAATGGGGAGAGTTGTGAGCTCTGAGGGAACATGATGAGTACCTAGCCAGGTAGGGATGGGTGTGGGAGGGGAGAAGGTCAGTCCCACGGAAGTGCGGCTGTGTCATCATAACGCTAAGGGCCTGAGAGCTGGAGCTCAACGGTGCTGGGAAAGGAAGAGGGGTGCACAGCCCGGAGAGGCAGGAAATGGCACAGCAGAGAAGAGGAGTGGGCTCCGTGTGTGCAAAAACCAAGGGACTGGCTGGCGGCCTAAGCTGGTCCTCTTATCGCAAGTCAAGAAAGCATAGAAAGTAGGGCTGGGGGTGGGAAAAGCACTCTTCAATTTTCGTTGACTACAACTGTCCCCCATCGTATGTATAATCTTCTACTGGCAGATAACTCTATTTCTGTAGTCCACAGCATTCGGTGTGAGGGGGACGAGGCAGCATCTTGGGGTGATCACACGCTCGCTACACACTAACGGCCAGGGGTATGAGCTTTAAACACAAGTTCCATGCCGGGCAGCTCATGAGTAAGAGGACGGGAAGGATGTGATTGGTTTTCCAAAGCTGTATTTCCAACCACTGGTACCCCCAAAGCTAACTTCTACAAATTACCCCTGTGTAACTCTCAATTCCCTGTACAGTATGAGGGTTAGACGTGCTTGACTTGGCGCTTGACAGGATTTGGAACTCCTGGTGGTGTCTGTGAGGGTATTTCCAGAGAACTTTGACTAGGCCACCCTAAATGCGAGCTCAGGCTGGCTCGGACTAGAGAAAGGGTAAAATGAGAGAGTGAGCTTAGCTCCAGCTGCCTAGCACTTCCTGACTGGGTGCACTGTGACCAGTCACCTCATGCTTCCGTCATCATGTCTTCCTCACCCTGGTGGACTGTAACTGCAGATCATAAGCAAAAACAGACCACCCCCTCCTCAAGTTGCCGTAGTCAGGGATTTCATCACAGAAATGAAAAAGCAATTGGTACATACGGAAATCCCCCACTTCGGCGGGTTGAGCACTGGACAATGGTAGGGCAGCAGTCTCAAGGCAGGAAGACTGGCAGAAGGGCACACACCAAGAAGAGTGGAGTTCGTCTTGGGTCTAAAGGGAGGGTGGTAAGCTCTCAGAAAAATGCCAGGGCTGTCAGGCGAGGAGATGCGCCAGGGGCAAAGTCCCCCTCCAAGTTTCCTGGCAGGGAGTCCTTGTGGACACCCTCCTATGTCGGCAGCCTTGATGAGCAGGCTGGGCAAGGCCCGATCCTACGCTTGACAAACTAAACTGCTCATTTTCCATCTTTGCTAGCAAAGTACGCAATTATGAAAAACTGTCAGTTCGGAACATGGTGATTGCAATTACACTGGACCCATGAAAGGAACCGCTGTTCCTTTTCTCTTTCTCTTAGATTGTTTTCTATATTTTAGACATGTAAGAATATATGATGTTCTAACCTCTCTAACTCAGATTGCTAGTCTGAAAGGCGTTAATTGGAAGAAAATGTGACTTTTGGGACATACAAAAACTTTACTAAAAAGTAGACAACGCAGGGTGTAACCATACACTTTGGAGGCGGAGGCAGAAGAATCAGGAGTTTAACATCAGTCTTGACTATAAAATGAGTTCAAACCCAGCCTGGGCTATAATAAACCACCTGTCAAGAACAGCAACAAACAACGAATAGAATGTGAGAGTATAAATGGTGATTCCTACCTGATATCTGCTTATAGTCCTATGAATAAGTATGTTGTTTTGTCTCTTCTGAGAACTCAAAAATAACATATTCCTACTCCCAATTCTTGCTTCACATTGCTGTTCAAATAACGTAAGCCACGGCTTCTGTAGTTATACATATCTAAACACTCTTATTTCTTTTTCGTTGTCATTTTTGTTTTGTTTTGGTTTGGTTTTTCAAGACAAGCTTTCTCTGCGTAACATACTTAGCTGTCCTGGAACTCACTCTGTAGACCAGGCTGGCCTTGAACTCACAGACATCCATCTGTCTCTGCCTCCTGAGTGCTGGGATTAAAGGCGTGCGTCACTATGGTCGGCACAACATTCTTATTTCTAAACAGCCTTTCATTACCTTAAATGACATGGCTTCAAATCAACTCTGGATATAATTAAAACAACATCTTTTTTCTTGGTAAGAAATAATCCAGGGAAAAACCCTCTTTATACACAAATGAGAAGCAAATAAACAGATTTTTAAAGAGCCATGTCCAGGTTAACCTCAAACATGGCCACAGACACAAGTCTAAGTTACTGTGACTATCTAACTTACATTGGTAGACTGAACACAAGAAAAGGAAAAATAAAAAAAACAAAAACCCAAGGTACCCCTGCAAATAGTGCCAGGTCAACCCATTTTCACCATTTCCAAATCACCTCCTCATCCTTTCCAAGCTCAATGAGATGACTCATATTGCCAGGGAAGATGGCAAGGGTCACTCCTACACAACAAAGGAGAGGTGGACTGAGAACAGAGAAGAGAGAAACCAATGTCATGAAAAATGCTGGATATTTATGTGTTCATTTGTTGAGAAAGGGCCTCATGTATCCAGGCTGGCCTCGAATTTACTATTCAGCCAAAGCTGGCTTGTGAATGTCTCCTCATCCTGCCTTGAACTCACAAGTGTTGGGATTACAGGTGTGCACCACAGCATACTCTGTCTTTAAAAAAGAAAGAAGAAGAAGAAGCCAGGCATGACAGCTCATGCCTCTAATAGACGCACTTAGGAGACAGAGAGAGGATATTGTCACAGCTCAGGTCTACAGAGTAAGCTCCAGGTCAGTTTGGTGATGGAGTGGGGCCCTGTCTCAATAACGCTAAAAACAACAACAGCCACTTATTTTTTTCCCCATAGATAAGCATCATCCTGGAAGCAGTCAGTGCTCATGAGGCCCAGACTGGAAGCTACCATCTTCCCATCATGCCTTTTCTAAAGAAGGGGACAAGACTTCTACTTGATGAAAAGAAAATGAAAATATGTCACCAGACTAAAATTATCAAGCTCAAGAAAAATCCAAGTCAAACATTACCATATTATTAAGCTAAATGATAGTTTTAATGGGACTAATTGATTTTTAACTTTCTAAACAATAAGCACACACAATTTACCACTTAATTTGCTTTTGTATACATTTCTGAGCTACTCTCTTTCCAAATATCCTTGAAAGATGCTAATTTGTGTGGTTCTGAATTTTACAGATCATTAAATTATATAATCAAACATTTTCATAAATGCAGAGGTTCTCAGCAGTTACTCCTTAGCTGTGACCAATGTACCTCAGAATGTTGAAAAGAGGAGAAACTGAGGGGAGTCGCATGGGAGTGGGCAGCTTGATCATTCCATCCTTTTTGTCAACCTACATTCTATCTTCATGTCTGTTGCTATGACAAACACCTTGACAAAAATCAACACAGGGAAGAAAGGGTTTATTTGGCTTACAACCCCAAGTGACAGTATCATTTCAGGGAAGTTAAGGCAGGATTTCAAGCAGCTTGTCCCATCCCATCCACAGCCAAGAGCAGACAGGGAATAAGTGCATCCCTGCTCTTTTGCTCTCCCCAAGCCTTCTCCTCTTACACTACTCCAGCCTAAGGAATGGTGCTGTCAACAATGGGTGGGGCCTTCCCTTATCAATTAACCATCAAGATAACCACCCATGGGCATGTCCACATATCAACCTAATCTAATCATTAAGATTGTCCTTGAGACAATTCTAGATGGTCTCAAGTTGAGAGTTAAACCTAACTAACCATCACAGCCTACAGAATTATTTTGAAAGCAGAATTGTATTACATGAGGTAGTGGACACCTGTCATTCCAGCATCCCAAGGGTAGAGGCAGGGGGACACTGAGTTGGAGGTCAGCCTGGGTAACATGCAAGACCTTGTTCTAAAGACACTAGGGCTTGGAGGAAGGAGAAGGCAGGGAAGGAGCAAGAATCAGGGAGGGAGGGAACATTGGGGCAGGGGAGAGTCTATATGAAGAGACCATAACACTAATCTCTCAAAGAAACATTTGTTTAGGATATGAACCTGACAACTTGACCAATTGAGGCATCTTCTAAAAACCAAGATATAATGAAGAAACCGACACTTAAGGAACTATTTAAATCTCACAAAGCAGGTAAGCTGCACAGTTCTGTAGCTCAGTCAGGCTTACCTTAGGGACAGTAAACAGTGATGGTTTGTGGGCTGATCTTCAAAGATGTGGAAAGAGCAACAAGAAAGGGGTGATTTAGTGGGTTAATTATACAATTACCTTGTACACCTGGGTTCACGTCAGGGGTGCACGTGGAGGTGTAGTGGCTGGTGCAAGTACGTACATAGTTCAAAGGTCAATCTTAGGTGTCATTCTTCAGGTACCCTCCAACTTGCTTTTTGAGATGGGGTCTTTGAATGGCAGGAAACTTGCCAAGTTGGCTAAGCTGGCTCGCCAGGGAGCCTTGAGGAGCACCCCAGAAACACCTCCCCAGTGCTAGACTTCAGGTGTATATAGCCACACCTGGCTTTAAAAACAAAACAACAAAAGAAAAGGGGGGGTTGGTTCTGGAGCACAGGTCAGGTCCTCCTGCCTGCAGAGCAGCACTTTACAGACTGAGCTGTCCCCAACCCCTAGCCCCCGTTTTCTTTATGAATTACCCAGTCTTGGGGATTTCATTATATCCGCACAAACAGTACTGCAGTTTTCAGAAATTAGGGGAGAAGTGTGGGAATTGAATTCCACCTGACACCAGTTGGGGGTAGCACATAGTCACACGAACTTTGAAATAATTTTGTCACAGCAAAGCACAGAGGGTCACTATCTTGAGGATATGCCTTTGATAAACAATAGGCAGAACATGAGGGCTGAGCATCTTCAGAGCCAACACGCTATGAAGTCACCATTTGTGTCATTTAAAGAAGATTGCCCCACCCACCTCCAACCAAAACATAAAAGATACCGTGAACTCCCAAGTTTGTAGGTTTACAATATTCCATTTTGAATGTCAAGTCTGTTTCTAAGGTCAATGCCAGAAAGAAAATGGATAGATGGTTTTTACATAGAATCATCTTTTCAATTTTGTACTTCATACTGCAGATTAAGTCAAGTTGTGGTTACATTTTTATAAATGAGATCTTCATTCCAATTTGTTATTTATTGTATTATTATTATTGCACATGATGTGTATGTGGAGTACAATGACCACACCATCAGTGTGGAGGTCAGAAGACAACCTTGTGGAGTCAGTCATCACCTCCTACTTATACATTAGTAATGGGGATCAAATCAGGTTGCAAGGCTAGGTCAATAAGCACGTTAGCCATGGAGCATTTCCCCTGTCCCCTCCATTCAAATATTTTAGTAGGGAATTCTCTTAATCAGTGAGAGCCAGTGTGGCCCATAATTTCTATAACTCGTGAAGGTATTTTCCATGAGCTGCTATTTTCTCAAATCAATGTCATCAAGTATGCACGGAGACTTTATTCTTCAATATGAAAGAGACTATTTGAGTATGCTTAGACCGCCAGCATGTTAGCATTTCATGTCGAAAGCATTAGTTGGCCTTTATTTCCACAGGGGTCTCAGAACAGACAAGAAATTGTTGAATGAAGTCAAACCTTAATAACCAGGAATACTTTAAAGCCCTGCCTTTGCTGTCTAAGGTTTTAAGAGGAGGAAGAGGAATTTCCAGGTGCTCGGAGTTTGGTAGCACATCACAGTGCCCCCTCTCCCCTGCCAACACATACAGTAGCTTTCTGTCACATTGGTTTCCAGCAGAGCAGCATATTATCAGTCTGTGAGAACTGGAATCCATACACCGAACCACTAATGAAATAAAACCCTGTGTGAAACAACCTCAACCACTTACGCTGTACAGTTTCAAAGAGCAACGGGCAGAAACCAATTAAAAAGCCAGTTTTCATTTACTAAACAGGCCTTCAAGGACAGCAGTGGAAGAAGGTGCTGTCGGTAGGTGGCTCCTTGGCATGGAAGTTGTCTGGACACCTGCTGTGATGCCTTGAGATGCCTGACTTTGGAAAGCTCCTGTTCTTTGCTGGTCATGGGCCCCCTCTCTCCCTCCTCTCCTCTGCTGGGATGCACTCAGTGAAGACAGGCATATAGGTTATAGACCTTGCCACCAGCACTTTGAATATGGGGACACAGTGGACAAGGGGCCAGCCTGTATCTGAAGGGATGGGGGCACAGGATGGCTGGTGTGCACCTATCTTCAGAGGAGAGCCAATCAGAGCTATGATCTAAAAGACATCTGGATCCAAACTCTGCTGTTCACACAGACACTGAGAGGGAAAAGCACTGGATCCAGCCAGCTACCAGGAGCCCACAGCGCAACTGGAGGCCAGCGCTCCTTCTTAACAAGTAAAGGCATTTCCTCCTTGAAAATTCTGCTCATGCCGCCTGACTGTGGCCATTTCTAAGCGAGCTCTCTCATCTGGCAACTCAGGCCTTCCATGAACACTTCTGTCTGAAGATGGTTGGGAACACAGGGTTCTGAGACCAGTCCCTTGCAGCAGTGAGAAAGAACGTTTAAAAAATTAATGAGCCGGAAGCCACAGCCGGTCGAGGCCTTCTTTAGCATACAACTCAATCTGAGCTGCGCACTGCACAATTTGGAATCTAGACAGGAAGGACAGGACGGTGGCATGCCATCAGGAGGGAATGGATAGAACTCAAAGAAACTCAGGGAGCACAAGTTCACAACTACTTACTGAGACCCCCTAACGGCTTCAAGTCAAGTCAACACATTGAACACATTGCTTACAAACAGGGCAAATAGAAACTAGCTATGTATGTAGACATTTAAGGGTTTTGTTTTTTTTTTTCCTGGTTTCAAATGCCATTTCCTCTTTAGCTTTTAAACATACAGTGTAAATTTAATTTTTCACTGTCACCCATCCACTCTCTCAAGCAGACAGACTAAAGTGCCACTTTTAAAATGCCATTG
The DNA here is from genome assembly GCF_049852395.1 of Peromyscus maniculatus bairdii. Taxonomy (NCBI): domain Eukaryota; kingdom Metazoa; phylum Chordata; class Mammalia; order Rodentia; family Cricetidae; genus Peromyscus; species Peromyscus maniculatus. The sequence continues at coordinate 145,406,400 of NC_134852.1, read as the reverse complement.
ACTCTGTGGCACTGCTAGTGGGAGTCAATCCTCAGGAAATAAATCTGAATAGAGAATTGTGTGTCAGGGAAGGGGGTCAGGATTCATTCAGCACTACTGATTCCTGGCAGTAAAATTCTAACTATCTCGTAATTATATATTTTTTAAAAGTTAAAATAAAGAACATGCTTTTGGCTGGTAGAACGGATCATTAAAACAGATGTTTGGAAGATAAAGTGATAACATAGAAACAAGTCCCTGTCACGGGACCTCAGGTATGTACCTCAGTGGAGAAGAAGCGCAGGGGTAGAAATTCCAGAAATGACAGGAAATGTGTGAAGAACAGCATTCTGCACAGGTCAAGATTTGCTCATAAGAAACAGAACAAAGACAAATCAAGAGGATAATGAGTCAGCTCAGCAGTTAAGAGCACTTGTGGCTCTGGTAGATGATAGTCTGGTCCCTAGCACCTACAAGAGATGGCTCATGGCCACCTGTAACTCCAGCTCCTGGGATCTGTCGCCCTCTTCTGGCTTCCAAGGACACCTGAACTCACACTCACACACCTATTCAGGCACACACACATACAGACATAATTTAAAACCAAGTAAATCTTTAAGGAAAGAGGAGAGGAAAGGTGACAGATGATAGGGAGTCAAGGAGATGAGAGGATGCCATTCAAGACAAGGAGTCGCTTCATGCCTGTGACTCTAGCACTTGCAGGCAAGTGAGGCCAAGGCGATCAGGACTCAAGATCATCCTTGGCTCCGTATGAAGCGCGAAGCTCAGCCGGGATGTCATACTGTCTCAACATCCACAGCATAGAAGTGGGGTGCAGTGAGAGCAAGTGTTCGGACAGACAAAGGCAAGAAAGAATTGGGGTTATAAAGAGGGCTCACAGAGAGAAAGGGAAGCCACTAGGGTTTAAGGTATTCTCCTAAACAGGGCTTGGGGGCTGCATTCCTGTCGGATTTTGTCAGGTTAACTTTGGGGTGTCACTCAATCCAAGCACCCACTTAGCCGTGTGATGCTCAGGGTGATTCTTTTTCTTCACAGTTTTTTTTTTTTGTTGTTGTTGTTGTTGTTTCTGTTTTAAGTTTTTTTGATGCAGCTCTTGCTGTATAGCCCTGAATGGTCTGACACTTGCTACGTAGCCTAGGCAGGCCCTGAACTTGCTGCAGTCCTCCTGACTAAGCATATTCCACTGTTAGAGAGAACACAGGAGACAGGCAGTCAGGCTACCAATCAGGAAAACTTGAGCGTTCTCAAAAAAGAATAACCTACTCTGGCCAAACAGATCCCAAGTGAACATGGTGGGGGGAGTATTTTAAACCCATCAACAGGGAGCCAGAGAATGGCTTAGGCGAGCAGAGAGGAGGAGAAGGCAGAAGCCCCAACCCTCTGGGCCAGTCCTCCTTGAACTAGCGGCTTGTGTTTACTCTCAGTTTAATCAATCTTGTTTGCTTTAGCTGCCTTTGCATTTCGCCAAATTCTTCTCAACCACCAGGGCAAAAGAACAGAGAGATACCAATGACATCACCACACTCGGTTAAAGGCGATTATTTCTGTTCTTTACTGATGATGTCGATGATAAACATGTCCTTCTGTCTGGCCATTGTTGAGAAGAAAAAAAGTACCAAAAGACCCTGGGAGTATGAGGCCCACTGCACAAGGCTATGAGGGACAGTTAGTGGCTCTGGGAAGAAGGGCCTCTGGCGGGGAGAAGGCTCAAGGGGTGCACAGCAGAGGGGATAACTGGATATGAGAAGGTACTGGAGGGTGGGCAGGGAGAGTACAGCGTCAAGGAGAAAGGTAAAGCAGAGATAATGCATTCTGGAGCACAGAGAGTACCAAGCAAAGGATGGCCAGGGACAGGGATGCAGCGGAGTGTGAGCATGAAGAGTGAACACATAAAAGCAGGAGGGAATGCAACCTAGGTCTGGAGGGAAGCGGGGGAGCAGACAGAGTGCATTTCCACCTCCAATGCAGAGACGGTGGAGGGGAGCCACAGAAACAGGTATGCTGTTGGGGTGTCAGAGAAGGACATGGGACACCTGGAACAGTTGGGAGTAAGTGTATCCGTATGATCGACATCTGTGGAGGGTCCTGTGCAACACAGCACTTAGACGACATGCTAGGGTGTGAAAAAAAGTAATAGGACAAAACACAGTCCCGGGGCAGCCTTAAGAACAGGGTCCCGGGCCCTGAACTCACATGACTGAAGAAGAGAACTGACTCCTGAAAGTTGTCCTTCGATGACCAAAACAATAAGAAATAGACAAGTGTAAGTAAAATGAAGGCACCACAGCCCTATTCTGAGAGCCTCTGTCCCCTGCAATGCGACCTGAGGACCTTGCGCTAACTTCTGCGCCTCTGGCGCTCTGCCCTGCACTTGCAGCAGGGTGAAGAAGCTGGGATTTTGGCCCAAGATATCAATGTCTGTCGGAGCTGGCAGGTTCTGCACTGCCTGGACTATTGTGGCTATCTCAAAAAGAAAGCAGAAACAGCTTCCTGCACAGACCAGTATTTTTCTAAATTAGCAATTTACGGCTTCACAATGTCTAGAAAAGTCCTCAAAAAAGTCAATACCTTTGAGAGCTAAGAGGAAAGGTACTTCTGGTACAAGCTTGTTTCAGGGGCAGTTGGCCCAGTTGCCTTGTAATGGTTCCACCACAGAAACACGCTATTTGTCCCCATGTGGGAGGGGTGCTTGGCTTGTTCAGTCTCCAACTGATTTAAAGGAAAGGTTGCCCACTCAGAAGCCTCAGCACACAGCCATCTTGAAAACTCCCAGGCCTCTCTTCTAGCAACAGAAGTTCCATCTGAGGGCCTCCCTATGAAGGTCTTCCTCCCCGAAGCTGGCAAAGTTTACAGAAACACGCAGGAAATCTCTTCATCCAGTGAGTTATAAGAAAGCACACTGAGGCTGTTTTCAAGGGTGAGGTTATGTCTCCCGTACTGAATTATCACTTCTGCCATGAGGCTAGTAGGCAAGCTCATCTATGGCTGTGTCCTCCCTGGAGCACTGGAGCATCCTTGAAAGGCATGACACCTTCCCACATAGGACTCTTAGAGCTCACAGGTGACTTGGTTTTACTTTCCCTGTGGTCTCTGATGAAGCCAAAGACAGCAGACAGTATAGCTTCTAGAAAACAATTTCAATTCACAAATCCCACAGCCAGCCCCCTCCCTTTACCTTGGAGTATCAAGGATTCTATCGCTCCAAATCCCAGAGAGTAAACTCAACAGCTGAAGCTAAGATGTACTTACCAGGGGAGTAACAATCCCATCAGTTCATTTTAAACAGAAGCAGTGGCCACATGGCTTGGGACCAGAGACATACCGCCATATCCAGGGCCAATCAAAGAAGCCTTTGGGCTGAAGGTACAGTGACAAGGAAGAAAGGTATAGCCCGACTCTCACTGGGCATTTGGATGTTTTTTGTTACTGCTTCCCGGGGTTCATTGTCTATTTGTTTCTGCTACAGTGAAAGTGGGCCATGACTATTCTGGAAATTTCTATCTATCATCCCAGGTGCAAGTATGGACATTCCTTTTCTCTCCTTTGCCTTCATTTAAATTATCAGGGACTTAACGTTTGGGGAAGCCTGCGTTAGGACTTTAAGTGGGATTCAGGGACAAAGTGTGGCCATCATTCAAAAAGCATTATCTAAGCTATCTTGTCTGTGTCAGGGACTGAAAAACAAGACAGACTTATGTGTTCAGTCCCACTTATCTGTACCTGCTCACAGAAACTTGAGATAAGCAGGGGCTAGAGCTCAGCTATGGATTCGGTTCTAACTTATCATGGCCATATGCACTGAGTCTCTATAGGAATAGGAGGCCATAGTGCTCATGGTCACACCGCACAGTTCTGCACTCTGAAGTAGAGCCAGTGTGGACAATGGGCAGGGATAAGCATGGCTGTGTTCCTTCTGCAACCACAGAAATGCCCAACCTGAAAGGATGGAAGAGGGGGGGAAGCAGGGAGCAGAGATGATTGGATGCTTTATATCCACTTGCTATTGTATTTTTACTCATTAAAAAAGTATGCATTACTGCTCAATATTTTAATTAGGGAGGAATTTTCTTTTCATGTGAAAAGAAGTGACTATAAGAAGCTGAGGACTATCACTGTGAGAGGCAGGAAGTCAGCGTGCAAGGAAGAGAGATACTTGCCCATCCTCAGTGGTGAAGAAAGGAAAAAGGGATGGGGTGAAATAATGTTGACCATACACACCCACTCTCTCAACACCTCGAAGTCCTTAAGGAAAAAGCCTCTTTCAAGGAAAGGTGTAAGCGTGAATTTGGTAAATTCATCCTGCATTGGAGAAAAGTCTGAAGAAGTATGTAGAACATTCCTAAATTTAGGAGACAACTGCTTCAGAAGTGCGTTGAGGGAGGCTCAGCCCTTGCAGGTGACTGGAAAGCTCAGAAGGTGCTGAAGGAAAGGAGGGGAGGTGCCTGGAGTGGGAAGCCTGGTCCACCAGAGTAACCTGCAAGCAGCAGGATCAAAGGCTGCTTATGTTAAGGAGACATGCTTTCAAAGTCAGTGGGTATTCTACCACCGGATTGTATATTCACCCAAGCACACACAAACTAATGTTTGGAAAACGAGAACCACTGCATGGTATAAGTCTGCTTCTAAAAATACTTCCTTTTCTTTTAAAGATTTGAGAGCTACATGACTCTTGAAATAATTTAACCCTTTACGTTATTGAATGCCCTCTCACCGACGACTCCAAGGAATCAATGAGCCAGAGTGAAAAGTTTCGCTTCCCTGAGGAAATTACTCTCAGTCTTTGGGGGAAAAAGTGCCCACACAATAAACTTGTACAAGGACTTACAATTGGTAGTTTTGAACAGCCAAGTGAGATAAAACTGACTTCTGAAACCACAATGACATAAACTAGTTTTGAGCAGCACGGAAATACAGATGCCTCGAGACTTACAATGTGGTCACATCCTGATTCATCCACCACGAAGACAGCACAAACTGACATGCATTCCTTTACATGCAGCATGCTAACACCCAGCTTAGTCATACAGCGCAGAGTTCAGTGTCCATGGCTTCCTTGGGGAGTGAGGGGCTGACAGGAAGCTGGGTTTGTTACAAGAAAAGACTGTGCCATATGTTCATACTTTGGGCAATGTTCAAAATTCAAGAATTGAGGTCTAGCTTCTGCTGAATTGTGTATGAGTTTCCCAACACGGAAATGGCTAGGATTCATTAGGCTAACCGTCATAGCTGGCAGATAGGTACATACTCTTCCATTGGGCACACTCCTTTTAGGCAGAAATAAAACTGGGCTAGCCAAAGTGAGCTTAATTTTATTTACAGATTCAAATAGCAGAAGTGACACTGGATGGAACAAGAGCCCCTGGGCAGTGTGTCAGGACGCACGGATCACGAGGTACAGACAGGAATAGGCTTCCTATACAGTGAGGGGAAGATGACATGGGGAAAGGATGAGGGTCTGCAGGCATTCACTGGAATTCAGTAAGTATTCCAGGGAGGCTGCAGGCTCCCATTGGGGACAGATGGACAGCGGGGGACACCCCCGTCCCCGCTACCTTTCCTCTTATTCCAAATGATCCCATTCCTGTCAGTGTGTTTTCAAAAGAAAATTATGGTATCAGGATTTTTCTTATTTGACCAATTATCTAATCTATAATTTCTACTATAGAAAAGTCAATGCCTTCAAAATCCAATACTATTAAAGGCTGCTAAATGTCAGAGGCGAGTTTGACAAGAATTAAACGCACAAAGATATGCTATGCTCTCTCAGGGGTACTCAGAGCTCAGAGGAAGAGACTGAAGTCCAGACCCCAAATTCTCAAACTTGGCGATGCTGTCTGTTAGAGCAGAAAAGAGGGTGCCCAGTAGGACTACCAAGGTCAGTAAGTGCCAGGAGAGGAGAATTCTCTCCAAATGCCTGAGGGCATCAACCCTAAACCCTAGAACTTTCATTTGGGAAGCACTCAGAGGAATGTGATACAGATACACAAGACACAGAAACACCATCTACCTACCAAGATATACTCGGCTCCCCTGCCCTTCCCACAGTCCAGGGCCTCCCCAGCCCATCTGGGACCTTAAAGGAGAGAGGTCTGTCCACTGGCATGCTTCTAGAGGCCTGCCCTTCCAGCTAATCCCTGAAAATCAGCAATACTCTAATGCATACTTCCTGCAAAGAGGTTACATCTCCTGTGAAATGTCCCAGATAAAATAAAACAATGAAAAGGCGGGCGGAGGGGTCGGCAGGTAAGAGCACCCACTGCACAGCCTGATCAGCGTTGGATCCCAGCACCCACATGGTGGAAGGAGAGAACCAGCTCCTAAATTGTCCTCTGCCCCCCCCCAACATGCTGTGGCACCTGCAAGCTCCCCTCCCATGAATGTAATAAAACCAAACAGTGGATTAAAGGAAAATAAGGCAAAAATCAAACAGATGACATAACATTTTAAAGTCATCAGGTCACTTGTCATGTATTCAGAGAAGAGTATCCCAAGCTTTAACTGTATTTCAAAGAAGTTAGCAATGCCTAGAGAGGGAAGAGGCAGGGAATTCCCTGAGGCTGTATGATCCTGGGAGGTGAGGAGAGGAAGAGAGAGAAAGGGGGAGTTGGAGGGAGAATGAACGTCCAAAGTCATCCTACTCTTCTACCAGCCAAGGCATCAGCCAGGAGGGGACAACTAAGGACTTGACCTGGCCCCAGAACAGACCACAGTCATGGTCAATGGCATCTAGGGAGCAGTTTGGTTGCAGAGGAAAGGCCAGATAGGAGAAGTGAAAATCCATAAGCCAGGGCTACAGGAGAAAGAAACTGCCCTGTCCCGGCTCCCTACAGATAGACATGCCCTGGTTCTCTGGGAGTTACCTCCTGACATTCAGAGTGAGAAGCCCCTTCCTTATGACTCTGTCGACATCAAGTCCCAACCAGGACTACATTTCTACAAGAAATTCTCAGTCATCGGTCCCTTTACAGCCCCTTAAGGCCTCATGTCACATCCTAGGCTCTCCAAGGCTTCAGCGGGAGTCATTTGCAGAGCCAAGCAGGGGCCATTCTTTCCAAGTTGAGCACAGGGGCCACCTTTCATGGCACAAATGATGCCTATGACTGGCTCTGATGGCAGCTGAATGAGGTCTTTATAGTAGTTTCCATAGGTAATGGGGCAATAACCACCAAATTTAAGACGACATAAAAAATTTCATTCTCTCAGCAAGGAAACCAAGGAACTGAGAGAAGAAATCTTTTTCTTTTTTTTTCTTTTTTCCTGATTGGAAAAAAAAAAAAAGGCAGAGAGAGAGACTGGCAGTGAACAATAATAGTGCAGAACTGGCGATAAAGAGAGATTTATAACTGATTCCAGGAACACCACAACCGAGTATGGGGTTTCCCTAGCCAATGCTAGGTATCCTCGGAGGATCAGAAATACAAGAACTGCAGACCGAGGCAGGTCTGCTAAGGGGAGTGAAAATTAAAATGCGGTGTCACAGCGGCCCTTAGCTGAATTTGCAAGTTCAAGGGGTCTACACGTCTAGGTGGGGGTGCTACTGAAAGTTAGTGTGCACATGCTTCTGAATTGCCTCCAAAATCCCCAGGATACTTGTGTTCTTCACATAAGTTCAACTGCATCTTCATGGGGAATGTTTATTTTTACAGCTTTTGATGGAGTGCTTGTTGGTGTCCATCACTTCTTTTGTTGTTATTTTGTGCTATTATTCCTGATCTATTCCCCAATCCATTATTTTAATATTTGAGGGTGCTCCCGCCCTTTTAGCACCCATGTCTTGGGTAGTGCCATGACACCCTGGCTCAGCATTTCGAGTCTGACAGCAGAAGACAGATGGACCTTAACCCTCATGCACATGTCATGGAAACCACCAGGCAAGGACTGGTCCATACTCTACACTCTCGCTCACTTGCTCTTACATTCCTCCACCCAGCCCCATTCCTCGGTCCAGTCTTCATTCTCTTTTTGTTTGTTTGTTTGGCTTTTTTTTTTTTTTGAGTCAGGGTTTCTCTGTGTAGTTTTGGTGCCTGTCCTGGATCTCGCTCTGTAGACCAGGCTGGCCTCGAACTCACAGAAATCCACCTGGCTCTGCCTCCCGAGTGCTGGGATTAAAAGAGTGCACCACCACTGCCCAGCCAATCTTCATTCTTGAAAGAGATTGTCCATTGTACAATGACCCCAGACTTTGCTGTCTTTCAGGAAAATCCAAGTTAGGTACTCCAACATGCCCTGCCTCCTGCACACATACACTTGGATCTTCACTCTAAAATCCCAAAGGCACGCTCAGTCTCTAGACTATATGAGTTAAGCATTCAGTGCCATCCTGGAAATCTCTGTGTAAGGACCATGAAAGCTGCTCTCAAAGGGACCACTTGATGGCTGAAAGAGAGAAAAATGGCAAAGGATGGTCCCGGGAATTCAAACAGATTTCAGACAAGATAAATGGCACTTGGGTTAGACACCCTTGGGAAAATGCAGTGTAGGTAGGAAAGTCCTCACAGCCAGGTAAACAAGAAGCCTTCACCTAAGGCAGTCTGTGTTGGCAACCCCTTAGTACTTCAGCGCTCTATGGAGAGGGAGCCGATTTTAATGTATAGTGATATTAAATAGAATTAATGGTAGCAACGCAGAAGTACTGCCATATAAATTAAGTTTATCTTATATCCCTAGGGGATACTACATAGCACTACCAGAGTGTGGAAAAATTCCAAAGTGGGGTGGAAACACTCAAAGATGTCTGGGGAATTCACAGAGCATGTCACATTTGGGGCATGTTTTGGAATATATTGGCTGGGCAGACATCTCAGTGGGTAAAAGCACTTGCCAAACAACTAGGAGGATCCGAGTTTGAACCTCTAAGAACCCATGTAAAGTCAGGCACTGCAACCTATATTTACTATTCCAGTCCTTGCTGGGGAAGAAGGAAGATGGAAACAGGAGAATCCACAGAAGCCCATGGGGCTGCTATCCTACTGTACACAGCAAAACAACAACAAAAAACAAAACAAAATAAAACAAAAAACTCCAAACTGAAACCAAACAAAAAAACCTGGGGGAGTCTATTGTAAATAAGGCAGAAGGTCTCAGGACTGACACCCACTGTTACGCTCTGATCTTTACATTCCAGTTGTGGACCAAGCACAGCCGCACTCATGAATGAGCATACACACACACACACACACACTCACAGACATACACACTCACCCACACAAGTACAAACTAATGTAGGTTCTGAGGATCTCAGCCTCCTGGAATAAAACTTACGTCTATAGTATTAAGCATAACATTAAAAGAAGGACATTTGATTGATTATTGATTCTTACTCTAGTGAAAAAAAAATAGGAAGGTTGTGCTTAATAATTTTTCATATGGTTACAGAAAACAATTATAGAAACTTAACTATTTATCTCAATTGTTTGGAAACTATCAAAACAAAACAAAATCTATATATCATATCCGTCATCATAATGGCTCCCATATTAAAAGCCTACAGCCAAGACAGTACATTGGGTTGCGTGAAACATTTAAATAAATCAGCTAGAGATGAAAAGCCAATGTGAACAGTATTGTCTAGTGTCCTGGAGGAGCAAACAGCCTCAGCACACACAGATCTCCTTAAAGAGATGCTGTACTTTGCTCGAAGAGGTACACTACTGCCACACAACTCTCCTGGTTCTCACTGAAAGCGATTTCAGGGGCTGACAAATAAGGCTCACTAGGTAGGAGTGCTTATTGCTCATGCAGAGGGCCAGGGTTCAGATCCTGGCACCCATATCAGGCAGCTCTAGGGGATCTGATGGCCTCTTCTGGTCCCCAAGAATACCTGAAGATACATGGTGCACATAAACTTACAGAGGTGCCCCCCCAACACTAAATCTTTTAAAAAAGAAAAGAATTCCTCCTTTTGTAGCTGTTGCTTTGTTTTGTTTTCCTGAAAAACCCGAGTCTTGGGGTATGAAAATGTAATTTGTTACGCAAATACTAATAGATGAATGTCTCCATGAACATGTGTGTGTGTGTGTGTGTGTGTGTGTGTGTGTGTGTGTGTGTGTATCTACAGACATATGTACACACATATATCTGACATCAGAAACAATCCTTGACAGAACACACTGTTCTACTGCCCAAATACCAAATGAGTTGGCTTTAGCCCAGAATGCACCGCAATGAGAAGCAAACAAGGAAAAATACCATAGTTTCCTAGGATGAACCAAATCCTTTAAGTCATTCTTAAAACTGGGGAGCATATATGGTACCAGGAACGAGTCAAACAACTCCGTGCTACAAATGGGGTTGGGAGGTCAAGGAGTGTGTGTCTATGCACTAAATCTGGTCTCTTTTCCTGGTTCTGCAGACATTTAAAAAAAATTATTAATTATTTAATCTCTCTCTCTCTCTCTCTCTCTCTCTCTCTCTCTCTCTCTCTCTCTCTGTGTGTGTGTGTGTATGTGTGTGTGTGTGTGTGTGTGTGTGTGTGTGTGTATGCACACCTGCACATGCATGTATGTGCAGGTTCCCATGGAGGCCAGAAGAGGGTGCTGGATCCCTTGGAGCTAGAGCTACAGATCGTTATGAATTGCCCAGTGTGAGTGGGAACTGAACTTGGGTCTTCTGCAAGAGCAGCAAGCATTCTTAACCAAATAGCCATCACACCCACCCCACAAAGTTTTATTGGAATTCAAACACAGCTCACTTTTTTACATATTTTTTCTTTCTTTTTTTCTCTTTCTTTCTTTCTTTCTTTCTTTCTTTCTTTCTTTCTTTCTTTCTTTCTTTCTTTCTTTCCTTCTTTCCTTCCTTCCTTCCTTCCTTCCTTCCTTTCTCTCTCTCTCTCTCTCTCTCTCTCTCTCTCTCTCTCTCTCTCTCTCTCTCTCTCTTTCTTTGTTTGTTTCTTGAGACAGAATCTCTCTATGTAGCCCTGGCTATCCTGCAGCTCACTATGTAAACCAGGCTTGCTTGGAACTCATAGAGATTTACCTATCTCTTGAGTTCTGGGATTAATGGCATATGCCACTATACCCAGTTTTTTTTTTTTTTTTTTTTTTTTTTAAAGGTGTTTTCTATAGCTGTTCTACTTCATCACTCAAGACATGTTCTCATAACAGAGATGTTATGGCCCATAAAGTCTTAGGATATTTTAATTAACATTTTAAGGAGAAGTTTGCAACACCTCTTGCAAAAGATTCTTTTGAGCAGAGCTTAGAGAATGCTTATACTCATCTCAAAATATATGAGAAATGCCCAAGTCTTTAGTATGGGCAAGAATGCAAGATGCTCTCTTTCCTTGGGAGAGGGAGGAAAGCCACAGTATTTTCAAGTCTTTCAAAAGTGCCACTGGTTCACTGGGGCTCATCCGGGTTCATCTGGTAGACCTGGACAGCAAACATGGCTAGCTACAGCTATGTTTTGCCTGGCTAGAAGGTGAATTGCTTTATCTGATACTTCTATAGATGATTCTGAGTCCTTTCTGTTCCCGGGGAAGGGGTCTATACAAGATTCTTGACTTTTTCTTGCTCACTGACTCACCTGAGCTTGCTTCTCCAACTGGCACCTGGTGCTGGTAACCTTTAACCTAGTTTCCCAACTAAGGAGAACTAAAATGTTGACCTCAGAGATTATCAGAAGTATAATGTGCAAAGAACAGAGTAACATATATAAGGAAGACCAGGGGATAAGGAAGGTGTAGCTGATTTTCCCAGACAAGGTCCAGACATGGATTACAACGAATGAGTGGAGGAGTGATGCCTCCCAAACTTGCCTGTACTTCTCTAGGAACAGGACCTTAGATTCCCAAACTTGCAATTTATCCAAAAGACATCACTATGTCCTTTAGGCACCATGTATTAACAAGCTCCAACTCTGAAAAACATTAGAAAGCAGTGCAGACCAAGAATCTTCCATGTGCTAAGCAATCTGCTCTTCAGGTTTTAGGCCCCATTAACAGTCCCTGGTTCAGGAGATGGCTGGAGACAAGGCTCTCTCTGCATGCCTGAAGGAGAAAGACCACTTCCTCCAGAAGTCATGTGCTCTACCAGGTGTACCCAGCCTTTCCACACAGGGAAGCCAGATTGCTACTATAAAGTTCATATTCACAATATGAACTTCACAATAGTATTTTTATTTTAAATCTCACAACATTTAAAGTATATTTGCAATTTTGTGTTAAGTAGCACTAATAGCTAAACTCAGCTAAAAGCTGCTACTCTGCACTCAGGTTGGCTACATCTGGTCAACCTCTGCCACTCACTCAATCAGATAAGGTGCTGAACCAAATCACAGCATAGTCAAGCTCAGCTCCCATCTGCTCACCCGACGTCTTTATTAGCTGTGCTCTACAATATCAAACAGAATTTAAGGAATTTGCCTGAAGCAAGAATAGGGGAGCATAGAAGCCACAAGCTTGAACCCCAGAGCTTAACCAGGCAGTTGGAGTCCCATCCTTCTATCCATGCTTGAGTCAGCAGCAGAGAAAGTTCCAGAACCCAAAAACTCTTCATTAACACCCTGAGACCAAAAAGGAAAGAGGCAGTAACTTGAATCCGCAAGTGAAGGAGGTTGCTTCTTCACTATTTCCACAGTGTGAATGAGTCAGAAGTTTTATTTAAGGGATTTGGAAGCATCACCAACAATTTCATGTGACAATATTTACTCCACTGGGAGGGAGAGGGAAAGGTGTCATTAAAATTAATTATTTCATTTTCATACTTGGAGGCAGGGAAATAAAATAAATTTCAAAATATTTGATCTTTCACGAGAACTTCAGGGCCTAACATTATAGCCCAAAATATCTAAAAAAAAGAGTGATTTTATGTTTTCCCATGCTCATCAAGTATAACCAGATAACCCATGAGTGGAGAGACCTGAGCTCAGGACTGCCTATAAGATTTCATCACTTACAAATATGGGAAGCTGAAGGAGCCTCAGTGGCCACTGAGAACAGCATCCATTTCAGTCTCCTGACTCGCCCCTCCCCCTTCCCCCTTTATTTATAAATTGCTTAACCTTAAGGAATTATTTTCAGTAGCCAATAAATTCTAAAACAAAACTTAGGGATTCATATTGAATCAGGATGAATTTGAATTAACTGCTGTCTTTACAGTGAGTAACAAGTCTTATATAAATGCACGGAAGTATGCATGCATGCATGCACACACTCACATCTATGTACATGTGTACATCACACACTATAAAGCACACTGACTTTCAGGTTTCTTTGCTTAATCTAATGAAATACTTAGCCAATAGATGCTAAAAGAAAAGGCCTCCATCACCTGGGGGGAGAAAAGAAGCCCAAGAACCTGGACCCTTCCTACCTTCAAGATATATGGAAATTTGTAGGACCCCATTGAAGTTCCCTTGCAGCAAAAGGGCTATGACAGCTGTGACAAAGTGGTTCAGAATCATGTTTTAACTATCTGTACTTCAAATTATTGACACTAGCTATTTACAAATGAAGAATGGTAGGCACCCTTTATCAATACATTCCCAAGCTATTGTTTGAATCCTGGGAGTAAATTTGCACATAAAACTTGTTCACTGAAATATTTGGTTGTTGCTTTAGCTTAAAGGCACACTTGAACTAGCAGAAGAGCACTAAGAAGTGAGGTCTACAGACACATGCTCCTTAAAGTGTAACATACCCACAGGTACCACGACCTGGATTATTAGGCTGAATGGAGAGATCCCTGGCCTGCAGTGCAGGAGGACTATAGGAATGACCTGCTCACCTAATCCCCAAGAGTTCACAGTAATTAAAAACAAAAAACAAACAAACAAACAAACAAAAAACCATGTTAATGAACAAATTGGAACTGAAAATCTGTGTGTGGACTTAGAGATCACCAAATACAAATAAATATTTACAAAAACATCCCTACTGTTCCAATGTGGACTTTGGTACTTAAAAACAAACGCCTTCTTTTCCCACGCTCGGGAGCCACACTCCTTAGTAAACATAACACCCAAAGTCAGGTAATCAATTCCTAGACCCAAATTAGCTAAATAATTTATTACATTGAGTATAAAAATGTCAAGGGTGGGTAATTAGAATTATATGCACAGCAAGCTTCTGGAGGAGGAGGAGGAAGAGGAGGAGCAGGAGAAAGAGGAGCAGCAGGAGGTGGTGCTGTCCAAATTGGCTGGGGCTCAGGGATGAAAGCAGGCAGGAATTCTGTATCATCAGTAAAGGCCACAGTAATAAAATATGACTTTATTACATGTGGCACAGAAAATTTTTGAAGAAGGACTCTGTGGTATATATAGAACATGTATGATGTGATGGATCATTTTAATAACTGTCATTCAAGGAAGACAATGTGTACTCATGTCACTGAAATCACATGGGTGAAGCAGAGTGCTACCCAATCCAAAAAGACCCTGGTCTTCTGCTGATTCCATGCCTGGTTTCACTCTACAGTGCAAATGACAGGTACCATATGAGAAGGATGTCTAGCTAAGGAAGGAAAAGAAAACCTGGCCTGACTCTTACCAGCTTGCAGCGGAGAGCTCAGCAGAGGCAAAAGACTTGACTGGGGGTCACAGTATGTCCCGTGAGAGCACTGGGCTGCTCCCATGATGGCCCGGAGCAGTGCAGTTTGCTCAGGGCAAAGGTCTCTAGTATTCCTTAGGGCAGGCAAAAAACCTCAAAGGGGATGACAATGGATACAGACATTCCTCACTCCTGAAAGATGCTCAGCCCAAGTCAAGCTGCACGAGCTTACCATATATATTCTACAGGAACGTCAAGGGCAGATAAAAATAAGGAATTGAGCAAAGCACTTTGGCAATGTGCAGGACCTGCATTTGAGTCTCGGCTCCGGCACGTCCTAGTTGTGTGACCTTGGAGAAACGGCTTACCTTTTCTGATTAACATCTGTGGAAAGTTGGCCCCTATCTATTTCACAGCCTTCTCATGAGGACAAAAGCAGACAATACGTGAAGTGCCAGGGCACAGTATGCTGCAGGCTCATAACCAGAGTGGAGCATCATACACATCTAGTAGGAAGAGCCTAAAGAAGCAAACAAAGGGAATGGGAGACTTCCATCGTCTTCTTCCTGTTCTGCTATCCTCTCCTGCAAGCCCGGGAAGGCTGGGGACAAACAAGGACAAACCAGGAAACCCCTATGCCAGATGCTGCAAGACAAGTGCCACTGAGCTCTACTCTGACCTCAGGCCTCCCTGTCACGCCCCAAGCTGCCGCCCAGCCTGTCCGAGGACAGACCTCCAAAGGGAAAGCAGAGGACAGCGTTAGCAGAATGGACTGGAAGACACACACTGAAATTTGAGAGCAATTTTTATCCCTTTTTGACCCAGTTCTGATTAAAGGTGTCATCTTTGGCCTGAGCAGATGAGCTGCTTTACAGAAGCTGAGCTCCAGCGGGCTCAGAGAGAGGGCAGTCATAGTAAACACTGAGTACGGCCCTGTAGCCAGCCACCCCTGTAGCAAAAGGCTTGCTCCTCAGACTCAACAAGGATGGTGAGAAAACCCTGTTGCTATCATAGCACAGGCTGAACAGACGAGAGAGTCAGCCAAATAGCAATTGCAGACTTGCTTCCTTGGGGAGTCCTGAGGGTGGGGGGCCAGAGGGTGGTCAACCTAGAAGGGGAAGCTAGGGGTTGTTTTGAGGCAGGGTCTCACTCTGGAGCCCTGCGTGCCTTGAACTCCTGCCCCAGCCTCCAGATAGCTGGAATTATAGTCATGAACCACCATGGCCAGCTGCCTGTGGGTCTGATGAGAGAACCCAGCACATGCATGGAGGTTTGGGAGAGTGCCAGGAGTCCATGCCCATTGCATCCTTCCTGAGCGAGCACAGCTGCTCCAGTTGCTAAGGGGAGGCTAGAGCCACTAACATCCTCTTTAAAAGGGAAAACATCTCATTTCCCTTGGAAAGTTCTATTTGCACTGATTAGTTTAGAAAACCTGGGATTTTAACCAGTCTTCAAGATGTTCAGCTTTCTCCAAACTAATTAGATTAGCGGCCGATAAAGCATCCCTAGTCTCTCATCTTGGAAGGAAAAGATGGGGGAAAGGAGCATCTGAAGAGGGGCAAGTGGCGCTCCTCCAAGAGGGTAAAATTTGGTGACCAGGACAATAGGTGCTTATGAGTAGGGAGCTTGACACAATGGAGACTCAAGCAAGACCCAAGTCCAGGAGGAAGAAGGCAGGCGCCATATGAAGTGATTGAGGAGGGCACCTCACCATTCTCCTGAGCTAAGGGGAGGCCTGGTCGCAATGCCTTTTGAGCATTGTGCCTGTCTTGTTCTTGAAAGAGAAAGTAGAGCTTGCATGCGTTACTGCTCCCATCCAACAGGGGCTCATCAGTGTGAGCTCCATCTCCTTGGTAGAAGGGCACTGTGGGTTGACCATGTCTGCAGCTGCAGCCTCTGAGCTGGAGGGGGTAAAACTGCTTACCACAGATAGTCCTACCTTGAGTCACTTGAGAACATTAAAGTAGAAAGTGGGAAAATCATTCCCAAGTGAGCTCTGTCCCAGGGGCATCTAAGAGTCAGGAGGGCAGGGGTTCAGTGGCAGCTTCCCTCAGAACTTTCTCACCTGCAGCTAAGCGTGCAGTGTGTCTGCAGAGCCCTTCCTGTCCCTTTCCCCTGGGTCTTGGCTTCAGTGATGAAAGCTCATCTCACTGATGCATAAGCCTCTTTATTTAAAGAGATGCATTATAAGGCATAGTGAGGACACAGTAGCACCAGTCAGACAATATACAGTGAGACGAATGGACACCTGGCTTACACAGGTCAATGATGTGCAAGGGGGTCCCCAGGCTCTGTGTCATTAGCCTCCAAAGGTAGCCACCAGCTTCACACCAGGCACCAAAAACATCTTCCTCGGACTCCACTTGAATGAATCCTGTGATACATGCTCTCTTTTTCTGTCCTTTCTTTTAAAAAATGTATAGGGGCAGTTTGCCTGCATGTATGTGTGTGGTGTGCACTGTATGCACACAATGCCCCTGGAGGCCACAAGAGGGCATCAGAGTCCCTGGGACTGGAGTTACAGACAAATGTGAGATGTGGGTGCTGGGAATCAAGTCCAGGTCTTGTGTAAGAGCAGCTAGTGCTCTCAACCACTGCTATCTCTCCAGCCCAATCGTGTTATACACCCTTGGTCTACATGACGTTTCTGAAAGTCGTCTGGCCTCAGAAGGTAATAATTTTGTAGTGGTTGTTTCTAGATAATGCTTCACATTTTGCCAGGACGAAGAAATTCCTACTCCTTCACTTCTTGGTAGATATGTAGGTTACTTTCTGTTTGGAATTAAAACTGCTCAGAAAATTCTGGAAAACACTCCACTCCCTCCCCCACTGCAGTTTATCATACTATTGGCTTTTTTTTTTTTTTTTAAAGGCAGGGTTTTTGGTAGTCCAGGCTTTGCTTCCAACTTGCTATATAACCAAGTATGGCCTTGAACTTCTAATCCTCTGTCTCCACCTCCCAAGCATTCAGTTTGCATGTGTACACCACCACATCTGGTTTCTGCAGGCTGAGGGTGGACCCTAGGGCTGTGCATGCTAGGCAAGTCCTCTATCAACCAAGCTACATCTTTCTGGCCAATTAATTGGTTGTGAATTTCAAGATGTGCACACTTCCCGGAAGTCAAAGGAACAGGCTCTATCTATTTGGGTTAGATAGTGTGAATTTCCTTCTAGTTTTATTCTCTGGATGCCTCTGCCTGTGGGAAATCTCTTTTAAAATGGCTATTTTCTTCATTGCAAGACTACCTTTTGTAGTGAAATTCTGAAGTAAAAATCTAAGAAACCAATTTATACCTAATTGATTCCTAAAATGAGTCCACTTTCTTTTTCTGCAGAAGCTGAACATCAGGGCTCATTATAAACTCTTAATATATACATCTGTTCTGTCCATGCAGAGACCATGATGCAAAGAGTATCTGTGGACAGCAAGAAGGCCAGAGCTCCTTCCCTACAGACAGCCTGAATACAAGACTTGCTTTAAGGATCTGAGCATGATGGTGCAGCAACCTTACCCAGATGGAATAAATTCATCCCTAGCCAAAAGTCTAGTGAGACCTATTCTTATCAACATCTCAATTTGTGATGGCGGACGTTGTGATCCCCTAGGTAAATGGGGTTGTACAATTAAAAAAAAAAAAAAGAAGGAGGTATATCAGTGGCTTGCTTATTACTGAGATGGAATTCACGAAAAAAGCAACTTAAAGAGGAAGGATTTGTTTGCACATGGTCTCGAGGAACAGTCCACCATGTTGGGGAAGGTTGGGTGGCAGGCTGCTCCGGGATGGAAGGAGTTACGTGGAAGTAGATGTACAGAGCTGGGACTTTTCAGACCTCTAGTAGGGGATGGGAAGCAAAACACGGCTAGAAACCTCAAGGACCACCCTCATACCCACGCCCCTGCAACCTACTCCCTCCAAATAAGTTCCACCTGCCAAAGCGCCCACAACTTCCCCAAACATCAGCAGCAGCTGGGGACCAAGTGAGGCATTTGACATCTAAGCCAGGATAACAACGGACTTAGCAACAGTTGAAGTTACTGGCCAGCCAAAGAACCCAGAGTATCGGTGGCTCAACTAGAGTCTTCCTCACAGGAGTGAGATTTCCAGTCTGCCAGCTATGGCATCTCCTCTTTTCCTCCTCTAGGTATCCACTGTGGGGATCTTCACTGACATTGTCCCTGGAGACACCTTCTAACCAGCTCACAGTGCCAATGTAACTGAGCACTGACCTCCTCTGCAGGCCTTTCTATCTGATTTTATTCATGGACCCCAAACCTCTAGTGTCAATGAAAACTGTTCCCATTCCCACATTGCCTGGCAGCTTTATGGTGACATGATTAAGAAATAGAAAGTAGATTTTAATTTTATGGATTTACAGTAGGATTTACAGAAAGTTTCCTGGACTCTTGACAGATTTCCCCAAGGCCAGAGTTGTAAGAGCGTATCTCTGAAGAGGCATTTCAGGCAGGAACCCTTGCCATCTGCTGTTACACAGCCCCAAATCCTACACACACGCTTCTGGTCCCCATCTGGGCAGCAGGGTCTATTCAGGTTTGCAGGCTATCTTAAGGTTCTTATTGCTGTGATGAAACACCATGACCAAAGGCAACTTGGGGAGGAAAGGGTTTATTTTACTCACAGTTCCATAGTGAGGGCAGGAACCTAAGCAGGGCAGGAACCTGGAGGCAGGAGCTGATGCAGAAGCCATGGAGGAATGCTGCTTACTGGCTTGCTCCTCATAGCTTGCTCAGCCTGCTTTCTTACAGAAACCAGAACCAAAAGCCTAGGGGTGGCCCCATCCATAATGGGCTGGGTCCTCCAGTATCAGTTGCTAATTAAGAAAATGCCTTAGAGCTGATCACAGAGGCACTTTCTCAGTTGAGGTTCCTTCCTTTCAGATAACTTCAGCTTGTGTCATTTCATCATAAAATCAGCCAGCACACAGATCCCAATGGCCTCCTGGGCTAGAGAAGAAAAGGGGCTATACCACTCAGAATTAGGGGAAATCTAGGTTCCAAGGGTCATTTTAAAGAGTGAAGGGGACAGAGTCTAGATTCCCCAGGTTTGGCATTCCCTCCCTAACCACCAGGCCCAGCTAGATATCAGAGAGGACCCTGAGCCTGCAGCTGAGTGTCCACAAAACCAGATACTCCAGTGGAGCTGGGGTAGGCACACAGCTGCAGGCTCGGGGTCCTTCTCTGATAGCTAGCTGGGCCCGGTGGTCCATTCTAGGAAGCCTTCTCTTACCAGGATCTTGGGTCTGTAGCCCAAGGGATACTGAGAGAGACATGGAAAGGGAAGATATTTCTGAATATTTTCCTTCTGGAACATGTGGATACATGACCTTACATAGACAATACAGCACCTCATAGAAAGCCCTTTTTAAAGAGCCGAGAGTATATAGAAAGCAGGGAGCTAGGTTCTGTCAGCACACTGCATGAGGATAGAGCAGTGGAGAGCCCTGGAATTCTAAGATGGGATACAGGGATAGAGAGATATATAGGAACAAGCAAGAGCTTATCTCCAATCTGGCAAGGTGTGTGTGGGGGGTGGGGTGGGGGGTGGGAGTAGGGGGTGGGTAAGTAAGAGCATTTCCCATCTGAATTCCCAATTCACTGGCCGAAGCTTATCACTATGCTCTGTCCTTCTCTTGTAAACAGTGTGGCTACTCTCAAGTATGTCCGCGGTAGGGCTAGGAGACCTGCATC
The DNA here is from genome assembly GCF_049852395.1 of Peromyscus maniculatus bairdii. NCBI lineage: Eukaryota > Metazoa > Chordata > Mammalia > Rodentia > Cricetidae > Peromyscus > Peromyscus maniculatus. The sequence goes on along the minus strand of NC_134852.1, from coordinate 145,386,208 downwards.
CAGGGATACTTAGTTCCAGTGCCTGCCACTCAGCCCTGCTAGGCATCAGGGAGCCCGCGCTAAGAGCTCCCGATCACTCTGGTGGAGCTGGGGGTAAGTGATGGGATTTGCTGTGCTTGGTTCATGCTAGAGAAATCTCTTCCCCAGGTGTAGTTAATTTTGATCAAAACAAACACAACTCCTACCTCCACTCACTGCCTCTGCAGAGGGAGAGGGACAGAGGAACTAGGAGGTCCAGATGAGGGGTAGTAGAAATGTCCCCAAAATGTAAAATATGTCCCCAAATTGTCAGCATGCAAGAGACCTGGCAGGAAGGCAGGCACTCTCTACCTTGTCCCCTAGGCCACTAAACAGGTTTGCCTTCCGGTTCTTATTTGAAGGCTGGACTCCTGGTTGATCAGACATAGAAATGCAGGAGGGCAACCCTAACCCCCAACCTCTCCAAAGACAGATCTGCAGGTGAGGGGGCAGGCGCCTTGCCCCCATGCCCACTCCCACCTAGGGAATTAACTGTCCAGCAGAGGTAGGTTGGTTGACAATTCAGAAAGCCATTAAGCAGGGTCTCCTGAAGACAGCCTGCTCCGGAGGGAAAAATCAAGAGGGCCCCCGCGCCTGCCTGTGGCTCCTGAGGTGGCTCCCGGGTAGACTCAACAAGTTCCAGGGGCCGCGCAGCGCCGCCTGCAGCCCAGAACCCCAGGATGTGGCAGTGGAGCTCCGCGCGCAGGCGGCAGCCAGCGGCTGCTTCCAGCACCTCCTCCTTCTCCTCCTCCTCCTCCTTCTGCCCGCGATCCGGCTCCGGCTGGAGGGGCTCCTCCACGCGCCGGGCCCCCGCCCCACGCACGCGGCCCGGCCCGCCCCCGCCCCACCCCCGCCCCACGGGCCCCGGGGCTCCGCCCGCCTCGGTGGCAGGCGAGCGCACAGGCGGCTGGCGCGCAGCTCCGGGCGCCCTCTCTTCAGTCCTCTGGCCGCCCGGTTCCACAGAGTGGCCGGGACCTGGAGCGGCGGCCAGGACTCCCTTCCCGCTCCCTCCCCCTCTCCGCCCCCTCCGCCCGGCCCGGCTCCCGGATCTCGCCGAAGACAATTGCAGTAAATGAGGACATCTGAGGAGCACGGAGCCGGGTGGCTGTGGCTCGCTCCGCCGCGCCGCGATCGGGCGAGCGCGCGGGCGTCCCCGGAGCCGGCCGAGCCACTGCCTCCCCGCGCGCGTCGCTGAGCAGGAGCCGGAGAGACTCGAGCTGCGGCGCGGGGGCCGGCCGGGCGGGCCGGGCCCGTGGCAGTGGAGGGGGCGGGCGGCGGGCACGCAGCTGGCCAAGTCCCCGGAGCCGAGCCTCCTTCGGCGCGAGCCCGGCGATCCTTGCCGTGGATGCTCTGCCCGGAGTGCTCCGTGCCGCGCCAGGCTTGCCAGGGTCCGCGGCAAGACATGCCCGAGCCAGGCGCTGCACCGACCTCCACTTATCAGTAAGCAGCCAAAGGTAAGCGGAGCCCAACATGCCCTCCTCACCGCCCCAGAGCTCGGTGCACTTGACCACAGGCAGATAGGCGCAGACCCTGGCTCGTGCGCACGCACTCGCCCCTAAACCAGCTTCGCCTGGGTCTGGGATGGGAGGACCCGGTGGCGGGCAGGGGCGGGGGTGGGGGGCGAGGTTACGCAACTGCATCTGGCAGGACCCTTTCGCCCAGGGGTATCTGGCAACTTTGGCGACAGCCTGGGAGGAGCGGGAATGTGATGTCTGTTCTAGACAAACGCCACAGCCTTGTGAGCACAGGGCATCCTTGGCCGGGCAGAACTGGGCAGGAGGAGGGTGAGGGGCTCTGGGGACGACCATCTCTCTGGAACGTCCGAGGTTTTGAAAGTATTATCCAAACTAAAGCGAACTGCCAAGTACAGTATAGCTGATTAACTTCAGGGAGATAGGGGGATAAGTCTGAGCAGAGGGGCCCTGCTGCCTGCCGTTGAGCAGAGACTGAAGCAGGAGCGAAGGCAAAAATGCCCACGTGAAATGTTGGTCTCCTCTCTTGCTTACTGGTATTGGCACCTTCTCCGGGCTGCGGGCTGGGGTCTGCACCCGCTGAGCTGCTGCGTGTCTGGCATCCTATGTCTGACCTGCACAAGCGTGGGAAACCAACCGATGCTGCAGAACCTAGGGACCTAGGGAGGGCCCGAGAGAGGAGGGAACACGGGCCAGCCCCAAGCAGGGGCAGAGACTACAGCCCAAAGTCAAGAACAAGACTCTCTGCATCTTGCTTGTTCATGCTCAGGGTTCCAGGCTAGTGTCTCCACTGCTTAAAAGAAGAGCCTCTCCTTGTGACCTCAACATTCTACTACCCTGAAAATATGCCACAAGGAGATGGAGCCAGTGATAAAGGGATGCCAGGCGTGGGGGAGGAAAGGCGCCCCTGGAGTAAATAAGGGAGAAAATGGGTGCTTTTCACTCTCTGCAGACCAGGGCTCAGGTCCCCTCCCCTCTCTTGGTGCAGGTCTGGGGCTGGGGGACTGGCTACCCTCTTGGGCTTATGAGCTACAAGCAGTAGCAGAAGCAGTTTAATTTGACCTTGTCTGCATGGGCGCTGAAATTCTGCCGAAGCATCCCGAGGTGAAACTGGCAAGAGTGGGAAGGAACTTTGGGCAAGCCCTGCCTTGGCTAAGAACCTAGGAGATGGTTTCAGAGCACCAAGGCAAGGGCTAGCACAGGGTTGAGGTCAGCAGCTTGAAGGTTTTCTCTTGGAAAACGACTTGATAGGGGGTTACTTTTTCACAACCTGACCAGGGCACACAGTCAAGGTTACAGGGCTAGGGACTTGATTAAAAATACCATTCAAATCATAAAGCCTCGATCACACACCCCCCCCCCCACACACACACGAGTAGCTCATAAATAAAAAAGATACCGCCTTATGAAGCTCATGCTAAAGGCTGAACAGACAGTAATCATTTCACTCCGCAGAGGCGGAACATGCTGGCTTTTACTATTCATGGTGTGCTATTTCTTACATTCACATCCTGTTGAATGTTACTTTTCAAAGTTCATATTTATCTTTGCATTTTTTTTTGCAACAAGATTAGCAAACGTGCACAAAACAGCTCAAAGGAAAAAAAATGGAAGTCCTGACATCTGCATACCTCACCAGATATTAATAGTTTACTGTCTGTGTTTACTACTTCCATGAGAGGGTACCGCTCTTCAGAATGGGTTTATCAGAGTAGAATTTGGTAGGGAGGGAGCCTAGCAGAGCTGTCATATCACATGATTTGGTATAAATTATGTGAGCTACAGAGTTTTATTTTCTTCATTAAATCCATCTTTTCCTTTAAAAGGTAGAGTGAATCAATTTATTTTTTTAAAATCTGATGCAAAGGCTCCTCTTTAAAGATAGGATGTCCTTGAAAAGCAAAGAATATCTTAAAATGACAACAGTTGCCATGACTTTCTCTTTTATTATCATGATTAAGACACTGGGGCTTTGATATAAATCAGATCCATTATCCCATCGAGAAACATAACTAGTGGTTAAGAAGCAGGCTAATAAGTCAAGCACTAGAAAACTCCATATGAGCCTTCAGGGAGGCTCTATGAAAATCCAGTCACCCTATTACCTCAGTTTACCACAGAGCTCCTCTGCTGTCACTGTTATTTTGCACCATGAAAGAAAAGGCAATTTTTGACTTCGGTTTTCCCCTTTGTAGATAAAAATTTTAGGAGCTACATAAATAAATGAAAGACACCCCCCCCCCCCCCCGTCTCTGAGGAAGACCCCTGCACAGTAGAGTTCACAGAAAATAAAGAGGAGGCTGAGACATACCAGGCTACTCCAATAAGAGGCCAGGCACTTATCCACATCACTAGATATCTGTATCCTCTCTTTTACTCCATTGCATGGCCATCTAACTGAGAGAGACAGCCACCGAACTCCCTTGTAGAAGCAGATTACTTATGTTGGGGCCAGGCTGCTTCTCAGACAATAATGTTCAAAAATGATTGGAGGCATAGCACAGCACCGTGCAGCAGTTCTGAGGACAGGCCTTGCCGTAGAAGGGCACTAAGTGGGGTCACCAAAGGCTTTAATTCTAACACCCTAGACCAACCCACCAGACACCTAAGCATGTGCATACCAGGGATGCTGTTAACAGATCATCTGGGGCACCAACCAATTATACAGAATGGTAGTGGCTCTCATTCTCCTGGGAATGAAAGGCCATAAGGACTTCCTGACGCAGTAAGGACTGCTTTTCACAGAACCTTCATAAATGTGACAGCCATGTTCATCACCCTACCCTTTGTAATTCCAGAGACCGGCATTCTCCAACCCCAAATTAGCTGACATAATTTATGATGTAGAACCTTCATGTTTGATTTTAATATTTCATAACATTATGGAGTGGCTTCAATATTTTAAAGCGAAATTTAACATGATTGATACGACATGACAACACACATATCTCCAAGATGTTCAGAGAAGCCTTTACCCAAACTTAAATTAAGCCATCTTTATGTAAATACAGTAAAACATCATGACCTTTAATCAGTTGACTTAAAAAAAAAGTGTTTATCTTATACATTGAGGATGGAATACAAATTTGTACAAGTTACAGTGGCCCTAGCAAATTCAGATAAACAAGTATTTGGATGACATTGCATACTAAGCAGTACGGCATTCAAGGTTTAGGTTTGAACTTCTCAACCATGTCTAAGGATGTAACCGTTTCATCCCCTGAAGGAATAGAAGGCATGGAGGTGTCTCCAGGCAACCAAGATCCTGGTCGCAGATTAAGAAATACCGGAACTTCAGAGACATCTCCTGGTTGCTCAGTCACCTGGGTCCTAAGTCATCAGGATATTCAGCTTGAACTGGAGACTCGGTTCAAGCTGGGCATGAGAAACATGAACTTGAATATGGAGAAAGTAGAAATGGGGGACAAGAAAGAGTTGCATTTCTACATTACTCTATAAACATTTTGGATAGTATACCACTTCATGGGGATTTGGGAAGAGTTCTCTCCGAAGTAATCATTTGGATATTGCTTTTGTAGAGTATGGAGCTGATGATTTCAAGTACTGCATATTCATAGACGTGTCCAGTGGCCACATCATCCTGGGATTAGGAAGGCTGAGAAAGAAAAGGCTGGAGACAGGCTCACCCGTGCAGAGAGAGGGAACAGTCACAGAAGTTCTGCTATTTTAACAAAGGAAGTGAAGAAGCAATAAAAACAAACAATAGTGATCCTACCAGCATGTCAAAATGGTCCTGCAGATTTGCACTGGAGTTACTATGGAAAACTCCAGTTCAGCCTTTGATAATCTAGCCTAGGGCATAAAATGAAAGCAGTAAACTATGGACCAGGAGGGGTGGGAGAAAAAGCTGCAGAATGCCGAAGGCATAATAAGCAGCTTTGCAAATGAAAGTTGATTTCTCTCCACTTCAGTGACCCGGAGAAGCAACAGGGCAGGCTGATGCTGGGGCCCTTCTGTCAGCTGCTGTGAAGAGGAAAGTCTCCGAGGAACAGCAGACTCATTGCTAACGTTGTGTTTCTAGTCCATTCCATCAAGTGACACGGGTCCCTACACATTGTTCCTGGGAGGTATCCTAAACTGGGCAACTGGCGCATTGTAAAATGTCTTCCACGTGTTTTCAGTGGTTAGATTCGGGACAGCCCATAGCATCTGCATCTTGCCTCATGAGAGGCTCTGGGGCTTTTTCTAGTGCTTTTAGCAGTCTTGGAAATTTACTGGTACTGTAAAGATCAGACTCTTAGAAGAGGGTGGACATGGGCAAGGTAGACAGAGAAGCAGGTGGCAGCAAGGACCTAGGCAATGAGGAAGAGATTCCAAGACTGGAAGGAAGGCCTTCAAGGAATTTGGCTCCAGCAGGAAGAGAAGAGGTGACTAGGGTTGTGGCAAATATGCAAACACATCTAGACTCACAAGAGAGACTCAGGATGGAAGGTTCAGGCGTGAGTGACTCCATGGCTGACATCAAGTGTCAGGTGGAGAAAGGATCCTGGGCCCAGCACACAAGAGACCCAGGGCTTAGGCCCAGTGGGTGCTGCAGTGACAGGAAGAGACTCACAGGGGACGACGGATGAGGAGTGACATTTGGCAAAGGTTTGAGTTGTAGCATCACAGGGTGGCCAGACACAGTTTGAAGCCACTTTGAGAAGGAAGCAGAAGGGCAAGGTGGGTATCACAGGATGCTTTCAACAAGAATGTGTGTTATGAGAAGACAAAGTGTTGATATCCAGACAGAAAACAGAGAAAAGGAACCAGAGCCCAGCTGAGAAGGTGCTATGAGTGAGAATTGACTAGTGCCGAAGGTGACTGGTAGCACTGGGGTTGGACAGAGAGGGGGCGAGCTAGGACAGACACATTCAACAGTGGAATCCTGTAACATGGCAGCCGCAGAGGAAGGATTAAAATTCTACCCAGGGGGTGAGTGATTCTAATGAAAACCTGAGGCTGGGAGCCAGCTGGGAAAAGATGTGGTGATTCCCTGGAATTTGAGTCTGGGTTTTCAATTGGCAATATTACTTGAAAAGTGGAGGGTTGGTTTTATTTGTTTGTTTAAAATCATTTCTTCTAACCTCAAGTATGGAGAATGCTTTCAAAGAGGGGAGAATGGACTGATGGGTCCTGGAGACTCACAACTTAGAGATCCTTAAAGGAAGAAACACTGTACTATCTAGTAACAGGTGCTCAATGAATATTTAATGAGGCTATTAACAGTAAACCTAGTCAGTCATTTCACTGGAAATTCAGGGAATCCTGGCTGGAAGCAACTCTTCCTGTCTTCTTCTTTTTTTTTTTTTTAAGAGGACAACAACTTCCCAATGGAAGGTGATAAAAGGAGAGCATGCTTGCAGATGGACAGTTGGTCCTTATATCTAACCCCACTGTTTAGAAAAGAAACAGCCAACGAGCTGGATTTCCTCTGCCCCGCTCACACTCAGGATCTTCTCTGTTAAAAATCCACTTGGGTAGGGATTGAGTTTTTAAAGGAAGAATGCCTTTGAACTGACTAACCTTGAGAAACAAACAAGAGGAAGACAGAGGCTAGCTCCCTGCTTTCATGTAGATGAAAGCTCTCACAGCCAAGAGCTGACATTCCAAGTCCAAGGGAATTTGTGCTGGAGTTCTCCCAGCTTGGAGAGTTCACCAGGCCAAGCTAAGACACCCAGAGTCTGTCTTCGGACCTTTAACCTCGCATCTCAGTTTGATACCGTGACACCAGCTTCCTTTTCCTCTGTGCCAAACCCATCTATGTATTACTACTGTTTTAAAAGTCTATACAAGAGTGGTACAAGTAGATCCCTCCCTCCCCTGCCTTCCCCTTGACACCACCAACGCAAAGGGCTACATTCCCCTGATGATGAACTGACTCCCACAGCTGGAACCCTGTGTCCAGGATTTAGTGCCCCCAAGTGTTCCTGGTACGCTGCAGGTGGAAGCATGGGGAGGTGGAAACTTTGAGGGCTCCCAGCTTCTTACTTTGAAGTTCTAGCTTCGGTTTCACTTCTCAGGGCCGTTTAAGAGTGCAATGTTACGACTTCTCCCAGTCAGTTGTTGTGTGTGCCTGTTTGAATAGTGGTGGTTGGTTCTATGACCTCACTAAAATAATTTGTGCCTTCATTCAATTTAATTTTGTCTTTGTATTTGTATTTCTCTTTGTATGTATTATATTAACTCTCCTTTGAGTACATCTCTGTTTACTGTGTCTATCAGGTTCACTGATGTGGCAAATTTACCCAGAGTTATGCAGAGTGATGACATCACTGAATCTGTACAAATATGACCCTGTCTTACTCAGCAGGGATGACGCCCCATGACCCTCTATGGGATGTGATCAAGTGCTAGCACGGACACACACATTAATAATAAATAAAAAATTTAAATTAAAAAAATGAAGTAGAAGATATCAAGGAATTGGGGAAGAAAATAACAAAAGGCACAAGCCGGTGGTTTAACTTCATAAACACACTATCAGAATGACCTGAGGAAGCCGGGGATGGTGGTGCATCTCTTTAATCCCAGCGCTGACGGTTCTCAGGCAGGTGGATCTCTATGCATTTGAAACCAGCCGAGTTAATCAAAGCGAGCTCCAGAATGGCCAAAGCTACATAGTAAGATCCTGTCTCAAAAACAAAACAAAAACCTATATATATATATAATAGTCTGAGGAGTTTAAAAATATATAATGCTTCCCAGTCTCTACCCTTCAGGGTAGGGATGGGGACTAAATATATAGTCTCTTTCTTCTTTTATAATACTCAGCTCCTAACCCAAAGTGTGCCATTGCCAAGAGCAAGTCCAGGGATCAACCCTTAGGAAAAAGGCATGCTCTTTTCCTTCTGTGGGAAGACAGACACCCTCAGGCTTTGTTCCCCTACCAAGCCAGACTGCTCGTTTTAAACACACACACACACACACACACACACACACACACACACACACACACACACACGACAAGGGTCCACCTCATCATCACTCAGGTCCTCCTCCAAGGAAAGCTTCAAGAAGAGCAACAGGGAGCAGGGCCACTGAAGGACTGGGTGAGATCTGCATTTCCCTTGGATTCTGACGTCTACATGGAGTCCTCACACTGTCAAACCATCAGTACTGCTCACTGCCCACCTTGTGCTCAGGGACTACCCAGTCCTCTTCTGTTGTTCTCTCTTCTTGCCATGCTCTTTGTAAAATACCACTGCACCTGCACCATGGAGGGCTGTAGATGGAGGCAAACGCGGGGATATCAGCTTGGCCTCCCCGCTAGACTGACGCTTGAGCTTTCTGTATGTGGAGAATGCTATACCCAGATGCCTGCCCTCGCCGTGGTTCTGCCCCAGAATTATGTGTCAAGTTCCATTCCGGGTTGATGCAAGTCTAACCAAGCTGCCAAAAACCTGACAGTGAGGCTGAAGGCCACTCAAGCTCTCTGCACCTCCTTTAAGTACAGAGCAAACAAAACACCGTAGTTCAACTGCCTCGTCATTACCGAGTGCCCCTTCTTCTGTCAAGATGTGCCTCTCTCTGTCCACCAATGTCTTTCCACTCCTTGCTCTTTGTCATTCTATGTAGGTTTTTCTGACCTGCCATCCACACATTCATCTTAGTAGATAATTAATGGTAGAGAGTAATTACATTCCTAAGGACTGATGGTACTTAGTGAGTGAAAATTTACATCCACAGGTCACATACAAGGTGTGGAAAATGAATGTGATTCCATCCAGACTTTGATGTGCCTCTGGGGTACCCAAGTCCACTGTTGTGCTTTGGACCCTACAATGTTGTTCGCCACTCAGAGGTCAAGGGTGCCTCCTCTATAGCTGGTTAGAATGCTGGGATTATGAAAGATGTTATGCTCTGAAATTTGTATATGACTCCAAGACATTGAGATGTATGAATTAAATTCTTAATTTAAATTAAATTCTTCATTTATTTGGCAACTGCATCATATTCTTAAGAAGGCAGTTGGAAATCATCAGAACAAATCTACTGTAAGTCAAAATGGCTGCAAGGAATATGTCATCAAGTCCCTGCTATGCTTCATAATTAAATGCAAAACTTGCCCCATTCATAGACCATCTCCTTATTCCTGTGAGTATGCATGCCATCGCTTTCTCTTGAATCAGCAGGAAAAAAAAAATGTTGCATAACTCCAGGTAGTGGTTTCTTCAAACTTAATGAAAACTTGTCCTTTCTCTTATTCCTACCCAGGGTTTATTACACAGTCAAGATCTCCAGGGAAAGTAGACAGAATCCTTGGAAATCACTAATACTGCATACTCATCCAAAGGCTCTTTGACCAGATCATGGGAAGGGCTTCTGCTCCAAGGATGACGTATATTTATATTCTCATATCAGTCAGCAAGTATTGAAGGATGGCTGGGCACAGGGCAGGGAAGTTGCTTAGTAGGGCTTGTCCAAACACTTAGGTTTAGGAGAAAGCACAGTTGGCTGCCTCCTGCATGCTTTCATGTGCAATTGCCCACATTCCCAAGATCACTCTCAGCAACTTGTCCCTAGTTTCTCCAGGGGAGGGTCCTTTGAGCATGTCGCTCCCTGCTGGATGACACATTGCTGAGGATGTCATCTCATTTTTTTTTAAAATGTGTCCAGCACCCAGTAGGTACCTAGTTTTACCTTGGACATACAGTTGCCTGAAATAGCCCGAAGAAGCCAGACAAAGTCTATGACATCTAAAAGCAGTGAGCCTTGAGTGGAAAATGAGGCTCAGCCCTGGAAAGTGAGCCAAGGGAAGGGAAGATGCACAGCAGGAATGACCACAGTGTGTTCTAGAGATGGTGTGGGGATGTTAGAACTTGAGTAGTGATGAGAAGGAAGAGCCGGGACTAGGGTAGGAAAGAGTAAAGAAGCCTTTAAAGACAACAAGGATTTCTACTCGACTGGGCTCTGCTGAGAGGAGAGCCCATTCACTTATATCTCCACAGACAGGCATGGGGAGTAAGAATGGCAGGCAGACTCCAGGAGAGGTACAAAGATGAAGGTGAAGAAGAGAAAGGTATGGAAGGGACGTCAACAGAGAAACAACAGCACAGAAACATAAAGGTTAGTGGGGGATGCTTCGGGGCTATGCAGGACTGAACGGAAGAGATCAAACTTAGCAGCAAAATTTGCTGGAAGACGGTACAGCAATCCAGGCAGGGGGAAGGTGCAAGCCAGGTCCAGAGAGAGGCTGCCTCTCAGACCTTTGTCCAAGTGCTGCGGAGGTCACAATGGCGGCTGTGTTTCTAGGCTGAAGATGGACCACACAAACCACCTCTTCAGAAGCACCACAGGGCCCGTGCCATGCCATAGGGACATTGCTAAGGTCCATGCACCTGGGAGACATACCTTCAAAGTGAAGACAGAACATGTGAGGGATGCCTGCATTCTCATGTTCTAAAGCAGCAGCTAATTTTTGATATGAATAAAAAGGAAGACAGTTCATTGTTGCTGCTGGTCAAGAAACAAAATAATCAACTGACCTCTATAGAAGAGAAAAATACCAGAATTTATGATAGATGAGATTTTAATGAAAAAAATTATGACAACTACTGGGGTGGCTCAGTCTAAAAAGTGTACAACCTGCAGGCAATTTTTTATTCTCTTTCTGTTGCCCACTACTCGCCATAACCTGTTCCTTGTCTTTCTTTCAATTTTGTTTTGTTTGGATTTTTTTTTTTTTTCAAGATAAGGTTTCTCTGTGTAATCCAGGCTGTCCTGGAATTTGATCTTTAGACCAGGCTGGCCTCAAACTGCCTGCCTCTGACTCGCTAGTGCTAGGATTAAAGGCATGTGCCAGCCACCATGCCCAATTTGCAGTTACTTTTTTAGCACTGAAACTTGGCCCTTTTGCAGACCTGCAATAAATAACTGTCAGTCATTCTGATCAGAGTATTTCTTCAGTTTCCATATCCCAAGCAATTAACTATGCACACTCTCTGACTAACTTAAGCCTCCCCCCCCCCCCCCCCCCCCCGTGTGTGTTTGTGTTTCTGGGATCAGTTATACATACAAGTATAGGCAATCATGCAAATGTGTGCATGTGCATGTCAAGTCAAAGGTCATCCTCAGGTGCCATCCACGTGGTTTTTGAGATGTGGTCTCTTGTCTATCAGGAGGGGCAGTGATCTGCTTGTCTAGAGTTCCCCAGTGCCGGCATTAGAAACCCACACACCGGTGACTCCTGGCTTTTTTTTTACATTTGTTGGAAGATCAAACTCAGGCCCTTGAAGCACTTTACCAACTAAGCCACCTCCCCAGCACTTAAGTCTTGTTTAAACTGACAAAACAATCTTCGGGGCAGTGAGCAATTTCTGAGGTCACCCTGATGGTCAGCCCTCAGATTCAGTGGAAAGAAGAAGAAAACAGCTCCCCTGTTCTAGACTGCGAGTTACTCCACATTAAAACACCCTCTAACATTTGTAACCCACGTGTCAAAAAGGCCTTCAGAATTCAAAGCAGGGTATCTTTCCACATTAGACCTTGGTCAAGGAAAAGTATGTGTGCTGGCCGGGTCACAGACACCACAGCTCTGTGCAGCCAGGGAACCGTCCACATGCATTCCCGGGACAGGCCATTTTCTCTACATTCAGCAATCAGCTTATAAATAGAAGCCGATTAAAGGAAGCACTCATGGCTCTTTCTTCTTGGCTTAGCTGCTTCTGCTATGAACCCAGACCTATTCAACATCCTGGCCAAACCAAGGAGAATACAGGGGTTGGGATCCTTTTGAGACTAAGAGATAGAGACTTGCATGGCCTTGCCAGAAAGACAGATTGTATCTTCAATTCTAAATGACTTCTGTTGTACGTGGTGGTTACTTCTATACCAAAATCCTGCCCTGGACGTCCCAGTATGGTGTCCTGAGATGGAAGTGAAATGTAGCAGGAAAGGTTCTGCTCACACAAGGCAGTGTGGGGGAAAGGAAGGAAAAGTCAGTATTCACGTTTGAGGTTCCAATGAATCAAGAGTTAACAAGTTCTGTGCACTGGGGCCAGGGAGATGGTTTGCTGGGTAAACTCTGCAGCACAAGCATTGGGATCTGAGTTTTGATCCCCAGCACTCATGTGTTTGGTTTGTTTTGGTTTTGTTTTAAGATGCCAGGTGGAGCGGTGCGTGTCTGTAAATCCAGCCCTCTGTTGGGAGAGACAGGCAGATCTGGGTCTTGCTGGCCAGCTAGTCCAGGCTCAGTGAGAGACCCTATCTGGGAAAACGTAAGGTAGAAGGAAAACTTAAAGAAAACATCCTAACATCAACTTTCTGCTTCCACACAGGCCCACAGGGACACACAGACCTAGGGAAGGATGGACACACACACACACACACACACACACACACACACACACACACCCCAAAAAAGTTTGGATTTAACATAATTAAGGCAAACGACTCTCCAAGCCTAGCCCAGTACACATGCACCTAGTTTTATGGAAAGAAGAATCCAATGAGACCTAAGAAAGGGAGGCCACACTTGAGTGTTTCACGAACTCTGAAAAGCTCCAACCTCTGCTGAGCTTCACATGACAATCTGATGAGCTCTTCATTATCTAGAACCTCCAGGGAAAGTAGGGTGTCTGCTACAGTAGTGAAATGAATCCATGAGCCACATTCAGAACCACTGCCCAGCACCTTGCCTTCTCAGGACTGGGATGCCCATGGGGGATTTGCAAGGACAGGAAAATGGGTTCCTTTTCCAAAGCTGACTGAACCTGGGGTTGCACAGTTGGAACCTGGTCTACGTAACTCTAGGCCACTAATGATTGTCAAGTTAACTGTTGCTAATGAGATGGGGGGGGCTGTTTTTTTTTTTGATGGACATAACACCCCATTTGGAGGAGGCAGGGTTCCCAGCTGACTTTTCACAAACATCATAAAATTCTGCTAATTCCTTTCTGCTAGCTTAGATTCCATTTGGATAGTGGGTAACAAAGGTTACTGTCTTCTTTAGTGAAGACGAAAGTCTGCTTCCGTGAAGAGGGCCATTTCCTAGTTCTTCTAGAGGTTCTCAACTTTTCTAATGCTGTGACCCTTTAATACAGTTCCTTATGTTGTGGTGACCCCCAGCCACAAAATTATTTTCATTGCTACTCCATAAGTGTAATTTTTCTACTGTTATGAATCATAATGTAAATGTCTGTGTTTTCTGATGGTCTTGGGTGACCTCTGTGGAAGGGTTGTTCTACTCCCAAAGGGGTCAAAACTCACAGGTTGAGAACCACTGTTCTGAAGCCTCCACATCAACCCCAAAGTGTCCCCTCCTGGATGAAGTACACAAATCATGCCTTTCTGCCTTCTCACTGTGAGCAGGACAGTGTGTGCCCATGACAGCAGTGGTTTGTAGGGTTGGGGTGACGTTTCCAAGGCTCTCTCTTGATGAGATATGTGTTTTAATGGCACAGATAAGAGCAAACCAGAGCCCCAGTTCAGATGGGATTTCTTCTGCCTCACAGTCTACATTTTACCTCAAAAAGTACCCCTATTCCCAATTTCAGACTAGAGAGCCATGGGATTATAACAGCTCCAGGTTACAGGGTCCAGGTTACCCTTCAATATTCCATCCTGTAAGAGAGGTAGGGGATGTAGTTCAGTAGGCAGATGGCTTGCCTTATATGCCCAACACACTGGATTCAATTCCTATCATCAAGTAAACGAGCCATAAAGGCATATACCTATAATCCCAGCAACAGAGGTGGAGAATCAAGGTCATCCTGGAATACATATAGCAAGTTCAATGTCAGCCTAGGGAGTGAGAAGGGAGGGAGAGGGAGAGGAGGAGGAGGAGGAGGAAGACAGAGAGAGAGAGAGAGAGAGAGAGAGAGAGAGAGAGAGAGAGAGAGAGAGAGAGAGAGAGAGAGAGAAGTAGACTGTGTCTTCTCTGATTTCCTCCTACAAGCCAGGTTGCTGTCCCTGGAGCAGCTCCCTCACTCACTGTCCACCCTAGAAAGACATCTGAATGTATTTAGAGCCATCCCTCTCCCGTCAGATCTGTGGCCTCTGAAGACAGAACGAATGTCTGGGAAAAGGGCATCTCCATGTGTTAAATTAACCTAGACCGTGGAGCGGAGACCCAGTCTGGCATCTATGCAGCTATCTCTGCCTCAAGGCAAGAGGGCTTCAGGACTGTAAACCAGGTTTCTGCATTAAAGCTTTCCCTGTACACAGGAGTCCCCAGAGCAAGGGAGAGCCTGCCTCCCATCCCCACTGGAAAGCTCCATGATAAAGAACAGCTTATCCACTTGCCCCTTTCCCCCACTCTGAGGAGCCTAATGCACAGGCGTTCCCTCGGCATATGGAATAAAATGTTGACCCAATTAATCCTGAACAGCAGCCAGCATCTCTGGCTCCAAGGTGCCTTGACTGTGGGAGAGCCATTGGGAAGCTAGCAATTTCATGCAGTCCCTCTCCACATTCATGGGATGGCTTGCTGGCTCTTAGGCTACATACAGTGATGGACCACCCACCCTAAGGCAGGTAGTTTCTCTACAATCCCACCTGTCAGAGGACCAATCAGGGCACACATACCATCTTACAGCGACATATAGGAATCCTGGGGAGTATGAGATATTTTACAGTGGCGGAATAGAAGCAAAGAGTCTTCACTGTCAGCTGGTGAAACCCCAGACTTCAGGAGATGCTAATCACAGAGCACAAGGCAAATCGATTTGATTGTAAATTCAAACCAGTGGCAATTTTCTTCTTCATAGTAAGTTCTCTACAATACTGGCACAGTATGCTAAATCTCCCAACCCATGTATTCACACAAGTTCTCATGTAGTAGGTATACGCATAGACATACAGCACGGATACACACTATCACAACTTCAAAATTCAGCACTCTCTCAAAAGAATCAAAGAAGGCCTTTGGGGACTGCTGGTGCACCGACTTGATTCTTTCTGGGACTTTGAGATTGTTCACACAAAGGCCAGCAGAAGGGATCCTTTGCTGCATGAGTTTTAACTGGAAAAATAAGGTGATAGCCTTGTGACAAAAAACCTGGATAAGACACTCTCCCTAAAGGCAATGTTTTAATAAACAGAGACCATGTTGGTTTCTTTCTTTTTCCCTAGCCAAACTTGGTAGGCCGTTTTCTTTCACTTAACATTAGCTCATGTTTTGTGGAGATACCAAACCTTCTCTGTAGTTGTTATTTTAATGGTCACAGCAATTGAGTGTATACCATCATTGACTTGACTGTTTACCTATTGTTAGACTGTTAGCAGCTTCCATTTCTCATGCCTTCAAGTTGAACTGAGCATGTTTTTATCTGTGTTATTAATTTAAAACAGAACAGAGATGACACGGTCTCACTAATCTAAAACTACAGGGTTTATATATTTACAGCTCACATTTGATTATGAAATTTAATTCGAGAGTAATTAAGACATTTATATTCTACACAGCTCAACAGCATCTAGATCTCCCTGAGCCAGGCAGGCCCAATCATGACTTGCCACTTTCCAAAGCATTTCCCCATGAAATCTAATACAAGTTATGGACTCTCACTGCTCTGCAGATAAGAGATTTGCCCAAAGGACTGGCACCTCTAGCACTATGGAGTGACCTACCCAAGGAAGCCATGCTAGAAAGGCCATTCAAGTCTCACAGTCACCTCAAACTCCAAGGCACCCCTTAGTTTGTGCACCAACAACAGACATGTTCCAGGACCACTGGAGGTCTCCCATAACCCACACCTGATACATAATATGAGAAGGTCAGGAGATGGACTCATTCACTTTTCAGATGTCTGATGCTTTATTTTTGATGTGTTATTATTATTATTATTATTATTATTATTATTAAAGAAAAGGCCTTACTAAGTATCACTGGCTAGCCCAGAACCTGTTCTGTAGACCAGGCTGATTTCAAGCTTGCAATGATCCCCTTGTCCCTGGCTCCATTTGTTGGTACTGCAGGTACATGCTACCATGCCTCGCTTAGCTGATACTTTTTGAGGTCAACCAGGGGTCATGCCAAGTAACAGATTTCTTTGCTTAGGATAGTTCTTTAGTGAATGTTATTCAAAGAGACTTACAGTGCAGGCTACCAGCTGTGCCCTTCAAAGTCTTAACATATAATATGAGGATAGCAATGGAGTCTTCTCAGCAGGCAAGGGGATCCCGAGGTTCAAATGAGAAGATGGGAGTGAAATGCACAGGCACAGGCTGGCATTTGTTAGCACACAGGAGTGCATGCACAGGGTCTAGAGAGATGGCTCGGCACTCATACTGCTCTTGCAGAGGACCCAAGTTCAGTTCCCAGCACCCATGACAGGCAGCTCGGAAGAGCCCATAATTCCTGCTCCAGCAGCTTCCAACGCCTCTAGCCTTTTGGAGCATCTCTGCTCATACACATACACACAGTAAAAAAGACAATAAAAATCTATCTTCAAACCTGCCTGCAGGCACAGGGCCCTAGGGTCAACTCTCAGTACAGACCCGCAAAAGCAAAGAATTTACTTATTATTTATCTTTATTTTCACTAATGAGGGAGTAGTGTTTTACACACTTAGCAACTCTGTAAAACACGAAAAGCTGAGAGTTCTGTTTTTTACTATTTTCCCCTTTACCACCAGCAATTAATTCCTCTGATTTGTTTTATGAGTTTGATGGTCTGGTCTAACACTCAGCAAACCAGCGGAGTGATGTAAGAAAATTATTTCAGTGCAGTTCCTGGCAAATCCTGATGATGAATAGTGAGGCAGGACAAACTTACTCAGACACACATTTTTCAGGACTGGCAGGGAAAAGGCTGAAAAATTACTCGTAAATTGCTTTTTGTAAAAATGCTCTCTCTTTCAAATTTCCCCTAGTATGAAGGTCTCCTTCAGAATGATGGCACAATACATTCTGACACACCTACACGGCAAGAGAGCCAGAGAACACTCACAGATAAGAATGGGGGTTAGGATTTAATTTTCTCATTATGTCCCCAGTTTCCAATGCTCTTCCCCCACACCAAGTTCTGAGTATATGTCTTTTACTTGTTGGGATAAGTGTCCCCGAAAGGTAGCTATTATCTGTGCTGGCAGTCTCACCCTGCTCCACCCACCCCCGGGCATAACCCCCGCCCCTCCACTGTAAGAGCCTTGATATTGTGTATTACATCTCCAGTCCATTCTACTCTGCTTCCCTACTCTCTAAAACTGTCCCAGAGGTTGGGTTTCAGATTACAGACATCTGCTGATAGCTCTAGCACCTACTTGAAAGCCTTGATTCTGAGGACAAAACTCAGGACAATAGAAGCCTTGGGCATTCGTGGTTGGAAAGGCTGATGCAGGGTTGTCATGGTGGCGATGCTCACTTGGCGGCATTGCTGGTTGTCACACTGGGACAACCTTTCTGTTTGGGAGAAGCCAGGGATGCTGCTGACTGCTGCTGCTGAGCATTCTGCACTGTGCTGAGCCCTTCCAGCATCAGCGGGTCATCTGCCTAACCTACCAGGAGAGCAGCAGCTGAGTAACCCTGGTCTAAATTGAACCAAAGGCTGCAGAGATGATTTTAGGGTATCCCCACACCTAACTACCCATTAGTGTTCAGCATTATTATGAAGAATTGGGAATTGGATTTGCCTCTGAGTCTTTCATGCTGTAAACACCTGTGTGTGCGGGTGGGGGAGGGGGCTTGCAAGGTAGCAAAGGCCAGTGTAGCAGAAGTATAACCCACTGCAGAGAAGGCATAGGTCATGTGATACCGCTAAGTCAAGGGTTTGGAGTTCCTCTCTTCCTCTCCTTCAGCAAGCCACTATGCCTACTGGCCTACAGTGCTGACTAAGGATTAAGGACAGAAGAAGCATTGGACCTGTGCATTGGACATCTGGGTCTGTTGGACAGTGTGAGCCCGGGGTTTGGAGGGTCATGGCCTACCTGTGCTTTTCACCTGCTGTGTGAGTTTGAACAAGTGGCACACCATACCTCTGTGATATGGAAATATTGACACCAAATGTAAGGAAAATAAACATCTACCCCCCACTCCCTGACCCCATAAGTAGTGGCCACTCTGTAAATATCTCCATTGCCATGGTGTTTCCTAAGAATGTCTCCTCCAGGTCTCTGGGCTAGGGTCTTACCTATAGTGCCACCATGGTCACCATGACTACCCCTGCAAATCCTCTGCCTCAGGACAGAGCTAGAGTTGTGTTGACAGTGGGTGGATAATGTGGCTTTTACTGACCTTGGCTCATCTCTGACTTTGCATCCGTGAACACTTGGGTTCTAATGCCAGGGCCTCCTGTGTACTCATATCCAGCCAGCCGACCATTTTACTCTCAAATGCCAGGAATCCAGTGAAAGCTAGTTCCCAAACAGCATGCTTATCTATCTTCTGTTTGCTTTTATTTTGCCAAACCCAGGATTGAACCCAGGTCCTCATACATACTATGAACATGCTCTACCACTGAGCTTTATCTCAGTCCTGTTTTTACTTTATTTGGAGACAGGGGTTCATTAATCTACCCTGCCTGGCCCTGAACTTACTCTGTAGCCTGAGCGGGCCTTATACTTGTGATCCTCCTGCCTCAGCTTTCTAAGTAGCTGGAATGAGAAAGTTGTACCATAGGCCCAGCCTCACTGTATCTTGCTTCAAGTGCAGCCCCCAAGAAAGTTCCTCGGTGTGCAATAAGCAGCTGCGAATCTGCTTATCTAATAAAGGGAAGGCACTTACCCTCCTGGTATTCCCCGGAGAATCATTGGCCACCTGCATCTCTTTAGCTGCATTTAATAGCTCAGCCCAAGATGAATCTGCATGATTAACAGAAAGGCTCCTGATTTTATTTTCTTTCAGCATTTAAATGCTAGAACAACTACCATTGTTGTCATTTTTTTTTCAGGGGGGGGGGTATGATCAAAACATAAAATTTGATTCGAGAATGAATAATTTATTTTTTTAAGTAATTCCCAAATATCATTCTCCATGGAATCACAGAACAGAGATGGTATTGCTGCTTTTGTAGACTCAGGGAAACCCATGTTGTGTTCATGACTGATGTTTCTAGAAGCCATACTCCCCAGTGTGACTTATCCCCAGAGAGAACCCTGTGGAGGAGTATGGCTGGCTCCCCACAGAGTCCATGTTGACTGACCCTGGGTCCTGCCTGCAAGGCTGTCCCTCTAGCTGTGTCTATCTGCTCAGGATCTAGAATCTTCAGGAAGTCTTTAATAACTGTTGGATTCCAATAATAGATTAATCACGTCATCCTCAAAAAAAAAAAAAAGGTAGTAAAAATCCTAAACTAAATAAGTTGCATTTGGTAAACCATCTGCCTACAGAGTGGAGACACACATGTGAAAAGATAATTCCGAAAGCTGACGAAGCAGCGACATTGGGCTGCTTGATGAATATAGTAAAACAGGTTTGCCTAATGGGGAAACAAGCATTACTATCAAACAAAAAAACGAGTGTATCCCACATGGAAAAGTAAGCAGGCTTTAATATCGAGAAGCAGTTCATGCTGTGCCTGCCAGCAACTCCCCGCCTGTCTGATTTTCCTTAACATAAAGGCCGACCTCACCTGTTTAAAAATAATTAGGAAGCTGGCAGCTGTAATTTGGCTGTAAGTCCATTCGGCTGCATTTGCGTGTGTGCTTCTGACCCACTGATGCTTCTGTTGCTGTCTCTGCATGCAGGCACCATGGTCAGCAAGGACTCCGGCAGATGCATACTCACGACACCAGAGCGGGAAGTGGAGCCAGCCGCCTGTCTGGCCCTGGAGATGAGATATGCCCTAGACCCCAACCGGCAGATCAAAAAGCGGAACAAAGCCCTGCAGGTGCGCTTTAAGGATATCTGTGAGGCCCAGAATGAGCAGAGGGACACACAGCTATCTTCAGGACCTCTGGGGGAGAAGCGAGAGGCCAAGGCTGTGTCTTGTAGGGCAGCATACCGTAAGTATATGACAGTGCCTGCACGCCGATCCATTCCCAATGTCACCAAGAGCACGGGTGTGCAGACCTCACCAGACCTTCGCAAGTGTTACCAGACATTCCCGCTGGACCGCAAGAAAGGCAGTCTCAAAGGCCTGCCAGCTGCAGATGCCTTCAAAAGCCAGAACAATGGGTTTCTAGCAGAGAAGAGTGAGGCAGGACCCATGGAGGACCCCCAGCCTTGCAGTGCAGGAAGGATTCACAAGACCACAGCATTGGTTTTCCATTCCAACGAGCATGTGAATGCGCTGGACCAACCTTCTGGGGTCAACTGCGCAGAGCTCTGCAAGACTCCAGACATGCTTGGCTACCCTGAAGCTCTATTGCAGAACTCTCGGCCTCCCTCTGAGGAGCCCATCCACCAGCTGCAGGGGAGAGCTAAGCTGGACAGGAGCACCCTGGACTCAGAGGAGCCCACTCCACTTACCCATGGAAGGGTGTTTAAAACAGAGGTCGCCACTGTGTACCCTCCTGCCATCAGTACCAGGGCCCCTGAGCCTGGCTTGTCAAACTCTGCTGCTGCCAGCCAGTGGTCTCTCTGCCCTGCAGATGAGGAGCAGAGGAGGGCTGCCCACCTCAATGGACTGCAGGCATCCTCGGGCTCTGCTCTGGCCTGCTCACCCCCAGTGCAGTGCCTGTCCCCAGAATGTAGCGAACAGACCCTGCAGAACCAGCCTAGCCCCACAGCTGGGGTGGGGGATGAAGAACGCCATCAAATTGTGCCTCACACAGAAGTGGTAGACCTCAAGGCCCAGCTGCAGGTGATGGAGAACTTAATCAGCTCTAGCCAGGAGACCATCAAAGTGCTGTTGGGAGTCATTCAGGAGCTGGAGAAAGGAGAGGCCCACCGGGAAGGGTATGTATGCCAACCGTGTCTTATTCCCTGCAGGCTTACCACTTGCCTCATCAACAGCCCCGAAGTCCCATCCCTAAGGAGTCCAATGCCAGTGTTTCTGTGTCAGGGCTACAGTCTGAAGAACTAGTGAGTTACACGGGTCACAGGTGTGTCCAAGGCCAGGCTTCCTGGCACACTCACCTCTGACATTCATTTGTCGGTTAGTGTTTTACCCATCTGGACCTGGTTTCAAACTCTATCCGTATATCCAGAGTTGATGGGTCTTCCTCGTGATCTATTCAGATTCATGTTTCTGATCTTGATGAATTGTAATACATATACCAGTTCAAAATGTCTATATAAGAGGCCATTTGATTCTTAGGAATCCCGTTATAGTAGAGGGAGGAAACAAATCAGATGGCATTAGGAAAAGTAAATGCTAGCGAGGGATAAATGATTTCGGTGGGATCGGCATTTTGGACCATATCGGGTTTTGTGTAATGGTCTTTGGTTTTCATTCTTTTCTGGAGCACACAGAGGCAGAGCCCCTCTTTAGGCAAGCCCTATCCATAGGTGATTAGGAGGCAGACACCTACACCCATGAGCTGTCTTTGGTATCCATTTGTATTACAACACAGTTCAACATTAACAAGGGCTTGTTGGACTTGACCAGCTCTTGATCATCCAAACTATGAAACACATCTCCCCCAGCCCTCACTGTGGACAAGGCTGCCAGGGCTGGTTCTGTGCATCTTCAAAAGTGCCCATGGCTCACCAGCCTTAGTCTGACCTGCCAAGCCTTCTCTTTTCCAACCCATTGAAACGGCCTCATCCGCTCCGCCCTATGTTCTTGAGGTTGGATGTGAGTCTGTGCTCTCTTGTCCATGGGGCTGGTACCTTTTACTCTGTGGGTGACGTGAGCTGGCAGCAGTGTGATGAAGGGAAGCCAGGTAATACATTATCATGGCAGCAGAACACACAGACTCAAAGCTCCCGTAGAGGATGGCTGTGGTGGAACTGGGCAGAGGCTGCTTATTGCAAGCAGTGGAGAAGAAACAGCCTCTGCCTTCCAGGGCAAGAGGTGAAGCCAATGCACTGGCTTCAGTGGCAAGGTACTTGGGGTTTGTCCTACCCTTGACTTTGGCCATTCCAACTTTGAGCAAGTGGCTTGTCTACAAAAGAAAACTACTTAGTACCAACCCTGCCTCTGACCAACAATAAGATTCCAGTTGCTTTGAAACAAAAAGAATGACCAGCCTTATGTAATGCAACCTAATGGGATGCTAGTAGTCAATCTAATACCACGTAGTTGCAGAAAGCTCGCTCGTTCAATGCTGAGATGCCATCTCCATTTTCAACCATTTCAGTCATTTGTTCTTGAATCCATATACATTCAGATGTCACACACTTAGGGAGATGAACTTAGGTATTAGCAGGTCACCATTAGAGAGAGAGAGAGAGAGAGAGAGAGAGAGAGAGAGAGAGAGAGAGAGAGAGAGAGAGAGAGAAAGGAAGGAACCAACTTTGATATAGCTGGTAGTCGCTGGAGCCAGACAGCAACATAAAAGGATGTCACTAACACCAGGTGGAAAACAAACCTCATCAAGTGGTGTGAAGCCAGATGTACATAACATGGTAATGTGTGTACCCACTGGGAGTCACACTCAAATAGAAATATCTAGGAGCACCCTAGAAAGGGAAAACCATGCATATAGCTAGGCACTTCCTTGTGCTATCAGAACAAGCATGGACCTTTGCTTCAGTGGGGGTCTTCTAGCTTTCTAGCCAAGTGGGTTCAGGTCCAGTAAGGTATGTCTGG
Organism: Peromyscus maniculatus bairdii; assembly: GCF_049852395.1. NCBI lineage: Eukaryota > Metazoa > Chordata > Mammalia > Rodentia > Cricetidae > Peromyscus > Peromyscus maniculatus. The sequence continues at coordinate 145,363,141 of NC_134852.1, read as the reverse complement.
ATGGGAGTTCTGGCTCTAGTGACGTGGACAAGGGTAACACCTCTCTGTAACTCATCTCTCCACCTAGAAATTGGGGTATTTGCTCATCCTGCAGTGGAGAGTGAGAGTTACAAACGTGACTCTCAGGTGTACTCATCCCACTGACAGATTCTGAACTGGATAATATCTGCCAGTGTCTGCGTGTTGGTCTTTTATCTGATTACTGGTTTTGGGTAGGAGGAAAAGAATCTGGGGAACATTTGAGCCCTGTGTCTGAGTCCAGTGTAATGAATGCATCCCCATATGCTGAGCACAAACGGTGCCGCTCAACATTGCCCTGGGAATCCTGGGGATTCTCTTTTGAGTACGGTGGCTGCTAGCCACCTGAGCCTAATGAAACCCCTAACTTCAAGTCAGTTGCAGTTAGTTACACTGACCATTCACTCCTTGCTCACACTGGCCAGGGTTTAAGAGCTTGGTAGTGTCAAACAGAAGACAGAGAAAGGGGTCTCCTGTCACAAAAGGCCCTTCGCTCCAGTATCCCAAAGTATGCACAGTGCCCTAGCCATCTTAAGACTTGACACCTCAAATCAAGGCCAGGAATTGTGGTCCCTTCCCTGGCCCTTAAAACAAACCTCTACTTAGGTCATTGTCCATACAGAATAAGCTCAGGGTGTCAGGGCAGGTCCATAGTGTGGGTAGCCTCTCACATCTGGTTCTAGAACAATCATTCCCATGCATCTCAGGGAACCAACCCTCTGGATACATTAGTTTCAAATTAGAATTAGAAATTAGAAACTAATTGATTCAGATCAATTAGTTTCAAAATCTAAGGCTACTTTGGTGGTGGCTCTTCCCACTCTACACCCAGGATCATTCATTTGACTAATACATTTCCCACCTGCCTTATCCCAAGGAGTCTCCAGCAGTTGGAGGGCCAGCCATAGCCAGTTCCACACCGTGACACCTGTAATGACTCTGGGGAGGGAGAGTGTCTGCCCATTTCCCTTGTATAAATATTGCATTGCCGGGCAATTGTATCAGCTCCTACATCCTGAAAATCTTGGCCCCTCTAATCACCCAAGGCAAGTCCTGAATGTTTCCCCTGTGGTCCTGAGGGTGGAAGGGGTTCTCAGGATTTATGTTCTTCATGGAGGCTGGAGATGGGACTATTTGGGTTGTATCCCAAGTTAAAACAACAGGAAATGCATTCTACTTTATACTGACTAATCTTAATATGTTAAAAATTATATTTTATTTCTCTGTGTGTGTGTGTGTGTGTGTGTGTGTGTGTGTGTGTGTGTGTGTGTGTGTCTGGGAGTTGGGGGCACAAAGGACAACCTGAAGAGATCAGTTCTCTCTTTACACCCCATGGGTCATGGGGATGGAACTTAGGTCACTGGGCTCGGTGGCAGGTGCCTTTGTCCACCGAGCCATCTTGCCATCAATACATGTGTATCATTGCATATTCATTTTCTGTGACATGACAAAGACTTGAAGGACCCATCAAGCTAAAACCCGAAGTTGTCCTTAGGAAATAGTCTCAAACCTGTGAGTCACTGACTGTGAGGGATTCTTCGGAAGCAGTGGGTTCGGGTCAAGCCTTCCACGTGCTTTTCATGCCCAGTAAAGGACAGAGTGGCTCTGGATAAGCAGTCGCCAGCATTAAGGAGGATCCCCTAATGAGGTGGGCCCAGCGGAGCCATGGCTGCATCTATGTGACACACCTTATGCCCACATTTCCATAATGTTCTCTGCGCTAGAACTGGGCCTTTGAGGGTCATGGATCTTCTCTTGTGTTAATGTCTAGGCAGTGTGAGGGGGAAGTGATGACCTTTGAGTCTGAGCAGCAGCCTCTACGTACCTTGGACTGTACTTAATGTATAATATCTTTGATGGGGCTTTTCATTATCCAGGATATCAGGCAAGCTCTTCCTGGTGGCTCTTTATCTATGGAGGGATATGTGCATCACCAGGCAGTAGCTTTCAGTCCCTTCCAAGTTATTCTTCCTAAGAGACTCTTCCGTTAATCCCGTTTGCTCGTATGCGTGCCTGAAAGGCTTGAGCAGAGAAAGGTCTCATAGGCAACTGAGTTTCAGTTGGATCTTCATCACGTAGGAGTGGTGGAGGCTGAAGTGTGGTTTCTAGGAAGCCCCTGCCTATAAGAGTACACAGTGGTACAGGATAAAAGGATGGGGCCTATGGACAGCATTTCAGAGGATGCCTCCTATAAAGAAGTGGGTTGTGCAAAAATTTCCTCATAGTCGTGCTTTTTAGTTCCCTGTAAAACGTTCGGGCAATTCACTCAAATCACCCTGCTTTATGCAGCACAGGCGGCATTTGCTCGCCCGGCTGGCATGAATGCCAAGAATTACCCTGACTATTTCAGTGTTCTCAGTATTATTCTGGTCTCTTCTCAGGAAGTGCTGGGTCACACAGGCTACCTGCATGACTGATGTATTTGTTAAAGGTTGAGAGCAGGGCAAGCGGGATTTAGAATTAAAAACCCAACCAGTTCTTGGAACAGTGGGAACTCCCTGTAGCCACCATGGGCTTCCTGAGCTGGAGAGCCACTGACCGGCTGTCTGGAAGGGCCTCACAGCTTAGTGCATTGCAGCCCCAGCAGCACCCTGTGGGGAGAGAGAGCTCTTCCTGGCTGTAAGCTTACCCATTCCAGACACTCTAGAGTAGTGGTTCTCAACTTTCCTAATGCTGCAATCAGTTCCTCTTCTTGTGGTGCCCCCCCATCCATAATATTATTTTCACTGCTACTTCCTAACTGTAATGTTGCTACTGCTATGAATCATAAGGTAAATATCTGATATGCAGGATATCTGATATGTGACCCCTGTAAAAGGGTCATTAACCCCCAGAGGAGAAACAACCCACGCGTTGAGAATCGCTGTTCTAGAGAAGTAAAATATTCACTGACTCCTAACAGCCCAATGAAGCTTTCCCTGTCAGAGACGACCAGAAACCTGTGAGAGAAGTTTGCTTCAAGGATGTTAAACATAAGGCCAAGAGCAGCCATTCTCTAGACTGACAGCTTCTTCACTGGCCAGGCCCATGGGAGCATCTCCCTTCAGGTTTGGGAAGTGAAGGGCATCCAGGACATGCCAGACCTCAAAACATAGCTAACAGAAAAAAGCAAGCATGACGTGTTGGACCTTTGTGACTAAACTGAGTCAGAAAATATGTGAGACCGCAGCTTAAAAGAAGGCAAGCTAAGGTGTCTGATAGCTTGAGGAAAGGTTCTAAGTTCGAACACCTAGTCAGAGGGACAGTTCCCTGTTAGTGGGGTATCCTTTAGGGAGGCAACAGGTGGCTTCTTGGTGGCCATTTGAGGTAAACAGTGGTTTAACTAATAATATTTTTTTGTTGTTTAAAAATGAAACACACATACACTCATATAAAAATCCATTCATGGGAATGCCTTCAAGTTCAGGGGCTTGTTGAGAGCAGCATTACCATGCTTTCAAGACTTGGGAGACAGAAATAAATAACAGTTAGCACACACCATCCAGTGGCCTATATTTATGTTCCCTCAAAGCCCCCTGTCCTGTTTGTTAATCAACATAAAAATGGGGGTAGTCACCAAGTAAGGAAGTCCTGTGCAGAGAAGTGAGTGAGAGACGAAGACCCGGGTCCAGGCCCTGTGTCGCCGGAATACCTCAGAATCCCTTCCAATGGGACAAGAGTTAGCCAGTGGCTTTTTTTTTTTTTCTTGGCGGGGGTGGGGTGGGTGGAGGGGGGTGGGGGTGGGGGAGCAGATAATCAGCTTTGGGATCTGTATGATCCATATCCAGATGACTCTCTCTCTCTCTTTATCCTAAAAACAGCCACAGGCCATCCACATGGTTATGTTGCTACAAACATTTACACAGACAGAGTTAGACCAGAGACCACAGTGTGTTGACTATTAGGTGGTTAAGTGTTGAGACTACATCAGCTCAGTTGAAATGGAGGCTAACATTCAGGTAGAGAGAGTTCATTTGTGACTGCCAGACAGGAAGACGTGCACTCATTCACATACTCAGAGAGCTTCAACTAAGCATCTCGTTCATGGTGGACACTGAGTTAGGCAGTGATCAGACTGAATTCAGGCACAGCCTTTAACGAGTACATTATTAACTAACATTCAGTTTGTTTTTGTATGTGTCTTACTTTTCTCCAGCATGTATGAACCGCCACTGCCCCCCACAGCTAACTTTGAAACTGTGTGTGTGCATGTAACACAAAATTGTAAATTGTATGGCAGCATCCTTTGTAGCCATGAAAAGGGTGTCCCACCTGTTTTTATTCCCTATGGGAATAAAAAGCCATCTGTTTTCACTGACATGTTGATGCCAGATAGATAGAACTGATAGACAGGCTCCTTTTCTTGTTCTCATATTGACGGTATACTCACAATCAGGCATTTCAGAACCTGTGAGGAGATGAGAAATCCCTTGGTGGAATTTTCTCTGATTACCCAGGTCCAAATGGAATAAATACTGTGTCACAATAATGGAAAAAACAGAAGGGGCTAGTTAACTTCATCCAAGTTACAGAACAAGAGGGTCAGCATGGGATGTGTACACCCTCATGGCAGCTGTAGCGGAGACCTGGGAATCATAAAATGTTTCCATCACATCTGAACTGGACTCCCAGGTTCCCCCTTCTGGAGCCCAGGCAAAGCTGGGTCCAGTCAGGTGATCCCATTCCTGCCCTGGTAATACCCCCTGGGATGATGAGGTATTCCTGCCTTAAGATTAAGGTCTTGAACCTAGTTAGCTGGGAAAGGTCCCAGGCAGAGTGGAGAGGGGTGGGGTAGGCAGCGGTCAACAGTGTGCTCTGACGTCCTTGGTCCTGAGACTTAACTCTTGTGGATTCTGCAAGTCTGAAGGGTGTCCTCCTCAGCTATGGCAAGATGTTCCACAGGGCACTGTGAGCATCGAGAGAAGGCTGTGCTAAACGCCAGATCAGAGGCAGGAAGGTCCTTCATTCTGCCAAATGCTTTCCTGTTCCTTCATGTACTTTATTTGCAGTGAATGGGAATGTCAGCGGTCCATTTTCTAATGTTCTTGATGGATCTGTCTCGGTGGCTCTCTGCAGTTACTGTAACCCAAACATTTTAAAGTGGTACAGCCAGCACCGAGGGAGGTCAGCCTCCATTGCACTTGCTTTTTCCTTCCTCAGAAAATGAGCTTTGGCAGGGCAGAAAAAGCACAGTGACTAGGGCCCTGAGATCAGCAGGTCCCCAGCTAAGAAATGCACACTCACATGGCCTCCCCTGCTACTTCAGCGGGGTCTCCAACCAGCAGGACCTCTGACTGTTCCTTTGTAACCAAGACCTCTAAAGGCCTTGCAGCCTGCATACCTGCCTGCCCAGGGGATTTGGAAATTAAATGAAACTTGGAAGATAGGTGGTGGCTCACACTTGTAATCTCAGCACTTGGAAGGCTGAGGCAAGAGGCCTACTAAGGCCATGGTAGGCTACAAAGCAAGGCTCTGTTTCCATCTCATACCCTGTGGTTGTCTGCGGACAGCCCCTGCCTTCCTCTAAAGTCAGTTCCTTTGTCCAAGCCGCCGGGAGGTCAAGGCATGCCGGCTAGAACATGTGGGATGTCTCCTCTGACTGTTACACTGGTTAGATTATTCTGGAGGATGAGGAGGGGCTGAGGATTGCAGAATAGAGGCGCTGTGCTTTGAACTTCCCTTCTGAGAGAAACACTGCACTCACTGAGAGCCATATGGAGTTGGGATGGAGTCAGGGAACTTGGAGTCCTTTTCAGATCTCGTAGCTTTGACTTTCTGACGTACGTTGTTTTTTTTCCCCCCACCTGGAAGAAGGCTCCTTTCTGCCCTAAGAACATGTTCTGCAGAAATATCTGGAAGTAGCAGAACTTGAGCAGCCATCTGAAAATTCTCATAAAAATGTGCCGAGGAAAAGCCCACGTGGGTACGCACACATGACATGCATACACGGAGAACAAACCCACCCTAATGCCCCTTCGCATTCCTTTGCCACACTCTCCCAAGGCCTCTTCTCTCCCATGACTACCAATGCTGTCCGTGAAGGCAGCATTCCATGAGCAGACTTTAGGAAGAGTATTGTTTTTCTCTTACAACACGTAGCTTTTATAGATTTGTGATAAAATAGTCACATCCCACATTCAGGTCTATTTATTATTTTTGTGACTTTTGAAATGAAAGTGCATGCCAGAGCCCTCCTAGTATGTGTTTTCATTTAACTTGCAGGGTCGTGGTGAGCCTTCTTTAAGGCTTATGTTTAGATAGCTTTGTAAATACTGGTCTGAAGTTCTTGGAAACGATAAGTCTTTCCCTCCCTAACACAAAAATAAAAAATAAAAATAAAGCTAAATATATTTGTAAGTGTATAAAACACATTTCTCATTCTTGCTTTGGGCTTCGTGTAGGTATCACACACACCTGAAAATGGAATTTAAATAATCTTCCTGAGCAGAATGCCAAAATAGCTTTCAAATACCTCCTCAGCCTTTCAAGTTGGCCAGTGAATAGAAACCTCACCACTGAGCCACTAGGCGACTCTGAAACCCCGTTTGCAGATAAAATGAGCAATTCAAGGCATGACATGAACATTTATGAAATTTATGGATTTGTGTTCCAGAATTCAGATTAAAAAAAGGAAGAAGAAATGTGAGTTCTGGTTTTCAAATACTTTTTTTTTTTCAAACCCTATGCAATGTCTGCTACGCAATGCAAAAATTTTGCTCTGCCCTCTAGAGTGGCACGGGAATGAGAGCCCTCCCCCCACCCCCATTCTCACACACCCCCTCCCCCAGAGCCCCTCTGAGCTCAGCACATCAAGTGCACCTAAGTGAAGCAACCTGCAATGTGCACGGCCTTTCTGAGCCTCCACAGAATGATTCCAGGTAAAAGAACCTCCATGAGAGGACTGAAGCTTGGATGTGCTTCACAGGCTCTCCAAGGTCAAGAGGGAGGGCGTGCCTGAGTTCACCAGTAGGTTGTGTGAGACTTGGCAATTCCCTAAAAATGGGGACGCAGCAGGTCTGCCCAGGGAAAGAGGAGCATAAGCTTAGGCTAGGCCTAGGTTCTGCTCTGATTGAAGGGGCTTCCGAGACTCCACTCCTGTCCCCACTCCCTTGGCTCACACAGAATTGAAATTCAACCTCCGGGGAAAGCAAGCCTCCCAGTGCTAGAGGCAGCACAGGCCACCATTCCCCAACTAATGTATACTTTTAAGGATTCATCTTGACTAAGAGGAGTTCCCTTGGTGTGATCATTGCAGAAAATTCAGGGCCATTTACCTCTAAATCCAGGGACCTGGGCAACAACGCAGCTTGTGCTGCCCCGAGGTAAAGAGCTCATCGGATGAGGGGGTCACCCATCAGCCAGGTTCTTACTTCCTCAAACTGATTCAAATTAGAGTAATGTGTGAACAATAAATCAAAACAAACTTTTCAAGGCAGCATAAAAACAACAAACAGAAGCAGGTGGACCACCAAGGCAGAAGGCTCTGATACAGTATAAAATAAACTCCACATTATTCCAAAGCCCAGAGAGAAACAGTACAGGGGATGAGAAACCTGGGGAAGGATGCTGCCAGAGTAGGCACATTTCAACTACAAATGGAATTTTTTTAAAAAAAAGGATATTTATTTATTTATTCATTCATTCATTCATTCATTCATTCATTCATTTATTTGACACAGAGTCTTGTCGTATAGCTTAGTTGGCCTTGCTTGATAGATATTAAAAAAAGGATATTTATTTATTTATTTATTGATTGATTGATTGATTGATTTGACACAGAGTCTTGTCATATAGCTTAGTTGGCCTTGCTTGATAGACCAGGCAGATAGAGAGCCAACTGCCTTGGCCTCTGGAGTGCTCTGATTAAAGCCATGTGCACCACCCTTCTGGCTGGAGTAAAACTTTTTAGGTCACCATCTCATCAGTTATACAATAGATTGTGTCCCCAGATAAGTCTCAAATTGGACAGTAAGGACTTCTACAAATCATTTCACATAATACAGAAATTTGTTCAAGATTGTGGTGGTTTGGAAGAAAATGGCCCCCACATGGAGTGACACTATTAAGAAGTGTTGCCTGATTGGAGGAAGTGTGTCACTGTGGGAGTGGACTTTGAGATCTCCTATGTTCAAGCTACTCCTAGTGAGACAGACCATTCCCTGTTGCCTGCAAGATGTAGGACTCTTAGCTACTCCTTCAGCACCACATCTACCTGCATGCTGCCTTGCTCCCCACCATGATGATAATGGACTGAACCTCTGAACTGTAAGCCACCCCAACTCTTATAAGAGTTGCTATGGTCATGTTGTCTCTTCACAGCAATAGAAACTCTAAGACAAAGATCTTCTGTCTATCTTATGTACATGAGTGCTTTGCCTACCTGTCTGCACACCATGACCATGCAGTGTTCAAGGAGTATGCAGTATCCATCAAAGAGAGTGTCAGATTCCCTGGAACTGGAGTTGCAGATAGTTGTGAGCCGCCATGTGGATGCTGGAAATTGAACCCAGGTCCCTTGCAAGTGCAGTGAGTGTTCATAACCACTAAGCCATCTCTCCTGCCTCTGATAAGAAGAATTTAATCTTTATCAAGGAGAATTCAGGTGCATTTGTTTCTCAAATAAATGCAAGTCAGCTTTGAAAAGGTACACAAGCTTCAGGAAGCAAAGGGCCTCACTTCAAATTGTTAACTAAGCTAATCTAAATACATCAAAAGAATCTATAAATAAAAGATAAAAGCCCTTGTGGGTATTTATCATCAAGACCTGAATATGCATAGTCACACTTTCAAACTGAAACCTCCATACATTACAGCATGTTTGACTGATAGGGCTCAAGTGGAGAGAAATGGCAGCCAGAAGGAAAATCCATCTTAGTACCATAAACTCACATCCTTATTTTTATTCCCTTTGTGTAGCTAGTACCACCAAAAATTCATTTTCATTAATTTTCAATAAACTATAGCTTAAGCATTAACTCTCCTCCCGGAACACAAATTAATCAAGCTTGCCTCTGCTCAGCCCTAAAAAGCCATCTTTCTTCTTATTAATAGATATTTCTAATGCCTTCTGGGGCAAATGGCTTGTTTGTATCATGATTGTCATTATTTTACAACTGGGCATCTCCTCCATTGAATAAATACATTAAAGAAAATGCAAGCTTTGTACATTTATATAACTTGAAAATCCACACAGAACCTCCCCACAATGATAGGGTCACCCCATTTGGGGAGATACTAAGCCAGTAACAGTCTACAGAAAGCCATGGAGTTCATTGGGGGTATTTCTCAGAGAGGGGTGTTTTACCTAGATAGCCTATGGGCTAAATGAGTGACCTTTCACAGGCCTGTGAAGAGGGCAGCTTAAGATGTAAGGCTGAGCCATTTATCTTCATAACTGAATGTAGGGAGCAGAAAATGATTGACCTTTATCCCCACTTGTTCGGAAAAATTTAAAAGGGGATGATGCTAATAGTCTATAGACAGGCATTCCTTCCCCAGCTGGAAACATCACCAGATTGGCAAGTTTATTTTCCTTTCCAGAAGCAAAAAGGTATTTTGTGCCTGGACCCAAAAAGAATATGTATAGATATTCTCCGTTTGCTCATGCATCCATTCATCCAGTCATTGTTCAAAGCATACTTCTTTGTCATCCACTATATTACTGACATATACCGCACACTGCAAGTTCACCAGAACCTTGCCTACGTTCTGGTGTAGGAAGACAGAAAAGGCCAAGCGGCATTAATGGACTCCTCTGAGGACTGGTGTGGTGAAGTTGAATATGGGAAAGGAAGCAGGTGTTCACTTTCTATTCATCGGGAAGAAGGCAAAGAGGCTATGCCCAGATTCTTCTCATTAGAGGAGGACATAGGGAAGAAGAACAGAAGACAGGGTCCTGGCCAGCAAAGTGGTCTCAAGTGGTGCACAGGAGAAAGTGACCCTATATCCCTACCCCACTGTGGAGTGGTCTATGGAGAGTCGCAGATCACTAGAACTTTTTGGAGGGTGTGCAGGGCTGCCTGGAAAGGGGGTGGTTAGCAAGAATCCTGGAGACTGGCCATGGGAGGATGCCGTTTTTCAGAAGCATGCAAATCTGCTTCCGTGACATACAAGCATATCCTTCAACTTGAAAAATGGGCCTTGTAGATTCTAACTGCCCAAGCAGTTAAAACCAACACCCACAAAGGGTCATGCAGGACATAAAGACACAGCAAGTACTGGATGGACTCTCTGCAGGAAAGCATGCTGGGATCCTGTGCTGCAGATTTCTTAAAGTCAATAATTAGAACACAAAATAGAAACAACCAGGACTATCAGGCACCATCTTGGAATTGAGCAAGAGGGCACATGGTTGGCATGTAGGGTGGCATCTTAAGGGTTGCCATCTCAATTCTTGGTTTGAGAGAAATTACTTTTTTGTTTTCTTTTAAGAATTTCACCTAAGTAAGGTTAAGACCAATAGGATGGACAGAGATGCAACTCAACTTCTTAGGGATATGTTCCAACGCAGCATTTCTGCATTATTCAGGTTGAAACTCCCAGCTTGGGCCCCCAATACTCCAAGAATAAGGAACTGAACCCCAGAATGCTACCGAACACACCACGTTCCATTGGGAAGGTGTTAGCTGCACAAACACAGGGTCCTGAGGTAGAGTCCTCAGCACCCACAGAACAGTGAGACATGGGACAACTGCACATCTGTAAGCTCAACATGTGGGGGTAGGTGGGGGAGACAGGTGGTTCCCTGTAGCTGGTTTGCCTGCCGGTGTAGCTGAACTGCTGAGGGACACCAATAAGAGGTGGGTATGTAGTGTTGACCACAGGGCTACATATGTGCATATGTGTGTGCGCACAACACATACAAGAAATCAGGAATTCATGTGTCTGTGTCCAGGGGAAATTCATGAGTATCTGAAAAAGGAATTTGGTCTCAGCCCAAGCACTCCCTCACCCCCACCAGATGATCTAGATAAAGGTAGGGAATCTAGGTTTATGTTTAGTTGGACTGGCCTTGCTGTTCACACCAGACCGTAGGAAACTAATCATGGAAGAGCCGGTAACAGCTGGAGTTCTCTAAATGCATACAGTTCAGTGACTGCATTGGGGTAGCTAATAGACAACCCGCTACACCATGCCCATAAAACTTCAAGGGGTTTTCTAGAGTTTTATTCAAAGGCCAGGTAAATTTGACTGGAACAGATCAAACTCACTCTCAATGATCCTCTTAGACAGTCATCTCTTGGCTCATTCACATTTCTACTTGCTCATTCATCCCAAGCTTCCAAACAGGCTTTAACTGCCACCTCTCATGGGACCTGCATGCTAGACATCAGCTGGGCAAACAAGGATGGATGCCATCACCATGTTGAAAATGCATGCCGGAAGCCCTGGCAGCAAAGGCAAATGGAGAACAGATGAGAGCCAGCAAGCCAGGGCTTGAGAAGGGCAGCTGCTAGGTGGTCGGCCCTCCAGAGCTCTAAGAGGACGCCAGACAGGACACTGCATAGGTGTCAGGGTTAACCTCACTTACACATCACGGGGGCAGGAATGAGTGCCTCAAACAGTTCCGCCCACCTTGGAGATGACTGTGATTCAACGTTCATCCTTAACAACCTACTTTGTCTGATTAGAGACCCAGGCCCAGCAAGGATCACACAACTGCTGTGCCTGACTCAACTGAGGGGCAGCTACTGGGGACAGGAGCCTCGCTGGGCCATAAGCTAAGAGGGCCCACCCTGCGTTTGATGAACCAATGGGTGACCTTGGAGTTGGCATGAAAACCAACTTGATATTCTTCGTAAGAAGCTTAAAGCAACGGGCAAAGTGCTTGGTGTGCACGCATGAAGCCGTGAGTTGAAATGCCTAGCACACAGTTGGGCACTGCAGTTTGCATCTGTCACACCCATGCTGAAGGGCAGGAATCCTGAGAAAAGGGAACCCCTGCTCTCAGCCAGTCAGGCTAGTTCATCAGTGAGCTATAGATTCAGCGAGCAACCCTGTCTCACAAAAATAAGGTTGGAAGTAATGGAGAAGACACCTCATGTTAACATCTGGTCTCCACATATTCACACGTACATATTCACCACCACCACGCAGACACACCACGAAGCTTTAGTCAGATACTCCCTAAATCTTGGCATATAGTAGTTCACATCTATGTAGGCTCCAATGCTTACAACAGATGTAGATGTTTCTATGGATATATTGGGAAAGTCTAAATTCACTTTAGCAACGGAAGAGCTGATATATAAACTTAGGTACACTTCCAGTACATGATCTAGCAAATTCCTAGTGAGGTTTCAGATGCAGAAACAAGCTAGGTCTGCTTCTCGGAAAGCTTCGAGATCTGTGAGGTTCCCCCACAACAGCCAACTCGGACTACTTTGGAAATTTAATTTCTTAACACTAGCAGAGGTATCCTGTGCCTCTAATTAATGTCACTTTGAGACTGTTATGTGGAAAAGCCCATTAAGATGCTGACACAAGCTATGGCTTAGCTATCAAGAAGGGACAGCTGGGCAGGGATGCAGAAGAAAAAGAAAAAAAAAATTGGCACCAGGTGAGAAAAAGCCCAAATTAAAAAGAGAGATCAAAATTAAGAGGATAAATTAGATAAGAACATACATTATCACAGAGAGTAAAGATGGTCCTTGCGTTTTTGTTTTTCTTCAGGAGATGCCATCCCTGGCTGAGGGCCATACCCACAGGACTAGGACACAGCCTTTGTGTTAATTTGGCATGACAGTGCCAACACTCTATGTAACTAGTGTTTTGAAAAACCACACTTGGAGGGTCACCCCCAATGTTCCTATCATCCCGAATGCTTTTGTTTAGTGCTAGAAATGTGACCTTGTTGAAAATTAATATGCCATTTAAAAGACAGTGAATAAGCTCCAAGGTCACTTGCTGTCCCCTGTACTATGCAGAATTGGGGGGAGGGACCCATAACACACTGCAGGCTAGGACACAGGCAGTGCTGAGAGGATTCGCCAGACAGATGGAGCCAAATCAGATTTAGCACAAAGACTAATGTTGCCACCAAGACAGGGGAGCAAGTGAGTTTTAGGGTGAGAATTTAAGATCTCCCTGCTCTCTCTCCCTTCCCTTCCTCTCCTCCTCTTCTTCTTTTCTTCCTACTCTTCCTCCTCCTCCTCTTCTTTTTTTCAGATCTGCTTGTTTTCATTTGCCCTGTATGGGTGTTTTGCCTGCATCTATGCATGTGCACCATGTAAAGTGCCTGGTGCCTGTGGAGGTCAGAAGAGGGTGCTAGATCCCCTGGAACTGGAGTTAACAAGTGATTGTGAACTGTCATGTGGGAGCTGGAAATGGACCCTGGGTTCTCTGCAAGAACAGCAAGTTCTTGTAATGTCTGAGCCATTTCTCCAGCCCGCCTCTTGTCTTCTCTACCTCCTTTTTTCTTCTCTCTCCCCTATTCCTAGTCTCCCTTCTCCCACTGCTGTGAATAGTCTCACTACACCTCCCACTATTTTGGAATTCCTAGGCTTTGGCAGCTCTCCCCATCACCCATCTCTGCCTCGATGGTAGCTACAGCTCCAATCATTCCCCCATGTTTGCATAGTCCTCTGCAGTGGAGCTGAGGCCATTGTCACAGTCGTGCAAGGCCATGAGTTTGAGTCTCAGAACCACGAAAATGAAAAGCTCTTACAGGCGGGAAAGTACATCACTGTGGCTACAGGAACAACCGATCTCAGTCACAACAGTGTCAGCATTACTGTTTGGTGCCAGAGAGCCAGCATCCCCCTCCCAGACAGGCTTTCCTTTCAGATCTTAGAACTTTATTGGGCTCTGCTTCTCATGAAAGCACAGGGAGGGGTGATCTCATGCTGGACCTCCCCCTCCCTGCCTTCCTCTCCTGCTCCTCTTCCCCATCCTCTTCATCCTCCTCCTCTCTCCTGCCCTCTCCTACTCCTCTTTACCTGCCCTCTTCTTCAACCTCCTCCTCCCCTTGCTCTTCTTCATTCCTCCTCTCCCTCCTCTTCCCTCCTCTTCCTCTCCCCTTCTCCCTGCTCTTCCCTGTCCCTTCTCTTCCACATCTCTTCCCGACTCCTCTCCTGCTCCTATGCCCCTCCTCCATTTTTTAATTCTTCTGCTCTTCTAGCCAAACCAGCAGTGTTCGGCTTTTGCTTCATCTTGTTTTACTCAAGATTCGTGGGTCTTGTTCTTGCAGATCATCCAGGATGTTGAAGACCCCAAGAAGCTTGGATGTACAGTGGCCTTTCGCTGTACTACTCACATTGCTTCCTACCGCCTAGCTGTCCCTGCTCCTCTAACAGATACAGGTCATCTACCACTCCCATCCCTTGACCTATGGAATCTCTGCAGCCCAGGACAGCACCTCGGTGTATCCCAACTGACATTGGCAGCCATCCTTCTTGCTTTAGCCTCACGATGGGGTGCTATAGAAATCCCTGCAGCAGCTCAGCCCTCTGCCTCCCTTCCTTCTCCTTTGATAATTCAGCTCTGGTAAAAGAAACACTGGAGTACCCCACACAGGAACCGTTACCAATGCTTTCTCAAAAAGCATACACTAGTATGTATGAAAGGGGAATATACTTGTAAGAAAAACACATATTTATATTTATATATTCAGGGACTGTTACTAACAACTGAAGGACTGGAGCAAATTACTATAAAAGCATTCTGTAGCTAGCGGGGCTGGAATGCCGAACTGAACTCAAGGAGCTCTGGCCACTACAAAGAAGAATCCATCTGGTTCCCTGAGCAGGGACACCATGAGATGAAGGCTGCATTCTGCAAACCATACTCACTGTACTTTTTAAAATGATGTAAAAACTTGTTGAGAAATAAGGTTTCATATCAAAGCAGAAGTGACCCCATAAATGGTCTCCCCCAGAAGTGCCCTATGGAACAAGCTTGTCTAAATCCTACTTCTATAGAACACTGAGTCCTTTCCAGGTTCCACTGAACTCACATTCTTCACATCCTTATCGAGCTTATAAATCATGTCTAATTAGCTGTACCATTCACACACACACACACACACACACACACACAGAGAAAGAGAGAGAGAGAGAGAGAGAGAGAGACAGAGAGAGAGACAGAGAGAGAGACAGAGAGAGAGAGACAGAGAGATTTTAGACTCCCTAAAAGATTGCCCCTGGGCTTTGGTGCTGTCCTTGGTGCTAGATCCTATTTCCTCAAGTCTACTGTCATCTATTGTTAAGTACAGAAAGCCCATTCCAATACAAGGATGTTTTAAAAGAGCCTCAGCAAAGAGAAAGAAGCTCTCAGTGACTGATTTGGGTTCTGAGTTGGAATGGTGTACAAGAGTCAAGGAAAAAGGGTACACAGGGCCAAGGACATGGATCAGTCACTAAAGTACTTGCCTTGCAAGTATGAGCGTTCAGTCACCAGAAGCCACGTGAAAAGCTGGGTTTATTGGCATGCTCTTATAATCCCAGTGATCATGAGATGGGAAGTAAAGACAGATCCCTGGGCACTCACGGATAGCCTTGTCTGCTTGTTCCAGGCAAACAATTGATTCTGTTCTAAACAAACAGAAGGAAGTGCCTGGGGCTTGACATTCAGAGCTATCTGGAACTACATGTGCATGGTGCATGTAAGTTACATGCTTACGTCTGCACAGATACACACTCATTAATGGGGATGGTCAGAAAGAAGGAAGGACAGGGACAGCCACACACATGAGAAAATGATTTTAAACTGCTCCCTAAAAGCCTGCCCCTTGGCCTGAGTGCTGTCCCTGGTGCTGGATCTTATTTTCTCAAGTCTCATACTAATATTGTTAAGCTTACAGGTCACTCCAGTGGGACACCGTGAGTACTACACTGTCTTTACATGGGACAAACCAGAGGGGTTCATCTTGTGAGGCCAGAACCATTCACAATGTATCCTTCCATTTCCTGTGGTGCTCACTCATCACTTGATTCATGCATTGTTCAGGACTTTAGAATAAGGAAAAACAAACAACAACAACATCAACAAAAAAAAAAAACCTCAACCATAAGTGTTGGTCAGAGTCATATTAGCAGAACAAGCCAGTGGGACCAGATATTGAATAGAGGATGAACTTATAATTGAGGATAAAGCATGGGTGCCCAAAAGCAAGCAAGAAGAAAACTTTACAAAGTCAGCACCTACTCACACCCCAATCCCACCCCCACCCCCCAAAAAATCTGATCACAACATCTGTCCTGGTTTGTTTTTAGGTCAGTAATTTAAGTTCTTACATCTGTGACCTTCTGATTCACCAGAGATCTATGCCTTACTGTTCTCAAGGAAGCTCTTGCTGTAGTGGTCTGAGCTTTCAGTGTTCTTCTGGGTTACAAGAGTGAGACAGAAAGACAGCCCTTCCAGATACTAGCTTTATGGAAAGGGTTCTGAGGAGAGAGTGAGAAAGCGGGGATCTTGTCCGTTGTCACTTGGTTTTCCTGCCCTCAAGAAGAGGGCATCGGGTCCATGGCCATACAATTCTAAATGTGCCTATCTTGTCTCATCTCAGAAGCTAAGTAGGGTCAGGCCTGGATAGTCCCTGAATGGAAAAGCACATCTGTTACATCTCTGTTTGCAGCACAGACCCAATTCAAATACTGCAGCCCAGTTATTAATGTGGCCTTAATATGATCAGTGAAGCCAAATCCTACAGCTTGGAAGGTCCAAGATCAGTTAGCACAGAGCACAACAGATTCCCTGGTCAAAAGTCCTGTGTGAAGAACACTCCTTCGTTGGCTAAAATTTCGGTTGAGTCATTGATTGACAGGAGCTGCTGGCAGGAGCCCTGGGGTGAGTTAGGCACAAAGCACAGGCCAACATTTTACATTTTACCCCAAGTTCATCCCTCTCTGACTTGGTTGATTCCTTCAAATGACAACCACAGGGAGTGTAATAAAGAAACTGTTAGAAACATTCAGAAGGGACTCTCCAAAAGAGGTTCTGGTGCATAATCAAGTCTGGACAGGGAAAGCTAATGGAAGATACCACCAAGAGAACAGAAATGTGCCTGACTACTATTAGGAGACCATCCAACCCTCCCTGTGGGGTGACTACATGCCTCTACCTCTGTTGAGCACTTAATAAGGGCAAGCACTTAGCATCATCACAATTAGCTTCTGGATAGCCACAACCATACCTGACTTAGTAGGTACTTGCTAACTGACTGGAATGGAAATGTGCATGTTTTATAAGTGATTAGTGTAGTCTGCTCAAGAGAGCTTAGAAAGGACAGTTTCTTGCTAAAAGTATGCCACCATCCTGGAGGAGGGTCCTCTTGTGACTTTCTGGTGCCCGAAGCCCTTGTCCTGTCAATTTCAGATTCACTGACTATCCCAAGCTGCCAATTACATGTAGTGAAAAACACAGGTCCCTGGATAGAGGCAAGGCAGCACAGAACATCAGAAGCCTGGGGTCTAAGAATAATGAGATCCTGGGCCTGCAGTGTAGCTGGATTCTGTTCTATAAAATGAGAAGAGAATAATTAATTGGAAGACTCCAGGCACTAATACAAGTGAGACCCTTGAGGCTTGGAGGTGACTGAGCAAAGATGGGACGTGATGCAGATCAGGCCCTGTAGAGGTTATAGTGAGGTCTAGGACAGGAAGGTTCTAGAAGCTTGAAGTGCTCCAGTGAGTGCCCCAGACAATGGTTAGGGTTCACAGGAGCCTTCTTTAAGCACCTAGAGTTGGGATGTGGCTAACACAAAAAACTGTTAGATGCACTGCCTCTCTATGGCTCATACCCATTAAGACAGCAGAACTTTGTGGGCAACCCAGCCCACCAGAGTAACAGCACATGGACACACATTGCTAGGATGTCACAGCAAGGATGTGGATTCAAGTACAGCGCTTACTTCTCATCGTATGGTGGCTATGGTCAAGAACAAGCTGAGGGCCAAGCTCACTAGAGTAAACTGAAAAGAGAATGGCCCTGTGCGTCCCCAAGAGGCTAGAGAAGGGCCCTGGCTAGGATGGGACAAAGAGGCAGTGTGTATACTTGGGGCTTGCCGATGGGGGGAAAGAGCTAAGAACAAGAACTGCCATGTATAGGGAAGAACAGAGCAGGGTTATGAGGCCCAGGTGGAAAGGCCAGCTATGGGTGTCCAGAGGTGCCCAGTATAGCAGAGGGACAAGACAAACACAGCAATGGTATGATTCTAACTCTTTTTCAATGAATCATAGGAAATGGTTGGCAACATTTGGAGGCAGAGTATGGTCCCTTGATTAACAAATAAGCTACACCAAACTCAAATCAACTGCCCTGAACTCAGAGTTATGCCTGCGTTTACCGAGTCCACAGAGACAATGTCAGTATTGGGCAGCCAATGCCTTTGTCCGATGTTTACATAACACAAAATATAAACGAGGAAACAAATGTTATTTTCAATTTGAAACTCATGATGCATATGCACGCAGTGTACACAGCAAAAGACAACACACACACCATCGGTGTTGACACAGCCACTGTACACATGGTTCCCTTGCTGGGTGATGCTGTCCATGCAAATCTGCCCCCAAAGTGATTAGAAATAAATCCAGATGGGAACGTTTCTCCCACCATCAACTAAACCGATTCAGTTGCTCCTGTTTGACCCTGGGTGCAAATAGAATACAGTATACATATGTGTTAGAAGTAGCAGAAAGTCCAGCCAATGTAGAGTATTTGGGAGGGAGCATAAAGAAACACACACACACACACACACACACACACACACACACACACACACACACACGTTTCTTGGAGGTTGAATGGCCCCAAATATATTCCAGGTAAACCTGACTTGGTATAGAAAATCTTCCCCATCAAAGCAAAGCAAGTTTCAATACTACACTACAAAAAAATACTTGAAAGTTGTTTTATTATGAGAAAGTCACAACCCCTGGCACGCATGTGTGCAATACACATACACACACACACACACACACACACACTTCTCAAACACTGCTTGGTCTCCAGAGTGAACTGAAGTCAGCCATGTTATGTCCTCACAGAACCATTAATTAGCAGACAGCAGAGCCAGTGAGTGCCTCAGAAGTCTTGATGGTAGGAGAGATACAGTCACAGACAACAGCAGCTGTTTTCTCTATAGACCCACTGAGGAAATATTCTGGGATTTATAGACCAAAAGGCAAAAACCAAAGAAACTATATGCATATTCACCTATGTTTTAAATCACAATCTTTATGGTTAGAATGAAACCCCTTGGAGACATACATAATTGAATCTTGTTATAGACAGATAGTATCCTTTGGATTCTTTTTCAAGCATTTAACAATGTAAAATCCATTCTGGTAATGCTAGACAGATCAGTTATGGAGGCTGGGGTAGAATTTGAGCCAGAGGCCATGCATGTCAAACCCTGCTGCAGTAGGACTGGAGTTGGTAGGTCATAAAACCAGGCATTCGTCACCCTCTAAACCCAAGGTTTTCTCCTGGCAGATTTTTTAAAAATACAATAAACATAAAGCTACTTTGAAACATTCCCACTCCTCATGGTTATAACGCAATCAGATTACACACGTCATCCGGGAGCGTATGTTCACATTCTAAATTTAATTTCAGTGACATCTTGGCTGTAGACGGGTACTGGCTGGTACTATAAAGGCAGAGACAGGAGCACAGTGGTAAACACGTAGGCGTCAGTTCCTATGATCACTAGCACCTCATGTCTGGAAGGCGTCTGAATTGAGGCTTCTGCTCTGCGAGGCCAGCAGCCGGCCCTGCACCCCCAGCCACTGATTGTAATGCTCTCCTGTTCTTATCTTGTAGGCTTTCATATCGGACGGGGCAAGACACAGCTAATTGTGACACGTGCAGGAACAGTGCATGTATTATCTATAGGTATGTTAACATTCTCTTCCCACTTTGGTATTCTGAGTGACAAATGTTTACCCACTAATGCAAGAATCATTGGGGCCATGCTGGGAAGATGCCATCAGACAAGAAGAAAAAAAAAAAGGAAAGATCCTTCCTTGACCATAATTCTAAGCTATGTCTAAACAGCTATCCCTGCACCCTACCCCGCCCCCCACCCCGCCCCCCAGGTAAACAATCCCAAGATGAAGGAGAGTGTGAACATGTTTATCTTCCAAATGCGCCTCTGTGGTCTCAGGAGCAAGTATCATTTTGATGGCTTGCTCCCTGGGAATCTATAGCCTTGAGCACAGAACTGTGCTCCAGCAAAACAGTAAAATATATGCCCGCCAGATGGTATAGATCAAAGGCCCGAATCTACACTGTATAGGATAGCACAGCATGCCAGGTCCACTCTACTCACATCACACGTATAGGTATTTTCAGGGAACTCACAAGGTCTGTGGTCCTCTCCTCCCCTATGGCACGATTCCCTTCTCAGGAAACTACAACTGTTTGTCATGTGTTTTGTTTATAATTTAAACTTTGTAATGATTGACAACCACAAGAATAGATCAGAACCTTCAGTAGGCAGATGTTGGATTTAGGTCCTTGTCAGTGATTTAAGATTTTAAGGCATGGTCAAAACTTTCAGAAATTGCTGTCATTTTTTTTTCTCGGTGGGGGTGTGTGAGATTTTTACTCACTGTGGCCACAGTGACAGGTGTTATGCTTTAGTTCATTTGTAAACATGAAGAAGGAAGTGGAGGGTTGAGAGGGATCCCATGTCTTGGCTGGTGTGAAGTGGGCTGCAGTGGCAAGTGCAGACATCTCTGAGATAACATTGACCTCATTTCTATTGGGTGTATACCCATGAGTAATGATGATATAGCCCTTATGGTGGCAGCTCTGGTTTCCTGAGGACAATTCACAGGGTTTTCCAGAGTGGTTGTGGTGGCACACATTCCCACCAACAGCATCCTCCTTTTCCCATATCCTGGTCAACATTTAACAATAGTGTTGTCTTTGTAAACTGAGGCAGTGTCTCATTGGTGGTTTTGATTTGCATTTCCTGATGGTTAGTAAGCATCTTTTCCTATACCTAATAGTTATCTGTAAAAAAGAATTATTTTAGTAAGCTGTAAAATCATCAAAAAAAAAAGTAGTAACTAAGTTGTTTTATATGTCTAAAAATACAGAGAGGATCCTCCTTGCTCCCCTATAAAATAAATAAATAAAAGTGAACAAAATGTCACTACCACTACAGGAAGAGGTCAAACCTGGACAGTGTAGGAGGGCTTCAGGCCACTTAGTCTCATGCTCACCAGCTCCTGTGCTGAGGTGCAACACAGATATGGCCATGATAACCCAAGCTGAGCATCCCAGATCAGACCTGGGTTCTTTAAAAGCAGAGCTCAGTCACATGGCAATATTGTCAGGGAGCTGGCAGAAGAAACCACTCCTAGATGTAGGCACTGAGGTTCTGACTCCCACAGGACAATGGGCAGAATCAGAAGGGATTCATTGGTCATGGGTGGGCATGTATGACTGGCATCTAGTGGGTAGGAGGAAGCCAGGGATGCTGCTGATGTCCTGTAATGCATAGGAATGCCCATGGCAATAAAGTCACTGGATCCAAAGCATGAGTAGAGTAGGGGTTGAGAAGGCCACCATATTGAACCCATCCTGCACCACGGTTTTGTAAGAGGCAGAAGTAAAAGGCCAAGGGATGGGCAACAGACAAGGAACCAGGAAGCTCCCAGCAGCCCTGCCAGAGTGTGAAGCTCTTGACTGTTCTTGGCTGTCATCAACTGTGGAGGTGAAAATGCAGCAGCGCAAAGGCTTTTCTCTCCAGAGCTCCATGTTCCAGGTCAGAGGGAGTGCCTTTCAGATGAGCATGCCCCCGATGGGAACTTTGTACCCACCTTTCAGATGAACATGCCTGGTGGGATCTGAGCACTACATCCACGCTGCAGATAAGGACTTTAAATCAACATTGAGGAGCTTTAGCCAGGACATTCCATTTTTAACTGATGACATTAATAAAAACAGGGCCTGCAAGTGTGTATCAGGCAATTCCTCCCTGGGGTTCAGCTCACTTGGAGGGCCAGAGTTCATCCAGTCTTCTAATGTGACTAGACTGAAGTAGCAAAGATTTCCAGAGAAACTTCATGGGATGCGCATGTTCAGCTTGAAACTATTTAACATTTTGTGGGTGATTGAAAAAGAGAATTTATTAGGACACTGTCCAATGTAACTGAAATAATTTAAATAAATTTAGCTCTAAATCCAGGGGTGACTTACATAAAAAGTGATATTAAAATTGATTTAATGAGTCAGAGAAGGATAAGAATTTGTCTTTCAGGTGAATTAGCTTAGAGTGGATACCATGTTGAATTGTCTTATCCAGCATGAACCCAAATACATTAGCCAAAGGTCATCCAAAAGACCAGTGAGTGTCTAGGCACCAGAAGAATGTACCAGAACCTCAAGAAGACTCATGAAGTACAAAGGCAGAGGCAAGCTGATCCCTCTGGCTCTCCTGCATAAACCAGTGGGTGTGTATCAAGATTTGGTGAGATGCATTTTCATAACCAGGGTAGAGAAGAGATTTTTCCTGCCTCGTGGAGGCTCCATCAGACCCTAAATGAATGCAGAAGCATCATCAGAGGATGGGAGGAAAGAGAAGTGCAGCTTTGTCTCTCTCTTCCAGGAAAGTGGTTTAAAATAATTCCATTCAGAGTAATAAAAACAAACAGACAAACAACAACAAAAATCCATCAACTCCAAAGATATGTTGCAAACAGAAGCTCCTTTGGCTTAGTAAGCAAG
This sequence comes from Peromyscus maniculatus bairdii, assembly GCF_049852395.1. Taxonomy (NCBI): domain Eukaryota; kingdom Metazoa; phylum Chordata; class Mammalia; order Rodentia; family Cricetidae; genus Peromyscus; species Peromyscus maniculatus. Next base: position 145,340,464 of record NC_134852.1, on the reverse strand, counting down.
TTCTGGAACATTCTTCATATTAACAGTTCAGCTAGAGTTACCACAATTCCTTAAGTCCCTATTTCATTGAAGCTTGTTAACTAGTGTTCAGTAAGACATTACTGTTCCTATAAGTGGAACACACAAACTCATCCAACTCTCCCATCAATGTTCTATCATTCTTTGTTGAGTGTGGTTTTGAGACAAGGTGTCCTGGAACTCATAGTATAGACCAGGCTGACCTCAAACTAGCAGGATCCACTTGGCTCTGCCTCCTAAATGCTGCCATTAAAGGTGTATGCCACTACACCCAGCTCCTGTCATTCTTTACTAGACGTAAAACACAACAGTTACTCTCACGGTGGCTGAAATGGCACAAAAGTTTCTTGAGGTTCATGACAACAGATGTTAAAAGACAAGAAAAATGTAGCCTTGTCCATTAACTGAAAACCCACTGTCTTGGGGGAAACCACAGCAACTCCTATCTATCTGGCATGTCATTTCAATTGAAATTATAAACATCGAAATCTTAAACCTCTATGATTTAAGGTGTTGGCAGTCTATTGTAGTGAGGCCTGAGTATTTCCTCTAAATGCAGATATTTCCAGCAAGAGTTTCAAATTATCTTCTAGGAGTCACAGCTGCTTTCCTGTCTTGAAAATAAAGCTGTGCCATGTGACAGAACCTGACTTCAGAGCAGCCTGGGTATACCCCGGGGCTGCCCCTATTCTTTATGTGCATTTTATTTGCTATTACCCCTTCCCAAAGACAAGAATAACTCACTGGTTTATACAATATTCAAATCACATTGTTTCAATTATAAACATAAAGGGCAGAAACAAGTCCAGGAACAAATACAGCTTATTTTTTGGCAAGTGGATAGTTGCAGAATACCAAAAAGTCTGGGCCAAAAGGAAAGGAAGGAAGGAAGCCTGTGAACTCAATAGCAGTGGCCTTGGGTAGGTGTCAGCAACATCACAAAGGAAAGGCAATGATGGTCCATGAGGCACACCCATTAAGGGTCCCATCTGAATACAAAAAAAACTGGTACATCATGGGAGATAGAAACTGTCTCTATGACAACAATCTGAGCAAAAGGGGAACGTTTAGTTCAAGGTCAGAGTCCTTGTGGTTTGTTCAAAGCCTAGTTTTGGTACCAAAAAGAAGGGACCATATTCTTGAGTTGAGGACCTATGGCTCTCCATTTTAGCCTCCGACTGCTAGGAGCATGTCTGGGATTGAGGAAGGATAAAGCAGATTCCAAAGTGGGAGATTTTTAAAATGCCACATGGCCGTGGTTATCTTAGAAGCTAAAGTACACAAGGGGCCATGAAAGCTGCCAGTGTCCCCAAATTGCAATTTGTCATACCTGCTTGTTGGCAGACAGCCTTACAGGACAATGAACTTGACCCCATCTGTCTCATATTTAAACACTGGAAACCCAGCTGTCTTCTCCACAAAGCAGAAAAAATGGTGTGATCCTAGTAGAGGTCGGCTCAGGGAGGCAAGAAGGCTGTTGTATCAAGACCAGGCTGCCTCATTTGGGATGGAGATGGTCATGGTCTTGTGTGTATGCCTTTGGGATGGGTGGCAGTACTTAAAGTAGGATTCTGATGTGGAAATACACAAGACCTGGGGGGAAATACCGAAAGGACAAGAGGTTTTAAAGAATTTTCAGGAAATAAAAGCTTCAGGGGAAAGCAGCACCAGGCAAAGGTTGGAAGCATTAGCCTGTTCGAGCAGGTCTCTCAGATCTGGGAGCCCTGGGTTCAGGGCTCAGCTGTTCCCTTTCTTGTGGGCTGGTATCCATTCACCTCTAAGTCCTGCAGAATTACAAAGAATCCTTTCCAACTATGAAATCCAGGAAGCTGCCTATTTACAAATACAAAATAAAAGAAGGGCCTGGGGACTCAGACTGGTCATGTGCATGGGATGAATATGTTGACACTTATAAAGCAGCCCCCTCCCCCAATCCTATCCCTCTAATGCCAACTGGTGGTTGTGCTCACTAGCTCATTGAAATGCTAAGCACCCAGAAGGTTCTATCTCCTACAACTGGAAATTTTGAGATGGTTGACATGATCACATTTCCCCCTAAGATGACACCCCTTTGATTGTGATTTGGATCATTTGAGATATTCAGATGAAGGGGAGGTTCTGCATGAAAGAAGATTAAAAGAGATTCCAGTTGGACTTTCCTTTAAGTAAAACTTTTTTTGCCTTATCATTCCTACTTCCTGTCAAAATATGCTTTAATTAGTTTAGAAATGTTTTAAGGATAAATGGTGAAGTCTTTTGTCTCCAGCCTATCTGGGTAACTCCCTTGCCAGACTAATCTGATGTCACCAATGATTCACCTTGTGTTCAGACTTGGTTTCAAAGGGAACAAAGAAAGAGGCCATTAGCAAATCCGCCCCTTCCCTCTTTTGCTGAACTGGTTAATTCATAAAATAACAGCGCAAGGAAAGGGGGTGAATTCTAATGTGTGTGTTTTAATGAAAATAACAGTGAGCCAGACTTGATTCAAAGGCTTTGGGGGATAGTACCAAGATGTGAAAGATAATAATAATGTTGACTCAGATTAATTAAAGAGAATTGTTTCCAGAGAAGAAGTTCTTCTTAAGCAGGGTTAGAACAGACTTCAGGAAGATGCTGCCCACTCCTGTTTCCGTTTCTTTAGTATCAAGGCTACCATAAAAGTGGCCTCAGGTGACACCAGGCGTCACTACTAGGGCAGTGAGTAAGCAGAGTACCAGGAAGAAAGGGAAAGCCCTGGCCTACCCAGACCGTGTTTTAACACCAGAAGGAGACGTGAGAGCTGTCCTGTGGGGTGTCACATGTCCATCATCTGACCCACAGCAGATACGGAGGAGGAGACAGGATACCATGGAGGGATGCCCGCACTGGAGAGTGGGGGTGTAATGGTGGCTTCGATGTGTTCTCTAGAACACCCTCTGCTGGAGAGTTAGGGACTGGCAGGTCCCAGAGCATTACTAAGGTTGGCTCCATGTGAACAATTGAGGACTTTGCAGTACGTGAGTCTCAGGGAGGAAGCACCTTGAGTATAGAGTATATATGTCCTTATCCAAAATGATAGTCCGATTTTTAGGAAAGATGAGGGAGACACGCTCATCATGATTCGATATGGTAGAGAATACACAGAGATTGTGACTGCATTCTCTTACATCATCCCAACTAATTTACTGCACATTGATCACACAAAATACATGGCAGCAAAGACATCCAGATACATGTGAGAAGAGGAGTCTTCGCTGATTCCCAGTGTTGTGCAGTAGGAGCTGGTCAGGATGAGGGAGCAGGACAGCAACACAGCTAATGAAGTCTCATTGTAGAGAGAGGTAATTGCATTTGTATGCAGAGCCAGTGCCAATCGGAGGCTGTCCAGAACCACTTGGAGCAGCAGCTCTCTGCAGCCTGTGTCATCCAGCGATTATCTCCTCGTGGAAATACCCTGTCCAGTGTCCCTTCAGTTACTCCACTTGTGCATATTGAGTTCTCTAGCAGTATGAGCCGAGGCGAGGGGAAAAATGCACCTTCCATCTAACATACATCGCCGTGTTCTTATTCACACGCTTTTAAGTGGGGATGGGGGACAAGGACAGAATGGAATCCTTGAACAATACCTTACACAATGTTATTCTGGTATAATAGAAATATTTTTTAATAAAATAAGTTAAGTCAGGGGGAAAAGAATAGCTTTGACAGGCCTCAAAATTCTCCTTGAAAATTCCCAAAGCTAATAATCCAATGTCTTTCAGTATTCTTTTAGAATCTAAAAATATGCTTACCCCCCCCCCACCCCCCCCAGTATGTAAGGATTTTCAAAGCCTGCAGCAACACCTTGCTTCCCTTCTGCAGACACTGTGGACCTAACAATGGCACTCAGAATGAAAACCGCTCCTAGCCCCACATCTCCATTGCAAAGCAAAGAGATTTTACTCAGGACAGGAGAGCCCACAGCAGCCACAGCCCTCACCGTTGGTTAAACCGAAAGGTTTAAGTTAGGGAACCTTGTGCTGACGCCCAAATTAGCACCAAGGAAGGAGGGAATTTGTCGATTTCAGAAAGGAAATAAATGCCCTACAGTTTTTTTAGGTGAATATGGGGATTTTCTAGGGCCCAAATACAGATTAAGACTTGCCCCTAATTCCTGAGTTGGGTTGCAAAAAATTCTGAGTCGATTTCAGTGATTTTTAGAGTGCAGTGGTTCTCAGGCCTACTCGGCAGCCTCTTTGACCAACCATCTGAAAACAGCATCCTGGAGACACACGGGGCCATCCCCAAGACTCCAGAGACCATGAACAGCCTAACACTGCTAACACCATTCTGTGTAAGAACCAAGATTGCTGGGGCTCTTGTGGCTGACGCTGGGCTGCAGCCATTGTTCTAGAGGAGCAGCGTTCTGGCCAGGGACTCAGTTGCAGGCTGCTTTACCAACTCCCAGCAGTGTGTCCAGGAAGCAGTCTATGTGTCTGAACAGAGGCGTGTCCATCTTCAAAATGATAAGAGCAAGTGAGGCATGGACTATGATTATAACCAAATCCTGGTACTTGGGTGCACACTGGAGTGGATTTTAGGAAGGATGAAAGTCCTGCATTCTCAGAATTTCTCGGCAGTTACAACCCAAAGATAGAAAACTGTGTGCTCGTCACTGAGGCTAGAATGACAGTGGCTAGACACTGAGGCTAGAATGACTGGCTACCTTTGGGGTCTGTGGCCTGGCCATCTACAGGGATGCTGGTCACCAGTCATGTGAAGGAAGATAGATGAGTGGACTTTAGAAAGATGGAGAGTGCCCCTTAGATGTTCTATGGGGAAATGTTCACATGAGAACAATGGTTACTTTGGGTTCTGGTTTTTCTATGGCCTAGAGAGGTGGTTGAGGATGCAGATAAACAGGACCAGAAAGGACTGGCCTAGATTCCTTTAGCACACAAGGAGTGTGACCTGGGAAGGTCCCTAACTGTCAGTTCTTCTGGACAATGCTGGTGTTTTCCCATGGGGCTGATGTCTAGATGTCCATACAGCAGACACCTTCGCTGTCACTTGGTAGTGTACTCAGAAACATTACTTAAGCTATCCGAAGCCACAGGATAAGAGCTCCCTCAGGCCCCCTGTGCATTGGATCCTGGGGCTGCCTCTCAGTGGAAGACTCTTCATCACCACTTCACAGCCAAGGGAGTTCAGGTCCCCAAGGTGAGATGATTTATCCGCAGTGGCAGAGCAAGACCTGAAGAGTCACCGTTAGCACCAGGGACTCTGTGATCTTACTCAAAGAGAATTAAAAACAGAGGCTAGGGATCTGAAGCTCACTGAGCCACAGGGCATTGGCAGGCAGGAGAAATGAAAAAGGTGGGCATTTCTACTTCAGAAAACAAGCAGGTGCTTGGGGGACCACACTCACCTGCCTTTAACCCTGGCCTGCCAGAGTGAGAAGCTCAGAAAGATTTCACCTGGTGCATTCATTTAAGCTGAGGAGTAGACATCAGTTGACAGAGCCTATGTTCTGCAGGAGCTTCAAATGGGGAGAAGGGTACAGAAGCACCAGGACCCTGGACTGCAACATCCCATGAAATGCTAGGAGAAGCATTAGAAAGAAAGTTAGTATCGTACTCAGGAAGAAAACAGAGCTTGGTAGGGGCTGAGAGAGCAGCCTGAGACTTAGGGTAGGGCCAACTTTTACTCCTTTAGAAATATACAGACTATGCAGGAGAGATAGATCAGCTGATAAAGTCCTTACCTTGCAAGCATGGGGACCCAAGCCCAGCCTCAGAGCACACAAAAAAACCACAGGCATCCTGCAAATACTTAAAATCCCAGCAATGGGGAGGTGGAGACTGGCAGATTCTTGGAGCTCACTAGCAACAAGCCTAGCCTTAGTTGGCAAGTTCAAGGCCAGTGAGATGATAGACAGACAGACAGACAGTAAAACAAGGCAGATGGCACATAAGAAATAGTAGATTGATCTCAGGCCTGTTATGTATCTGCGCATGTATATGTGTGTACATATACATACACGCATGTACAGGAGCATGTGTACATACATTAATACTTACACACATACATGAGAAATATATAGAAAAATGATTTTATAAACTCATAATTAAGATTAATATTTAAGAGAAAAGAATTAACCAAAGAAATGAAATGTTTTTGCATCCTTTATTCATGAGCCACCAGGAGCTACAGAAGAATGTGGCCAAGGCATTACAACGTTTACACAGACACAGGACTTCTGCCCACTGAGAATTCCTAATGGGAGGCATTGTTTTGGATGTCTGGAAAGAGAATAGAGGTGAAGACATGAAAAGGAAAGGTTCAGAGGGGTTCAATAACATGCTCTGGGCAATAGCTGTAAACATGGGACCCAGGGATCTTTCTCTTCCATTCAGTACAAGGTGTAGCCTGTTATCTAATGCCAAAGCCCACTTACCCAGAAAACCCTGGTCAGGTCCCAAGACCTAAGCAAACACAGAATTCTCCACACTTAATGCCATGCGAAGAAAGAACTCAAAGGCGGAAGATGAAGATTTGTGGTCAGGTTACAGAAATTGTGTGTAGCTGGGGTGGGGGTGGGGTGAGGACCTGGAGTGTGGCATCCCATGCCATGAGCCAGAGAAAGCACCAGAGCTGGGTATAGGAATGGCCACAAGAAGCAGGCAAGGAGAAGTAGATGACACCACCACCAGCCTAGACGCAGGCCTCTCGACACTCTATGTGGCCCACTGGCCATCCTCGGAGAGGGAGGACTGGAGACAGAGCAGCGGTACAGCTCTGCAGTATCCAGACCCTCTGCTCCTAGCAGACACCAGTGGTCATTAAGATCAAAGAAACCTTTGCTCTAAGCCAGCCAGAGATAACCAGACTCTTGACCTTGCAATACTACCCTGTGCAGGCAGCCCTCTACGGCAGACCCCAAGTAACCCAGTGTGCACTTTAACAACAAGAAACTGCTAGCAGCCAGCAGTGGGCAAAAATACACATTTTTGTTACTTAACAGCCAGGGTTTACCTATCCGGAGTGTGGGTGGCTGAGGCACACATGTCACCCCCAGGCAGGTACACAGCAACCTGGACAATACAGAGCAAGCGGTAAGGAGAGGCAGGGATCATGGTCACTGTGTCATTGAATCCCACTGCCAGGCTTGGTGGCCCTCTCCTATCAAGGCTGCTCCGGGCTGTAGCATATTGGATGAACACAAACAGGAGTCTGCTCAACAGATAAAGTCGAGTCATTTCGTTAACAAGAACTCAGATTAGATTACTCTGTGATTACATGGTTCCGCGGTGTGATAAATTGGTTAATGACAGGATTCCCAGTGTAGTTGCTTAATGGGAATTCAATAATTACAGGTGCCCAGGATTGTATGGTAGCCTAGGAGATGTTAGCTACATGCTCTGTTCTAATAACTCAAAAGCTACCTGGGACAGTTGCAATGGTCTTGATGTGGAAGATGTGTTACGGCATTAGCTTAGCTAAATGTCACATCTCACAGACCCCTGAAAGGCTCTTGTTGCCTGAATGTCCAGACTGAGAATTCTTTAATCCTCGCTTTATCAGCACCAGGCCTGATTGTAAAATCTGCAGTCAATACATAATAGTAAGAACAAAGTAATATTTGAACTATTCACTAATAGTTAAGGGACCTTTCATAGACCTGTATGTTTGAGAATGTGTTCTTCCTAGAATTTGGTAAGACAGCAATTATCTCTTATTGAACTGAAGTAAATGGAAGCTCACTGAAGATGAGAGAATTAACTCACCCCTGCTCTCCAGGCTCCTGCAACGAGACAGGATCTCTTACTTTCTTGGGTACCGCAGCCCAGACAAGCTGGAATGTCACAGGTTCAGAACACTCTAAGATTTGCACTTTGCAGAGCTGTCCCTAGAAGGGGTCTTTTCTCCACTGCCACACATTCTGGACAAGCAACACGTGACCTCACGGGCTTCACTTCTACTTCCTGGAACTGGGAGGATTTGAACAGACTCCTGACAGTTGTCCTCTGACTTCCACACATGTCATGTGTATACAGACGGACGGACACACACACACACACACACACACACACACACACACACACACACATATGTTCTTAAAAATGAATGGAGAAGAGAATAAGGCTTCTTGTGGAAGAAAGAGAAAATAGCCATAAACTTGTCTTGACATTAAAAAAGAAAAAACCCTCAGTGATATTACTGTCTCTGACAATAAGAAAAATGGTGTATGGGAATTAAAAATCATAAACTGGTACATTCAATAGGTCTTGAACTTATTTTTAAAACTCCAGATAATATGGCTTTGCTGGTTTGTGTTCCTGAAATGTCAGAATTTGGCTGGGATTAATGGTTCTCTAAATGGATAGGATCCCGTGTTTATAGATGGTTCTTAGGACCCCTGGCTAGAGAAAGAATGGTATAAACATTCACTGAACTCTACTGACATTTAGTCTGGCATCTGGACATGAGGACAGGGTAGAAGACTCCATAGCCCTAGTCCAAACCATATGATCCAAAAAGCAGGGGGTGAGAAGAAAAGATCCGCCACGCCACATCACCACAGAAAGCCACATGGCCCGGGAGATCCATTAGGAGTGGGTTCCAGTGGCCCATGACTGCTTACCAAAGACGTCAGTAACAACTCTAGTACACTGACAGCATCCCTCACAGAACCGTCCTAAGGAGCAGTGTATATTCTGAAACACATCTCCAACCCTAGCTTTCTAAAACAAACATCCTTGCACACCCCTGCTCCCCCAGTGTGATTATAATCTTGTATCCTTTTGACCAAACATGCTGTGTGCTGCTTCCTGGAAAGCTGTCCTTGATAGCAAGGAGAACCTTTCAGTAGAGCTAAAGTGATAAACACAAGAGTCCTCCCCAGGGTCTCCTCCTAGCTATGGTCCTTAAGAATGTTGGAGACTAGTACGATTGTGCAAGACCAAAGTCATTTGATTCATGGTGCTTTCAGTCCATAGGCTTCTCTGAGAGTGGTGGCTGCATCGGAAGAGACAGATGGATGCACTATGTGTCATGACTTCTGATAAACTTTGACTTTTAACTTCTTTGTGTAAGGTGTATGGATATTATTCTTGTGACTAGGTGCGCATGTGCAGGTGTGCACGCATGGGGAAGCCAGAAGTGAAGTCACACATCTTCCTCTACTGCCCTCCATTCTACTTAAATTTCATTTTTATTCGTAACTTGAGAATTCTGAATAATGTATTTTTATCATACACACCCCCTACCCCCTACTTCCTCCCAGGTCTACTTCCCCAACACAACTTTGTGTCCTTTTTTCTCCCTACTCATCAAGACCAATTTGTGCTACCCATTGACTCTTGGATGTTTGGCCTTCCTCCCGAGGCTCAGGGGTCACTGAAGAGGGCACGGAAAGAGTCTAAGAGCCAGAGGCAGTAGATGATTACAAGGAAACAGTGTCCTCGGTGCACAACAGGGCAGCTCCACATGTGAACTCACAGCCACTGAGACAACAGACACAAGCCCTGTGTAAACAAACTTAAGCCACACAAAGTCCCAGCATGGACAGGAGAGAGGGGTACGAAGTCTTTCCCCCAGCTGAGGCGCTCTAGGCACATGATAGCTGCTGGGAAAGGGAGAATCAGCTGTCTTCAAGGGTAGCCTCTGGTGAGTCGCCATCTTACTTTTGGAGGCAGGGTTTCTCTCCAAACCTGGAGCTCATTGATGGCTAGGCTGGCTGGTCAATGAGCTCAAGGATCTGCCTGAACTCCGCCCCCAGGGTTGAACTCATATCGTCATGCTGGCACGGCAAGCCCTTTATTCATGAGCCATCTCCCTAGCCCCATGCTATACCGTGAAACAACTGTGTACTTTGGAACTTTAAAGACCGGCCTGTGAACGGAAGTTCCTTTCCAAAGAAAACGAGTGAATTTGGACTAGATCACAGTGCTCAATAGTTTAAAAAAAAAAATACATGATATAGTCAACAGTTTATTATTAAACAGTGCAGTTATATTATAAATAGACTCTGAATGAACATAACCCTGATTGGGGGGGGGGGTCGGTCACCAGATCTCTAGGGTCACACACTAACCCCTGCGTTCTGTCTTTCTAGTGTGGAGCTGGATTTTAAGCAACAGGAGGATAAACTCCAGCCTGTGCTGAGAAAACTGCACCCTGTCGAGGAAACTCAGGTCATCCCTTCGCCTTACACTCAGGAGACTTACTCCTCCACGCCCAAGCAAAAATCCAAAACTGAGTCCAAAAAGCACGGAAGGTGGAAACTCTGGTTCCTCTAAGACTCGTGGGCTTGGGAATCCCCAGGCCGTCTTTCCAACCCACTGCGATTTAAGTCAGTCCTTTTCCAAATCGGATAGGATCAAGGGAACAGCGGTGCCGGCGCGTGCTCCCTGCTTCTCGCCCTGCGTACCAAAAAGGCCTTCGCACCAACACATAATTAGCCGCAGGGGAGTGACGGTCGCCCCTTGCCAGCTGTCCTTTGCAGTTCACTGGTGTGGGGTGCAAAGTCTGAAATAAAACTTACGCAATCAAAGATAAGGAAAAACTCTAACCCCTGGCAACCCCCCGCCCTCATCTATGAACAAGTATTGAGTTCTCAGCGTTCCATGCGCCAGGCTGCCCCTCTGCAGACAGTGGAACTTTCCATTATTTTTGGCCTTTTATTATTATTACTTTTTTTTTTTTTTTTTAAATGAAAAGAGATAGCAAGCCTCCTATCGGCAAAGGACTTCATTTTTACCTTTCGTTTTGCAAATAAGCAGGGGGCGAGTGCAGTTTTCAGCACATTTAATTCCGGAGAAAGCACAATTTTTTTCAAGTGGTCGGAGACCATGAATAATCTCGAAAATGTGACTCTATGTATATCTGCCTTCGTGTGCTGTAGCGCTAAGCCAAGTGACCACATCTCAGTGTCACATTGACACCACAGATTTAGCACCCTCTTCATCTCCAGATGGACGACATGTTTACTGCTCATTTTCCAAACGGCCAGCAGCCAGGAACCACCCCTCCCCCCCAGCCCCGAGTCAGGATATGCCTTCAATCACTGCAAGCTGACAGGGTCAGAGCTAATGGACACTAAGCTTTCTTAGGTCTTGTTTTCTAATCTTTGGGTACCCAAAGGCCAAATGATGAATCTGGCAAGAATTTGAAAAGAGACAAAGATACACACGGGTAATAGAGTTACCTATAAATCACCGGTGCCTGGGCTGCGGCAGAAAGTGTCTTTGCGGCTCCGTCCCCAGAGACGCTCTTCGTCCCCGACCGCAGCCAGGTGTTTGATACAGTTCTTTCTGCTTTGTCACTACTGTGCAAGATCTGACCATCTCAGAGAGACACAGCGTGTTTTCCTTAGCTGCTACCAACGGCCAAACTTACCATCGCCTACATTTAACCTATCAGTAAATTGTATTAAATGGCATACTTAGGGGAAAGCTGTGAATCAAATGTTTTTAGGTATTTTTTAAAATCCGCCGTCACACACAAGAGTTCTCTCTTGATTACATATGACAACGTAAACCTCCACTCCTTTATTTTTCACTCATTTCTCTGCACCTTTACAAGTATCTTTTTTATAGAAAACAAAATCCTCCTGTGAGTTAACGACGTCTCTCAGTGTTCTGCTTCTCATATAGGAAGTGGGGGGTGGGTTGTTCTTTTGCCTTTTGTTTATCTTTCCTTTTTGTATAACTTAAGATTTGAATAGTTGTGAGCATACCAGAAAAACCTAGTCTTCAGTGTCTGTCCAGCACTCTCAGCTGGAACCCCAGGCTGACGGCAGCCTCCTAGACCTGATGGCAAACCCAGAGCGGCTCCATTTGGGGAGAGGGTCATGGCCTGCTTTTAATGGCTAGGGGCTAAGGCTCACCATGCTTTTCCTCTGGACTCAACAGTTACATTAAGTTCTAAACATTTGAGTTATACAAGGATCTAGAGATCGGCAATCAGATCTGGTCTTTAAAAGAAAAAAAAAAAGCTAAAAGAATATTTTGTGTGAATACTCTTTGGGGGTTACTCAAACCATACTACAGAGGTATGCTTAATTCGAAATGCACGCACACACACACACACACACACACACACACACACACACACCACATGCAGGCACACGTGCACACATAGGCACGCACACGAACACATGCCTTTTAGGAAGTATGCTGTAAGAATTCACATCCATAGAAGAGCAGTAAACAGACATGTTGGAGGAGAACCCTGACCAAGCTGATCCTGTACCTTGAAGGAAGTGCAATTGTTTTTTGCATATTTAACCTTTAAACATGTCTTTCACGTTTTTTATACTGTTTTTAACTGATGTTATAAAAATGTTGGCAACCAGTTTCCTCCTCATATGTTTGAAGAATTCCATGTTCTCAGCAAATGGAAGGAAGGGTTCAGCAGCTTTCTGTCCAGTGCTGCACATCTGTCTAAATGCAAATATACGTGATGTCACTGGTTTGAGTCTAGATCCCCAAATAAAAAAAAATTAAACATTTTAGAGTCAGAAATGAAACTCTGAAGATAAACTAATTCCCCTTCAAAAGAAAAAGCATCTCCCCAAACAGGAAACAAAATGTATTTTCAAGCTCATTTCATAGCCAGTCACAATTTGCCAATGACAGAGGATGACCCTTCTCCTAGAAAGATTGAAGTCAAAACTTTCATTAAAAAAAAGTAAAAAGTTCAGTGTCCCCGCCTATGTAGATGTACACATGGCATTACGTATAGAGAGTAAATTATTATACTTGTCATTAAATATTTATTAATTTTTAAATAAAAAAATCAAAGTTAATGTTTTGTGTTGCTAGCAAACTTATTTCACAGCCTCTATACTTTGGGAATATTCAAGAAAATATTAATGGGCAGATATTTGGCCTAGAAGGCATTCTGATGGGGTTTGGAAAGATGAGACTGTCATGTGCTCTGGGTACTCCCTATATCTCCAAACCCTGACCCAGAGAGGCCACTCTGAAATATTTACCCAGCACCCTGGCATGGGTTTAGCTACCAGGAACACAAGGTAACATTTTAAGGTATGCAGGGTACATGCTTACAGTAATATGTGCCTAACCTGGGTCTACTTTTTAAAGAGCATCCAAGACTACTAAACTCACACAGTGCTGCTGCCTTCCATGGCCTAGAGTGGGTGGCTTCTCTCTAGAGTAGCAGTTCTCAACCTGTCAGTTGAGGCCCCTTTGGCAAATGTCTGTCTCCAAAAATATTTATATTATGATTCATAACAGTAGCAAAATTACAGTTATGAAGTAGCAACACAATGATTTTATGGTTGGGGGTCACCACAGCATGAGGAACTGTATTAAAGGGTCACAGCAGTAGGAACATTGAGAGCCATTGCTCTAGGGTATCCATCAAGTAGGTCCCTGGCCCAAGGGGAGTGACTAGCTCTTTTTCCTCTTTCCTCTGTGTGGGAAACAATCACTCCAGCCTGGATGTACAGCCTTACCAGCTAAGTCCATCCCAATGTCAACCAGGAATCTAGAGGTGGCCTGCATCCCCTGTAGGACAAGATGGCCTATCTACAAACACAGGTCACTATGGATGTGGATATGAGACCTCACTGTCCTCACATTTGCCTTGGAATGCCTGGAAATGAAGGAGATGAAGGCAAGTGCTTTGGGCAGAAGGAAGAGAGAGGCCCAATGCATCAGCTCAGACAGATGAGAAGAATATTCAGGCAAATTCTAGAATCAGTTCTTAGCCACCTGCTAGGGTCACCTCAGAGTACCTCTCATATAAACACCCAAGTACCCATTCTAGAAGACCGTCAGAGTTTGAATGGGAGGGATCCAATGTCCAGAAAATCTGTGCCATCTGCATTCCTGTGTGTCCCACAAGGTTGTAGTCTCTGCTGCATAACTGAGTGTGACCGACAAGGTGCATGGGTTTCTTAGCAGCTGTCCCAGATCAGCTGAAAGAAGTCCCAACCACAGGCAGACAGAGTGAGGCAGGTGCCTGACAACATCAATTTCCTTGTGGACCATGACAGGCATGTCACATCCCACACAGACCACCATTCCCTGGAAGAGAAGAGATGCCATCAGATAAAAGAGTTTGGCGTGGTGCCTTTCATAGAAGTGGGCAAGAATTGGGATCAGCCAAGGGCCATGAACTTCAATCACATCATCTGATAGCAGCAGGCCAGTATATAACTGGCCCACACACTGGCAGGCTGATCTTATAGGACTGTTTTTATCTGGCTCAGTTACCACCAGTGGAGGCAGTTTCATGGGTGTGATCTTAGCTCAAGACCTCAACAACAGCTTCCCTCATCCACATCTTTCATCTCTTAAAAATGACCTTTCACACCTTTGGCCTCAGATAAGTGTGGAGCCATTTCATTTACTGGGAGAAAACACCTATACAACACAACGATCAGAAATATCACCGAGTCTTGTGAACTAACAAACTAATCAAGCCATAATGGGTGGCATGCATTATGGCAGATCACAGGTCATATGAAAGGTACTCGTTAGCTTTAAACACCTTATAATTAATATAAGGTACCTCTAGAATCTGGTATGACCATGCAACAGTTTTACCTAGGCAATGACATGATTTTTATTTCCTCTGCTATTAAGCCTACTGTTAGTGAGCAACCTTGGTGGGAAAAACAAGAAACCCTAGGACACATCAATATTAAAAAAGCAAGAAAGATCACCCTGCCAACACCAAATATAAGTGAACTTACAAAGTCATTGCTCACACATATACATACACTAGTATAGTTGGACAGCTGGCGTGATGCTTGTATTCAAAAGTTAAGCTCCCTCCATTTGAAACATCTATAATGTTCTGTATTAAGTGAGGACTTTTAAAAGCATTTTCATACTTTAACTCCAAGAAATTAGACATCTCAACACCAAAGCTCATGCAGAGGGATGTAATATGTGGGTTACAAAATTGTTTTGAGTCTCAGTGAAAAGGCACTCTTCCCTGGAGTAACAATTATAATTAACACCTTCCTTTCCATATGCAGAAGCATTGCAGGTCGTTATAAATGACCTGGGATGCTAGTGAACTCCCCACCAAGGCTACTACTGCTCCTATCAAACACCTCTGCACCTATCCATGTCCATATAACAAGTATCCAAATACTGTCCATGGCTGAGTCCAGTAAGGCAGAGGCTCCCAAGGCCACAGTCAGTGAACCATCCAGAAGAACTTTCCCCACCTCTAAGCCCGCCTCTGTGAACTTCTGTGAAAGGGGCCCTTTCCTTAGAAGAGCTCACATCTCTGCCTAAGAGATGTGGTCATTTTCAGTCTTCTGGTGTGTACCCAGGCCAAAGAAAACTCTTTAACCATCGTCCTCACTCAATTACCTTTTTAAAGGACTCATTATCAGAATGTAAACCCCATCATTTGAAAGAAACAGCCAGCTAATGCAGCAGGAGAAGGAACGTCCCTACATGTTCATCATTGTTCCCTGGCTATAGCCCATCCCATGAAAGATGCATGTGTGGAGCTCCAGATCACACCAAATGGCTGAGCTGGCCACCTGTGTACAGCTACACGGTCCCTGCAAGTATCGTATATCCTGGGTGGGAACACTGTGATGCTGGAGCCTCAACAGGCTTCCATGAGGAAGAGGAAAAAAATGTAAAGTAAGATCTAATGCAACACAGAGTATTTTCCTCAAGTGTCTCTGGTGGGGACTTGTTCCCCTGGCACCTGTTTCATGTGGAGGTGGCTGCAGATGTGCAAGGTCAAGGGCAGGCCCATGCTTCAAGGGTCCATCTTGAACTTCTAGGCGAAGCAGAGATTACAAAGACCCTTTAATTCCACGGCAATGTTACAGCCTAGCCCGTTTGCCGCAGTGACATGCTCTCCACTCGACAGCTGCCAAAGGGAGGGGCTGTGTTTATATTTTGTTAGTTAATTTGCTGATTTATCTTAATTATGACATTTAGGACCCAGAAACATTTTCCTGTGTATGGAAAGCATTCCCATGGACACTTCAAATGCAATGAGGTTAAACAAGTGCCAGATGACAGAGTGCAAGGCGGAGCTTATATCAAAGCACAGCAGATGTGGGTCAAAGTGGCTGTACGCTGTCTGTACAGCTTGTCCACTTTGGCGTGAGGTCGCCCACTCCTAACTCAGGCTATAACCGGGCAGAGACGGAATACCTAGTAAATACTCACCCTGTGGAAAAAGCAGCCCCGTTCCCAGTCCAGTACTAACTTTGACAATGTCACAGAATAAGTCTTTTAATGAAATACGTCCACTCAGAAGTTTTTTTTAATAACTTCTATTTTAAAAAAAAAATCCATTTTGAGCAATCACTTATAACTTTCCAGCTGATTCACAGTTATATAATTTCCACTACAGTTATGCAAAGTGAGTAACCCAAGAAGATGGGAATCTCTGGGGCACAATGGAAGGGTACAGCTCACCTACAACAGATCTGTAAACCGGTTTCTGCTGTTTCCACCCTAGCAGACCCACTGATGAAGCTTTTGTCCCCCTTGTCAGGGAGGCTTTTGTGAAGATCCTCCACTAATCTAAATTCACAGAGCAACAGGGTAGCATTAAGTTAATGCATGCATCCCCAGCTGGTTCAGGCAGGGACACCAAGGTGACACGCGCTCACAGGGGGAGTTCTGCAGCCCCACTCCTCTGCAGACACTTGGGGATGGCAGATAGCTGACAGACACTTCTCCACAATTCAAATATTAAATGGCCAACATCCTCCTTGATATATCTTGACACTGTCATCGCTCATTAAATAATTACAGCTCATCATTCACATTTCTTTTTGTGATTTTCACCATGACAGTTGGTTTCACAGGAACGAATTCAAAAGGAATCCTTGATTCTTTTTCATCTGAGATGTTCAGAACTGGGAGACGTTGGCTTAAGGCCTCAATTCCCCCCCCCCCCTTTGACTTCTGGAGACTTCTGCGAAGGTCAGGGATTTGGTAGGTGGTCCTGGATGTGGCACTCCCTGACAATGTCTTGCACCCCTGATACCTGCTCCCTGTGGATGTGGCTACAGATGGGTGAGGCCTAAGGGAGGTCCTTACTTCATAGCCACCTTAAGAAAAATCAAGAGTTCATCTCAAGGAATTGTTGAGATGTCCTCAGAACGCAAGAGCTACTCCCAGCTTGGACACTAACCCATCGTGAAACTCAGCATCAACTCAGCATCTGGATTCTACCTGCAGAAGACTGGGTAGGAATAGAAAAGGGCTTATTTCCCTGGGCAGCTGCCTACCTGACTAGTGGAAACCAGAGGGGATCTTTCATCATTCTTTGATACCTGCTGAAGTGAGCCACGGCCATCAGCACCCCACCTTGGTCTCACAGCAGAGACAAGCTGGCACTAGAACCAAGAACCACAGATGTTCTGGTCCAATATTCTGTAGTGGTTTAGGCAGTAGGGGTGGGGTGGGGTAAGCCATAAACAAGAATTTTCCCGAATGTTAGTTAATGCCCAGCTCGAGTGGTCAATATAACTTGCTGTGGTTATTAGGACTCAGCTAGGAAAACATTCTAAAGACTCTCGAACCCCATATTCTGAGAGCTCAATGCACTCTTCCCTTTATCAAGCTTTGTATGCTCTTTACAATCGCTCACATCCTACAGCACCTGTGTGACCTTTTGTAAGCCTCCTCTCTGCCCTCCTCCCCCAGATTTAACTGCTGGTCGGGGACTATGAGTCAAAAGACTACGGCTCTAAGACAGGAGTCCCTCGCCATAGGGATGTAGCTCAGTTACTGTCCAACTAGCCAGAGGGAGAAAGGGATATGTATCCCCAACAAAAGGTAGGATCATGCTCCCTAAACAGAAAGAGAACCTTTGTTTCCTTAACAAGACACAGTCCTGTCTCCCTAACCAGAGACAAAACTAACCCCCTCCCAAATAGAACACTATCCTTCCATCTCAGACAAAGGCAAGGTAGTTTATCAGAAACCTTGTACTCATACCACCTGCCAAGGTGACCACATCCAGATGCTGAAGCCTTAGCAGCATCTGAAAGCCTTCCATCTGACCTAGTCTAAGAAGGGCCACTGAGGACAGAACATGATGATGCTTGCTTCAGCTTCAAGCCACACTCCATCCATTTTACCTGGAGCACCTTTCCTAGTTTCCATGTGAGCATATGCAAAGTACACTAGAGCCTGACTGCAGGGGAGCCCCCGGCATACTGGAGCCTACCCCTAATCTTGTTCATGGGGTTCAGTCCCCACTGACTGGTGATGTACAGAGATGTTTCCAGGACTTGAGAGTACCCAGGACATGAAGAGTACCCAGCTGGAAAAGCCAACTTCAATGATAGCCAATTCACATGGAAGCCTGTTATTTCTTTATTCCTACCTTTGACAGCCCAAACTTAGACTATACATGCTTATTCACAGAAAATCTGAACACGATCTGGAAGTCAGAGACAAGAGGTTCACAGCTGCACCTTCCGGGCTACCAGCCTACTTCACCCACATAATACCCTCTGTTGTGAAGCCAGTCCATAGGGACACAGGCTGTCTGTAGGGTTTCTTTGCTGTGAAGAGACACCATGACCACAACAACTCGTATAACAGAAAACATTTCATTGAGGTGGAGGCTGACAGTTCGGGGGTTCAGTCCAGTATCATATTGTCGGGGAGCATGGCAGTGTGCAGACAGACATGGTACTGGCTACATCTTGATCAGAAGGCAACAGGAAGTAGACTCAGTGTCACACTAAGGGAAGCTTGAGCAATTGAGACCTCAAAGCCTGCCCCCACAGTGACACACTTCCTATAACAAGGCTACACCGGACTTCAACAAGACCACACCTCCTGATAGTGCCAGTACTTTTGGGGGCCATTTTCTTTCAAACCACCACACAGGGCTTGGGCTGGTATGGCTGTGCAACCCCAGCCTCCCCTCATTTGTTCGTTCCCTGGATATATGGAAGGGATCAGGGTCACACACCAGCAAAGACCAAGGTGCCTTTACTGACTGCAGGTGTAAAGGCTATAAAAGCTTTTGTTTCTTCAATTAAAGAAAGCTACTTTCCTCCCTCCTGAGAGGCCATCCAGCAAGGTTAGCTAAATAAGGATGTGCACTTGATATAATAAAACTGAAACAGTAAATATGTACCACATAGGGATCTCATGCCTAAGTAACCGAATTTAACCATTTGGGGGGATGGACATGACAAATTCTGCACACCAGTCACCACGACACCGACTTACAATGACCATTGGAATTTGATAAAAAAAAGTTCTCGAAATAAACCATCTTCCACAAGTAACGATTCATTGTGAGAGAAACGAGTATACATCTAGTAGACAACAAAATTGCTAAGGTGGGTTACCTCAATTACTTTTTAAGGTGTTTCATAAAGTGTTATCAAAAGTACCTTCAACATGATAAATACAAAGGAAGAATCTACCAGAAGAGTGAAGACTTAGAAGAAAAGACGCGTCTTTGACAAAAAGTAGCAACAAGAAACCCGGTTCCAAGCGGTCCATTTTCTGACATTTGGTTAGTTTCCTCTTACCCTTGACTGGCTAGAATTATGGAAAATTGAAACAGACTATTTCTCAACCATGTGCTACCTTTTAAGAAAGTGAGTTCATGTCCCAGTGGCAGAAAGGAGAGATGGGGCAGGTGTTTGGGGAAATAGCCTTCTTGGGAAGACACTCATGGCCTCACACGAGCATGTGTCTCTGTGCACTTACAATGAGTTCGGAATCCCGCCCCATGGAAATGACTGTCCGGTTCACTGTCCTGAGAAGTTTCTCCATGATGATCTGGATATGCCTCTGAGTCGGCCCCTGGAGGGAAGAGACAACAATAAAAGCCAAGAGCACAGACCATCAGGGTCTCACAAGCCCAAGTGCTTGTCTCCGAACCCAGCTGCTCTGTACAGAGTCAATCAATTATAACCCTTAACAAGATGAAAAATGGTCTTTGTTGAAGGCAAATGCATTCCTGAAGAAAACTCGAGGCCCTTTATTAATTATAGCCCATTAATGATAATTTGTTATATAATCATAGTAAATTAATTTAAGCAAACCTTAAAACTAAAAGCAAATCCATTTAAACAATATAATGTTTATGATCCCTGGTGAGACCACCAATTAGTCTTCCAGAGATGCTTGGCCATCTGTAAACGGAAGACAGGCAGATAACGGCGCAGCCTGCTCTGCATGTCATATCCCGATAACTTAACTGCTCACAGAACAGAATGTTTGAGTACCAGTGCAGCAAATTATCTAAAACTCACAGTGCCATGGGCTTTTCCATTAGGGAGAATTTATTCCCTAGTTTAATGTGCAATGGGACTGTGGATTCTCTCCCATGCACAAGGCTCGAGTAGGCAGGCACCTGGTCTCTGCAAAGCCACAAGATCTTCCTGGAGGTTGCCCTACAAGCTCTTTTCCTGGCTTTACTCTGAGAAGTGCAAAGGGCCTAGCATGGGAGCAACTGACGCTGGTCCTGAGGAAGCCATCCAAGCCCTGGGCAAGGCTCAGGCCTGTGATGAGTTGAACTTATCCCATCATCCAGCAGGGGTTGTATTGGACCCTGGAGCACAAAACACTGGGAATGGGATAGTCAATCATCATTGTCACCTCCACTGGATTAAAAAATACCCAGGGCATTAGTAAGGTAAAGCTTTGACTGTGGGTGTTTCCATGGAGGATTGGCTGAAAGAGTGAGACCCACTCTGAGTACAGGTGGCACCGGCTCATGGGGTGGAGCCCTGGGCTGAATAAAAAATGAGAAAAGGAGAAAGCCAAAGGAACGCCAGCATTTCCTTTGTTCTGTTTCCTGATTGGCCAGGATGGAAGCAAGCAGCCTCCTGCAGCTACAGACAGAAACTGGCCCAGCCTTCCTGAACCCCCACCCCAAAAGTGTATTTAGTGAAAGCCATGTTCACCCATCACTTAATAAATGCAAGAACTATAAAGAGGGATGGGCAATCAGCCTCCACAGCCTTTATCTGACCTGCAGGATGAGAACTTTGGCCTTGGGAAACATCTCACCAGGAAAACAAAAACTTCATTTCAGTTCAGAAGTCTGAATGCTGTGGATGTAAAAATCATGACACACACATAAATAAAAATCATTCAAGGGTAAAACTCTACAGAGAGAAAGGCTGACAGTGAAGGCCACTGCTTTTTCAACAAGGCAGTTCTGTCTGTAGCAGGTTTCCAAGGCTTGGGCATGGCAGCCAAGTGAGGCTGCCCGGGGTCTGATCTCCATGACTCACCACATCCTTCCGGTAGAGCACCTCCAGGATGTTGCTGAGCAGCTGGCAGCATGCCTCCAGGTCCTCCTGCCTCTCCAGGTGGTACTTGAGCTGGTCTGTCATCATGGGGAGCAGGATCTCTCTGCAGTCTGCATAGAGCACAGGATTGTCAGTCAGTAGGAGCCACCATGTAATCCCTCGGGTCTGCAAGAAACCCGTGTGTCCTCTCAAGTATCTGACTCACAAGGTGCAGAATAGAAACTGACATCTGCAGAGGCTGATGGCTTGACCACCAGGAAGCCATTTCCAATGTTGTCAATCATTCATAGATGAGTACCTGCATGTATTTGCAGGTCTCCATGTAAACACAAAAGGTCTCCATGTAAAACATGCATATCATATATAAACACACATCCTCCACAGTTGAGCATACCCTGCATTTGTACATACAATGGGTTATCTACTGGTGTCTCTTACTTTCAATCCATTGATTTGCAACAGTAAAAGGAGTACTCCCTCCAACAAAAACTATTCTAACAGTGGATTTCCAGTCATTTCCTAGAACAAGCAGACAGGATCCCCTTTGCTAAATGAAAAAGCTCAGCTTGGGAGTAGGACGGTGGTGTACAGCCCTTCCCTTCCCAGACAAGCTCCCTGGAGTAGACTGAAGAGGTGGGAATGAGAAGACAGAAACCAGGGCAGAGAAACAGGACTGTAAAGGGAAACTTGAGTTGAGGACCAGGTCAAAGAAGGTCTGTCTATGTTTTCATGTGTGGTTTAGTTAAGAACATAGCCAGAATATTCAAAACAGAAACAGAAGAGCAACGTGGGCACAGATTGACAGTGAAATCAAATTCCTAATTGTCTCTTCCAGTTTGGAAAAGGAGCTGAATCCTGGCAGCATCCACTTTCCAAAATGACCTGCCTGTTGACAGCCCCTTATTCTGACACCAGCCCAGCCATTATTGCCTCCTTGAAGATGCAAAGCAGGTGAGCAGCAGGGCTCTGCAACAGGAAATAGATGTAGCTGGTTTTCAGGATTGTACATTTTAGGATTTACGACATTAATGATACATAAAAGCATGTTTTGCATTAATGTTCTCTGAGTTTTTATGGAAGGAAAAAGAAATCACACATAGCAATGGAAGGACTCCTCTACACATTCAGAAATAACACTCTGAACTCAAACACACTCAGTTGAACTTTGCTAAGGTCAACAATTTAATGAGATGGGGGGGGGGCAGGGAGGGGTAGGGCAAGAAGAATCAGAAATAACACAAGCACCTCTGCTCCATGGTCCCCCAGTGGGACATCTGTAGTTAGTTCAACCAGGGCATTCTCAAATTCCACTTAGATCTTCTCCCTTGGGGAGAGACTAGGAGGAAGTCCGTGTACCACAAGGAGTAGGGCCGGTGCATGTATGCATGATGATCAGTCTTCACTGTCCACTTGACAGGGTTTAGAATCGCCTCAGCAACACATCTCTAGAGTGTCTGTGAAGGGTCTTCCAGAGAGCTATAACTCAGGACGGAAGAGTCACTCTGATTATGGGTGGTGCTAGTCCATGAGTTCGGGACCCAGAGTGAGTAACAATTGAAAAGCCAGCTGAGCCAGGATTCCCTGTCTTTTGCTTCCTGTTTTGTGGAAATGTGAGGTGGTGAGAAGAGACAGCTAGAGCTGTTCCTGCCATCATGCCCCTCTCCTCAAGTGGGACAAAAATCAACCTTTCCTCCCCTAAGGTGATTGTTGTCAGGTCATGGAGATAAAAACAAAACAAAAACCTTAAGTAAGCCATTGAGAATATGTGGCTTCACTTCTTGATACCATATTTCAATAATCAATCCCTGTGCAAATGTAATGCATAAAATAATAAGAACTGCACCCCAGCACTGCTGGACATGACTGTGCAGAACCCTGCAGAAAGCCAGGAGCAGAGGGCACAGCACATAGCGAGGGTGCTGTCTGAGCCAGCAAGTTGGCCCCTTTGTGTCTGGGTTCCCAGTGTCAGGGAGACTTCATCCCTACCGTCTCACCATCCCTTCCAATAACCCGGACGGGAGGACTAAAGTGTTTGACAGACAGGACTGTGCCCTTTGAGCTTCAGAGGCATGCTCCAACATGCAAGGTATGCTGGCAACTCAGGATACTGCACAGATGTGAGAACTGCCCAAAGATAGACTATCCAAGAGAAGCAGTGCAAGAAAATGACCCCGGGATCATGCTGTCAACAATGAAACAGCCTCAGATGCCTTTGCCATAGAAACCTCAATGTTGGCAAGGTATATCCACTCTCGTTTCTGCTATATCTGCTGCCTCAAGCCATATGTAACAGCTCATGCAGAGCAACCCTCCAAACCAATGTGTCAGAAGGATCTCTTGGAGAACGGTGCCCAAGCCCCACCCTTCAGGCTGGGCCCTCCCCGAGAGCTCCAATTCAGTGCCTCACGTTGAGCCCTCTTTCACTTCCTCTGGGAACACATGACCCCCTGTGTGCTCAACTCAACGTGGAGCAAGCCCTGAGCTATGCCTGTCCATCTGGTTACTATCCATGTGACTACTACCATTCTGGAGGTCATGTGAATGTCCCAGGTGTAGGCAATGATTCTCAACCTGTGGGTCATGTTCACAGGGGCCACCTAAGACTATGGTAAAACACAGATTATGTTATAGTTATGAAGTAGCAACATAAAATGATTTTATAGTTGGAGATCATTACAACATGAGCGACTGTATTTAAGGGCCGCAGCATTAGGAAGGGTGAGAACCACTATGCTAAGGCCTAATGGGTAGAACGCCTTATGAGCTGGCTAGTGCGGGCTGGAGGAAGGACGTATCTCTGAACGATTGTCAGAGCTGGCCCTTTAGGGTCTGGGACCCAATGTCTCTGGCCTAAGTCCTGGCCTTTGGCCCCACTTATCTGTTGTGCTGGGAAAGCAGTTGAGTGTGCTGTCAATTTGTCAGTATTACCTCAGTGTGAAGGAGGCAAGTCTGCATGCCCAGCTCAGACTACCCACCATGTTTGGTTCCCTCACAGGAGCACCTAACACTCACCCAGGCCCCAGGTCTTGTCAGCTTCACTTATGTGTTATGCTGTCTGGGTGAGAAGCAACTCCACAGACAGTTTAAAGATAGTTCAAGCTGGATTTGAAGACTCACATTTGTAATTCCAACCTCAGAAGGCCAAGACAAGAGGGCAGTTGTGAGTTCAAGTCAGTCTGGGTTACTTAATGAGATCCAGGGTAGCCTGGGTTACATTGTATTGAGAAAACAAAATGCACGCGCGCACACACACACACACACAAATCCAAAAATAGAACAATTTCCTTTGCTCAGCTCCCTGAGGAGATGAAAAGTCATTGGCCATCCTTTCTGACACATGAATGTCAAGCTGTGCAGGGCAAACGGCCATGAGGATACAGTAGGAGATGTGAAGATAGGAGATGGTGTCTGAGGAAGGACTTGGCACAAAGCACTTTGCTGAGCCACTAGGAAAGCTGGCCCCAGGGCCAGCACCATCACCATCACAAAATTCCCTCTGCATTCAGTTCCACATCTGAACGCAGACAGACAGATTCACCAGACAGTAGGTCTGTCAGATTTCCCAGATGGCCAGAAGCCACCCAGCGCAAACCAGGGATCTGGGGTAGGCCTCCAAGAATATAGAGTGGCTTGCAATATTGCCCATCATTGTGCCATCAGAAACCCACTATATATCCTCAAAGGAAGAAACACATGTCCCCAGCATCTTTGGGGGGACCAGAACCAGAGGGAAAGATGTTATGTTCTACACCTCCAGGTCTAAGTTAATGAGCCACCATAAATACTGACTGCTTTAACTATGCTTCTCTTAGGTGGAAAGTAAACTGTGTGAGGAGTTTCCTGTTTTCTTTAGGCAATAATCTCAGCGTTAAAACCAAGGTGTGTGTGTGTGTGTGTGTGTGTGTGTGTGTGTGTGTGTGTGTGTGTGTGTGTGTGTGTAGGAGGTTTCTCTCCCTTCGAGGGGAGTTGGTTAGTATGTACCTCCATGCACATCCATTTCATCTGTGACCCACAGCAATTCACACCTGCTAAGTGGTGAGGAAGGCCCTGCTGTCCACAGCAGCCCAGCCCCATCCTTGGCAGACAGCTGAAGGACAAACACGCCTCAACAAGAGTGTTTCTACCTTCCTGGGAATCTGTTTTACTGGATGGTTTCCAAGCCAGCCTGGACAACAGTGCACAGCTGAATGAGAGGGCATGTTTGTGTGTGCTGACTTCCTTTACTACGTAAGTGCATGCAGAGGGAATGGAAACTCAGGTACATGTGACTAAAAGCAGATCTATTGTCTAGCACTATTCCCGGACCTTAATGAACAGTAACTGTTAAAATTCTGTTAAAATTATAATTTGTATTATTCTGTGTGTGATTTGTATTATACCAGGCCAGGCTCTTTGAATGAATGTACACCAGGAAAATTAATGCCTTAGAATCACCTTAGAATGGATCTACCCACACAGAGCTACTCTGCTTCCTGCTCACAAAGCACAGAATATTGCAAAAAAAAAAAAAAAAATTGTTTTTGAGATAAGGTCTGTTAATGTAGCCCAGGCTAGACTCCAACTCATAATACTGTCTCAGTTACCCAAATATTGGAGTTATACGTACATACCATACCGTATTCATAAAAAACCCTTCACGTTTAATGGGTCTTTTCCTAGCCTATATTTTAATCTACAGAAGTTAAATGTTCTTAGGAAATGTTAAATCATAGTAGGGTCCACAAAGGATATGCTACATCATGGATGGAGGTACACGTCTGCAGGAGAGAATTTTATAGCCTCTGGAAGCTGAGGCAGAAGCTCTCCTGCCACACAATGGACATTCCAACTGGCTGTGTGCAATATCCTTTCACACAGACAGAAAATCACATCCATAAGGCCCGTAAAACAAAATAAATAGCCTGAACCCATTCCCCAGCACAATAAAAACAAAACAAAACCAAAAAAAAAGCTTATTTTAAAGGAAAAATACATTCTACATGCTTTAAATCAACCATTGACACATAGCCTTTGAAAAACTCAGAATGCTAGAGCCCAGAAGACTGAAATACTACTATTCAGGCCATGAAGTTCTGAGAAAGGCTTTTGATGAGTTCATCCTTATATGTAAAGAAACAATAAAGTCATAATGCAAACATGCACACATGACATTAAAATGGGACAGATATTTTGGGAAGGGAAAAAATTAGCAGGAAGGGAGAGGGGACAAAGAATGTTAATATCAGTCAAAACGTGACATACTTGAAAAACACATTGCAAAACTCATACCTTTTACAATAAACTTAATTTTAATAAAATTAAAAATAAAAACAAGGACTTCTTGTTGAGCATGCATAAAGCCATGTGTTCAATCACAGCACAGGAAATGAAACCAAACAAAAAACCATAGAAAACAAAAAAAGTAGGGCTGGGATGCAGCCAGATGGGTAGAATGTCCACCTAGCATGCAGGAGGCCCTGAGTTCAATCCCCAGCAACAAACAACATCAGATATGGAGGTTCATGCCTGTCACCCCTGCATTTGTGAGGTAGAGAGAGTGGAGGATCTGAAGCTCGAGGTCACCCTTCGCTCCATATTGAATTCTTGGCTAGCCTGGGCTATGTGAGACTTCATCTCACAAAAAGGTAGAGTAGGGCTGGCAGCAGTGAAGGAAGGAGATTGGGCCCTTGTTGCTAACAACATAGCACTTGGAAATCAATATCTTGGAAGTAAAGAGTGGGAGAGTTATATCCACTCTGTAAAGGGGGAAAAAAAAAACTGAATTATACCCTTTGAATAGTATGCAAATTCTATCTGAATTAAAAAAAAAAAACTTGCAATTGAAGATTTAATGAAAATGACAATTATAGCAATGATAAATTGCCCCCTTGCGCCGCCCCTCTGTGGATCTTGGGCACAGTACTTAAATGCTCCAGGCCTCCCATTTTCATATCTACCAAATGACACCTCAGTCACTCACCTCCCCAGTTCATCCTGACACCTGAGGATACCTGCTGTGCTTAGCAGGTAGGGAGCATGAGCAAACAGCAGCTCTTACAGAGGACAGAATCGATGCAATGGAAAGTCTCCTCAATGAAAGGTACATTAGGACCAGTACTTCACAGCTGCACCATCCAGTGTGGTGGTCACTGGACATGAAGCTGAACTGGTGCATCCAAAGAACAGAGTTATAATTGGGTTTAATTTGTTTATTCTTTGAGAAGTTCATATGTGTATGCTATAAGATATGACCATATATGCCTTATCCCCATTCCTTCCTCTCTCAATATTACCCCCAGCAGCTCTCCTTCCAAACTTCGTATCTTCCTTCCTTTTGTGAGATAAATGGTTCCTGTGGTTTCAGATGTTTGAATACAAGATCCTCAGCTAGTGGAAATGTTTGGGAAGGATTAGGCAGTGTGGCCTTGTTGAAGTAGGTGTGGCCCTGGGGGTGGGGTGGGCAATGAGGTTTTAAAAGCCCACACCACACCCCAGCCTCTTTCTCCACCTGCCTGCCAATCAGGATGTAAGCTCTCAGCCACTCTAGGCCTGCCACCATGCTTCCTGCTGTGAATGATAATCACAGACTAACCCTCTGAAACTGTAAGTAAGCCCCCAATTAAGAGCTTTATAAGAGTTGCCTCGCTAATAGTATCTCTTCACAGCAATAGAACAATGACAGGGGACAGAGTCCAGTTAGCACTGGCCATATGTGCATGGACGTGGGGCATCATGGGAGCACAGGAAAGCCGCCAGTGACCACCCCCTCAAAGAATGCCTGACTATCTCCAACAGCTAACAGTTTTCAACAGATGTTCAGAAAGGGGTGGGGCCTGGGGAGCATCTCTCCCATCTCTAGGAGAACTCTGGCTGGCCCTTAAAGCTACAATACCACCCTTCCAGGTAAGATGTACCCACTCGTGCAATAGTGGCAATACTGTTATAGAGGAAATAACTGCTTTCTGATTGGGCTTGAGGCCTGATCAACAGGAGAGAATTTCATGCCTGGTACTGTAATTTTGCTCAAAAGTCCATGGCTGGGAGGTAACAGGCCCCTAAGGCAGAACATTTATTGTGATTTTGCTAAATGGTCATCTTGTCAAACTGCCTTCTAAATGTGTCTGTTTACAACCACAGAACTGGATTTAATTATAATAAATGAATTGCAAGTTCAAATGTTTAAAGGTGGTATTTAATCTAGTTATTGCAAACAACTGTTAAGAAGAATAAATTATATTATACAATGAAAACTAAAGATCCAAGGTCTCTGACAGAGTAAGAATTTAGCATTTAAATTGTGCTATAAGTTACAACACAATGAACTTCTCAGACTCAGCGTGGATAAAAGAATATAAAGCATGGCATTAGTGAGTTTTAGATAGAATTCACACTGCAATGACATTTTGGATAAAATATGTGACTGAATTACATTGCTTCAAACTACATTTGCTGAGGACTAGGGAATTTAAAATGATACCCAAGGCTCACGGTCTGCTTCTGCAGGAAGCACAGGCTAAGTATGTAAGGAAGCAGATGAGGAAGGGTTCATGTAATTCTTCACTTTAATGAATAAAGGCTCCTGTGATTCAAGGTCACAGTTCTCTTGACCACTCACCCCATCACAGGAGAGCCCAGGACTTCTTGGTACCTATCAGTACCCACTGGAGAATTTGCTACAGGGAGCATAGAGCATAACTGTCCTATTTTTTTTTTTTTTTTTTTTTTTTTTGGTCTGCCATATATAGAGACCAAGGACGGCAGCTCAATCCAGAACCCAGGCAAGGGGAAGGCATTGCTATGGACCCACATTTCATATAAATTGTCATGGAAATGACACTACCCACTTCCATGTTGTCCCCTATCCATGTTCTGCAATGATCACAGACTTCAATCATTAACATCTGCTCATCTGCAGCTGTGAGGGCCAAAGCCAGGATGATTAATGCACTGGTAATGGGCACAGAGTAAAAAATATTAATCTTTATAAAAGGTATTCAACAGGCATCATCAGCTTATAAATGTCCAAGCAGAATATCCGTCTATAACCCCATTACAGCTCTACATTAAAATAAGACACAAAAATGAGAATGAATTTGTCCATTTAAAGCATTCATTTTTATGAACACTGAGTAATGTGCTTCTTAATTTTTAGTTCGGTCACATTAAACAAATGATCCATAAAGTGCATTTAATAACCTTGTGTGTGTTGCATAGTACCAAAAGCCAGAATAACACTTTTAATGAGAATTAAACAGTAAGAGCCATATTAATGGGAAATGCTTGCTATTCATCTTTTATAGACAATCATCTTGTTTTCCTACCATTTAGGAACCCTGTGCCCATGTTTCAATATGCTCAAGTGATTTTCTCCATCTACAGAAGAAGTCTTTAAGCAGTTGTAGCTCCAAGACTGTATCAGTGCTAGAGGGAGTCATAGAAGCTATCTACTGATCTCCAGACTTCACAGATGTGGGGATCAGGAACCT
The DNA here is from genome assembly GCF_049852395.1 of Peromyscus maniculatus bairdii. Lineage (NCBI taxonomy): Eukaryota > Metazoa > Chordata > Mammalia > Rodentia > Cricetidae > Peromyscus > Peromyscus maniculatus. The sequence goes on along the minus strand of NC_134852.1, from coordinate 145,310,764 downwards.
GGTGACAGACACAGTCAGCAACCATACTGCTAAGCAAGAGCTGAGCCAGCATTAGCCACAGCACTCCCAAGCCAGAGAGTTTAGTGATAAAAGACCCATGCCTGTGCACATACATGGGGGCATATTTAATGTCAAGTACTAAGGCATCTCCCCAAGCATCATTTTTAAGTAAGAAATTATGAATCTAGGCAGGGCCAGGAGAAGAAACCACCAGCAAATCACCCTTGCCACATCAGTGTTCCTTTGGGAATGCTAAGCTTGCTCATCTGTGGGACTGAATCTACACATATACCTAGCCCAGCATTTTCACTCCAGACAGCTGGGTAGCACCTCGTAAAGTATTCCGGTCAGAACAGTGTCCCTTGCCTGTGTACTAAAAGGATCAGAAATGTGGCAATCTGTGATGCAGCCTTGGGGTACCTAGTGTCGTGGAATTTTAATTGAGAGGATGACAGAGCAAGTAAGAGGCTTTGAGAACTGGAAAGACAAACAGAGAAGCATGGACTGTCAAACAAGAGGGAGCAAAACTCGGCGAGGAACAGTGATTGCTACCCAAACCCATGGCCAGGATCCTATCCCCAAGGCTCACAAGGTCGAAAGAGAGACGTGACCTTCACAAGTAGTCCTCTAGACCCCCGCCCCCATGCACACTGTGGCATGCATATGCATGCACACACAGAACAATACATAAAGGTAAAAAAATACACTTCAAAAACTTGTCAAATGTATGTCTCCTATGTATGAGCATGAGACCTTGCTGAGAAGAAGTCATGTATGAGCACTGGGCAAGAGACCCTCTTGACCTTTGAGACTGGTGAAGTACAACAGGAAAGGTGACATTCTAGTAGAATTGTTGTAAGCTATGATGTATCCTCAGGTAAAGTGAAAGAAAAGCCAATGGAAAGGTTATAAATGAGCCCCATGTCAATACATGAAAAAAACATAGACTGAAATAAAATGACAAGAAAGACAGTCTACTGTCTAAGTCAAGAGAAGCAGGTCAAAGAGGTGGGTGGCTTGCTGGCTTGACAAGGGATTCTATAATTCTGCTTGGCTATGGGGAAAATCTCATCACACAGAAGAAAACAGACACAAAATCCATGATTTGGCAGGGGATAGTCAGGCGGTGGGGGAGGCATGATGCTAATTGATCTTGTAGGTGGCCACAGACACAGCACTTGGTCAGGGTGGTTTTGAACACATGCCACTCTTGCTATGGCAGGGCAGAGTCATGACACAAAATCCTGACAGGTGCTGATTTGGGCTTTCCACAATCCAGGATGTTATTTTATACAGTAATAGCTGAACTCTCAGGACCTAGAAAGAATCAAGAGCTGTAGGGCTGAGGAATTAACTTTTTAGGTACCTGGTGACAGCATGATTAGGTATCAGACAAATGACATGGACAGCCACTTCTGAGACTCCCCTTCCTACATCAGCATTAAACAGCAGAGGCAGGAGCCTGCCCAGAGGTGGGCTCAAAGTAGAGTCAACAGAAGCTAATATTTAGATGAATAACGCCATAAGGAGCTGCTGGTCCTAGCAGTGATCACAAACTACAACCCCCTACTGCCACCTCCCAGAAAGAAAAGAGAAAAACTATTAAAACCCCATGAACATGAGAACCACACTATATGATTTATTTACGCTTAATTTACAGATGTGTTCATTTATCCATTTATTAGTATTTTTTTTTCTTGCTCCACATAGTGTTGAAGTAAAATCAGCTTTCAGAGAGAATTACTCATGCAGTGGGCGTGAAACAGTTTAAGGAGTATGGATGATGGATCTGAAACAAGCTGGAGCCATAATCAGCACCATGGTGGTGGACAGCTCCCTGCCTGGGCCTTTGCTTACAGAGTTTCTTATTTAACACTGATGCCCTCATCTGTAAATTGAGTTAATTAGTCTTTTCCGAGTCTACATTTTTATGTTGATGACTCTGAAGGCTCTCAGAGGACTCAAACTGGCTAACCAAAAGTCCTGAGCACTTCATTGGTGATCAATAAAAGACAGTGGTTTTCAAATGGGTATAATTAAGAAACTTCCGTATTCAATAAGCTATTTGTAAAAGTGTGTACTGCTGTAACAAGTGGCCCCTGGACAAACACACATAATGAAAGGTAGAGGAGAGTCCCACAGAATGAGGGATGAAAAAGGTATTGGATAACAGATCAAGACTGAAAGTTTCCTTGAGGCATGGGGGTAGAAAAACGACATGGAAGAGAAAGTGATGTTTATACTCCAGCATTATTTAAAAGAGTTAGTCTTCAGGGTTCACAGCTGGCAACATTCATTAGAAGTCATCAGCACAGCTATCTAATTAAAGTGTTCCAGAATGCCGTACGAGTGGGACATTAAATGACTGTGGCAAACAAAATTAGCCCCAACCCCAATTTTTCCTCTGTGTACAACATCTATCAAGTTAACAAAACTACTTGATAATAGCTCAGGGTTTTTTCGCAGTAGAAAAACTCAAGAAATATTATTTTGATTTGTTGAGGGATCAAAGCATTAAAACAATATATTTCATTACAGTTATACATTAAACAGCTTCTTCTCATGTGTATGACCCAAAGAAACAGAAATTGATGAGCATATAGATAGATGCTTCCTACTTAGAGGGTCTGGCTACTATGAAGAAACTGTGACTTCAATATTTCCTAATACCAAAATCCTGATAGGTATGTGGGCATCGCCCAAGGCCTTTGAAGGGCTGCTGTAACTAATGTTCCCACCATTAGCAAAAGAGCTTTACTCCGTTTGAACACTGGGAGAATTATTCACCTTGAAAAGAAGAATGAAACACATCATTTACACTCCTTCGCCCTGAATTTTAAAGAGGCTTCCTATTATTCAAAACTGAGGATAAATGAGTTTCCATAGAGCAGGTGAGCCCTACTGGAAAGGGGTCTGCCCTTAGTTTGATTTCTGTGGCTGTGATAAAAGACTCTGACAAGAAGCAACTTGGAGAGGAAAGGGTTTATCTACCTTATACTTTCAGGCCACGGACAATTACTGGGGGCTATCAGAGCAGGAACTCAAAACAGGAGCCTGAAGAGAGGATGGCTTGCTATTCCACCTAACATTCCCTCTGACCCGGGAATTCATTCACAGTCAAGGTAGAGCAACAACCACAGAGAAGGCTGCTTGTGAGCTGGCTCTTACCCAGGCTTGTTCCTCCACTCCTGCTTACCTAGCTTTCTTCTGTAGCTCAAGACCACTTGAGGAGAGATGGTGCTGCCCAGAGTGAACTGGACACTCCTGAATCAATTAATAAACAAGATAATCCTCCATAAACAGGGCCGCAGGCCAGTCTGATGTAGGCACCTCCTGACTCAAGGCTTTCCTCTCAATTGACTTTAGGTTATCTCAAGTTAACAATTGTAGCCGGCTAGGACAGGGGGTTAAAAGGAAAGAGGAAGTGTAAGATGGCCAGGGTTTGAGAGAATGGCTACCTTCCTACTCCGGCTCACAGCAAAAGTCTAGCCACCAAGAAAGCAATAGACAAAGCCTGCCAAGGAATAACAGGTCGATAAAAAGATCATCCACCAGGGTATTAAAACACTACCAAGAACCAAGACTTGCTACTATTCTACACAGATACCTTCAAATGTCACACATCCAATCTCAAAGTCCCCTCTAAAATTAACTACACACACACACACACACACACACACACACACACACAAGGAAAGGCAGGTGGCAAGCTGTAAAATGAAACCTGTCAATCGCCTAGGCCATTGTAAGTGTGGGAAAATGAAGAGACTAGGTCTGGAAAAACAAGGAAACTGTTCCATGTTCATCAGAACAAGCTTCCCCATGGTCTAGGATCCAGGAGAGCAAGCATCTGTGGACAAGGAGAAAGTTCCAAAGGGAACCTCCCATCCCTTAAAGGTTCGCTGTAAGTACAGGGAGTGCTTATGACTAGTCTACATGGTGATGCTAGTCAGGGGGACTCACTTTACCCCAATTCTATACCATCAATGTAAAAGAATTTTGAGGGCCTAGATTCTACACTATATAACTAACATAAGAAAAACTATATACAAAAGTACAATAATTATATACAATATATACAAGTAATAAATACCTAATCAATGTCTAGTCCGTTTGTATTTGACAAATTCAGAGAAAATAATTCCATTATCTATCCTATTTTGGTAAGTCCAAAGTGTACCTAATTCACTTTCTATCCTAACTAGTCTTCAACTATAACTAACTAACTAATCTTCAGCTATAACTAATCTTCAACTCCCTCAGAGACTCAAGAAGGAAATAATATTACCTAACAAAAATAAAAACAGGAAGTGCATGCAAGCAACTTCCAAAAAATTTGTGAGTTGACAGAAACAGCCAGCTGCTTGGACAGTCACCTGAGGTTTCTCCACAGTGTTGGGGCATCATCTTTAGCCTGTAGGCTTAGTGTATCTGACAGACTCATTTGTGAAGTAGGATGTACACAAGGTCAACAGTTCAACCTCATATTGGGTGAGAGCAGTCCATGTACCAGAAACACCTGAATTCCACTAGTGTCATGCCATGATTCAGGATTTTAAATTCTGGAAATTGTTGACAGTTTTTGAATTCAGCTGTCCATTCTTCTTGGCTGTGTATATATGTTCTGATGTCTAATTTAATTACACCGGAACTTCTCATTTCTATAATAGGATTTAAGCTTTAACTTTCCCAGCATTCATTAGATATGTGGGCAACAACATAATCACATGGGAACAAAGCCACAAATGCACAAATTATGAGATGTCGACCTTCCTTCTCTTTGTATCTTGCTTTGAAAATCTGCTCGCTCCACACCACGGATGATATCCACGAGTCATCATTCTGCGCAGCACATAATCCGTTTAGCCAGCTTTCAAGTAGGCAAGTCACATCGGAGACCAGGCTCGGAAGCCATTACCACCCATTCATTGGCTCTCATGCACAGCATGCTAATGAGTCCAAGGCCCTTCACCTCAGCATAGAAGCAAACACAGGACATCCAAGGCAGATGGACCGGGGATGGAAGGAGGATGCCAGCCTACGGACTAGACCAAGGATAGATCCTCAGTCAGGAACAAGGTCATCCACTGAGTAACTGCTACCAGCACAAACATTGCAGAGACTTGGATTTGCTTCAGAGTCTGACCACGAGTTCACTATTGTTGGGCAATGGGGGCATAAGTATATATTCCAGCCTTCTCTCCACTCTTCCATATTCTGGCAATTTCCCCCTTTTTTTCCAATATAAAAGTATATTGAATCCAGAGGCAGATCCATCCTCTCACATGTGGCTTGACACCATGCACTCCTTGAACTAGAATAAAATACAACAGAAGGCTGGCCTCTGAGCAGAGGGCAGTCGACACTGTCCTCCGATGAGGCAGTTTCTTAGAGACTGGGGCCCAGCACAACTTTTTGTGCCAAATGACTCCTCTCCTGGTGCAGCCCAATGAACCCCCACTGGGTACATCTTCTCTTTCCCTGTCTGCAAATGGGAAAAGTGATGAGAGAAAGCAGAAACAGCCAGTGTGCCACCAGCCTGAGCCCACAGGAACCCTAGTCCAATGTAATAAGAGTGCGCGACTCACTGAGGTGAAGCAGGATTCTTGCAGCTGTGTGCTGCCTGGTTCTCACCTACATGCGTGCTGACCATAGGACTGGGCCAGACTTCAACTCTTGGGAACACAGCCCAACTGACTATCTGTGCAAACATGTCCCTTGCTCCCAAACACTCCAGACAATAAGACAGCACTCAGACATTTCCCACAAGATAACTCAGCTTAAGCCGGCACCGAGTACAATTCCCGACTGGCAGGAGGTGGAATCTGCACCCCCTTGAGAGTGTGAATCTATAAATATGGCCACCATTGTGAGTGTGGAACACATCTTCAAGACTGTTTGCACCTATATTTTCCCAGGGAACAATCTTAATTTGGGCCTAAACTGAATAATTTTCTTGTTCTCGGTGAAGTGGAGAACTGGGGACAATGTCTTTCATGGTGTGAGGCAACAGAGGCTGAAACGTAGCCTCTGCCCTGGAGCTCCCAGTGACCTCAAGGATTCCATCACTGGTCACTAGGAGTACCCCAAACACAGCAGTCCACAGGAGTGTAGCACGTTCCATAGCTCGGGCAGCAAAGCCAATTACTACAAAAGGGTAAGGACCCAGGAAAGACAAGAAAGCACGAACCACAGCTACCATATCTCATCCCAAAATGGCTTGACTTTAAATATTTATACAAATGTGGCATGGACTATTTTATAAAAGTAATGGCATCTTTGTGGGAACAGAGCAACCAGAGGAGTTCAGCTGTTCCTCTTTCCTGACAAGGAGAGAAGACAGCAGTTGGCTGCTCGAGAGACGGCCAGGGCCTGCAAATGAGAAAAATAGTCGCCTTCTAGGCTATCCCAAGCTCGACCCAAAGTCCATGCACAGGGGAATTTTCATAGTGGTCAAAGCATCCTAAAAGGCTCAGAGGCAGCCACTCAGTGTTCAGGATACATTTGGGAAGCTGATTATAACACAGATGACAGATGCTGATTGGCTGCAAGATGAGAAGCTCCAGACTGATTTTGTCTTGGCCTGGGGTCATTTTGGATTTATATAGGCTGGGTACAACTTGCTATGGGCATCAACATTCCTGGCAGTGGAGAGATAGCTCATTCAGTAAAGTGCTTGCTTTGCCAGCAATGAGGACCCAGCACCCACATAAAAAACTGGGCATGCTCACGTACACCTGTCAATCCCAGAACTGGGAAGACTGAGACAGGATGCTACCTGGGGTAGGGGTGGGGCAGTCAATGAACAATATAATGTAAGAAACAAGTTCCAAGTTCAGTGAGAGATGACTGTCTCAAAAACCAAGGTAGAGAGTGACAGAGGAAGGTATCTGATGTTGACCTCTGGCCTTTACACTCATGTCATATATACAGATTCATGTGTACATACACATACACACAGAGTCATAGTTAGGACATGATACTTAAAAAGATGGAGTATTTGAAAGGAAAATATTAACTCATTTATGAATTCAAGTCATTCATTTACATGCTGTCTGGTTCAAAAAGGATTCAATATAGTGTATAAAAAACAAGAGTGGAAATAAAATAGTGCAGCTAAATGGGAAGACATGTAGTCATCCAACAGCCAGGCTGAGATAGGCATGAGGCATGAGCAGCGGGGTCTCCTTCAAGCTTACTTGTAGCTGAAGAAAGAGGATAACCCTCAGGGGGATGGAGGATTTCCCTTGAAACAGATTCCCCAGGAGAAGTTCTGCTTTAAATGTTTTTCACTGAAGAGTGCACATTTAAGCTACTTATTCAGCTTGAGCCACATTGGCATGCACAAGTTTTGCAATAAAAATCTCAAAAGACAAGTAAATAAGGTCTTCCTCATGCCAAAACTCAGGGAAGGTCCAGGGCAGTTCATTGGTAATTTTCAGAGTGCCTGTCATTAACTGACCTTTGACATTTACTGACTGTGGAAAACAAGGAGCCATGGGGAGCAAAATGAAGCGACTCACATGGATGAAAACCCAAAGCAAGCAGATGAAGCCAGGCTGGGGGATGGGAGGGTCCTTAGGCAGGGGCTGCTTGATGGCTGGTGCTGGGGAGATGTTCCCTCAGCAGAAGAGCTTGCTATACAAGCATGGGGACCTGGTGAAATACCCCCAAACCTGCACTGAAAACCTGTGTCTAGTGGCATGTTGTTTTTGTTTTTGATCCCAGCCCTGGAAAAGCAGGAAAAAGTGGATCCCTCAGGCATGCTAACCAGCCAATCTAAACAAATCAGCAAGTTCTAGGCCAGCAAGAGAAGCTCATTGAAAAGACAAAGTGGACAGTATCATAATAAACAGCACCTGAGGTTGATCTTTGGCCTCCACACACATGTGTACATATGAATACACACACACACACACACACACACACACACACACACACACACACACACACACACACACGAGTCTGATGGTAAGTACCACAACAGAGGTTACTGCAAACATACAAACATTCATAAGCAAATATGGGTCAAAGTAATTCACCCTTGCCTTGGGTCCTGGCAACAGCTTTAGGCAGAATTCAATTCAAACCCACTAAGATGGTCCCAGAACTCCTGGGAATGATTAGAAATAGGTTCCCCTGGCCTCTGCACTGTGGTCTGGCAGGAATTTCTCCTTAACTTTTTTTTTTTTTTTTTTTTTTTTGGTTTTTCGAGACAGGGTTTCTCTGTGTAGCTTTGCGCCTTTTCCTGGAACTCACTTGGTAGCCCAGGCTGGCCTCGAACTCACAGAGATCCGCCTGCCTCTGCCTCCCGAGTGCTGGGATTAAAGGCGTGCGCCACCACCGCCCGGCCACTCCTTAACTTTTTAATGTACTTCTGGTCAGGGTAACATCTCAGAGCCTTTTTATGGCAAAATCTCTTTTGGTTCTAAAGACTTAATACTTTTGGAGGCAGGTTCTTGTTATGTAGCCCAAGCTGGTCTACAGTATACAACAATTCTCCTGCATCAGCTGCCTATGTACTGCAACATTTTTTATCTATATATCTAATTTAAAAATTCCTGTGAATATTCCTAAGATTATTCTTAAACTATAATTTCAGGATTCATGCATGAAGGACTTTAAATCTTTCCATCTCTGTTTCCTCTGCCAATTTTCAATATGGTTCTTTTGTACGTGTGCATGTTGATTTTTGCCAACTTTATGTAATTTTTGTGTGTTCGTTTGTTTTCAGAGTCTCTCACATAGCCTAGCATGGGCTTAAACTCACATGTAGCTAAGAATAACCTTGAACTCATGACGCTACTTCCTCTACCTGCCAAGGGATAAGCAGTATGCCATCACATCTGGCAAAATAATTTTATTATTCAATGTTGCTTGGAACTTTTTTTTTTCAATTTCAGTTAGTCCTAACATGCAGGCTCTTAAACTCTGAGACTGCAAGAATGGAGAGTGGGGAAAGGGTTACAGAGGAAAGGTCTATAATCCTTTATAATCCAAGTTACTCTGGGGACAGCCTCACCAGATAATGCTGTTCTGAGATGGCCAACAAGTCTCTAAGTTCAGTCACATAACAGGCAAACATAACTAGTTCCATATTACCTTCATTAATATAGTGCAGACTCAACTATATAGACAAGTGAGTTTGTATTCTGTATTACTCTGTCTCACCAAATTGTTGGTAGGTTAAAAATAAAGTTGTTTTCTGGACTGTTCACAAACAGGCTTGCCTGTATTTCATGGCTGAGCAGGGCTACCTTGACCTCTGTTGGATGTTTATGGTCATAAACATGCCAAGGACAGTGCTTTGAGCCTGCAGTCTGAGCACAGAAGCTGAGTTCTAGGCCAGCCTGGGCTGCATATTAAGACCCTCTCTCAGAAACCAAAAGGTACAACTCTAAGTGTGATGGAAGAATAAATACACAGATGAGAATATGACAGTGACCATAGCCCCCTGTGTATCAAGAACAGAATGATCATGTTGAGTTTTTCCCTTGCGGGGGGAAAAAGTTGTGAGCAAGCTTATGATATTTCTCAGTTTTCTTAAGTAAACCATGAATATTTGCTTAAAATGAATAAATTATGGAAAATATTTCTAAATGCAAATTAAAACACACTTGTCTTCATATGTTCTATTCAAAAGGCTAAATATGTGGGTGTAATGGTTGCTTTCCATTGTCAACCTGGTGGTCCAAAATCATCTGGGAAGGGAGTCTGGGTGTGGGAGGGGCTATCTCGATCAGGCTGGCCCATGGGCTGACCTCTCAGGTGTTGTCTTGATGACATTAATTAACGTGGGCAGGACCAAGCTGTGAGAGTGAGGGAAAGAGCCGAGCTCTCTCAGCCTGAGTTACTTGCTCTTTTCTTCTGGCTATGGATGCGATGCGGCCAGCTGCTTCAAACTCCGATGTCCCGACTTCCCTACCATGATGGACCATAACCTGGACCTCTGAACCCAGTATACCTCTCCTCCTTCAGCTGCTTTTGTCGGCATTTTACCACGGCAACAGGAAAGACACCAAGACAGTGAGTTCATTAACAAACGCGTTTTTATAAAGTGCGGGCATATGAAAATCAGTTTTCCTGTCTCACTTCTTGCTAAAGGTTATGAAGAGTGGAAAATTCTAGTTCACACATGTAATTATATAGAAAAGAATAGAAAAAATGAGGTATATTTTAATTTTTAAATGTATCATATATTTTTCTATTGAGAAAGGGACATATTTTATATATATCTGAACATTTTAAGGAATACTATAACTTGTAAACTTAAGAAACAAAAACAGGAACTTTTGAGATAGAAGCGAAGAAAGTTACAGCTACACATACAAAGGTATTTTGGTTCACAAAGATTCAAAAGGAGGAGTTTTTTGGATGAAAAGGATTTTTTAATGAAAACATAAGCCTTTTTCTACAAAGGTAGAATGGCTGGACTGCTCCACAGAGGGAGGCAGGGAAGAATGACAGGGGAAAAAGATTTAATCACACGGCAGGAAGTCTAGGGAAGGCCAAGTGGTGGGGGAGCACACCTGTACAGCCAGCACTCAGGAGGCAGGGGCAGGAGGATCTCTGTGAGTTCTATGCCAGCCTGGTCTACAGAGTGAGATCCAGGACAGCCAGGGCTACATAGAGAGACTGCCTCAAAAAATAAACAGAAAGAAGGAAAAAAAAAGCCTTAGGAAGTCTTATTAAGTTTGTGAAAATGGAATCATATAAAAGGGAATTACTGTGGCATCAGGGTAATTATAATTTATTTAAAACACATACACATATTGTAAAAATTAAACATTGACAAACTGACAAAAAAAAATCTAGCTGGGTGGTGGTGGCACATGCCTTTAATCCCAGCACTTGGGAGGCAGAGGCAGGTGGGTCTCTATGAGTTTGAGGCCAGCCTGGTCTACAAAGCGAGTTCCAGGAAAGGTGCAAAGCTACACAGAGAAACCCTGTCTCAAAAAAAAAAAAAAATCCAGTTCTGAGTATTTAAACCAACAAGTTTCCTTGACATAGATCTGCCCAAAGATTGTGTTTTATCAAGATGATTTCCAGTATCTCTATTATACTTTTCACAAAAACATGGATTGCCACCGCCACCGCCACTGCCACCCCCACACCCACCCCTCAGAGACATAAAGTGTTTCTCTGTGTAACAGCCCTGGCTGTCCTGGAACTCACTCTGTAGACCAGGCTGTCCTGGAACTCAGGGATCCACCTGTCTCTGCCTCCCGAGTCTTGGGAATAAAGGCGTGCACCATCAGGCCTGGGTAAGACATGGAATCTTAAGGAAGTTTATAAGTGGCTATTGCTGCTGCTGTGCTGTTCTGTGGTAATGGCTGGTTGGTTGGTTGGCTTTGTTTGGTTTTCGTTAGTTAGTTAGTTAGTTAGTTAGTTAAGTTAGTTAGTTAGTTGGGGGGGCTTCACACTCACTATCATCCAGACTATCATCCTAGAATGGCAATATCTGGATGTGGAATGTCAGTCCTTATGCCTCAGCCTCCAGAGTGGTAGGATTTCAGGTATAAGCAAGAATGGAGGCTTATTAAGTATATATTTGTTTTAAAGTCTTTTGAGTGATTATTTTAGAACTCTGGCTAAATAAATGACTATTACTTTCCCATGATGCTTGATATTTATTTTTAATGCAAATGTTCTAAAGATCATATAAAATTTATAAAAGCCTGAAGGTCCTAGTGTGAGGCTGTCAGTCATGACCATTATCTTAAAATGATATGTGCAATAAAAATAACTAAACCATGTCAATTGCCAAACTCTCATCAAACTTTAAACTACAAATATTATATCTTTTTTCAACCATAGTTTTGATTCCTCTTTGAAACATTTAGAACCAGATTCAGTGGAGGGGTAGAGGTGGCGGGACCTCTAATACAACTTTCTGGGAACAATAAGCTATATAATTCACAACTAGTTTTTCTTTGACTATCTTTGGTTAAAATTAATATAATCCGAAAGGTAGACATTATGTTTCCTAGTTCTGGCAGACTTTGTTTTGTATTTTCCACTAACTCTGTACCTGTTATGTGTCACCATTCTGAAGAAGTGCCACTGTCCTGAAAAGATAACCCAGCCATGTCCCATGCTTCCACTACAGGCAGGCTGAAGGTAACCATGGATTCCAGGGAAGACACACTGAGACCTACTCCAGTTTGGCCTCTTTCTGGCTCAAGTGTGACTGATGTGAACACGACCCTGACTCTCCATCACTAGTCACTGTTGCCTTGATATGGTTGAGATGAGTAACTAGGATGTCCACCCCAGCAGCGACAGATAATCAAAGTCTAAATACATCGATCAACAACATTGGGGGGGAGGGGAGTGAGGAGGAGGTGAACCTTTTTAGAATCAAAATGGAATCTATTGTGTGAATTCAAACCAAAAACAAGTAAATCAAACCAGAAAGGAAGGAAGGAGGTGTTTATACACAAGACTGCCTCACGGTGGGTGACTGGGATGGAAAACTGCCATAGCCAGGGGCCAGCAAAACTTCACACAGAAGTACTTCATAAACACATTTCCACACTTGTCATCAGTCAGCAATGAAGTCACTAGTGCTACTCACTGTAGCCAAGGGCCACTTTTTTTCCAAATACCTCCTGTGATTCCCTTAGTATTTGTGTTTAAGCATTCACCTCTTTGAACACACACACACACACACACACACACACACACACACACACACACCACTTAGAGTAGAGCATACAGTCCTCCTGCTGTGCTCTGAAATTCCCAAATAAATTTCACAATCCAGAGGGGGAGGCTATCTCTGTTCGGTTGGCAACAAGCATTCATTCAGGGAAGATATTGCTGATGAGCATTTGGTGGTGATTGGGGGATCCATGCTGTGTGAGTGGGGTGTTATAAGTCTAGGAATACAGGGCTGGTGTGGGGACTAGAGAATGAGTCACAGAGGGATGAGGGGTAAGAAGGGCCTTTGGGGGTCTGAGGGCAAGTGTTAACTGTCAACTTGACGGGACCTAGGAGACAATCCTCCAGGCACACCTGTGAGGTGAAGATTAGGTTAAATGAGGTGGGAAGACCCACACTGAAGGTGGGCAGCACAGTTCTCTGGACTCAGGTCCTAGATTACATAAAGGGGAGAAAATGAGCTATGTACCAGGACTCACTCACCTCTGCTTCCTGACTGTGGATGCAACGTGACCAACTGCCTTGAGCTCTCCACCAGGGAGGACTGTATCCTTGACCTGTGCATTAAGACGAACCCTTTCTCATCTAAGTCGCTTTTGTTAAGATATTTTATCTCAGCAACAAGAAAAGGGGTGCCAGGTACCTGTGTGAGTGGTGGGAGAGACAGAGAAATGTGCGTGGAGTATGTGGGAGTGTGGAGATACTAAAGGGAGAATGCATACATATATGGGAAAGGTGTTGGCACATCTCTATTTTATTATTATTATTTATTTATTTTATTTTTTATTTTTTTATTTTTTGGTTTTTCATGACAGGGTTTCTCCATGTAGTTTTGGTGCCTGCCCTCAATCTTGCTCTGTAGACCAGGCTGGCCTCAAACTCACAGAGATCTGCCTGGCTCTGCCTCCCTACTGCTGGGATTAAAGATGTGTGCCACCCTGCCCGGCTGGCACATTTCTCTAATAATGAACCTAATAAGACTTAAATATAATTTGGGACAGGGATGTATTTGCTATGGCTTCGGTTGTAGTTACCATGGGAACACCTGCTTGCAATGTCCCCAGTGGTCACCTTCTTAGCAACTTTCTATGGGCCCCATGGCATCCTGTAGCTTCTGAAGACACCTACGCAATCACACCATTCAAGACTCAGTCCTTGAGTGAATGCCTGAATTATGGAAATCAGAACTAAGTGTTCAATTTAGATCATGTGATTCAAGTCCTAGACAACAGGACTTTTATAAATGAAATAAAAGGATTCTGCCCCAGAGATTAGTGTGAGGGAAAGAGTTTCAGAAAGCCACCCACATTTGCTCTCACCCTTTTTCGGGCAAGGGGGTGGAGATGAAGGATAGACATCCCCCCCTCCTCCATACAAGTACACATTCCAGTACATTCTTAAGAGTAAAACCAAAAAAGACAAACGCAGCAAAGACACCCAGCGGCACAGTGGCCCAGCCAGGTGCACTGAGCTCCTGGTCAGATCCAGCAGGACTAACTCAGGGGGCACTTTCCATCCAGGGCTGCCCCATCACCAAAACAGCCCAAGGAAAAGAAGAAACAGTGCTGTGCCTGGGGACAGAAGGAAAAGAACAGAGCCGCTAAATGTCTGGTCACAAACAGAAAAGAATAAATCTGTGTTACAATAGACAGGCTGTCACCCACTAGACCTCAAGTCAGCTCCGATAAATGAGGGCGGTGAGAGATTATGCAAAGGTTTTGCACTTTCAATAAAACTGCTTGGCAGGTGTAAAATATTAATTCAATCTGTCCGAATAGAGAATGATTAACCAAAAGGATGGAGAAGCTAATGAAGAGGAATAGAAGGTTCCATGGGATGCAGGAGTCCTTAGGGCCCGCCTGACTCTGAACAGGAATGGAGGAAGCCCTGTCAAAAACCAGGAGTTAAAACAGGATAGAGCCATTACTTCTAAATTTACAGAAAACTAGATATTTTTCCCCCATGCAATCATCTCAAGGATGTAAGTGATTGCCTCCCCAGGACAGACAATGGCCCATTTTACGAGCTACAATGTATGCTGATTATACAGGGCTCTGATGCGCTCCCAAATTACAAACTCACTTTCACCTCCACTCTCAATGGCCTGTTACCTATACCGTGGGACAGCTGCCATTCTCTTGAAAGGGCTGAGCCCTGCCCAGAGCAACCAAGCTGTTTTAATTGCGAGCCACCTCTCCTCCTTAGGGCCGACGAAGAGAACGGACTGAACAATCAGACGATTTCCTAATTCCCGGGGATCCACTCACCGTGCTGTGTGAAGAGGTCACTATGAACAATCTCAATCAAGCAGTAGAGTTTCTGGACAGTCAGCAAGCCCGCAGGGACGTTCAGGATGAATTCCGTGAACATTTTGCTACGAGGAGAAACGCAAGTGACATGGTTCAGAAGCATGGCCAGCCCCCGCACAACCCACACCGTCCCAAGGTGGTGCAGAATCACCGGGGTAGGAAACAGCCCTAAAATGTCAAGACCAGGTTTGCTAGAGGCCTTTACAAAATCCAGGTCCGAATCTTATCCTAGGAATCTGTGTTGTAAAACATTGGTTCTTACTACAGAGTGAGTGGCTACAATTCAAATTACATACAATGGTAAGTGCTGGTAAGAGTGTAAAGAAATTAGATCCTTCGGGCTTTATGGGTAGGAAAGGAAAGGGGTGTGGCCACTTGAGAATTTCCTGAAAATGGAAAAACACATTACCCTGTGTTCAATATACACATGTATACAAAATTTTTAAGCACTCAAGAAAGGAGAAACTTCCCAAAAATCTTTCTTTTTTTTTTTTTTTTTGGTTTTTCAAGACAGGGTTTCTCTGTGTAGCTTTGCGCCTTTCCTGGAACTCGCTTTGGAGCCCAGGCTGGCCTCGAACTCACAGAGATCCACCCGCCTCTGCCTCCCGAGTACTGGGATTAAAGGCGTGCGCCACCACCGCCTGGCTGCCCAAAAATCTTATTAGCATATTCTACAAGGGTAAAAAAACGGCACAATCAGCTAGGGTGTGTTATCAAAACGACCAAGCAGGCATTGAATCCGAGGCACTCAGCAGCTTAGTTACCAAGGACAAGCAAATTTAGGCTAACATCAAACCAATACTCTAGCATCATCACAGAGGCTAACTGACTGATGCATGAACATTGTTTTGTGAAGCCTGCTTTGTACGAGGAGAGATGCACGTTGTAGCCAAAATAAATGGTGGGCCAGCATGGGAAGGTATGCCATGAAAGTCACTACTAATTACGTAATTATAGAAGACATTATACCAGGAAAACAAGGTGCCTTCAGTTTAGAAGCTGACTGTAAAGAAAGAATGCTTACTTGAAAAGTGTGTTTGTGCACGTGTGTGCATGTGTGTGTGTGTGTGTGTGTGTGTGTGTGTGTGTGTGTGTGTGATTTTAATGTCATTTGCAAAACTTGGTATAGAAGGCATTAATGAGGCACATTGAGGCACTGAGCAGAGAGTGAAGGCAGGCAGCCCAGGGGAAACAGGTCTTCGGCAGAGTTCCAAATACATGCCACAACTGCCAGTCACAAGCAGGGTTGGTGTCCCTCCACTGGACATGGCTCTGGCTCCCACCAGACAACTTTCTCCACTTTCTCTCACTGTCTCCAGGCCTGTGCATCTCAAACGTCTACTGGAATCCCTTGAGGGTTAATGGAAACCAGACACTAGGCAACCATGTCTAACTAAGAAGATTCAGGAAGAGCTTGGGATTTGGCTTCTCATAATTACTGGAGCCATGGGTGCTGCTGGTCCAGGGACCATCCTTTTTAAAACCATGCTCCTAGAAAAGGACTTTGCAGAGACACAGCTGAGCAAACCAACATCTGGATCACATAGGTTTCTCTTTCTTCACTTGGAGCCTGCTAAGCTAGAACCCGAATGTCAGGGTCCTGGAAGCAGAAAATAAGTGTGTCCCTGTTGGACACTAAATCTCAGGCAAATCAGAGAGAGTGCTGTCCAGGAGCCCCCTTGCCCTTCAATTTCAAGACATTAATGGCTTAGGGTGGATATAAAGTGAAGGAAAGATGACCCCTCAGGGACAAATGTCCTCACACAGATATTTGGAGGGTCTGGTCAGCACAAATGATGCCATTTCCTGCACATGGTTCATTGTGTCAAACCTCAAACAAACATAAAGCAGAGATGGACCGGGCTGCCGGGGCTCACACGTGGGATCAAAGGCTAAACGTCCATCAAAGAACTTGTCAGAAAGCCACAGGATCTGCAGCTTATGCAACAAAGAAGACTGAAAGGGGCATAACCCAAGAAGGGAAAAGCTGGTCCCTAGACTAATATTCCACTCTGAATGATCAGTGGCCACCTCCTCAGAGGGTTCCCTGCCATGATGGGCTATACCTTGAACGGTGAGCCATAAAAAACACTTTCTCCCTCATGTTGTTTTTGTCAGGGTGTTTTATCACAGAACAGCCAGACAAACTAAGACAACCTTGGGCCATAGTCCCATTGTAGTGTAAACCATTTTCCAACAACAACAACAAAATAGTGGCTGTTGGCAGGTAAAGCCCTCTCTACAAAAAGGCAAATCAGCCGCATCCATTCCACCCAATCCAGGGCATTGACCTCTGTAGGGATGAGGCAGCCTATAGCATGCTCCAAACTGAATGCTCTAACAAAAAGCTGCACATGGCAAACATCTGTTTTCAGGACAATTACCTGAGCTCCTTGGGATCAAACACCAACTTCACATCATTGACGATCGTCGGCAAGTACTTCAGGGCTGCCCCCTGCAAACCAGAAAGAGGGAGGTTGAGCATAATTAAGGCACGCAAATCTTAGCACAATCTTGTAATTTTGATAAAGATCCACAGAAGAACTGAGAGGAGAAAGATTGCTTCCAGAGGAGGCTTAACCACAATGACAAATGAACAAAACCACCTCTTATGGGCATTTCTTTTGTGTCCACAGGCTTAAGAGGGCAGAGAGATTGTAAGAGTCACAGAACAGGGAGTCTGCTGTGAGATTGTGCCTCAAAAAATGTCAGAAGCTAAACCCATGAAGTCTTACTAACATGGCTACCTGAACAAGGACAACACCAATATGCATACCAATACCAATATGGATGGGGAAAGCTCATGGGTCTTCAATCCTCGACAAAGAACCACTGGCAACTAATGAATATAGAGTGGAAGAAATAGTCTTCCTTAGGAAGAGCATGCCAACTAATTATCCAAAACCAAATGATCAGCCCTCTAAACATATATACAAGTAACATTATAGGGCCAAAGAGGGGAAGGTGACATTAGTGAACACCAATAAGCAATGCTTGTAAAACTAAGTGAGTTGAGCAGAAATAGTCATCTCCTTTAACTGAATCAATGCCTCAAATAACAAAATGAACACCAATCACCTAGAAAAATACCCTTTTACCAAATCCACTGTGGCACACAGAGGCAGTTCTATTCTACCCCAAAGATGTCTTCCTGCTGTCTGTGTCCTTTAGTGAAAGACCATGTTGATCTTTACTCAGTCACCTCCAGCTTTCACCTCTGTGTCTTCCAGCTTCTTAAACTACAGGCAGGCACTCCATCTGGGTCCTCACACACAAACATGGAGGGCTTGAGAAGTCAGGCCACAGTCAAGGTTTGGGGAACATACAGGACCCCAAACTTGGTTCAAAATCAAGTATGCAGTATGCCTGAGTGTTTCGTGTCTGCCCACACCACACCTCACTGCAGCAGCCCTGGCTCTGCACACACAGCACGCCCACTGGGCACTGAGCATGCTATCACACCACACATGGGCAAGGAGCTCTGCCCCACCCCCAGACCTGCAGTTCAGATCCCGAACACTATATGTTAATGAATCACAGTATTCTTACCATAATAACATTTTCTGCCTTTAAAGAAGTAACAGTGGCTTGATTTACAGGAAGGAGAGACTTGTGAAATTTCCCTACTATCGCTCTTCAGCATGCATCTCATTAGCATATCCTTGGAATATTGAGATATACAAACAAGCATGTGTGTATCATTAATATGCACATTTGCTCTTCTCTTTGATGAGTAGTAAAATTCTATGCATATCCAATCATTGTTTTTAAATACATTTTGAATGATGCATCCTCAGTACTTACTGATCTGGATATTCCCATATACCTGGAGTCACGTAAACATTTCCCAGGTGAAAGAGAGTTATGAGCACAAAGAAGTGAAGAACCCCTGTTCTAGAAAGCCCAGCACCTCACAGACGGAGAGCAGAGATCAAGTCTATTACCTGCCATTCTCCATGCCAAGACCTGTCCACTCAGGTATTTACTGAAAATTTTAAATTAGTACACACAATACTAGGTTTCATTACAGCACTTTCAAACAAACTTTATTTTTATTAATTCTCTTCCCCATTTCTCTCCCGCCCCCCTGACTGGTGCCCCCTCTGCTGGCTCCATAGTCTCCTCAACTCCCTTCTGTCACTTGTTTGAAATCTCCTCATTCCTCTTTTCTGCAGGCTCCTCAGTAGTTTCATAGCATTCGTCTGTACACACACACACACACACACACACACACACACACACACACACACACATTATAAGCTGGGATCCCCATAGACAGAGAACATTCAATATTTGTGTTTTTGACTCTGGGTCATCTCACTTAATATATTTTTCATATCTATTCATTTTCTTGCAATGTTCATGATTTTATTTTTTCTCTATTACTGAATAAAATTCAACTGGGTATACAAACCACAATTTCATTATCCATTCATCTGTTGATGGCTCGTTCCATTTCCTTGTTATTGTGATAAATTAAACAAGCAAAAAACTGCCAATCAACAAAACTGCCAGTCAACAAATGGGCTAATGAAATGAAAAGACTGTTTTCAAAAGAAGATAAATGAATGCCCAATATGTATTTTTTTTTAATGTGCAGCATCCTTAGCCATCAGAGAAATGAGAATTAAAGCTACTTTGAGTTCCATCTCACCCCAGTCAGAATGGTTGTCATAAAAAAAGAGACAATGCTGGTGAGGATGCAGAGAAAGAAAGGCCCTCATTCACTGTTGAGAGGAGTGTGAAAGAGCAGTCGTTACGGAAACCAGTATGAAGTTTTGTCCAGAAGTTCAAAGCAAAGGGGAGCTAGAAAGACAGCTTAGTGGCGTCATGGCACTTGCTACCAAACTTGATGACCTGCGTCCAACCCTTAGGAGCCACATGATAGGACAGAACTAACTCCTGGAAGTTGTACTCTGACTTCCACACATACTCCCTGGCATGTGTGCACCCCCTACAACACACACACACACACACACACACACACACACACACACACATACACACACTAAACAAATAAATAAATAGGTAGATAGGTAAATAGATAAATAAATAAATGTAATTAAAACTTTTTTAATAGCAATACCATATGACCCAACTGTAGTACTCCTGAGCATACACCCAAGGAGCACACTCCACCACAGAGACATCTCTAATTCTGTCAGGATTCCTATGTGGATGGAAGTGAGAGGTATCAGAGGAAGAGAGTGACAATCCAGGCATTAGTGATTTCGGCCTTATTCACAGAAAGCACTGAACAGTAGAAATACAAGTGAATCCAGGGGAAGCGGGAGACCCTACCCCTCAGCTATACCATGCTGGGAAAAGTTCCTGAGCATCAGTGTTGTGATCTGGCTTTGTCACATTCTGTCTGTGACTCTAAGTAGCACATGTGCCACACAGTGTCCTGCTTCTGATGCAATGCCATCTGACTCATGTCAATTCCTTCAAGGAACTACAGGGAAGCTCAAATCAAATGGAAAAGAGAGAAAACTGGCACTTGGAGTGCCAGAAACCATGATGGAATCAGTGTTTTCCTCCCCCAAACAAGCAGAACTCACTCTCAGAGTATCTCCCTGAGCATACATGGTCAAGGGAGTTGTAACAAAAGCACCAGTTCTCCAAAAGCATCACCAAATGAATTCATTCCAGATCCACACATGATACCAAGGTAAACTTATAAATGCATCATTGGTCTTAAATGAAAAACTTAGAACTATGAAACCTTTAAAAGAAGATGTTTATAACTTTGGACCAAGCTAAGATTTCTCACACACAATAATAACTGCACAGACTATAAAAGAAAACACTCAAAACAAAGAGCCACATCTCTGAAAGGCACAGTTTGGATAACAAAGCAGGAGTCATACACAGGGAGAAGTTAGCTATGAATCTCTATCTGGAAGATTCATATCCAGCATGTTCAAAGAGCTCAGAAACTCAATAAGAAATAACACACTGTACTTTAAAAAAAAATGCAAAAGACTGGAAGAGACACTTCTCTGAGGGAAGATGGACAGTTGAAAAATGAGCACTCGCAAAGATGCTTAGCACCAGACAGACATGGTAGTGCACATCTGTAATCCCAGAACCTGGAAGTTGAAGGTAGATGGGTCAGGAGTTCAAGGTCATTGGCAAGATCAAGGCCAGCTGGAGGAAAGAAATAAAGAGGGACAGAGAAAGAGAAGGGGAGGGGGAGAAGGGAGAGAGAGGAGAGGAGGAGGGGGGAGTAAGAGAAGAAGAAGGGAGGAGTGGAGAAGTGGAGGGAAGGGGAAGGAAGAGGAGAGAGATTTCAACACCACTACTCATCAGGAGCATGCAAAGCAAAACCGCAGGGAGGCACCACTCCATCTTGTAGAATTGCTAAAAGAGAACCAAAGTGTTCAGCAATGTGCCTGTGCTGCTAGTCGGGGGGGGGGGGGGGGGGGGGGGGGGGGGGGGCAGAGATAGCAAAGCAAGGTCAGACACAATCTTGGCAGCTTGTTGCAGTGAGACAGAAAGAAGAATATGCCCATCAAGTGCACCCCTAGATGTTAGAATTAGAGAAACCCTGCATGTGATCAGGTCGGGCACCCTTACTGCTAATCAATTAAAAACAAAATAAGTGACCAAAAAGTAAAAAGTCCCTTAAGCGATGAAGCCATACCATGAAGTCCCAAGGAGCATTGAGAGTACCAAACCACAGTTGCACACACGCAGATGAATCCCAGATGCACTGGGCTAAGCCGGGGGGGATCCAGAAGGTCACACAGACTATGACTACATTTTAAACATTCTGGAAAAGTCAAAATATCATGGAGCAGGTGAAAGTGAGGGGGGAATCTTCTGCCAAAGAGGGTGGAGGAAAGTCACAGTGGCTGGCGCCCTTCCATGTGCCTGCATTTTGGCTTTGTAGAAAGTGCCAGAACTGTCTGGCATTAAGATTAGACGCTGAGAGAAGCCAGTTGGCAGAAAAATAGAAACCCCACCACACAGAGGGCGACATGTAATAGAAAAAATATGAGCCCCTTACAAATGTCCCAGTCTGGCCCATGCAGGAGGCTTTCGCCTTAATTTTCAAAACCATTAGAAAACCAAAAAAGAAAGAAAGAAAGAAAGAAAGAAAGAAAGAAAGAAAGGAAGGAAGGAAGGAAGGAAGGAAGGAAGGAAGGAAGGAAGGAAGAAAGCAGCCCATATTTAGAATGAAAGCATATGGGGGCAGAGGTGGGGTGCTGAGAATGGATCTGCACTCAGGTGTGGAAGGCTTCAGCAGCCAGATTCAAGTCACATGACTAGAATCTTAATCTACACAATGCCAACATCCTGGCCCAATTGATACACTAAATGGTCACAACCTCTAGGGGGAGCCCTTGAGCGGGCTGCCACAGATGGGAAAGGGAAGTGCAGAGCTGTCTTGGAGTACAGGTAAAAGGCCAGGTTTAGCAATGATGAGATTGGTAGGTGGAGACAACTAGATCCCCAGAACCTTGCTAGCTAGGTAGAACTAACTACCCTAGTCTACCTGGAGAAATTCCAGACCATCTAGAAGTCTTGTCTCAGGCAAAAAGTGAAAGACACCTGAGGAATAACTCTGAGGTTGTCCTCTGACCTCCGCACACATACCATACATGTGAGTACACATACAATCATGAAAACACACAGGGCTGATGAGCACCTTGTCCCCTAACTCTCCCTCATACATTTCGGGTGCCTGTTGTTCTTTGCAGGCATTAGTACTGCCTTTCAACACCAAACAGATCCAGGGTTTCCAATTAGTAACCCTGGGCTGCTACTGAAAAAAAGCGCTAAATAGAAATCATTTCTTTCTGGTTTCAAATGTTCTGCTTCAACTCCCTCAGACTTGGTGTGGAAAACTAGAAAGTATTTATGGTGACATTTAATAATGAGTATCTGCAAAGGCTGGCTGCTTGGTCTTTTAAAGTGTCTCATTTAGTTTGTGGACGTCCAGAGGGGAAGGTGTAGATAGGCTCGGCACATTTTATACTGAACCCAACAAAGTATTCAGCTGCCAGCAGCAACTCCATAAACAGCACCTCACAAGGATACAGCAGACAGCCATGAACCAGACAGGGCTTTATGAGCCACCGTCCCCAAGCAGCCTTAAGCCACCCAGCTCACTGTTCAGCAGGACAGTCAGAATGGCAAGTCAGAGACAGGGTCCCGGTAGGCTTCCCCAGTGAGGTTCTCTCCGGCCTCCTCACCCAAGGACGTCCTAGGGATGTGCACAGAAGTCAGTGCCTGCTGAGCAGAGCCTCAGAGGCCAGTGATCTCACAAAGCCCATTAGCCCAGAACGCAGTTCATCAGACTAAGCATGGCAGACCTCCTATCTTACAAGAAAAACGGTTTAAGGAGAAGAGAGTTAGACCACAAATCGGAATTGCTGTGACATGAGGCCTCTGCTTATGTGACCATCCTCGGGACCCTGCAGCCGCCTCTTGGGGGGGGGCGGTCCCCTCTACCTATGGGCTCTGGGATCTCATCACCTTTCACCCCTGACATGCATGCCCCCTTTCTTCTGAGCTTCACACCTGCCCAAGGGCTTCTGGGCTTCGGATGCCTTCTTCCTCCACAGCCTTGGCTGTAGGCTATCCACTTGGATATCAGCCGCTCAAGCATCCCCCTTCTTCACAGTCCACTTCTGAGAACCACAAAGCTACCTAGTATTAAACTTGCCCCGACCCTGCCACCTTCTCCCTTCTGTAAATATCCCATCCAATGCCTCAAGCTTCTAGCTGGTCTCCTACCTCTGCTCTGACCCCCCAGCTCATTTTTTCCTGGGAGATATATATATATCGTGACAAATAGTGACATCCTCTGCTCTGGGGGTAAGGGTGAGCTGGCCAGCATTGTCTCAGGCTCCTGGGCTCTGGTCCACCTAAAGAACCCTCTTCAGAAAAATGTAGAGCCCCTATGGTTTCCTTTATGGGCTTGTGCACTACACCCTCTCCCATGGCAACCCCTACCACCACGACTTCAGTTAATCTGCTTAGTCTCCACACTTTGTTTAGATCCTACTCTCTCCAGGACACAGAAATGCTGAATTAAATAGCTAGAGACATTCTTAAGGGCAGTAATCCAAAGTCGGCTTGCTCATGTGCCCATAGAAAGGGATGTCCTGTGTTCTCCATTTTCCCAGAGAACAGGAGGCAATGACAGTCACCAGGACTCCCAAAAGAAAGGAAGCCTGGTGAGGTCTTCACTGGGTCCTGAAACAACCCCTGCCTCTCCGCTTGCAGCCATGCCTGTTGACACCCTCAGCAAAGAGAGAAAACCACCTTATCTTATGTTCCGGACTCAGCAGCTCTGCTTCCCTCCCTCCCTCCCTGACTCACCCCTGGGCCAGTGTGAACCACCGGGCTGAGGACCACATCTTGCTTGTCTTGTTTCCAATAAACACTAGGATATGCTCAGAGTTCACCGTGCTAGAGACTGGGCTTGAGCTTGTCAGAGGCATCAATGTCCTCTATAGAGTGGGGCCACTGCTCTGAGGGCAGGTCTTGGTCATGTGGAAGGGCTGTTGCTTCAAAAAGAAGCCAAGACACAGCACCCTGTGGGCAGATGACACTGGGCAGTCTTATCTAAAGAGACACCATAGCAAAAAAGGTAATGGCTCACAGGTGCACTGATACCAGCAGTGTGGACAGGAGAGACAGTGCAGGGTGACAGAGGGCAGGGCTCCAGGCTAGTATTAGGAACGATGATGGAGTCCACCATCTGCAATTTGAATGTACTACCAGGTAGTAACTAATGGCTGTGGTTGACGGGACCTACCTCCCGGAGACACCGGAAGAAAGAAATGCCATGAGCAGATAAGCTTGCCCAGGGATAACAAAGGGTGTCCAGTACACAACAGACTCTGGCCAGTTCCACCAGCACAGTGGCCCACAGGACAGCATGCGGATGCAGCAAATGTTAATTCAGAAAGCACCCTGCCTGCAGGGCTCTCCACCCCGAGTCCGAACTCCCTGGAAATCTTACAACTAGTCAATGGAAGTTCTCAAGGAGCAATGAAAGGGCATTTGCATTTCCTTCTGGATTTGTTTGGTTTTTATTATTCTAGGAAAATCAGTGAAGGCTCTTCCTCACGCGAAGAAAGGTCTGCTCAGAATGTGACAATCTGTCCTCAACAGTGGCCTCAGCACAGTAGTCCAGGCTTCCTGGGCCTTGCACAGTGGGAGAGCACTCACCCATTTCTGAGGCTGTGAAGTTGGGGGAATGGAATGGTGGACAGGCCTTTGGGATGTTGTCAAGAGACAGAGCTGAGTGGAGGGGCAGGGGGGCGTATCTCTCTGAATCCATCCCATGAGGCTGGGACCATGGGCCATTCACCCTATGCCCTGCTCTATCAAAGAATGGAAAAGCCCTGCAGGAATTCAGACAAGCCCACTGACCTGGGTTCTGTTTACTCATCTGCTCTTCATTAAGTCAGAGGGGAACTTACAACTGAAAGCCAGTTTTTTTAAGCCAGTTATTTCCTTCTGTTTGTCTGAAATACAGCTAAACAAGCATCACAGCAGATTCGAGCCAGGCTTGAGGTTCTCTTTAAAGTGGATGGAGCTTTTATCTGTCCATCCTGATGGACTAGTCCAATTCTGAATATACTTGAGCCTGTGGGCAAACGTCCACTGACCCAGGGACATACTGAGAACAAAACACACACTTGAGACCTCACACACAGGCATGTGAAATGAGGGCCTGGGAGATGGCCCAATTGGTAAAGTATGTCTGGGTTTTGTTTTGTTCTGTTTTTTGTTTTGTTTTTTTGTTTTGTTTTGTTTTGTTTTTACAAACACAAGGATATGAGTTCGAGCTCCAGAACTCACATAAAGAAAAGCTTGGCATCATGGTTTGACACTTCTAATCTCAGCACTGGAGAGGTGAAGACAAGCAGATTCCTGGGGCTTAATAGCTAATTAGCCTTGCTCCAGGCCAGTGAGAGACCCTGCCTCAAAGAAAAAACAAGGTGGTGTGCCTGAGGGCACAAAACCCAAGGCTGACTTCTCATATAACTGCACAGAGAGAGACAGAGACAGAGAGACAGAGAGAGACACAGAGAGACAGAGAGAGAGAGATGTGGGGATGTGTATTGCTATACTGATCCACCACTGAGGGCAGATGAAAGCCAGCAAGTGATATATGGTGTAAGACACAGAATCATGCTGCAGGAAAAGCTATTTCCACTTCTATGAGGAGACAGGCAGGCTGCCGAGTGTCCTTCCTAAAATTGGGTTCATCTCTTAATATCCAAGTAATCATGAATTCAGAGCGTTCGGCAATCAAAACCCCAAAGAAGGTAAATGAGGTCAAAAGGGAACCAAATGGACAAGGAACACAGAGAAACCAAAGTTTCAAAAGGAAAAAAATGGGAAACTCATTAAAAGGACCACAAAAGGGCAGAAGATGCTTTTAAAGTTTTCTCAACAGGAAAAGAGTTGAGGTTTAAAAAATTAAATAAATTTTATAGTTCACATAATTTCATTGTCATGCCTCTCATGAGAATGCTAACTTAATACAAACTGTAAAACAAAACGAAAAAATGCACTTTCTACCCAGTGTCAGTTTAATGCTAAGAGTGTCTCTCTGCCTAAAAATATTACTACTGATGACGATTAATAGATACTATTTTAGGGTAAAGTTCAGCTACATTATTCAGCATAATTATTTTAATTAAATCCATTAGCATATCTTTATATAAGATTACAAGAGCTATCGGTGATACAAAATAAGTTTTTCTTGAATAATGTATGAAGCAATTATTAATTTACATATTTCTGGAGAAAAACGCATATTAAAATGATTCCATTTGTAGATTTTTGAGCTAAAATATATATAAGTCAACAGAGTCTCCTCTCAGACTTCAGAGTTCTGACTCCGGAAGACCTCAGAAATATCAGATCTTTGGTAAAGAAAACTGGAAATAACATGCCTGCCAGGGGCTACCCATGGATGGAGGTCTTGAAACAGGGCACGTGGTTGTACACAGTGGGTTGACAGAGAATGGACAGGGGTCTGTGGCTTTCAGAGCAGAGCAGGAGGAGTGTGGGGGCATGGACAGAACCCACACAAATAGAAAGCAGAAGAAAATTCTATTAGATTACCTACACCTTGAGTTTCTCACCTCTTTCCTTGGTCCCCTGCCACAGGTCCTACCCTTCCTGACAGCATTCCTCATCTCTCCTGAGGCTTGGGTGTACTACAGCCCTACTGTCAGTGGAATTACCTGTCCTAAGTATATCTATCGATCCCCAAGTGCTACCAACATTTAATAAAGAAATGGTAAATCTATGTATGTTTCTCACTGAACCCAGGCCATGCTTCCACATTTAACACCCAAAAAGGTTGCACCACTTTTGAGAATACTGACAATTGGGAGAGAGGTTTTTTTACTGTGTAGGAATGTTTTCAGCATCTTGGGATACTTCTCACTAAAAGCTTGAACAAGATACGCACGCGCGCGCGCGTGCGCGCGCGCACACACACACACACACACACACACACACACACACACACACACACGAACTTCCTGATTCATGTGGCTGTGTCACATACAGGTCCCCACAGCACAGAGGTCCAAAGCCAAGTCCAGAGCCAGCAGACATCACAGTTGGTTGGCTCAAGCCACAATGATTTCTTTCTCTGTATCTAGCCTTAATTAAGTGAGCATACCCAGCACCCCCCCCTTCCTCCCACACAACTCTCTAGCACTATCAGACAGAAAGCTGGAACCAACATATGGCCCTTGTCCCCAGTGCCAGGCCTAAGAGAAACTAGAAGAGAATGAGTCAAGGGTAGAGTATAAAGAAGCCACCATGACTCAATGACTCAGGACAAAGCCGCAGTGGCCCAGAAGAGCAGGCATGCCTTGCAGATGGCAGGCACGAGAAGACCCATGACTAGAGGCAGAGGCAAGGCAAAGAGAGGAAGACCAGGAAGCCAAACACAGCAGAAAGGAAAAAATGTCCCTGTGCCTTAGCCTCTGTTGATCTCCTGTCAGTAATCTAGACATGCTAAACAGAGGAATTAGTGCAATTTAGCAGGAACAAACCTGAATTACATTACTGAACTTTTCAATTTTCCTTGCATGCCTCCACCCCCACCCCCTCTCTCCTTTCTTTTTAAAGTTTCTACCAGCTCAGTCATGTTAGGAAGAGCTTGGAAAAAAGGAAAGCAATCGTGTGAGAAGGCCTGCTGATTGGTGCAAATTGGATACCTGTCTAGACAGTTTCCAGGAGGCAAAGCTTGACTTCCAAATGATGAGGACTATCTAAAACATACTTGAAATTCAGAAGAGGACAGGTGGGGAAACTGGTCCAGACCCACAGCCACTGAGGGGCCTGAACCTCAGTGAAGCAATTTTGAAAACAGTAAGCAGAGAGTGAGCATAGCACATTACACTTGGGTTTCCTCATGGCCTGAATAATCTGGAACAAAATGGAATCTTTTAGGATCCCACCAGGGAACACAGCATGTGCCAGAGGGCAGAGGAGACCAAAGCAAGAAGGAAGTGGAGCCTCCAGATCACTGGTCCAAGGTGAGGCTGGCTAATCATCTCTACACCATCTGCTGCCTTGCTGTCCCCACTCTGTCCCACTGTCCTACCCTCAGACAGTACAAAGAGGGAAGTCAAGGTGTACACACAGCTCAGCAGTGCTAGACAGAGTAAAGAAAATACAGAGAAAACAGACACTGGCCAGGTAACCCACTACCACCCTTTCCAGCCAAACCAGCCTACCTGAACCTGAGGTACTGGAAGCGCATGCCCATTTCTCCTTGACTTCATCTAAAATATACATGAGTCCTAACACCAGTCTTGTATTTGAAAGCCCTCTTCAAAATTTAAGTTCAAGTACACTGACCCTTGGGAAAATATGGGAGTCTATGAAGAGGTGATTAAGCTATAAGGGCTCCAGAGTCTGTCCTACGAAGGGGAGGGGCTATCACTCACTCCTCTTACCCGCCTAGGCTCCATCACGTGATCACAGGAAGGGGAATGAGGCCTTGTGCTTGAACTGTGAGTAATAATACACTCCTGCTTATCACATATGACTCAAGTCTCAAGAATCCTGTTAGCAGCCCAGAGCAGACGGAGAAGCCTCAGTAGCATGGAGTGAGTGATCCAGGCATAGAATCTTTACATAGAAAAATCACATCTGTGTGAGGGGAGCCCCTAAAGACAATGGTAAGTGGGGAATCTGTATCAGAGAAGGGAAGGAAGGGTAGGCAGAAACACACACAGAAGGGTCACTAGGTACGGACAGCGATAGGGACTGGCTGAGAATCAGCTGCAAAGGGAGGGCCATGTGCTGGCTAGTTTTATGTCAACTTGACACAAGCTAGAGTCATCACAGAGGAGGGAACCTCACCAACACCTCCATAAGATGTGGCTGTAAGCAAGCCTGTAGGGCATTTTCTTCATTAGTGATTGATGTGAAAGGCCCCAGCCCATTGTGGATGGGCCCACCTCTAGGTGGGTGATCCTGGGTTCTACAAGAAAGCAGGTTGAGTAAACCACGGTCAGTAAGTAACCCCCTCCGTGGCCTCTGCATCAGCTCCTGCCTCCAGGTTCCTGGCCTGCTTGAGTTCCTATCCTGACTTCCTTCAGTGATGAACTATGATGTAGAAGTGTAAGCCAAATAAACCCCTTACTCCCCAACTTGTTTTTGGTCATGGTGTTTCATCGCGGCAATAGAAACCCTAACTAACTAAACCAAGGACCCCCAGGAAAGACCCAAAGATGGGGGGCAGCGAAAGTTTCCCCTCAAGTCCACATGGCCATTCTGATGCTTTATTCTTGGACTTCAGACCTCCCGAGCTGTATCAGGATGAACTGCCGTCCTAAGTGAGTCATCTGCTGTTTATTAGCACACTTGCCCTAAAAGCCAGCACACTGCCAGTGCCAACGCCGAAAGGCACCTCGAATGAGCATGCCTTTGCAGCGCGTACTGCAAGACCAATTGGCTTTTATTTTCACTATTTCTGATGGACACTTTCATAAAGTACAATGAAGACGAACTTTCAGGGAGCCAAAACGCCACCTGTGAGACACAACTATTTCACATCACTGTACAACTGCCTCTCGGCTACTGTTCTGGGAGTCTGTCCTCATCTCCCAAGGGAGAACTAGTCAAGACCCACTCACAGATAACACCAGTGCCACTGCCTATGCTGACAGCACTGTGGGCAGCATGGAACTTAAGCCATGGTGACATACAGGGACAGCCAGGCTGATGAGTCACACTTCTAAGACGGCAGCTCTGCTCTCCCTTGACTCATCCAGCACCAGTGCCCAGTGCTTCTCAGCCCCCTAACACTGCCGCTACAGTCACTCCTGTACCCACAGTCCCATCAGTTTTGCCCAGGACTACTTAGCACAGTGATGGAGGGACTCTGCAACTTCTCTGCCCAGCCCAGGAGCCTCTGCCCACAAGTGCCTACGAAGCAAATGACATACACCAGGGTAGTGGAAGATCAGAAAGTCTGGCTTCATTCAATTTGAACAGGTTTAAATGTCAACAGAGAGGCACAAGTCTGGCAGATACACCACAACAGAATTCATGGGCCTGTTCATCTCATCCCTGGCTCATGGGTTCTTAAATACCAATTTCTCTTGGTTTCTCCCGGAGCATATGGTGAGCATTAACTGGGGTACTCAAGGGGAGGAAGTGGTTTGTAACAGTAGAACAAGGCTTTCCTGGAGAACAGAACCAGTGTTCTTGACCAGCCGGAGGCTCCTCCACAGAACAGGCACTATGATGCTCTGGGTCCTAAATGGATTCCAGCCTGCTCTCAGTAATTAAGAAGGCAGCAGCACTCCAATGCCTTGTATTAGGCAGTGATGCATACATATGAGCTGGAAACCCTTAGGACATCTTTGCTGCCCTGAGACTTTGCCCTTCAGTATGCTCCTTCAACTCTCCCCTTCAGTATGCTGGACACCTTTCCCTTTGCTCAGAGGCAAGCAGTGTGAGCATCAGTTCCTTAGCCCTTGATCCCCATGAAGATCTTGAACAGTGAAGAACATGAAAGAGACTCACATTGATCTTAGAGAGGATTATTAGCCTGTTTCCTGTGCCTATAAAAAATACCTTCGGTACCCGGGCGGTGGTGGTGCATGCCTTTAATCCCAGCACTCGGGAGGCAGAGACAGGTGGATCTCTGTGAGTTCAAGGCCAGCCTGGCTACAGAGTGAATTCCAGGAGAGGCACAAAGCTACACAGAGAAACCCTGTCTCAAAAAACCAAAAACAAGCAAACAAACAAAAAACCCGAGGTAATTAAGGAATGTTCTGCAGCCCCTCATCTGAGACAGGGTTTCTGGTGAGGGCTCCCTACAGCAATGGTAGGGAGTTCATGGTGGAACACACCACTCCACAGCCCTGATACACACACATGCACACATGCTTTTTGACCAGAAAGCAAATGATAAAGAAGAAGCCACCAAAGCCCCACATTTCCTCTTGAACACACAAGGTCCTGGCTCCTAAAGGCTTCACCATTTCCCAAAATCAAGATCCCAAGTAATAAGGCTTTAACAGACATCTCATGGGGGGGGGGGGGGACAGTCAGTAGTCAACTATAATGGATGTAAATTTTTGTTTTTAATTGAAAGGGGGAGATTTTGAGATCAATCTGTCACTCATCTGAGTAACTTGGATGAAACCCATATAAATAAAACAAAAGAATGTCATTCTCAACAAACTGGAGGGATTATTACGTGAGCTAGCATGGCCAAACCTAGGCATATATGACAGGAACTTATTAAAATCCTGTTTAGGACCCCTCCCAGAAGCTATGTTCACAGCAGAAGCCACCCAAGTGCCCATCAAGGATGGATGTGTGAACAGAACGTGGCTCCTTTGCACACAGGAATCCCATTTAGCCTCCCATGAAGGGTTGCTAGGTGCCACCATAGCAGCAAATCCTGAACTATGTGAAGGAATAGAAGTCAGACTAGAAAGGTCACTGGCTTCCTTGTGCCATTAATATGAAATATGCACAGTAGGAAACAGATAAGAGTAGTCAGGGGCTGGGGGAACAGAGGAGAGGGTAGCAACGCCTATGGGTATAGGGTTTCCTCTTGGTTACAGTGTTGTGGAACATTATTTTAAGATATGTTACATTTGTTTATGCTGTGGAACATTTGTTTAACGATGCAAAGATGTGCTGCATTCTTTTATGCTGCCTTTGTTTAACTGTGAAGCTGTGTTACTGTGCCTGTCTAAAACACTTGATGGTCTAATAAAGAGCTGACTGGCCAATAGCAAGGCAGGAGAAAGGATAGGTGGGGCTGTCAGGCAGAGGGAATAAATAGAAGGAGGAAAAAGATCAAGGAGCAAGAAAAGGAGAAGGAGAGGACAGCATCAGGGGCCAGCTATACAACCAGCAATGGAGTAAGAAAGGAAGGTATACAGAATAGAGATAGGTAAAAGCCCAGAGGCAAAAGATCGATAGGACAATTTAAGTTAAGAAAAGCTGGCAAGAAACAAGCCAAGCTAAGGCTGGGCATAAATAAGTCTCCGTGTGACTTATTTGGGAGCTGGGTGGTGGGCTCCCGCAAAGAACAAAGAGCCAAAAAATGTAAAACAACAACAACAACCAACAATATGACAGTGTTTTGGACAGTGACATAGGCACACACTGTGAATGTCCCCAAGGCAGTGAAACTGCTCATGTTAAGTTGTCTTTAACAGGGCTAGAAACATGGCCCAGCAGTTAAGAGCATTTACCGCTTTTCTAGAGGGACCTGAACTTGGTTCCCAGAACTATATCTGGTGCTGACAACTACTTGTAACTCCAGCTCCAGGGGATCCAATGCCAGCTCTGGCCTCCATAGACACCTGCACTCATACATGTGCATGCATGCACACACACAATTAAAGATAATAAAAATAAATATTTTAAAAGATGGTTATAACTCATTTAGCTTTATGTCAGACACATTTCATCACAATTTAAAAACAAACAAAAAAACTCCACATGAATTGGGGGGTATGAGAACATCCTGTTCCCAGCTACTAACTCACTGACTCCAAGCCACAACCTGCATCTTGACAGCTTCTGACTGACACACACAATGGTCTCCAACAGTGACAGACACACATCTCAGACATAGCTACATGGCTCCAAGTATCTCAGAAACAGACCTGAGTGTGTTCATCTAGTTAATACGTTCCAATGCTGCTGCTTGGCATCCCGAATCAGCCATGTCTCCTGAGCATCCACTGCTAATGTCATCACTAGCTATCAATCTACCATGGCACCTACATAGTAGGAATCCAAGGAAACCAGAATGGAGAGCCACCCCATGTCCCAAACACTAGACACTGTGCAAAACTGCCCATCTCAAATTGCCTCCCCCTTCCAGAAGCTAACATGTTTCCACAGTCCTCTTCAAACAAGCTATAATTTGTGTCCCAAACATTTTGTATCAGAAGCTATAAAACAATAACACCCAAATTAATAATTTAAACACACACACACACACACACACACACACACACACACACACACACGCAAGGGCAATGGTTCAGTGGAGAAGTCAATTAGTGCACAAGCGTAAGGATCGGAGTGCAGATCCCTAGCACCCACAATAAAAAACAGGCAGGCCTGGAGGCTTTTGTACTCCTCCTAGCTCTTGGGAAGCAGGAAAAAGGGATTGCCCCAGAACAAGCTGGAGAGCTAGACTATCAGGAATTGGAGGGTTCAAGGCTCAGCAAGAGACCTGCCTTGGGAAATAAAGTAGAAAGAAATTGAGGAAGACACCTGATGTCAATTTATACTGAAATATACAGAGAGAGGAATTTCTCTAAGGGTTGCCAAAATAGATAGAGAAAAGCTTAGGCAATCCAAAGTATTTCTAAAGCCAGGTATGATGTCCCGTTCTTATAATCTCAGCATTCATGGGGCTAAGACAGGAAGACAGCCACAAATTGAAGACCCACATGGCTACAGAGTGAATTCAGGGACAATACTGGGCTATAGTGTGAGACTCTCCCCCCCACCACCACCAAATAAATAAGCAAATAAATAAATAGAAAAATAAACAAACACACAAATAAATAAATAAAAAGAAAGACCATGAAACTAAACAAACAACTCCCTCGTGTCAAACAATATCTTGGGTAGAGGAAAGGCTGGTGGCAAAGACGACCATCGCTGGCAACAGACATCCCCTCTAAGGTGTCATCTCTCCCATCCGTCCATGAGGGGACAGTGAATTCCCAGAGATGAGTGGGGCCGTTCCTGGACACAGAGGCCCTGGAGACCTAGAGTAGTGGTGGTGTGGAAGGAGGAACCACAGAAAAGAGATGAGGAATATAAAAGGGGCCGGAGAAGTCCACCAGGAGGACTGCCACAGCCTGGCAGACCACAGTAAAAATGCCAACACAACCAAGTCATGAGAGGAGCCAGGAGACATTAGGGTCAGCCGGAGCCCCACGCAAGACAAGAGGAGAAGCGAAGAAGGCCCAAAAGGCAGGATTCTGGTTTCTGCAGTCTGGGTTAGTCAGCTCTGGTGTCCCAGTCAGAGTGGCTCACACTTCCGGTACCACAAGCACAGAGGATTTAAGTCTGAGGTTCAGTCAGTCAGTAGGACATGTTTCCTCTGGATTGTCTCCTTGTCATGTGACACCTACTTCTGGCGTCTTCCCTCCATCCTGTGCTGTGTCCCATGCCCCAAACCCACCAGCCACACTGGATTAGGGTCCATCTACTCTGTGACCTCATGTTATCTTAGTCAGGTTTGCAAAAACCCTTTCTCCAAAAGCAGGTGCAGATCACCCAGACTCCTAATGGGGTGTCTCTGGAGCACAACCAGGGGTCCCCCTTCTGTGCTGGCTAGCTTTATGTCAGGTTGGTACAAACTGAAGGCATCTGAGAGGAGGAAACCTCAACTAAGAAAATGCCTCCATAAGATCAGGTTATAGGTCAGCCTGTAGGACATTTTGTAAATTACTGATTGATGGGTGGTGCCATCCCTGGGCTAGTGTCCTGAGTCCTATAAGAAAGCAGGCTGAGCAAGCCCCAGAGAACAAGCCAGTAAGCAGCTCCCCTCCGTGGCCTCTGCATCAGCTCCTGCCTCCAGGTCCCTGCCCTGTGTGAGTTCCTGCCCTCACTGCTTTGAGGATGAACTGTTATATGGAAGTGTGAGTGAAAGAAACCCGTTCCTCCCCAAGTTGTCTTTGGTCATGGTGTTTCATCACAGCTATAATGATGCTAACGTATATACCTCCATCTTTTCTGATGCATTTTGCTTGTAAATAAGAATAGTTTGGCAATCTTGTGGTTGTAAATTGCTACAACACAGAACTAGAAAAGAGCCCTTGAATCAAAGCAAGCCCAAACTGAGGAGAGCTCAAAAATCTTCCCGACAATCTCTCCTTTTCCTAGTGCCTTCTCCAAGCATCCCCTTCCTGGCCATAGAGCACACAGCTTGCATCCAGGCCACAAGACCTACTGACCTGACTACAGGTTTGCTCTGAACTAGCCCCAGAATGAGAGCCATCCACCTTGAACCCTGAAGGCAGAGACTGTTCCTCACTCAGGACTAATCCACACACCAGCCACACAGGGTGATCCATACCCACTTAGGGAACAAGCCCTTCAAATCCACAACTCACTGTGGGCAAAGGGAACCCTATGGCCTGAAAGAGGAAAGGGGGATTACAGGAGGCCGATGGGTACAAAACAGGGAACGGGAACAGGTAAAAGAGGAAGGAAGGAAGATACTCAACAAAAACAATTACTTTTTTTTTTTGGCTCGGTGGTTAGGAGTGCTCACTGCTTCTGCAAAAGAGTTGGGCCAAGTTTGGTTTCCAACACCCAAATCAGGTGGCCAACAAACACCTACAACCCAGCTCCAGGGGTATCTGACACCTCTGGCCTCCATGGACACCTGAACTCAACCACACATACCCTTACACCAACACACAGACACAGACATATACACACACACAAAAAGACCCACAGATACACACACAAAATAAATATTTTAAAAAACAAATTTGGTTTTTAAAAAGGTAATTATGAAACATAATCGTTTAGATATTAATAATAAATGAATAAAAAAAGAAAAAGTAAATAAAGAAGGGGAGGAGGCCCAGGGCACATGGGGGGGCAGTTATGCATCAAGGGGTATCCATAGCCATCTGAGAGTGTGTAAGGTTGGAGTCCTCAGAGTCCCGACCCTAATGGCACTCAGTGGTCCACCCCGGGTGGGAGCAGTTCTGTGTGCTCTGATGGCACCACCTGACCTGGGAAGAATGTCGCCAGTGCCCACAGGAGCCTTCCAGCACCCATGCATCATCCCTTCCTTTCCTTCTCCCCGCTGTCTTCTGGGTCTCCTGCTATGCCTAGCACATGCCAGCAGGTATGCATCACAATTCAAGTCAAGGGTCTCTCCTCCTTCTAACCCACTGGGACTTGCCACCACAGCCCTCTCCTGTTAGTACAGAGGATACTGGACCAGGGGAATGAAGCCCGTTCCTCATTTCCTAAAAGGAGATGCATAGAAGCCCTTCCCAGCCCTCCTCCATATGGAGCACCATCAGGGGTTAGTGAACCCTCCTCCCTGAGGCCCAAGTCCTGGCTTCTCTCCCTAAAATACAAGACCCTCCACAGCTCACTGGCCCTGCCTGGCTCCTGCGCCACCCTAGAAGCTGTAGACCACTTGGCTGACTTTCACGTTCCTGGGGAAGGGAGATGCCTCCACCTCCTCCCATCCTCTCTGCTATCCTGGTCCCTGACTTACACACAAGGAGGCAAATGCCCGAAGGTGTCCATAGCCTCCTGCAGAGCCATGTTTTAGGTTCGGCTTGGCTATTCAATTAATCTAGGCATTGCTGTGGATGTAACCTGTATTGTACTGTGACAAACATCTGCATTCAGCTGACTTGGTGGAAAAAAAGCTTCCCTGGCAATTCAGGTGGACTTGAGGAACTCCACCTAAAACTGTGAGGAGCAGAAGAGGATTTTCCAAGGAGGAAGACAGCGGCACCATCTTCCCAGTGACCAGCTGTCCCACAGTCCAGGACTTGCTTATCTGGCACCCCACTACTTACATCAACTCCTCACAATAAACAATGAATGCACAGCCCAATGGATCAATTTCCCACGTGGCTCTGTCTTTCTGCCCTGTGTGGGCTGATCTTCTCATCAATGGATGACACATACATGGAGAAAAAGGCCTCACCCAGATCTGTAGCATCCTTTCCACAATTGGTATCCACAGTGGGATACCATGGAGCAAAGTAGATCAGACGCCCCAAAATCATAGGCTAAATTACTCCACATTAGACAAAGCCATCAAATACCCAGCCAACTCCTAAGGCAGTAGGTCTTCACAAGTTCCCATTCACTCAGTCAACCAAAGCATTTGTAAGTTGGATACACGTGTTACACTCAACAAGACAATAACTCATCACATCTACTGAACTCCTGTGGAGGGGCCTTCCTAAATGTGGGGCTTTCTCTTTGACCATTGGGACAAGTGTGGTCACAGATCATCCAAGGGTGACAGGATTCTAAGTTTCTTTCAGGCTGGATGCCTCTGGCATGCAGAACCATCAAGCATAAGAAACATGGAAAACTCAATGCATGCGAACTTATTTATGTTTACTAATTGTATGTGGGGTTGGTATAAACGTGTGCATGCACAAGGCAAGAAAGTGTATACCCATGAATGCATGTGTAGAGGCTAGAAGGCTCAGTGTTCTCCTCAATCACTCTTCACCTGATTATTTGAGTCAGGGTCTCTCAAGAACATGGAGTTTGCCATTTCAGTTAGTCCGGCTGTCCATCAAGCCCCTAGGATCTGGCTGTCTCTTGGCCCTGCCCCCAGTGTTAGAGTTATGAAAGCACACCACCATGCCTGGGTTCTGGGAATCTGAACCCAGGTCCTTATGCTTTATGCAACAAACGCTCTTGCCCACTGAGCCATTTCCACAGCCCAAAATATGTGAATTCAAGCTCACTGTTCTGGGTAACAGTAAAAGAAAAAGAATACATCTTTTTAGGTTGCCATTCATCTATACACTTCAAACAAATGATAAGTTACTCAGAAATCGCCATAATCATTGTTATTTTCAGAGCAATAACAGAAGTGAGAGATTAACTTCAACCCAAACAAGCTTGCACGGAAAGACATAAGCTAGAGCAGACTGAAAAGGAATATTGAGGTTTCTGCTGGAACATGACCATGAGTCAGTTTGATGGCATTTAATAACTAGTGGTGGGCACATTTAATGCAGGCGAGGAACAACATTCTAGCTTTGCAATCTGGAAGAAAAAACAAAAAAGGTATTTTGCTCTGAAAAAAATGTGCCTGCTCCTTCCACAAATGACTAAAGAAGGAGAAAATGTCATTGGAGATGACGGTAAACAGTGAAATAATAAGAAAAAAGGACAAAAGATCCAGCAACCAATCGCCGAAAGGTTTAGTGTCTGATGGCTTCACCGTGAGTCTGAAGAGACGGTAATGGAAAAGATGAGATTCTTGTTGACAACTAACTGAGTATCGAGTTAAATCAAATGAGGGCTAAGTTTTCCAGCTCCACCATTAATTGGCATCACAAGCAGAGAAAACCTGCTGGCTTTCAGTCTGCATTTGGAAAGGACCATTTACAACAAAGCAGAGAAAACTTACACACACACACACACACACACACACACACACACACACACACGCGCGCGCGCGCACATAAAAGCAAGGGCAAGGAAATCATTTCATCTATTTGAAAATGAAATGAAATGGCCATCAGAGAAAAAGAAGTGCCCCGGCTCTGGATCTTAGAAAATCTAGACATTGACAAGTACAATAATGCACAAAAACAGTTGTGACTAAAGCATGGGATGAGATTCATGACATATTCCAAAATATGCATTTGTAATCAAAAGTATTATTTACCTAGATAGTGACCAACTAATACCAAAGTTATTAATCATTGCTGCAGGAGACCCTCAATGATGCCATTGCTAGCCGTGAAGCCACGTGCCTTTCATCAGAATGACCTTACCAAAGCTTGCCTCAAATCTTCAACACCCCACAGAAGACTTGACCAAGATAAGGGATAAGGGGTATTATACTATGAATCAGCCTGGAAGCTGATTTACTGACTTACTTGGCTGTCTTCATACTGAAGAACTCCTCTACCCCACCCCAGGGTAGCCCTTAATTAGTTTCTAGAAGGGTTAGCACCTGGGAATTCTCAGACTGCCTAGAACAGCTCCTCAAAGATCCAGGAAGTAAGACTCTACCCCATATTCTCTTCAAGACCCACCCAGAACAGCCATGCTCTCCTGCTGTCTTGTTCCCCTGTCTCAGCTTCCATGCCCCCGGGAGTACCGCGTGAGTCTGAGCTCCATGAGAATTTCTTTGGCCTCGCCAACTCAGATTCAATGTTATATAATACTATTGAACTTGATGTTCTAACTACAGCAGAACTCAGCATCCACTTGAGAAGCTGATGTTTCCTCTTGCTGTTCTAAAATGACAAAAAGCCATTTACCAAATGATCTCAAACTGTCACCTATACTTTGGGGTGCTTGTTTGGTTGGTTGGTTTGGTTTGGTTTGATACAGGGTCTCACTATGCAGCACTAACTGGCCTGGAAGTTGATATGTAGACCAGGCTGGCCAGGAACTGCCAGAGATCCACCTCACAAGTGCTGGTACTAACCAAGCCACCATGTGTCACAGACACATGGTATAGGAAGCTGTCCAAATAAAGCATGGAAGGCAGTTAATTACACAGGAATCTAGGTGGAAGCTGTAGAGGGTCTTTTTCTTTTCTCCAAGCCTGACCTTCTTCCTTTACCATCTAGAGGCTTCTGCAGCCAACTATGAACATCTTTCACTATATCCACCAAGCTGTATAGAAATATGCTTTGTCTCTGTCTCTGTGCATAAAGTGACCCTGGAGGTCTTGAGAATTTCACGCTGGTAACCTGAAATACATGTACTTTATTAATACAGATGAGATCCAAGTGTCTACATATAATACACTTAACATAACTCCCATGTAGCTAATATTCACATTCTATGCACATTTTGCACACTCAATCTCACAAAATGTTCTTTTTTTTTCCTTCTATTGAAAGTAGAATTTTTTCATGATACATCCAGATTATGGTTTCCCCTTCCTCTACTCCTCCTTGTTCCTCTCTACCTCCCCTTCTATCCAGATCCATATCCTTTCTGTCTCTCATTAGAAAACAAACAGGCTTCTAAGGAATAACAATAAAATATAATAAGACAAAGCAAAGCTAACACATTGGAATTGAACAAGACAAATTGACAGAAAAGAGCCAAAGAAAAGGCACAAGAAACAGACCCACTCATTTACACACTCAGGAATATCATAAAAGCACAAAACCAGAAACTATTATATATATATATATACATCATACACACACACACACACACACACACACACACACACACACACACACACACAAAGGATCTGTGGGGTGAAAAAGGAAAAAAAATAAAAATAAAGATAAAATTGAAACAAAAAAAAAGAAAGAAAAGGCCCCGAGGCAACATTATGAGACAAGGATGCTCCAAAGATGCTGTTGGGATTATTTCCTGTTGGCATATACTGTTGAGCATGAGCATCCCTTTAGTTTGTTTTCCCAAAGAGATTCCTTGGAAAAAAGTAAATTTTCATTTCCAAGTGGTTATCAATTAGAGATAGCATCTGTGTTAGGGATGGA
The DNA here is from genome assembly GCF_049852395.1 of Peromyscus maniculatus bairdii. Lineage (NCBI taxonomy): Eukaryota > Metazoa > Chordata > Mammalia > Rodentia > Cricetidae > Peromyscus > Peromyscus maniculatus. The sequence goes on along the minus strand of NC_134852.1, from coordinate 145,270,083 downwards.
GATGTGTGTCCACTTGTCCTCCCCACACTAGGACCCCATCTGGTATAGATTCCTGTAGGCCCTGTGCATGCTACCTCAGTCTCTGAGTTCATGTGTGTATCCATCCTGTTGTGCTTAGAAAGACCCTTGTTTTCTTGGTGTTCACCATTCCCTTTGGCTGTGACACTCTTTCTGCCTCCTCTTCCACAGGGTTTCCTGAGCCCAGGCAGAATTTGATGGAGACACCCCTTTCAGGACTGAGTATTCCAAGGCCTCAGACTCTGCATATTGTCTGGCTGCAGGTCTCTGTATTTGTTCCCATCTGTCAGAATTTTTAGACAACAGTAACTTCATTATAACCAATATCTCTCTGGTCATCTTAAGGCCTGGTACTTTTTAAGAACAATTTAAGGGACAATTTAACCAAAGCCACCGATACCTATTTTTATAGAATGAAGAGTGGTTGTTTTTAAAATTTATCACTTAGTTACATATTCATGATCTTTCATGAGCTGTACAATATAGCCAATTATTCTATTTTTAATGTGACCTTTAAAAGGCTTATTTAAAATGACATCCAACAATTGTGTTCATGCCAGCAGGAAAATGCCAAGTATACATTATATTTCCTTGTTTCTTTTTTATTGATTTTGCCAGGTTACTTCTGAAATCATGCCAAACCAACATGGAGTTTTCAGGCAAATATGTTTTAGTATTTTGTTGCAGTTTTAAAGTAATATGGAGAAAAATGTTCAAAGGACTCCAAGAAAGCCAGTGAACTTCTGGCTGCTAACTGGAGGAAGTACAGAAAGTCTGTTTAAAAGGGAGTTATACTATGAAGACCAAGTTGGGTCCCCTTTGACATCCAGGGGCTCTTCCAGATAGGGCTCATAAGATTTGGAGAGGCATCTCTTGTACCTAGAGACCTACAGATGCCTGGGGTAGGCCAGTGGTGGAAGAGAAGGTAACCTTCAATACATCTCCTCCTTGCCTCACCACTCCCCATACATGGGGACTCTAGTACTCTTCTGCCTCCCCAGCATCTCCCACAACATCTGCTCTTCATCAGATCCTGGGAAATATCTGTTGAATGAAAGCATGTAATTAGCAAAAACACACACACAAAAAACTTTCTCAACAATTAAAAAAATTATATATGGGGGGGGGTAATTGAAGACAAGAATAGAGGACAAAAGTTGAGAGAATTCTGAACTCCAGCATCCCGAATTCCTCCATGCATCCTTGGATACTCTACCATACCATGCCTACCTGGGAGCAAAGTCGATATAATAAAAATGCAATTTTATAGCAGACTAATGCTTTAAATTTTAGATCTGTTGCCTAATAAGGAGACTGGATGCCTCATGCTTTAATCTTAGATCTTAACTGGAATGATAGTACCAATAAGCAGAGTTGACTTGCATTGTTTTACTACAAAAGACGATGTGGTAAACTATGCCTCTTTGTCCTGACTTAAACACAAAGCCAGCTTTGCATCACTCCCATCCTACCCATGCCCAATGGAAGATGTTATGCTAGCATACTGCCTGGCCCACGCAGGGGGTTGCAGAGATATCTAGTAACTTCTTTGTCAGATGGCAATTTGTTTCTTGATACTTACTGGTAGCTCATGAAACCTTACTGACTCGTGGGCAAAAAGATTCAGAAAGCTACACAATAAAATAGGACAAAAGCTCTTCAAACACTGTAAACTCAAAGTCTCCCCCTTGTTGACGAGGCCAGTTGAAAAGAAGCAGTAAAACACCCTTTTTAAGAAGACAAGAGGCCAAGCATGATGGTGCTCACCTTTAGTCTCAGCATTTGCCCCTGGGAGCCAGAGGCAGGTGGATCTTTGTGAGTTCCAGGCCAGTCTGGTCTACATACCAAGTTATAGGACAGTCAAGTCTACACAGTCAGGCCCTGTCTCAGGAAGGGAGGGAGGGAAGGAGGGAAGGAGGGAAGGAGGGAAGGAGGGAAGGAGGGAAGGAGGGAAGGGAGGGAGGAAGGAGGGAGGGAAGGAGGAAAAAAAGAAAGAAAGAAAGAAAGAGAGAGAGAGAGAGAGAGAGAGAGAGAGAGAGAGAGAGAGAGAGAGAAGAGGAAGAGAGGAGAGAAGGAAGGGGGGAACCTTTCAGTCAAGGGGCAAAAGTCAGAGAACACATTACAATGTAGCAACAAATAAACAAGCTCTCTCCTCTTCCAGCACAGACCAGGCTAAGGTGGTCTTAAAACATTTAGCAGTTGCCAGAATCCGGTACCATCTCTCTCTGACCTGTCCAAGTCTTCTGGAGTTGGAGTCTCTCTGATTAGCCATCCTTCACAGTGGAGGCCCCATCCTTCATCCAACCCACCCCCTTTCCTCACCTTTCCTGGACTCTGTGACCCCTGCCCAACAGACAGAGCATCATGAGAAACAATGCTCCCACCAAGTACACACAGTAAAGTTTGAGCTGTAGTCTCAGGACAGGCAGGCAGTTTCTCACTTAAACTCACGGGGAGACATGGCATTCCAGTGTTCTGCTCCCTTCTCGACTGTTTTCACCAGCACCCAACACAGAAAACAACAGATGCTAGACATGTAGGCATTACCCACTTAGTATTTTTCCATGTAGGCTACCAGGTCAGTGTCCCAACACCTCGAGGAAGGCCCCCAACATGGTTTCCACTCATCTAAGGGAAAGGTCTTTCATGAACCAACCAGACTTAATTCTGGGTTCAGTGTGATGAAGGGTCTTTGGACCAGATGTCATTACTTCAAACTACAACCAGAGATAATTAAAATGTGATGTCTGGAGGCCTTGTGAACCCAAACCCAGGGAAGAATAACATGGATCTCACTGTGGCTTTATATATTATTTTAATTGCAATGTGTAGCAATTGCTCACCAACGATGGATTAATTAAATGTAAGTCATGAGATACCCACAATTATGGAAAAGAGATTATTGGTGAAGGATTTAAGGATAAAGGATTTTTTTTAAGTAGCATTATTTAATCATCAAATTGCAGAACAATATTAAATAATGGGATCTGGAAGGATTTAGACACATTAATTATGAATCCTAATTTTCAGGAGTAATATAGTCAAAGATGGAAAATTACAGATATTTCCGATGTAAAAGCTCGCCACTGTATTTACGATCAGTGTCAGCAGCACGATACTGTGGTCAGAGCCGTGCCTGGAAATGCTGACCCTGGGTTAACACACAGCATAGCTCTTGGCTATGATTTGTTTTCTCTCCAGAGCCATAATCTACTAAAGGGACAGAAAGATTACTCATCTCTAAAGCCTTAAACAGCTTCTTAAAGGTTTAAAGTAACTTTTAATGGATTTTTTCTTGTCTCTCTATCATAAGAATTTATTTGGAAGATTAAGAAATCACCTCAGGAAAAAAAACATTAAACAGAACTCACTAATCATCTCCCATTTAGCCTTTTATATGAGTAAATAGGGAAATCATTTCTAATCACATCCATTATACGGAATTCAAATTATTGCACTCTGTTTTATATCTATCAACAGGAAGCGTACATCTTCACAATGAAGTTGAGTTGGTGAGTTTCTTATACAATTAACTCATATTTTCATAGCCCAGAGGATTTCTCTGATCAAAGTAGGTAGGTCAGGGGCAAGCGATACAGGGAACAGGATGAGATGAGGGCCCAGGACCAGAGTTTACTGTGACTGTCCTGGCAGGGATGCGGAGAGTCTAAGGAGCTGTTTGCACCTCCCCTTAGCTGTCAGACTATTGAAATAATAGACCTGAGGAGCTGGAATTTCCCCAGGAATCTCATGCTGGGAAAAAGAAATGAGTGAAGCCTGGTGCCAATCAGAGGGGGAACTTGTCTCCAGGAAAGCAATTTCACACAATTCTGACAACTTGCCGGAGCACCTGACAGCAGACACTGTGAAATAGGCAGGACCACACCTTGACCAGGACTGCTTAGTTATGCATGTCTCTTGCTGTCTATTTAAACTTAAGACTGCATTGTCAGGACCCCAAAGTTGTACTTGAAGAGGGTGCTAGATCTCTTTGTTCCTCCTCCCAATGTGGCCACGTTGAATAAATCCTTTTCTGCCTTTCGCCGTGGTTTATCCTTTTAATTAGCGCACTGAAGATGACTGGCTGAGTCTAGCTTGTTAGTGCTAACAACTGCAGCACCACTATCGCCAAGGCTCCCAAGATGAAGTATGCGAGGAGCCAGCCAGGGAGTGACCTGGAATGTGAGGTATCACATTCCACATCTCATGGAAACCATGGCAGGGACACCTCCAGAGGCATTTTCTTACCCCTTGTTTATATGTTCATGATGTGTGATACATTGCCAACTACCGATCAAATGTTCAATGGCCAGGAGCTCTGACATATTGAAAAGTGACATTCACATGACAGCCCCAACGTATCTGCTCTGTATGGCTTATTGAAGAGTTCCTTGCTAAGGGCTCGGGGAAGGAGGGACTTGGCGTGAAGTGCAGCATGCTAGGACCAATATGAAGAAACAAGGGAATTCTGTGCTGGGTAGGAAAAGCTGACTGACTGTTAAGCAGGTCAGCTGGGAGAAGTGAGGGGACAGGCATTCTAGGACAGCTGATCTGTGGGTGCAAAGGCTCAGACTAGTGAAGCTCAGCACTGTGAAATGAGCAACCAGGCCCTGGCTGAGATGGGAGCACAGGATCCGGAAAGGAGAAAGGACTACAAGGAGTAGATCAAAGAGGGAGTGTGGTGATATTGTGTTCCCCAAAATATTGCATACCCTAATAAACTTATCTGAGGTCAGAGAACAAAACAGTCACTAGATACAGAGGCAAGAAAATGGTGGCACACACACACCTTTAATCCTAGCATTCCAAAGGCAGGAATCTATGTGGATCTCTGTGAGTTCAAAGCCACACTGGAAACAGCCAGGCACGGTGACTCACACCTTTAATCCCAGGAAGTGATGGCAGGAAGCAGAAAGGTATATAAGGAGTGAAAACTAGGAACTAGAGCTGGTTAAGCTTTAAGACTTTTAGCAGCAGTTCAACTGAGATTCATTCTGGATGAGAACTCAAAGGCTTCCAGTCTAAGGAAACAGGATCAGCTGAGAAGTTGGTGAAGTGAGGTAGCTGTGGCTTGTTCTGCTTCTCTGATCTTCCAGCATTCACCCCAATATCTGGCTCTGGGTTTGTATTTATTAATAAGACCTTTTAATGTTTGTACTACAAGGGAGATAGATGGGGACCAGAGGCCAACGGGAAGGGTCTAGCTCCTTCCACTCTTGCCAGACAATCTATCACTTCTCCCACAGAAGCCTCTTCTGGACCAATGCATAGACCCCACTCACTCTGACCATCCTCCGACCAAGGAAGGTGCTTCACTGGGGGTGAGCATCCTGCTCCTCCTCTTCCTGGGAGGGAGCAGCAGACTGCTAAGCACTGTTGACTCTTCACCAAAATGCTGAAGATTGTGCAGGGTATCCACATTGGCAAAGTGCTTCCAACATGGCCAACAACTTTGCTGCTGTCTTAAAATGTAAATTACCTCCCCGTGAAGGGGACTTTAAAAGGAGTTCATAAGAGGCTGGTGGTCAGTTAGTTCAAGGCAGGACAGGAGAACTCAGAGATTGCCTGGGATTCTGGGCCAGGACACAGATGCTCCCTCCCCCCATTCCATATTCCATCTTGGCTATTTCTGTTTTATATTACCAGAGGCTATGTGAAGAAGAGATAGAAAGGGACAGGGAAGACATAAGCAACATGCTGATCCTCTGGGCTGGGTGTCATATAGCAACATATCATTTTCTCAGCCCTAAGGACCATGAGAGCATTAAACATAATATAAGAAGTCTCAAGCCCAAGGAGAAGCCCACTAGATGCATGGGGCCTACAAATCAGCCCTATTTACAGACAGCAAAACTGCCAGCAGCAGTTCCTCTACCTAAAGGGAAGCATTGACTAACCATTGTTTGCCGGATAAAATCATTTTCCAGCCTAATAAAAAGAGACATGGGTTTTGATCAGTAAGGTTGAAACTCTCTGAAAATAGTATTTACTTTGCCAAAATATAGCACTGCAAGTTTGGGAACATTTCAAATCCTCATGACATATTTAATTCATAGAGAAAGCGAAACCTCATTTAATGACCTTGGAGGGTCACAAAAGGTGGCCTGTGAGATCACACCAGGCTGGGAGGAGGTTAGAGAAACAATCGCAAGCTAATGAGTACATACTGGAAGGCCAGAGAGAGAGAGAGAGAGAGGCAAATTGCAGACTGGTTCCCTCGACCCTTCCCTGGTAAAGAACAAAAGACCAAAGGTGTCATTTTTTAAATACTAAATTATTGAAAAGCAAAGTCCAAACTCAAGCATGGAATAAATGGCACTGATTTTAAATAGCCTCACATTTCAACCCAGGCTGGTTGGGACCAGACTCAGGGTACGCTGTGACACAGAAATTGAAGTTCACACTTAGGGTCTCTTTCCCCCTCAGAGCATGCTGAAGCCATGAGCAACATCCTGAGTCTGAAGTGCCAGAAATGTCCCTTAAATGGGGACCCCTCCCCTACCCCATCAGCTGCAGGTAAAGCAGCTGTGTAGAAGAACCCCTCAGGAACACTGGCTGTTAAATAGCTATTGTAGCACACAAGCCAACATCAGTCAGACCCCAGGGCCCATGTGGGGTGGGGGAAGGCACTGGTGAAACGTATGAAGAACAACAGATTTCCAAAAGAAATGCTCTTTCATGCAAGCTTTCAAAGGAAACGAACACCCCAGCTTGGCATGATATTGGCAAGATCTCAGGCTTTCTGAGCTCCAGGGGACCTGAGCTCATCATTTCTAAAGTCCTTGTTGGCCATCTGGTGGAATAAGAGTCAAGAAGGACTCATATCCCCTGCAGAGTGCGGAAAGATCTCTTCCCCTTAGGAGGTGTAAGCATGCCAAGAGTAAGTTAATCTGCTTATGATACACATTTGACTGGCAGAGCCCTGCTTTCTGAAGCTCGAAGAGGTGAATGGCAGCCCAACCACTACATTAATTATCCCAAATTATGAATAAGTGGAGTATAAATGAGACTGCTCTACTGAACTTAGCATGGCTTTAAAAAACTGAGCAAAGAAAAGATGTTAAATATTACACAAGCTGGAATGCTAATTTGAGAGCTACTATTCCTTTAAAATACAAAGGAATAACACTTCCAAGGAACAATTTCTCATTACAGGCTCCACAGGTGAAAGAAAGAAAGAAAGAGAGAGAGAGAGAGAGAGAGAGAGAGAGAGAGAGAGAGAGAAAGAAAGAAAGAAAGAAAGAAAGAAAGAAAGAAAGAAAGAAAGAAAGAAAGAAAGAAAGAAAGAAAGAAAGAAAGAAAGAAAGAAAGAAAGAAAAGAGAGAGAGGAAGCAAGGAGGGAGGAAGGCAGGAAGGCAGGAAGGAAGGGAGGGAGGGAGGGAGGGAGGGAGGGAGGGAGGGAGGGAGGGAGGGAGGGAGGGAGGGAGGGAAGGAAGGAAGGAAGGAAGGAAGGAAGGAAGGAAGGAAGGAAGGAAGGAAGGAAGGAAGGAAGGAAGGAAGGAAGGAGTCTCTCTCTAGGGGGCTGGAGAGATGGAGCAATGGTTGGGAATGCTCTTGCCAAGGACCCAAGTTCAGTCCCCAGCACCTACGTGGCAGCTCACAATCACCTACAACTCTTTGTTTCTAGAGAGTGACAAGGAGTGAGTGCAGCCATTGAAACCTCAGGACACAGTTTAAAAATTGTCTGGCACTTTATGGACAGGAACAAGAAAACTCAGTAGCTCACAAAGCTTAAATCCACGGGAAGCGGACTGCTGGTGCAGAGGGTACTCAGGGGCTCCGCGGTTGGGAGAACATAAAGAAAAGCCTACCACTTCACCCACGGCGGGCACAGCAGGCACACTGCGTGCGAGCAGCAGTGGAACTGTCCTTTACTCAGGTGGAGTGCAGACTCACGGCGTAAGCACTTTGGAAAACTGACTGAGCCATCCTCTTCAGAGCTTTATGTTTCAGTGCCTATAAATTACACCTCAAGTGAAAATTCATCTGGTTTTGTTTTTGTTTTGTTTTGATTTGATTTGATTGAGGGATTATTTCAAAAGGATTGTGTGTATTAAAAATCAAGGTAGTCAGATCATGGAATCTAAAAGCAGTTTCGAGCCACTCACAATATCTTGTCCTTGAGTAAAGAAAAACTTCCAGCAAAAGGCAGAAATGGGATCTCATGCGAACACCAGCCCACAGAGAGCAGTGAGTCCAGTACCTCAAACCCAAACCTTAAAACTCATTAATGCTCAGAGGGCTCTGTCTAATCCCCCCCAGTCCCCAAACACAGCTTCTCTCACTTTACAGATGATGTCCTGGGGAGGAAAGGACTTGTCCAACATCCCTTCAAGCAATGCTTATTGTGGCCTACTAGAGAACCAGCAACAGGGAAGGGCCTGGTGTGGGCGCAGTAAGAACCCAGGCCCAGCTCAGGAGCTATGTGTCCAGGGAGTGAAGGACAGCTATGATGTCTAGAGCTTGAGGGCAGGATGTGACATCAGCACACGCTGTGTCCTCCATCCAAGATAACCAACACATTGGAAAACGACCACATTTTCTACTCATGCATTTGATACACAAAGAAGGCCATGGTAGCTTTTTCTGCTTTCTAGCTGATAGAAGAAACATGAATGAGGAACAGACCCCCAAAGCAGCTCCCAGAATGGAACATCAGTGTCCGGGGGGAATGAGAGGCTATGCACCCTACAAAGAGGCTCCCAGTGAAAGCCACAAAACTCTGAAAGGGGACAGGCAAGGTTCCAGGAAAACGCTCTTCCAATTAAAGACATATTTTATTTAAATATATAAATGAAGAAAGTTATCCCACGGTAAAAATAAAAGAACTAATAATGAAGTCTATAAGATAAAATTTTCAAGAACTCATATAATTTTCATACTGAGAGACCCCAATTTCCATCCCCCTATGTCTTCCCTGGGAAATCTTAACCTTTTCTAAAAGTGTAATTAAAAAATAAACTTATATGTTTTATAATTTTCAGTATGTTAGCTGAGGCTCTCACACACCACCATCAGACTATCAGAGTGCATCTCATCTCCACCCCCATGTGAGATGGAGTGGTGCTCCACCCCATGCATCATCTTCAACCCCATATTCCAGGCCCTTCAACATGCATTATCTTCAGCCCCATATTTCATTGCAGCCAGGAACCCTGTACCCTACAAACAAGGCATCCACACCATTCCTTTATCTCTCCTTCTCCTTCCTCCCCCATCATCCTGCCCAACTCGACCTTGAAATACAGGCCACCTCAATTCTTAGCCTCAAAGCTCAGAGCCAATCCTATGAGCTGTAACCAAGCCCTTGACAGGGGTGTCAGGCCCATTTGCACTCTGGGCCCCTGTCTGGCCTGCAGTCTTTCATCCTGACAGCTAATAATGCAATGACATACCACCTCACCTGTTACCTGCCTTGGGGGTCAAATGCCTGGCTTCCTCTCCTGAAGACAGAGCAGTACATCTTTCACTGTCTGTTACTTACGGCCTCTGGCCAGTATGAGGACAAAGTTGGCACCAAATGAGCACTTAATATACTATAAAGGAGAGTAATCTAGTGCACATTATGTATGCCCACACGCTAAAAGTAGGCATACATTAAAATGCTAGCCATTACACAAGCAGCCAGAGAGAGGGCAATGTCGGAAGCAGAACTGAAGGCTTACTTTAAGAACAATCATCAAGTCAGTCAAACATGCAGACAGTGAAGTTATCATGGCTTCCCTTCTTTTCTTTAAGACTTAGCGTTTTAGTTTATGTGTATGGGTATTTGTGCCTGCATACATGTCTGCATGACAAATGTGTGCCTGGTGCCCATGGAGGCCAGAAGAGGGTGTCAACTCCTCCTGGAACTGGAGTTACAGACAATTGTGAGCCACCATGTAGGTGCTAGGAACCAAGCCAAGGTTTTCTGCAAGTGCAGTAAGTCTTCTCAACTGCTGAGCCATCTCTCCAGCCCCATGACTTGTCTGTTTAAGAACCATCCTAATGGCCATTCATTCCCCTAAGAATATAGCCCTACTTGGTGTTGACACACAGCTCCAGCCCCTGACTATCTTTACTCATGGAGGTCTGTAGACTGAAATGTAATTTCAGCTAGGCACAAGAGTGGGAGGGAAACCCTGGAGGCATTCATACATTCTGTTTCCAAAAAGGAATGTGCAGAGGAGATACCACCATGAAGGAAAGAGGAAGGCCAAGCCCTGGGGTAAGATGAGGAGGCTGACTCTTCAGCAGTGGACAACGATGAGGTGTGGAAAGGCACGTTTATATAATGGAGCAGGCTCATCTGGCTGATCCACTGTGGAGTGGAAGAAAAGAGGGATGTTGCGTAATATTTTGTTTGCACTCTGACACTCCCAAGACTGCCAATACCCTTTGCTTTGAATGAGAGGGCAGAGCTAGATACTAGCACACCAAAATTAACCAGAGACATTTTTGAGGACTGAGGACAGATGGAGAGGCACAGGAAGTAGTAGGGTGGGGCTTAGAGAGGGTCTTGACCCTTTTTGGATTGAATAATAAGAGAGAGGAGGTCACTGATGGCTTCTCCACCGCTTCTCTGATCATTCAGGTTCTTACCCAGGTATCTGACTCCCGAGATTTTATTGACAAAGAATAATCAGATAAATCTTCAGAGGGAAAGGAGTGAAGACCTTGGAGGAGCTGAGTATAGTGGCAGAAACTAGAATGCTGTGGAGATGCGGCCCACATATCCTTTAGGAGAGAGTCTGCCTTCGACCTTTCAGTCCAAGGTTCTCTCAAGTTCTATACCATCAGCCCAGCTTTCCACTTCTTTGCCTTTTTTTTTTTTTTTTTTTTGGTTTTTTGAGACAGTTTCTCTGTGTAGCTTTGCACCTTTCCTGGGTCTCGCTCTGTAGACCAGGCTGGCCTCGAACTCACAAAGATCTGCCTGCCTCTGCCTCTCGAGTGCTGGGATTAAAGGCATGCACCACCACCGCCTGGCTCATTGTACTTTCTTGACGTATCCTTGCTAAGCATTTTGGTTGCTTGTTTTCAGCTATTCAAGTATTTCTCCAATTATCAGGCATTCATTAGATACAAATTTGACCCAACTTTGGCGTTACTCTATGGTAAAAACAAGATATTACCTCTTCACATGGCAAGGTCCCCCAGCACAGGGTGGGGAAGCAGAGCAGGGAAGAGCAAAGGCCATGGGTTTGTACTGGGCTCATCTAAGCCTCATTCATAAATGATCCTACCCAAGAGGCTGGCAGCAACCTCTGACTGGTACATCGGCTGGTGCATTTGATAGCACTTCATTATTCCACGGTCCTCCAGAGGCAATCAAGGGACAAAAGTCTCACCTGAAAATAGTCCTCCTGCCATCTGTGTTGGGGCTGAGAGTCCATAATACATCAACTGATGACATTGAAGTACAAAGCCTAGCCATCCCCAACCCACACTTACCCAGAGCCATCTGCTGCACTCAGGACACCTAGAGCTATAGCATGCCAGGGAAGTGCTGGACACCCACAGACTGGAAAAAAATCCAAGGGAGAACTCTCAGGAAGATAATCAGATAAATGGACCTGTGGGGTTGTTCCTGTGTCCCCAGTGATGGACATAGCAAAGATGGAGACAGGGAGAGGGACAAGGCAAGCCATGAAAAGTAGCAGAGACCTGCCAAAGGGGTGGACGTGCAGGTATCCTAGGAGAAGCCCTTGGGCAGAGAACCACAGCCAACGGAGAAAGTATTGCATGAGGACAGGCCTGGGAAAGGAGAATCTGAAATGCTCTCTCTCTCTACTTTATTATGAAATGAATTATTTAAAAGAAAAGCAATAAAAGGAACTGGTGCTCACTGACTTTCTCAGAAACACTATGCTTTGGATTGTAAATGTGCCCCCAAGGGTCCAGGTGGTTAAAAGCTTATTCCCAGGTGAGCTGCAACAGGGAGGTAGGGGAGCCTTGAAGAGGTGTAAACCAGCAAAGGAATTCAAGCATTGTGGGACCCCTGCCTGTGGGGAGGCAGTGAGTCACTGCAAAGGCCTGGGGAGTGTCAAGAGAAGAACTGCCTAGTCACAGGTCGGAAGCAGCAGGGACAGCCATTCTAGCTGGGGGCCTTGGAAATCATGAGCCAACCTAAACCTACGGTACCTGTCAGTGATGGAAAACTGACAAACAGCACCACCACCTTGGATTTTCAGTGGCAACCATGGAAAATGTTTTACAACAAAATGAGTATTTCTCAGCATTCTATGAAATTTTCCCTCTCGAAAGTTGATGATACTGTTGTTTTACCTAAGCCAATGATAAGGAATGTGGTCCTTCCTTAATCATTTCCCTAGATAGAAGAGGCTTTTTAAAATGATAGTGTAGAGCTGGGAGATAGTTCAGTCAGTTTTGTGTTTATGGACCCAAATTTCATCCCATTAAAAAAACAAAAGGCTGAGTGATCACTCCTTGTAGTATCAGCACTGGGGACCCAGAGACAGGTGCAACCTCGGGGCTCACTGGACAACCAGTCTAGCCAACTTGATGAGTCCCAGGCTATGGAGATGAGTCCCAGGCTATGGAGAATCCCTGTGTCAAAAAACGAAGTGGATAGTATTTGAGAAAAGATACACAGCATTGTAGCCTGGCTTCTGGCCTCCACATAAACACTCCTACAAAAATACACACACAGACACACACAGACACACACACACACACACACACACACACACACACACACGTACGTGCACATGACAGTAGATAGTCTCTAACAATGTATTGCTAAATTTAAAGGATGCGCAGGTAAGAAGGTCTGTTTTGTTTTAATGATACACCTTTCTTTTACAGCCTTCCCCCCCACCTCTGTGTCTGCCTCTTTCCTAATCCAAGGCACCATACTGAGTGCCTAGGATTTCCCAAGGGAAAAATAATTCTCCTTGAATTATTATGGTGCCAAGCCCACAGTTCACAGAGAATTACACTGCTGATCTTCTCATCAGAAGGACTAGGCTGAGTAGCTCAGAATTCTGAGGAAATCCGGCATAATGACTTAAAATCGGATTGGAGTGATCTCATGGAAAAGAGCAACACCGTGAAGAACAGGAAATTGGGGTCTGGTCCTCCCACTTGGAACCCCTGCATCCCTGAGGAAATACCTAAAAGCTTCAGGACATGACTTCTCACTTCCTGACTCACCAACATAGTGCAGAAATCCAACTGGACCTAGCATGTGGTCTCATCACTGCACAAACAAAGATGGCGTATTCAGTCATCACACTGCAAGACATCTTAATATTTTATAAACATCCACTCCGACACGGCCAATGAGCATTTGAAGCTCACATATCAAATGTGTCTTACCCTCACTATTCCTCCACAATACAACTCTTCCTGGGAAGGTTTAAGAGTCCCACTCCTCTTGGTCCTAGGCCTGGGCTAATTGGCATGCCGGGTGAGCACCAGGCCTCAGTGAAGGCTTTAATACATTAGCCCAGCAGTCAGGCCAAAACAGCTGCAGAACCCAGCTCACAATGTCACAGGTTCACAATGGTTTCAGCTGCACTTGCCTGTCCCCAAGCCCTTCTCCAGACTGCTCTAAGCCCTCACTCTCCAGTCCCTCCACTATGCCTCCATTTCTGTTTCAGCCTCATGGCCTATTCCTTCCCAGAATGACACATCCCACCTCCACCCCCACACCACTTATAGAAAGAGGTTCTAGAGTTCTAGGGATGAAAATGCACACCAGTCTGTATATGAACTTGTGTATGGATGTGTGGAGCCCAGAAGACAACTGAGTATCATACATCAGGTACCATCAACCCTCTTTTTCTTGAGACAGGGTCTCTCAGCTTCAATTTCCTTGAATCCCAAGTAGGCAAGGCGGGCTGGCCAGTGAGGCCCAGGGATCTTTCTGGCTCTCTATACTGACATGACGGCCATGCACCACCACACACCAGCTTTTTCACATGGGTTCTGGGGAGCAAAGTTGGGTCCTCGGGCTGGCACAGCAAGGACTTCACATCCTGAGCCATCTCCCCAGCCCAGAAAGAAGTTCTTTATAAGGACTGACATTCTCTCTCTCTCTCTCTCTCTCTCTCTCTCTCTCTCTCTCTCTCTCTCTCTCTCTCCCTTTTTATTTTATTTTATTTTATTTTTTTTGGTTTTTTGAGACAGGGTTTCTCTGTGTAGCTTTGCGCCTTTCCTGGAACTCGCTTTGGAGACCAGGCTGGCCTCGAACTCACAGAGATCCGCCTGCCTCTGCCTCCCGAGTGCTGGGATTAAAGGCATGTGCCATCATCACCCGGCCCAGCATTCTCTTAAAGAGACAATTGCTGTATGACCATCAGGCTCATTAAACAGTACAAAGAACAGAACCTTCGGCCCACTGGTGGCCACTTCTCCCTCTAGGAGAAAGGTAACCACTGCATCAAGTGGGGGTGTAACTTTTAACCACAGATACATGCAGGCCTAGGACGCCAGGATCCCAGCTAGCTGAAGCAACATACATCTAGCTTCCTGAAGAGAATCTGAGTTCAGCTGTAGCTAGAGTTTTCCTGCCTTGCCCACAGTCGGGACAAATCTTTGTCACCCGCCAGTCCCACAGCCGCTCAGACCCAACCAAGTAAACACAGAGACTTATATTGCTTACAAACTGTATGGCCGTGGCAGGCTTCTTGCTAACTGTTCTTATAGCTTAAATTAATCCATTTCCATAAATCTATACCTTGCCACGTGGCTCGTGGCTTACCGGCATCTTCACATGCTGTCTGTCCTGGCAGTGGCTGGCAGTGACTCCTTCTGCCTTCCTGTTCTTTCTTTTCTCCTCTCTGTTAGTCCCACCTATACTTCCTGCCTAGCCACTGGCCAATCAGTGTTTTATTTATTGACCAATCAGAGCAACACATTTGTCATACAGAACATCCCACAGCATTCAGTCTGTGCAATGAGATTACTGTAGCTTTACAGGGACACTTATAGAGTTGAGTAAAGCCAGTCCTCCAGGGTTTTTTTCCTTCTGGTATTCTGGTCTTTTTCTTTCTCATATAAATTTCAGAACCATACAGTCAATAATGACACTGTAACTCTAAAGTAATGATTAGAACTGCATTGAATCTAGAATTGGCTTGTTAGCGGTATTAGTCATCTGATCTATACACAGGGAGCTTTTTTTTCTTTCTTTCATTTAGGTTTTACTTAAGATACATGCAATATGAAATTAAAATATGCTCCCATACCCTAGAAACATAAAATACACAAACAATTGATCAATACCTACAAGGACTACATTGATAAATGTGCTTCTCTGAGTGACAGACACATCAGCTCTCCTAGGACTGGGAATATCTGCTCTGCTAGTCAGGTCTGTATCCACCGTAGCATCTCCCTGTGATCTAGCATCCCAAGAGACCTGTGCATCCCTGTGACTGCATCCTGTTTCCCTGTGATCTAGCATCTCAAGAGACCTGTGCATCTCATTTCTCTGTGTTCTAGCATCCCAAGAGACCTATGCATCCCTGTGACTGTGCATCCCATCTCCCTGTGATCTAGCATCCCAAGAGACCTGTGAATCCCTCTAGCTGCATCCCATTTCCCTGTGATCTAGCATCTCAAGAGACCTGTGCATCTCATTTCTCTGTGATCTAGCATCCCAAGAGACCTGTGCATCCCTGTGACTGTGCATCCCATTTCCCTGTGATCTAGCATCCCAAGAGACCTGTGCATTCCTGTGACTGTGCATCCCATCTCCCTGTGATCTAGCATCCCAAGAGACCTGTGAATCCCTCTAGCTGCATCCCATTTCCTTGTGATCTAGTATCCCAAGAGACCTGTGCATCCCTGTGACTGCATCCCATCTCCCTGTGATCTAGTATCCCAAGAGACCTGTGCATATCAAGATCCCAGACAAGAGCCAGTCGCTGTGAGGACAGAACCATTTCCATCTACAATCCAGCTCTTATGACACACACACTCCACACAACTACTTTCTTCTTCCCTCACTTTAGAAACCGGCTCCATTATTGTTTTGCACAGTCACTTCAGTAGCACCGAAGGATCCTGAGAGATAACATGCATCAGAAGGCTTTTGGCCACTGAGAGGCTGCACAAAGAAGGGATTAGGATTATTCCACACTGCACAATCCATCAGGGCAAAAAAAAGCAGAAGATAAATTCTCCTAAACCATATGGGAGTTGAAATCTGGTACTTCTCCAGCTTATTATATAACCAGACATCCAATGATGACCAGCAATATCACAGCAGGAACTCTGACAGCCAGCCACCAACAATAAACACTAAAGGGATATCAGACAAGGAGCAAACATGAGATGTTAACCAAAATGTTTAGAAAGGAAAAAAAAAATGAGAAACTAGCCCATAAAGATAGTTTTGTGTTGGAACTGGAGAGAGAGCTCAGTAGTTAAGAGCACTGTTGTTTTTGCAGAAGACCCAACTATGGTTGCCAATACCCATGTCGGGAGGGTCAGAAGCACCAGCTCCCAGGACCGAGCGCTCTCTCCTTACCTCCAAAGGCACTGTACAGACATGTGCACATAACTATGCACAGATACAGAAATAAAATTTTATTGCAATTTTATTACAATAAAATAAAATAATTAAATCCCCAACAACAACAACAGCAAAAGACTGTACTGTCTGTTAGAAGTGGCAAGTGAGTCAATACAAAGACAGTGTACAAGACAGAGGCAGGTATATATATGCACAGACCAGCATGCTGCTCTGAGCAAGTATAAAATCTTCATCACAGAGAGGGACAGCCTTGGCAACACTGTGGCTCATAAGCAAAGTCTCAGAGACCAACCATCCAAGATGTCCAGAAGCTCTGCTGTCTTTGCTGTATCTTTAACTGTATCCCTGGTTGGAAGAGGTCTTGACAGTGCCCCCACACACACATTTCTTCCCACCTTCCACCACAGATCCACCATGGCCTACACATCAGACTAAGTACCTTAATCTCCTTCTCAAACTCCATCACCAGGCCCCCGCAGTTCATGGAGTCTCACCCGGGCAACACTAACCCAGAGAACACATGTAACATCTAAGAGATGTGTCTGATCATTGTGATGGAGATGGTTCCTGGGCGTGGGGCAGCATTTCTGCTAAGTGCCTGCCGTGGACCAGACAAACATCTCCAGATGTCATCAGGACTGGGATGGGGAGCACTGTTTTATTTCACCACCACCCCCCATTCCTCTCTCATCCTCTGTGCCCTCTTCTGTAGGCAACACTAAGACAGCTCTTGGAAAAACCAGTGGTGGCCTGACCAGAGCAGGACACAAATGCAAGCCTGATCCTCCATGATTCCAGGGATCTCATTCCTCATTACTGATTCAAGCCACTCACAACCACTGAATTATTTGTTTATTTGGGGGGTGGAGTTATACAGGATCTCACTTTGTGGCCCCAAACTAGGCTTGAATGTAGCTCTGACCTGATCTTCTTATTTCCCTTTTATGTTTGGTAAATTTTCTTGTTGTTTATTTGTTTAGTTTTTTTTTTTTTTTCTGGTGGGGGTGGTTATTAAAGTAGAGGAAACAAATGAACCCTGGACAACTTTGCAGAGCCTTCTGCTATTCTGTTTTTAAACAAGTCTTGCTGTGTTCCCCAGTATGTCCTCAAACCTGCAAACTTCCTGCCTCACCAGCTCTAGTGCACCAAGAACACACCAGATAAACAGATAAATGTCTCACCTGTGAAGGCCACTGATGCCTCGCCGTCAGCTGCCTGTCTCCACCTCAGTTTCCCCATCCCACAGTTTCTTTTTACTCTTCCTTTAAAATTTCTAGAGTCCTCCAAACTATTTCCATCCCCTGACATAATCTGTCATTTCAAACCTTATTTTTTTCTTAAAATCATTTACTACAAGTCCTAAGGTGAGAACATGTGTGGATTTGGATAGACTCTCCTGCTGTGTTACTCTGCCTCTTTGGGTGGTTAATGGCTTCATCACCATCTTCCTTACTCAGATTTAGCCCTGAGAACACAGACTGGAATGTATTATTCCTGTCTTGGCCTAGCACAGTGTCAGGCACACAGTAGAAATCTCTTCCTCACTGAGCCACCTCTTTAACCCCAAATAAACTTTTGAAGTAGCTGAACAAATGGATGATGGGTTGCTAAGCATAAGCTTGTCCGTATGGCCTGCTGCCACTCAGACAGAGACACAGAGGGAATCCTGACCACGAAGGAAGAACAAAGGAGCTAAATGCCATGGGTGGCAGGAAGTCGGATGCAAGCCAGTACTACATGCGGGAGGACCGTCAGCAGGTCCTGAAGGCCATGACGGAAGCATAGGAAATCATGGGCTCCCGAGCAGAAGCCCCAAAGTCAAGGGAGTGTCTACTTCCCAGTGAGCTTCGTTCAAAAGGCAGAGTAGGTGGGATGGTTACAGTGGCCAGAATTCTGAGATTTCCAACTCAAACACTTGCCTCTGACACAAAGGAGGGCCATGGTGATCCGCACAGAAAAATCAGTCACAGGTGAAAGGAAAAGATGACTTTCTCCCACTACCTATTAATGAAATCGCTCACTGTAGGCTTAAGATTCCAAAAGCAGAGCCCTTGCATCTGACAACAGGAAAATTAATTTGATGAAAAATCACTGGAATGAGCAAATGAATGCACATCAGCTCAGGCACATGCCCCAAACTGGCACACAGTGATTACGGCCATAATTATAGCTACTCTAGCAAGGAAAGGTGGCTGAGTTTTTGCAACAAAGCAAGAAACCACACATGATAGATACTGTCCCTGTGACAAGTCTCTCACTCTGCTGGAAGGAAACCCATGTAAAGGCAGGCTTGTTTAAGGAGGGTGGAAAAGCAGGGCCTGGCATGAAGCACGGGGTGGGGGGTGGGGGGGGCAAGAAAGAAGTGCCCCTGGCAGGAGGCTCCAGATTAACCTTGCTCGTGCTTTGTGGTCCTGTAGAGAAGGTAAGAACCACTGTACAGCATCAACTAAGCAGAAAGTAAAGTCCTGGGCTGCCATGTCTGCTGAGTTCTCATCTTGTCTGGACTGTGGAAGCTCCTGAAGATGCGCAAAACAGAGAGTACAGTAATGATCTTGGGATAATTCTATACCAAAGGTTCCCCTCCACCACCACCTTCTTTTCTGCTGTTCGTTCTTTCCTGGCACATGCTATGGCTTTACTGGCAAGGGTCTCCCCAAGCACGGCAACTCAAAGCCGGGTAGTGGGGGTCAAGGCAAGCAGCACAGGTGAAGGCAGCCGGAAAAGCTGTACCAGCCCAGACCCCAGCACTCCCCCTACTAGTGCCCCAGCCACTGGAATGCAGCATTAGCCTGGCTTCTTCCAACTTACAGAGCAGGCAAGGTCCAGAGACATCAGGGTCACCTGAGAGCTGGGCCGGATCTCCCTCAGATTTAGAACCAGAATCTGTGTTCACATGGCCTCTTGTGTCCACACTAATCTGAGAAGGTTCTGCTCCACAGGTCATGTGTCAGGCTAACGACAGGTACCTATCCCAACGCCACAGTCTCTCCAGTGTTTTCCCACTCATGCCAACTGCCACTCATGCCGACTGTCGCTGTGGATTGAGTCGATTGCATCAAAAGGATACATGCAAGCCCAAAGTACTTGTGAGTGCAATCTGACTTGGAAACAGTGTCTTGTCTGATAACATTAAGTTGGCATGGAGTCAGGCATCGGGAAAGGGGGCACTGGTTCCACATGACTGAAGAGGAGAAAGGACACAAGACGTACACTCACAGGCAGAACCCCCATGAAAGATGCAGACTAGAGCCAGATGGATGTGTCTATGGGGCAAGGGTGGCTGATGACTGCCAGATTCTGTCCCAGACTACACAGAAGGAATCCACCTGCTGGTGCTTTGATGCCAGGCTTCCAATCCACAGGCCCATGAGAGAATGAATTGATACTGTTTCAAGTCACTGCATTTGAAGAAGTATCTTTGTGTGATCTCAGAAAATTAATACAACTTCCATGTTAACTAGGTCTTTCACCTTCTGGACTCTGGCATCTTGTCAACACTACTCTCTAGAAGGCCTGGCCTGTGGCTGTTTCTCAACCAAGTGTAGCCATTCCTGTCACGGTTGGCTGCTCCTGGGCTGCCAGACTCAGCTGTTCCTCTGTAAGTCTTTTTCCTTATGCAGTGACATGGCCTGCAAAGTCCCCATGAGGAACATCACATCCCATGCCTGGGAAATAGGAGAAATCTTCGCGTAAACCCTGTATCCTGTCCATGGCCACCCTTCACTACCTATGGCCATGCAGCTGAGCAACCCCAAAGGAAAGGAAAGGAAGAAAAGAGGATGTTGTTTGCTTTGGTCAAGACTCAAAACATGACTTTCTTAAGCTGCTTGCTGGTCTACCATGGTCCGGTCCCTCCCTGGCTAACATCCTAAGCACAGCGCTCTTCTCCTCCCCAACACGGCCAATCAATAACCAGAGGCAGACAGGAGACAAAAGTAGGTGCTCAGAGACTCAACAGATCCCTCCCGAGGTGATGCCTCTGAGAATGAAGTGGAAGCAAGCACAAGACGAGTCTCACAGGAAACCAAGTCACAAACATCTTATTTAACAGCACCGGGCAGAGAGAAAGCACAGACGTCTCACGTGAGAGGCAAGCCCTGGGAGCACAAGGGGCAGTTACAGGAGAGAAATGTGAGAGGTTTGGACACGGAAGGCCTCAGGGTGGACCAGAGGTAACAAGGCTTCTGCCAGGACTAGAGATGGCCAGCCAAGCTCCGCCAGAGTAGCTTATGAAAATGAAAAGGGGAAACCACCTCGGTATTCTGAAAGAGGAAGTGGATTAAATGAGCTACAGTACAATCGGCAGGTGAGAACAATGTGCTGGTGAAAAACACTGGTGGGTCAGGCCAGAGAGAGAGATGGCTCAGTGGTTAAGGATGCATACTGATTCTGCAGAGGACTCAAGATCAGTTCCCAGAGCTCAAGTCAGGTGGCTCACACAACTGCCTGAAACTCTAGCTCCAAGGGAACCCTATGCTTCTGTACTCTTCACAAGTGCATGTGTGTATGCATGTGCATGCACGCACGTGCACACATGAGAGAGAGAGAGAGAAATTATTGGTTATATTGCAAATCTATGCTGAAGTTATTAAAGTTCCAGCAGTCTACCTGTAAAAAGAAATATATAGCATATATGTTACATGTTGTCAGCCCTGCCACTTTTAAGTTCTGAATCAATGCGTTTTAACCAAGCACTGACCAAAATCAGATGTGATAAAAAGTGAACCAAAAATATACAGGTTTTTTTTCTCATCATTCCCTATTCAGGACTACTATTTACATGGCATTTATACTGAATTAGGTAACATAAGATATGCAAACAGAGAAGATTTGATATAAACTGAGCACTCTCAGTGAGGCAAAAGAAATCTTTCCTCTTCTTAAAAAATTAAGTTAATAATAAAAAATAGACTATAGAGAAGGATGAACAAAGGTTATTTGCAAATGCTACTTCATTTTTCTAAGAGATTTGAGCATAAATCAGGTCTCCATCTGACTCTGTTGAGTCCTGGAAGCAATGTCCCATGTACATTGAGGAAGAACATGGGGCTCATCATACAGATCTGTGTCTGTGTGGGATCACTCCACATGCAGGGGAAAAACCACACGACTGCGAGATGGAGTGCGCACAGCGGCCGCTGTGAGAGCTGAGGTGATGAGTGGGCCTCCTGTTTCTTAGGGACTTGAACCTAGGGAGGAAAATGAAGGAGCCTTGGAGGGAAGGTGCGAATGGGCACTGCTGTCATCACGGATGAAGCAGTGCGCGGGTCAAAGCTCGGCGAAGCCTGACTTCTCATCTGTGGAAGCTATCACTTCAGACCGTCAGTTGTCATCACCCCTCACACATTCAGAGCTTCTTCTGGAGAAAATAAAACGGCCAACTTCGAAATTTGTGAGAAGCAGGACAGACCCAAGATGCCAGCTTAGAAGCAGATAAATAAAAAGCAGTAAAACTTTCCCTTGCAGAAGAATTTGCCATAAGACACAAGGCAAAGATGATTATTTTCAGGACATTATAATCAGGCCTCTTGGAGGGCAAAACCCACCCATCCACTCCAATTCAGCTGATTACAGAATGGCACCATTCCAACACTGCTCCTTTTAGGAAGGCCAGATGGAAGTCACACCAGGAGAGGGTGACAAAGGGGACACATAGGAGGGCTTCCCCCTAAGGGTAGTCCCTGGAAGGAGACAGACTCTCACATGCCTCTGTGTCATTCTCAATGCAGGAGCCTCAAATTCAATTAGTCTTCACTCCAGTCCCAGCCACAGGCCCAAGTGGGAGGGGCCTGCGGCTCCACCAGACAGTGGAGAAAGTGCAGAGAACAATGATAACATATTCATCCTGTTCTGTACAGGGAAGATGGGAAGGAGCCCCAAAGAACAGTACAGAGCACTGCTTGCAGATGCAGACTGAGAACCCTTAGCCCTGGCTGAAACCCATAGCCTCCCAGCGAGCTATTTTACTACTGAAAAACAATAGTCTAGAACAGACTAAAGGAGACTAAAAGAGAATAGAAAACGCCTGAGGGCTTCATGTGGAATAAGGGCTGACATTCTTTCATGAGCCATTTTCGTCCTCATATATACAACAAAGGCACCGCAAATGAATGGGCACAGAGAAACAAAGAAACATGAACTGCAATCCACACACGCATACAGCACAAACGTACATGCTTACTCACATATATTCACACGTGCATTCAAACACACACATACACAACGCTCACACCCCACACAGATGCACACATACATCAGTAAACTACATACAGACACATACCCACGCAGCATTTACATGCACACACTTGGAGGCATAGGCACCATGAGAACATGACAGGACCTGCACCCCGGCACCAGCAAATCAAAGCAGCGCTCGGAGCAACAATATTTAATCCTAGGAAATGCCCCAGTAAGAGAAACACTTTCTCAACCTAAGACACTGCACGACTCTATTTCCATTTCAACGTGGCAAAAAAGAGTAAAAATAGTGTATGAGCCAGGACTCAAGTCCAAGGACCCCTTAAATTCAGCAATGCTGAAAGGGCAGATGTGGGGAGATCATACAATGCCAAAGGAACAGTAAAGGAAGAAACTCGTCTTCCAACCCGCGGACGGAAGGCCTGCAGCAAGCCTGAGCGTCACTGAATTCATCCGTGTTTTACAATACAACACCCACCGGAGGGAAGGCTTTCCGGCTTCTACTGACAAATGCCTTGACTTCCAGGGAGGCAGGCAGACACCAGTCAAGCCTAATCAAACTTAATCATGTAAGAATATATTTAGCCAACTGAAATTACTTCTGGTCTCGAAACTTCCTGGAACTGTTTTTATCTATTCTTGTACAATGAGTGTCTGTCTCCCTCCCATGCCACTGCATTCCTCAGTAAAACATACTGGTGGGAAGTTCATTTTAACCCTGGAAGGCTAAGGCGGCCTTGGGCAATATCACACTGTCAAAAACTACCAACCTAAAACTTTTAATCTATGTAGGACACGGCTTTCTTCACAGATCACCAATTTGGGGGAAGATTCATGTCAAAATTGGGCAAGGGATCTCAAGGCTTGGCCAGGAACCACCTTGGAGGCAGCAGGGAAGCCACAGCTTTACTCTTGCTTGCCCAGGAGAGTCACCTTGGTCACCGTGACAGGAACCACTTCTGAACACACATAGCCTCGTCACAGAGCAGCACGGCAGAGCTTTACAGCTGGGAGAGGACTCGTCCAAAACACTTTCAACACGGTCATGACAAAGAACTCGTTTGAATTTACCCACCAAAAGAACACAAAGGAAGGAGAGATGCAGCTTCGGCGTGGAGAGTGAAGCCACAAGGACTCACTTGGAAGGTTTGCTTTTGGTCCTCGCTGCAAGTGTTGCAGGCAGGAAGCTCCAAAGTGCACAGCTGGCTTGGTCATAAATCAGCCCGTAAAAGTCTACATAACAGAGATGCCCAAGGGTGCCGGAGCCAGGGACTGCTCCCCAGGGCCTCTCCACACCCGGTCTCTGGGATGACTCCATGCCAGGAAGTCCTAGAGGAGTCCTAAGCCTTCTTCCCAAGGACAACAGAGCAAGAGGTGGCCATAAATGTTTGAAGAAGGGCTGGGAAGATGGCTGCTCGGCCACTCGAGTGCTTGCCTTGCGAGCACTAAGACCTGAATTCAATCCCACAGAACTCATTTTATAAACAAAAACAAAAATAAAACCGGGGGGACGGGGCGGGGGGGGGGGGGGGCAAGCAAGATGGCTCAGCCATTAGAGGCCCTTGTAGACATACAAGGCATGAAGAGCTAAGTTCCTGGGAACGTGCATATATAATGCCAGGCACGGTGATGCACATTTAACATCTCAGAAAATCCCGGAAGCTAACTAATCAGTCAGGAGAGCCTAATTATCAAGCTCCAGGTTCAGTGATAGACCCTGTCTTGAAAACAGAAAGTGGGCTGGACATGATGGTGCATGCCTTTAATCCCAACACTTGGGAGACAAAGGCAGGTAGGTCTCTGTGAGTTCTAGGACAGCTTGGTCCACATAGTGAATTCCAGGCCAGCCAGTGAAACCTCATCTAAAACAAACAAGGTGGACAATACTTGTGGAATGACAACCAAGATCAAATTCTGGCCTTAACATACACACACACACCTTACACATGCATCTAGACATATACAGACATATACAAAAGAAATGGGTAAAGAGAAGGAGCAAAGGAACAATGTAATCATCCCTTCTTCACAGCCTGAAGCCTGACTAAAGCTCCATCCAGCTCAGCATCCCTCCCAGAGTCTCTGGCGCCAGATGCCCTGACAGGTTTACTGTTAAACTGACTTTAATAAACTTCCCTTATCTATATAAAGTAGATTCAGAACTTCTTTGGAATAGAGCCAAGAGATAAGCAATAGTTCAGCCACCTAGGGAGGAAGGAGATGAGAACTCACTGTACATAGACCAAGATCACACTCATGACTCAGGGGCTCTCAGCCCAGGAGGGAGCTGCCTGAACGTGATGGGACCTACCTTCACCCTGACTGTGAGCTCTGAGATGCTGCTCATCATATCGTTGATGGACCGGAACAGCTGCAACAAGGACTCCACGAAGTCGGCCTCTCCTTTGTTTTCATACAGCCTGCAAGAAACACACGACACTGTGGGGACCCGCGGAGAAGCTCCCGCTGTGCACCCTGCACCCACAGTAACTAAGGGAGTTGATGGGAGTATGAGGTACCATCTCCAGCATCCATCAAAAGGGAAATGGGATTCGATACACAACTATTGAGGCATGCATCAGAGTGGTGGACTTACAATACATATTGCTGGCACAGTTTAGAAACAGAAAAAGTATGATATATACAAAGGGAAGTCTGGAAAGGAGACAGAAGGAAGAAAAGGGGGGAATAGGATGGACCAATTTAGCTTTAATCTCCCCCCCCCCCGCAAAAAAAAACCCATATTCTCACTTGACATGTTTTGTACCCACTTTCAATTATTTGTTATCTGATTTTATGGACTATGGATGGAGCCCAGGCCTGATGCATTCCAGACAAGTGCGCTATAGTAAGAGCTGTATCTTTAAGCTTCTTGCCAATATTCCTAACTCCTAATGTTATGTAACTAACATAAGGAGAGTTAATTGTCTAAATGTGACAGGCTCTTATAACTATTTGAAAAAATGACATTATATGGGTAAATTCAAAATAATTTTGAGAAATGGCACTACACCTGTGCATCCATTTAAGAGGCAACAAGGCCCAGAAAGCTGTCAAGATCTTCAGCTCTACCTTAAATGGACAATAAGGCTCTTGTATGCTGCTTCCATGGATGCTGATATATGCTGCTCATCATAAATAAGTCCCATCTATAAATTATTTATTAGCAGTTACTGCAAGTTGCATTTACATTTTAAAATGTAGCAACTCAGATGTTTTATTAATGTAAACTAGTTTCCTGCCTAATTAAAAATATACCCCACCTGAAACTTGTACACAATGGAAAATTTCATAAACTCAGTGATAATTAATTACCCCAGAGGTAATCTTACATTTAAATGAGTTCCATTCTAAAGCAAGGAATTCTGTATAAAGTGGGAAATTGCAACCAAGTGCACCTGTTTTGTAAATAAAGGTTTCCAAATAGAGGTTTGCTTAAATGATGTACTGAACAATTAAGATTATAGAGTCATGAACTTCTGCTCACAGGTGGTAAGGAAACAATGGCGGGTGGTGCTGCACATACCTGGGAGGTGTCATGATGCTATAGAACGAACATAAGGAGACTTAATTGTCCAAACGTAACGGGATCTTATAACCATTTGAAAATGACATTATAATGGGAAATTCAGTAATGGCACTACAGCAGTGCATTCACTTAAAAGGCAATGGGAACCAGGAAACTGTCAAGAACTTCAGCTCTGCTTTAAATGAACAACAAGCAGTTTGGACGCTGGTCCCGTGAAAGCTTATATATGCCACTTACTGTAAATAAGTTATAATTTTCTGTCACCCCAGGACATTTGCCAGCTCCCGGAGCTGCATGGTGTGTGAGACTAAACACTAAAATGAAAACTTCTAGAAAGCCAAGTGGAACTGGTACCAGTCTACAGAAGAAATAACTTGGGTTTCAAACATCAAGGAATGGGACTTTCAATAACACAACAGATAAAAGATTTAAAAAAAAAAAAAAAAAGATACAGCAGATTCTGTTTTAGAAAATATATTTTATTTATTTATTTTTATTTTACGTGCACATTTGTCTGTGTGAGGGTTTTGGAGCCCCTGGAACCGGAGTTATAGACAGTTATGAAGCTGTGATATATGTGCTGGGAACTGAACCTGGGTAGCCTGGGAGAGCAGCCAGTGCTCTTAACCACCAAGCCATCTCTCCAGCCCAACACAGCAGATTCTAGAGTGGGAACACTGGAGAACCTTGGAAAATGAAATGCAGACTGCAGCTCACCAGGTCTACAAGGCACACAGCCCACCATAAGCTCTCATGAAACCAAGTACTCAGACGGACCAAGTCTAAAATGCGGGCTTTTGTTAGTTTTAAAAGTCAACCTAGGCTCATCAGGAAAGATGGTTTTAATGAGAAATTATCTCAAGTTGGCCTGTGGGCATGTCTATGGAGGGCTACCTGGATTAGCTGGTGTGAGAAGACATAGCCCATTGTGGATGGCATCATTCCCCAGGCAGGGGCTCCTGAACAGTATTAGAGAAAACAAACTAGCTAACAGCAGACAGGGTCCATTTATTCTCTCTTTGCTCTTGACTGTGGCTATGCCTACCTTAACTTCTCAGAAATGATAAGACTGTGACCTAGAATTGAAAGACAAACCTTTTCTCCCAAAGCTGCCTTTTGTTGGGGTATTTTTACCACAGCAACAGACGTGACCAGGCTTATAGTACAGTGATGCCCAAGCACAGTGTCTGACAAGACCAAGAGGCTCAACCCAGGAGATGGGATGAGCCACCTCAGGAAGACACATAGTCTGGAGCTTCCAGAGTTTTACATATGTGTAGTCCAACCTTCAAACAGAACTCATTAACCTCAGCAAAAGTTGGTTCCCATGGCCAAACCAAAGAGGAAAAGAAGACAATGAATGACCCAGAGCACAGGAGATTTCCTGTAGTCAGTTGATGGGAACATCAAAATTAGAGAAACCGTGGGTGCTGGGGAGATGGCTCAGTGGTCAAGAGTGCCGCTACTATTATAGCAGAGGACCTGAGTTTGGTTCCCAGCACCTACATGGAAGCTTACCACAGGCTCCAGGGAATCCAACACCTTCTTTTGGCCACTGTGGGTACCATATGCATGTGTTTACACGCAGAGAGAAACACACAAGCAGTCACACAAATAAAAATAAAACATTTTTTTAACTAGAAAAAATAAAATGATGAAATGTCAGAAAAATAAAAGGTAGGGAAAAAACAGAAGTCAAGGTGGATCATTGCAGTGCACAAATGGATCTTTAAAATGAAAAGTCTCACATTAAACAATGTAATAATATTAGGAATTCACTGTATGAGCTAACCAGAAACTAGGCACAGCAAGAAATAAAAATAGCAAAATGGAAGGTAACACAGAGAAAAGTTACCAAGAACACAGATGAAGGAGGACAACAGAGAGAAGAGTGG
Source organism: Peromyscus maniculatus bairdii (assembly GCF_049852395.1). Classification (NCBI taxonomy): domain Eukaryota; kingdom Metazoa; phylum Chordata; class Mammalia; order Rodentia; family Cricetidae; genus Peromyscus; species Peromyscus maniculatus. The sequence continues at coordinate 145,241,960 of NC_134852.1, read as the reverse complement.
GGAGGCAGAGCGGAGAGATCTAGGACACACGTAACTGAAGTATCAGCAAAAGCCAGGATCATGAGGGAGGGAAGTCATTAGAATGATGATCAAAGACTTCAAGCCTAAACCCCAAATAGTCAATGCAAAATAAATCCAAGGGAAAGTGTTCCTATGCAGCCCACACAGATTATTTCCTATGCAAATAACCACAGAGATAAACCTTGAGGGCAGCCAGAGGCGGGGGACACATATTACTCTATCTTTAAGGATGTAACAATAACAGTGAGCCGGAAAAGAGACTTTGCACCAGAAATGATGGAAAGCAGAAGAAAATAGAATAACACCTGGAGGAAGGAAACTGCCAATCTGGAGGGCTGTGTCAAATGAAAGTATCTTTCAAACACAGACATGAAATAAATCATTTTCATATACACAAAGCCTGTAGCTGATTTCTTCTAAAGAAAATTCTAAGGGGAACTCTTTTGACAGAAGGAAAACGACCCCTTAGGGAAACCTGAAGTTAGAGAGAGATGAAAGCAATTCTATCCATAGAGCACAACCAATGAATGCCAACGATACCAAACAGCCATGTGTGGCCGAGCTCAAAATACGTGTAGAATTAAAGTACGTGGCAACATTAATGCCAAGGACAGAAAATGCATGGAGTCTCTGTGGTCTGCTGTTCTGGATGTAACTATTTTCAAAGGATTCGTAACAGTCATTTAAATGACTCTTTAAATTTAGCAGGCATGTTTCCAGCTGGGATAATTATCAAAAAAGAAAAAGTAGTAAAAGATGTTTAACATGTCAAGACAGCAGAAAATAAGATGGAAAATAGAAAACATTAACTGGTATTGAAGAAATCAAGGGGAGAAAGGAAGAAACAGGGAATGTGGTGCTTAAAAAGAGCATAGACAAGTAACAAACAAATGTGTGAAAAAAATGTACAAGTTGCGATGATCAATATGGAATCATTTTGTGCTAAACCACTAAAAACAAGTAAATAGGATTGGGGAGATGCTCAGTGGTCAAGAGAGCACTGCTCGTGCAGAGGACCTAAATTCTGTTCCTAGCACCTTGATCAGGGAACTCACAATTGCCTAGAACCCCAGATTCAGAGAATCTAGCACCCTCTTCAGCCATCTATGAGCACTAACTCACATGCACATACCCCCACACAGTCATACAAGCACACACATGATTTTTAAAGTTTTTTTTTTTCTTTAACTAAATAAGGCTGGGAAGCTATAAGAAAGGGATCCTATGCATAGTTACCAAATATCATCACCAGAAAGCCCACATCTGCACAGCAGCTGCAACGCCACCACGTAGGTCCTCTGCCCAACAGCCGCCTGCTATGGATATTGATCACTCTGTATGCTGTGAATGTGTTGCCCTGATTGGCTAATAAATAAAGTGCTGATTGGCCAGTAGCCAGGCAGGAAGTATAGTTGGGACAAAGAGAGAGGAGAATTCTGGGAAACGGAAGGCTGAGTCAGGAGATGCTACCAGCCTCTGCTGCAATGAGAAGCAAGATGTGAAGGCAGAACTGGGAAAAGGTACCAAGCCACATGACTAAACATAAATAAGAATTATGGGTTAATTTAAGTGTAAGAGCTAGTCAGTAATAAGATTGAGCTAATGGCCATACAGTTTATAAACAATATAAGACTCTGTGTCTTTACTTGGGTTCAAACAGATGCAGGACTGGTGGTTGAGAGAGCTTTGTCCTGACCACCGGCAGGCTGGGACACAGAAAAACTTCAGCTACACCCGCCTCCTCAACCTCAGATTGATGCCACCCCTGCAATGAATCTTCAGGCCAACAAGTACCATTTCAAGTGCCCGATGCCATTCCATGTCTTTGAGCTGGAAAATCGCTCCCTTGCCTTACATTTTGAATGAAAATGTTCCTCATAGGCTTTGATGTTTGAAGGCTCAGTCCCCAGTTGCTATTGTAGTTTGGGTAGGTTTAAGAAGGGTGGCCTTGGAATTGGAAGTATGTCACTGGGGATGAGCTCTGAGGTTTCAAATGCACAAGCCATTACCAGGTCTCTCACTCCGCTTCCTGCTTGCAGTAAGAGATGGGAGCTGTCAGGTTCTTCTTGGCCACCATGCCTGCTGTTTGCTGCCTTTGCTCCACACTATGAAATCTGAGCCACTGGAACTGTAAGTCCAAATAAATGCTTTCTTCTCCAGGTGGCTTTGGGAATGGTGTTTCATTACAGCCACAATAAAGTAAGCAATGGAGATAGATAGATAGATAGATAGATAGATAGATAGATAGATAGATAGATAGATAGATAGATGATAGATAGATAGATAGATAGATAGATAGATAGATAGATAGATAGATGTAAGAGACAGAAAAAAGATCAATGGATGAGAAATAGATAAATGATACAAAGAAATGATAAACAGAGGGATAGATATAATTGATAGATGAGAACAGATATAATTATATACATAGAGATAATAGATGGATAGAGAACTATATATAAGAGACCTAGATAGATTACAGAGAAGATAAGTAGACAAGATAGAACATATAAGTAGTGTTCTAGTTTCTTCTCCATTGCTGTAAGAAAACACTGACCAAAAGTAACTTAGGGTAAAAGGGGTTTATTTAGCTTATACTTCAGGTCACAATCCATACTGAGAGAAGTCTGGGCAGGAACTCAAGCAGAAATGATTAAAGACCACCTCTGCTTACTGGCTCACTCACTGGTTTATGCTCAGTTACATTTCTTAAATAGCCCAGAACTATCTGGCCAGGGAATGGTGCTGCCCACAGTGGTATGGACCTCCTAGATCAGAGTTTCTCAACCTTCCTAATGCTGTGATTCCTTAATACAGTTCCTCATGTTGTGGTGACCTCAAACCATACAATTTTTTCATTACTTCTTCATAACTGTAATTTAGCTACTGTTATGAATCATCATGTAAATAGCTGATGTGCAAATGGTCTTAGGTAACCCCTGTGAAAGGGTCATTTGACTCCCAAAGGGGTCACAACCCACAGCTTGAGTGCCACTGTCCTAGATTAACTAACAAGAGAATACCTCATAGACATGGCCACAGACAGGACAATGTGATGGAGGCAATTCTTCAAGTGGGGTTCCTTCTCAGACAACTCTAGGTTGTATCAAGTTGACAATAAAAATTAACCTGGATGGATGAATAGATGGATAGATAGACAGGGAGACAGGTAGAGAGACAATCAGGAGTTAACAGAAAGAAAAGTAGGTAGATAAGATAGATGATTGGTGAAGGATATGATAGATATGGCAAACATGTTAGATAGTAGATGGCACATACATACAGACATGGATGGATGGAAGAATGGATGGATGTCAGATTTTTTTTAATTAAGTTGATATATGTGGTGATCACAAATGGGCCTGGAGCCTGGAGCACAACCCTTTGGAGAAAACAGTCAACTCTACCAGACCCTAGCTGGAACCTGTGGTATTCTCCATTCTTTTTCTGACTCGTATGAGTCTTTTCTCAGATCAAGATTCCCACTTTTTGGTAAAGGCACACACTGATTTTAAGCAGTGGACTAAAGCAGGCAGAACTCCATGAAGCCACAAACCGTCTTTGAAGTGGGACTCCTATGAAGGGTCTTCTGCCAGATGCTGCCTGTTTTCATGGGAATGACTTTGCATAAAGGTGACTTTCTTTCCTTGAGTCCTGGCAAAAGCTCAGGGCAGAGTTAACTTAGCCAGGGTCAGCTGACCCTGCAATTCAACTGAATAACTTTAACAACAGCTCCTACAGCAGTGATTTCTCGGTATTTTAAAAATACTTGAACTTGTGGTCACATTTATGTCTCTTGGTAGTAAATCTCTCTTGGCACTGTGTCTCTGAAGACATTTTTTGACTGCATGCCTGATTTAAAATTCTCATGTCAACACTGTTATGATTATTCTACATCTGCAACTATATAATAAACAAAATAATCATGTTAAGTTTCTGCTCTAATTTCCTTTTGTCTCTATTTTCAATCCACCTTTTCCCCTTACATTAAAATAATCTTGTTATTCAAGAGAGTTTGGAAATTTATTTCACCCAATTCTAGCCAAAATGAAAACATCTAAGCACTCACTCCTAAGTTCATTTGAGATGAAAGAAAAGGCGGAAAAATAAAATTAAAGTCGAGAAGGTTTATTTGAAAACTGTAAGCTATATGAACTGCCAAGGCTGAACAATTTGGTCTCAGGCTTTATAAAACTACAAATAAGAGTCTTAAAGTTTAGTTATGTAAGTGGGTGACCTTAACTTGTTCCATTCTATCACCAATAAAATTTTCATTCAACTATCTTTTTATAAACTAATAAAGAGACATTACTGTCCTACTTGCTTACAAATTTGGACAAAACAAAAACAGAGATGACTTTCGGTATTAGCACACACCTTGGCCTTGACTTCAGGGCTTGGCAAGGTTGTAATTATCTCTGCTAGAAACTGAAATCAAACCATAACTTTGGCTTAAAAAATAAATACACAAATAAAAAGATAATGTAATGTCTATTGCCTCCTACACATTTAACACAGCTATTTAACTTTTAGGGCTTGTCTTCAGCAAGGAAATAACTGAAAAAAAGACTATATATGTAACATCTCCAATTTCATATGTAATCAAGGAATAAATTAGCTGAGTGTGAAATAGTATGTTTAAAAATAAATTACCACATAAGCGAAAGCCTACAAGTGGCATTAAGCAAACAAAGGAACTATATGATTCCAATGTAAGTTATAATAATAAAAGTAAGTTAAATATAAATTAAGGTTTTCTTGGCTTTTTAAAATCTGTACAACACAGTATATAACTGGGTCTATTAAAATATACATTTCCATACATTGTTAGTACATGGAAAAAATTCAAGGTAGATTTCTTCTCTGGTCTTCACTAAAATGATTACTTGGGAGTTTCAAATTCAAGCTGATGGGTAATTCTATATGGAAAGAACAAAGTAGAAAGAATAAAGCATGTTTTGATGAGGAAAACCTGTAAGCCATAAAATTGATCCCTTCATTGTGAAAAATGGTAACTGTCTTAATGCAGAGATTTTTAGAGGTTTATTGAAAAGTGTCAATTTAAGGAAGGAAACAAAGCCCAACTGGAACCACGAAGCAGGAAGGGAAGAGACCAAGAGGATTATGAGGAGAAAGAGACATTTTTGGTAAAGAAGGGAAAAGAGAGCATTTTGTTCAGATAAGAGGATCTGGTGTTACAAAATGAAGTTCATATTCAATAGTAGAATGGCAGGCATTGTTCCAAAATGAGGAAGAAGAGAGAAAAGGGAAGAGTGAAAACTTAAGCCTGTTCTAGTCTGCAAGTTGGAGGTTTGGAAGGACACAGATTACAAAAGAAACTTATGCACGGTCCAGTTTACAAATCATTTCTAATATTCTTCAAACCTGAACCTACACACTAAAGCAAAGCCTGAATCCAAGTCTTTTTTACACTAACTAGTTTTCAATGTATATCTGTTACTAGTAAAACTTAGAAAAACTGGCCTAGAGTACAAAGACTTCTGTATTTTCCAGACAATTTTCCTGCTGTCTGTATTGGTTTTTCAATCACAAAAAGCTAAATCTTAACAATTGTTTTCTTTGGGATATCTGTAAGTTTTTTGTTTCTGTTTTAAGATTATCTTTTGCCTGCATATATGTATGAGAACTATGTGTGTGCACTGTCAGTAGAGGCCAGAAGAGGCCATCGGATCTCCCAGAACTGGACTTGAAGATGGTTGTGAGCTGCCGTGCGGTTGCTAGGAAGTGAACTTGGGCCCTCTGGAGAAGATCAAGTGCTGTTGGCCTCTGAGCCACCTCGACAACCTGACATCTGTTTGTTTTGAAGTCCTTGAAGTACTGCTTTTAAAGTAATTAAATCTGATTTGTGATTCTAGTTACATGAATAAGGATTATTTTTATAATGATGTTTGATTATTGGTGTGAATGTATTAAGGATTGCAAAAATTCTTAGAAGTCTAATGATCCATGCCATTTCCAAATTCTATACGCAAAGGGACTTTCCTTCTCCGTTTTTATTTTCAGACTTCCTGTGCCTTTAGATTTGCCGCATCTTTCTGTTTTGTTTATTTGTTGGGAGCCCACTGCTTGAAAAGATAACCATGTCTAAAAAACAGAGGAATGAAACTTATCAACAGACTCCAGGGCAGCTTCTCCAGAAATGGTGGCTCCCCTGTGGCAGCAAGGGGTAGGACACTGATTCCCAGGCATCAATCCCTTTGGCCACTGACATGGGACCAAACAAACAACCAGGAGACCAATGTGTCTGCAACAATTTACAATCAAAGCCTAACTACAGGGCTGTTGATAAACAAGTATTTAGGAGAAAAAAAATCTTTATTTAAAATGAGAATGCAAAAGCTGTCAAAATCAAAATGTAGTTTCTGTGCAGACCCTATTTCCCCAAAGTCCCTATAGCTGGAGGTTGTGAAGGGAAGGAATGTCCTTAGCATGAATGTCCCACAGAAGCTATCCCAACAGAACCTGTGTAGCACAGGTGTCCATGGATGGCACCAAAGCTTTACATTTCTAACCGATATCCATTCACGAAGCAACCTTGGATTGAGGTCACTCCTGTCTATTCACAGTAGCCAAAGAGGATTATTCCAAAATATCTGATGTAATCTTCCTCACTTGGACCTTAAAAACTTCCCCTTGCCTCATCCTCTTTAAAGATGTCTACAGTTTAACATGACTTGTGTTCTCGTTACAATCCTTGGCCATCTTCATTACAATGCTTTAGAAAATATCTGTTTGCTTCTTTTTATTATTATTTAGGTTGAGAAATGGAATCTCAAAACTCACAACATTATACGTAAACAAATAGAATGTTAAATTTAAGGGACTGTAAGATTGGTAAATAAAAATAGATACATGTTATTTATAAAAAGACATACCTTAAGCCTGGCATGGAAGCTCATGCCTGTAATCCTAACTCTAAGGAGGCTGAGACAAGATGATCACCATGAATTCAAGACCAACCTAAACTACACTATGAATTCCAAGACAAGCCTAGGCGAGGTGACTAGGGGATCTGATATGAAATACCTAGTTGGAAAATAAAAGAATGAAGAAAGAAAAATACACACTAACCAAACCATTAATGAGAACCTTCATGTCAAATAAGGACTAAATCCATGACAGACGACATTTATAAACCTGTAGGCCAACAATAACTGTTTCAAAACCTCTAAAGCATAATGAATGAGCCTTTAATACATTTGAAACCCTACAAAGAAACTCTCAAGGATGAGATTTTAATAATGGCAAACTATGCTTAGGCTAAAGAATGCTTAGCACTGTCCAGTGACTCCTTTGAAATATCTCTTTGAAATATCTCTCTGCAATGAAAGATCAGGAGGGAAGTCTCTAGAACTTTCCATCCTGGTTTTATCAAATACATCAGGAAGAGTCACTCATTTGGCCTACTTTTAAGTGGAGGAAAAGGATGGGAAGAAGGAACCCAGAAACTTATCAATAAATAAATTGATGAGTAAGACCTCCTCATTCCATGCTCTGTTTTCAATAAGAATTCATTAACCATGAATGATGACAGGCTCTTTGTCTGTGAACTACATTCTATTTTGTGACCCAAGGAACGAGAGCACAAAGACAGATCGACATAACTTATTCATGATCAATAACTAATTATTCACAGAGCTTAACTCCAGATGACAAGCAGAAACTGCATCACACAAAAGGCAGTCAAGACACCAAGCAATAGCTAGATGCAGGCCAGCATTCAGCAGGTCTGACGCAGGATCAGCTCCGGGCTCTCTAGTTAATATGGTCCACCCACACAGAAGGGAGAAAAACACTCAGCGAGAGGAGCCTCTGGCTGCCTGGAGTCTTTCTCTGAGTTCACCATGAACCAAATTTGTTTGGGCCGGAACTGCTGTTCTCATTTCAAGACAAAAAGAGCTTCCTAACTAGAACAAAGAGTATGGGATGGGACAGCACCACAAAAAAAGCAGGGAGAAAGCACGGTAAGCATTAGTATTTCCCAAGTTTCAACTCTTTGTTCTTCGGAAGAATAATTACAATTATCGCAGAATTTATCAGAGCATCTATATTATACTTGAAAACACAGCAGACCATTTTGGAAGAAGAAAAAGAATAGACCTCAAAAGTTTATTCCAACTGAAAAAAAAAAAAACCCACTTGTCAATCCCAGCTGTGAGCACAACTGCTTTTCTCCCAAGGTCATGTGTACTGCAGGTAAGAAAATGAGAACTTGGCTTTGTTCTTCCCCCCTCCTCTGAAAATAGCCCACAGGAGACCTCTTTAGAGCTTCTGATGATCAAGCATTCCAGACATCTGCCTGGGACGCCAGACGCTTGCCTCTTCAAGTAACCCATTCAAAACAGAAATGGGGCAAGACTCAGCCTCGGGCCCTGGAGGTCAAAGATACATGCTGTGGAATGCCGAGACATCATGACCTCACGGGCCGGAAATGAGGCCTCTGGCAGAAGCAGCTCTGGCAGGAAGGACATGAGTTTTTTTTTTCAGCCCCTGGAATCCGCAAGATACAAAAACATCTCACAGTTTTCAGCCAACATATACAAAGGATTTATTTCTCGTACCCACACAATATGGCTACAAGTGCACTTTGCATTGTGAAAGGTAAGTATGTTCTTTGACCTCTCTGAAGTCCTGGTTGGCAGCTAAAACCCACACTTAGGAACATGAAAAAGGGTTTCAAAAGGACATGAAAATGGCTATACATACAGGACTTAAGTTTAATACATATATATGGAAGAAAGGAATAAAGGGGAGGGAGTAAAGGCAAGGAGAAAGATGGGGGTGAACAGGACATCACTGTGACCCCCATGTGTCAGTAAGGAAGAGCATGAAAGCCTCTTAGAGACCACTGACATTCCATGTGTGCTCTGGACAATCTTGGCTCTTAAAAAGAGCATGTTATTCTAGCAAAGAAATTCAGTTTGGGATGTGCTGCAAGATATTTGATTACGGTGTGAACCCTGAGATTGCTTTATTTACTGGAAAAATCAGCTTCGGGCTGAGGTATGGCTCAGCCCAAGCATACACCTTTAATCTAAGAGCTTTCTGCTTGTATACTGCAAACAGGACTAAATAAAGTCAACTATAGGTCAGGAGGCGGAGCAAGCAACCAATTGACAGGAAAAAAACAGAGTGTAAGAGGAGGTCAAGAGGTCAGACACACACACACACACACACACACACACACACACACACACACACACAGGAAGTAGAAGGGAGGGACATCCAGTTATAGGAGTTTTTGTATGAGATGGCATAGGAGAAAGCTCTCTTCTGGGATGATGGCAGAGGAAGAAGCAGCTGGGTGCTTTCTCTGGCTCTCTGGGCTAGCAGGTTTTCACCCCAGCATCTGGCTCCTGAGTCTTTATTGGTAAAAATAAAATGATAAGAGACTTAGTTAAAAACCAACAAGGATGAGGCAGGCTCTTGCTGAGACTTAGATGGGAGAGAGGCAGGCTGAGGGCCCAGCACAGGAAAGAGAGCATTCCTGAGTACCTAAATGGGGTACTGCCTGTGCCATGCTCAAGGTTCAGTGCTAGGTTTTAGTTGTGGTACACTGTTCAAGAGGACACTGAGATAGACTCCGGGTACTATGTTATAACACCATGGACAGACAGAGAGGCAACAGCAAGGTAGAGGCTCCAAGGAAAGTTCAGGCCCCAGCACCAGAGACAGACAACATGGTAGAGTCATGGTAGAATCAGAGTCCATAGAGCTGAAGGCAATCTCTTCTTATACCTTCTGAGGATGGAAACAATTCACTGCAAGAGCCTGAAGCCAGGCTCTGTGATTCCCAGGGAGAGGAAGGGGAAGGGGAAGGGGGTGGGGAACAGGATGTGGCAGCACTGCTTTGGTGTAGACTCATTTCCCATGTAAGATATCCCAGGTAGGGCTCACAACAGTGACCCAGTAGGATATGTGTGACCACAGCAGCATCTGTGAGAAGAGACCCGAGCAGAGGCTGTATTCTCATGTCACATTTCTACAGGCAGCTGGGGGGTTTCTAGTAGTCCATCCATCTGTTGGTCATCTAGCAGTCCAGTGACTTAAAATCACAGAGATGCTGGTGACAAGAGTCTCTGATGAGAAAGAAAAGTTCCCTGAAGCCCACATGAAGATAATTCAGAACCTGAGATGAGGTAGGGACATACGAAGCATTCAAAGCAACAGATAATCTGGGTTGAAGGTGTGAGAATGAGAGTGGAAACTCTCCACCCAAATCTACTTATTATATCAACTTTGATTTTGTTGAAGGTACTGATAAACTGCCTCAGCTCTGTTCCCATCTCTCTCCCTTAAAGCTGGGGATGATATCATGTGACAGCATGTCTCTGTCAAAGAGATGAGAATCACATACAACATTTTGAAAGCTAGAAGAGGCTCTTTCTAAGAGAGCCTGGCATGGTGGCATAGCCTACAGCTTGAAGGCACAGCTCAAACTGCAGGTATCATGCCAGGAGGAGCAGAGGACCACTGAGGTCATGAGGAAAAGAGTCTCTAAAGATGATAGGATAAAAAGACACTGGATGCTGAGAACATGAGGATACCATGGAGCAGGTGAATGTGAGCCAAAGTCTTTTCTAGGCTACAAGTTGTATACAGGGCGGGTGGGTGACGTAAGCCTCACCAGGTGAAGCCATCTAAGTTGAGTTTTAATGTTGACAAGCAGCCAATTATATCCCTGACCACCACAAGAATGATCAAACTAAACAAACCTGAGACAACATGGTTCTAAGATCTTAGGCCTGAAACTCTGTGCTCATATTCTACACTGAAAAAGGACTAAAGTGAGAGGTGGAGGATGTGCTACTGGTCCACCCAGCTGACCTCAGTGGACTGGGTAACCATGGTCATTTCTAATGCAGCATTGTTGTGTAAGAGTCACTTGCTGTGACAACCCAAATGCACAAGCTGTTGTTAGGAATCTCTGCGGAATGAGAAAATCCTTCCTATGGCTGCAGATCCCTGACTGAGCAGCACATGGATCAGACATTGGACAAGATGACAAATTTCCAGGTAAACCATGATAAAAGCCACATCACCTCACTATGATGGGTCTTCTTTCTAACTCACTCATCTTCCTACCCTATTGTATGTAATGAGAGAATTCAAAGAAGTGGGGGAAATAGCAGCTGGCAAGATGGCTCAGTTGGAAAGAATGCTTGCTTGCCAAGGCTGCCCACCTGAATCTGATCCCAAAAACCACATGGTGGAAGGAGAGAACCAAGTCCTGCAAGTTGTTCACTGCCCTCTTCATGTCATGAATGCATGTACAGTCATGACATGCGCAGAGAGGGGAGAGGCATCATGGGAAAAATAATTAAACGTGCAGAGTCCTGGGGCCACAGAGTTCACTGTCGCACCATCAGCATGACTGAATCAAACCAGACAATATACAGGAAAGCACAAGCAAGTTTACCTTGTCCTCATTCTCACTTAACAGAGAGAAAGTCACTGCCAGCTTAAACACCCCAAAACAGACAATCTGTCTACACGAAGGGCCGTGCCAATCTCCAACAAGTGAAAAGAAAGAACATGCCTTTGAGATACTGCTCAAGGACAAAGCACCATTCTTCCAACCTTGGGTCTTCAATTGACGACTGGTCTACCCATGGGAAGCCCAGAGTGAACACAGCACACTCAGCCCTGTGCCCAACAGCACAGGGAGGGCTGTCCAGACACTAGCAGCATCACCATTTCTGACCACGACTGTTCGACACAGTCAGTACCACGCTGCTGTGGATTTCCTTATGCTTTCTTCCCCTTTCTTCTTGGTACTTATGAACATATCCGCTCACGCCAGTGAACTTGAAGCTTAGAGGAAACAGGTGCTGATAGGGGGCCCAATGAACTTCATGCCCAGTTTTCACTGATCCCACGTGGTGCACTCTGTTCTCTGCAAAGGCGGTGTGTTCTCTGATTGATGGGTTCACAGAGCCCATCTCTGTGTAGAAACCTATCACAAGAAGGTCAATTCATCCAGCACAGCCACCACGTGCTCACAACACTCACTGTAAGTCACTCACGAAATGGCACCCTCCAAAAATAAGCAGAGTCCACCCCACACCCTCCACCCCAACTATCCACCTCCACATCTCTTTTGCCAGTGTGAGAGTACTGGGGGAGACCAGAGAGTGATTTCATTTTAGCAGCACAACGGTGGAGCTTAGAAATAGCCATTTATAAATGACCAGCATTCTCTAAAATAATCAAGTCATAAATATCCCAACTTGCTTTCAAGTTCAAAATTAACACTAAAGGTGGTCGGCCGCCATGAACTACTCACGAGGCAGAGCACCTGAGGGTGCTCTAGTATCTGTAGAAACACAGTATTCTCCTGGAAGGGGAAAAGTGGCCGGGGCCCCGCAGTGCTCCCACGTGAGGCAGTACAACTTGATTTTGGCTTTTCCTTCTCATTGCTTGTTTCATTTTTGTTTGCTCTTGTGGGGCTTTTTGCTCTATGAAGATATACTGAAAAGTACTGCCAAGCCCTTGGTGGATGCCCAGCGCTGCGTGAGAAGCATTACAAATGCTTTCAGCAGACAATGTTTGGCTCACAGGCACACTTCTGAACCTCGGAAGAGAGCAAACTCTGCAGGGAAGGCTTTGGGAGCAGTCAGGGTCAGCGTGGACAAACGCACCCCTGCCCTTTATCTGTGAGGATTGGGTCACAGGCAGAGGGCAAGAAGAGGAAGGAGGAGGAGCCAAGGACAGAGAAGAGGACAAGGGGAGAGAAAGAGGGATGGAAAAAGAAGAGACAGGTGAGGATTTGCTCGGGCCTTGGCTGAACACTTACTGGTTGAACAGGACCCGTGAACGCACGATGAACTTGAAGATGTACTCCAAGGCTTTGATGGCTTTGTACAGCTGCTCATTGATTCCAGGCTTCTCAGCACTGGCCACGTAGGTCCGTAGCACCTTGGTCAGCTTCCTAGGCCCAAGGGAAACATATGTCAATCAAAGAGTTCAGAAATCCCAACTTGACGCTTAACTGAGAGCAAAGCTCGCGGGAGCATTACTTTTACTCTGGCTTCCACTTATGAATATATGTATGTTCATAAAGGTTTTCTAATCAGACAAAGCGCCTGATGGAATGTCTTCCTGGTAGTGTAAGAATATTAAAGGGGTGGAATGAAAGGATTCCTCACTCGGGACCATCAGCTACCTTTCTGTAGGCTGGTTGATTTGCTGCCACTAAAGGCCTTACACTGAATAGGAAATTGTTAGCTCACAATTTCCAAATAAGCAACACATAATTCTAAATGACTTTCCAAGGATCCCTATTAAGAGGATGAAAGTAAGATTTTTAGAATAGATGTTATATTTCTTAATAATTGAATTCCCCCAAAACATTTAATTTTAAAAACATAATTAATAACTGTACTACTCATGGTCATATTTATAAACTGGGAGTATGAAACAACTCACTGACATGAAAAAGTTTACACAAATCACAACACATACAAATTTATCAGAATTATTTTTCAAATTATCCATCCCATGACAGACATAAATATGAGAAATAAATACAAATGAATTCTTCACTTGAAGACTGTAATTCAAAACATCTTAAGGTTTTGGCAGTTTTTATTTGGGTGGGGTGAAGTTGTTTGTTTGTTTTTATTTTTTGAGACGGAGTCTCTCTATGTCATCCCGGGTGCCCTGGGAAGATTCAGCAGTTCTCAACCTGTGGGTCTTGACCCCTTCTTAACTCCTTTGGGGGTTGTATATCAGATATCTTACAGATCAGATACTTACATCACAAATCACAACAGTAGCAAAGTTACAGTTATGAAGTAGCAATGAAAGAATTTTATGGTTGGGGGTCACCACAACATGAAGATCTGTATTAAAGGGTCAAAGAATTAGAGGGTTGAGGACCACTGAAAGACAAGACTGGCCTCAAGAGTATTAGTATAAAAGGCATGTGCGACCACACCCAGCCATAGACACCTTTTTACAAAATTGTTGGCATAGGGAAAAGCTTCAAATTTCCTTTTTTTGCTTCACTACATATAACCAGAGAGTTCAAATGGTAACCGATTCATTCAGAACTTCAGGGTATGTGAGAAGTTCAATTAAAAAAAAAAACAAATTTGAAAAATATAATTTTTTTTAAAGTAATCAACTTCATTAAGAAACAAATACATGTAAATTAAAACAAGACAGGGATGAGAAAGCATCTCAGTAGGAAGATGCCTACAGCAGGTGCCAAGCCCAGCATCCCTGCCCATGGGGAAAGAAAGTAAATAATACAGTTATATAAACAAATAACAAGTAAGACATTTGCCTAGTAAAGACAAGAGGGGGGATAAACAGGAACAGTACCCTTTGGAGGGAAACCAACACACATATATCAAGGCATTTTATCACTGACACAGGCACAAACAAAAAGAGTCAAGTCCTTTGCCCTCAGCACCTTCCCTTTCAGGAAGTCTCATACAGCAGCATTACAGGTGTAGTCGGTAACATTTGCCTCAGTTTCATCTGCAGTAGTGAAATATATAAGCAGTAAGATGCCTATCACCTGAGCTGTTAAATAATTTAATTATGAGAGAGAATGGAACACAGCTCAGCTGTTAAGTACAAAAAGGGAGAGGCTGGACAGGAGGATCCATCACCACTAACGTGGACTGGTGGAGCTGGTCCGTTTGTTTGGTTTATAAGGCCAGGTCTCCTGTGGCCCAGGCTGACCCTGAACTTGCTGCTATGCAGCTGAGAATGACCTTAGACCTCTGCTCTTCTGGCCTCCACCTCCAGAGTGCTGGGATTACAGGTGTGTGCCCTCAGACCTTGTTTATAAAGGGCTGAGGCTCAAGCCACGGCTTCTGTGCACTCTCCCAACAGAGCTGCATCCACGGCTACACCCTGCCAATCTATGCAAAGGGATGTTTCTAAGTTGCTGGGGGAAAAACAAAGTGAAACAATAATTTCATAAACTACATATCGGTCTCTCTGGTCCAGCAAATGGAGTTCCAAGTGTTCACCCAAGAGAAATGAACAGTGTGTCTATAAAACACAAGATTTCTCAGCCTTGTGCAGAATACCAGGAAACTGGTGGCCCCCAGCCCATCTATCACTAATGACGGAACATGGAAGAGTCAATTACAACTAAGAAATATAAAAGGACCCAATTCAAACAATGACACACACAGCAATATGGACAAATCTCAAAGGCATTATGTTGAAGGAAAGAGGCCAAGTACACAGGAGTACATGATGTCCCAGAGAAGATGAAACAAGCTGTGATACAGAAGTGAGAACATAGCTGCTTCTCTGAGAGTGACACCAACTCTGAGACCAAGAGGGGGGTCTTCCTTGGGTGTGGGATAGCAATGTGTTACAGTTATCTTGTCCCCGGTAGTAGAAACAAGGGTGAGGAAAAAAAAAAAAACTGTCTGAATTCATAAAATGACTCTTCCTACATGTTCATTATTATAGCAATGAACATGCTTTTAAATTTTATTATCTTTAAAGATTTGTTTACTTTTATGTGTATGTGTGTGTACATTCACCAGTTTATATATACCACATGTGGGCAGATGCCCACAGAGGCATCAGGTCCTAGGGAACTGGAGTTACAGGCAGTTGTGAGGTACCATGTGATGCTAGGAATGAAATTCATTCAGGTCCTCTGAAGGAGCATAAAGTAGCTGTAATCACTGAGCCATTTCTCCAGGCCTACTTCCTGAATTTTAAGCAAGCAAAAATACCACAGTGTACGGTTTGTGGTGATGGATCAGTGAGTAATGTGCTTGCCACACAAGCAAGAAGACCTTAGTTCAATCCCCAAAACCCACTGCAAAAGCCAGGCACTGCTGTAGCATATGCTTGCAATAGCAGCACTGGTGAGGCAGAGACACGAGGATTTGTGGGATTTACAGGCCAGTGAGTCTAACCAAATCAGTGAGCTCCAGACTCATTGAGAGGCCTTGCCTCAAAAAACAAGATGGAGAGTGGAGAATTCCTGATATACATTTGATCTTTGCATATACACACACCTATACAGACATATGTAGATATACAACACACACACACACACACACATACACGCACGCGCGCACACACACACACACACACACAATATTTTTAGATTTTTTTAAATTTTTTTAAAAATTTTTTATTTGAGGGGGCTGGAGAGATGGCTCAGTGGCTAAGAGCATTAGCAGCACTTCCAGAGGTCCTGAGTTAATTCCCAGCAACCACATGGTGGCTCACAACCATCTGTAATGAGATCTGGTGCCCTCTTCTGGCATGCATGTGTATATGCATATAGAGCACCAGATACATAAAATAAATATTTAAAAAAAAGGAGCATGAACATTTTTTAAATTTATTTGATATGTATTGTTTTCTTGTTTTCATGTATGTATATGTACAACATGAGTGTCTGGCACCATTAGAGTCCAGAAGAAGGCATCAGATTCCTGGAACTAGAGTTACAGACTGGCAAATTCATTGATAAGGAAACAAAGTTTCCTTAGAATCAAGATTTTTACTGATTTTGAGGCTGGTGAAATGGCTCAGGGGTTAGGATCACATCCTGCTCTTCCAGAGGAACCAAGTTTGGTTCCCAGCACCCATGTAGGGCAGCTTACAAAGTGCCTGCCACTCCAGCTCCAAGAGAACTGGTACCCTCTTCTGGACTCCACAAACATCTGCACACACATGCCCATACCCAAACAAAAACAGATATAATTTAAATTTTTCTTTTAAAACCCTTAGGAAGAAAAAGGTTCTACTGTTTTAAATGCAATGTCAAACATGTGAGGTCCGATTTTTATTATATTACCTACATATGTGTTCTTATTATTTTTTACTAATTCTTGTAGTTAATGTAGAAAACAATGGATTAGCAGCTTATCAAAACATGGTAAAAATAATTATCTATTTTCCAAAACACAGGTCTTTTCAGTAGACAGGACAGACACAACAGGAGGCTATTGATTCATACCTCTATCTCATCTAAGCCTAAAGATAAAAAAGGTGCTTTAATTTCTCCCACTGAATAATTTCCCAAACACTAAAGACACACACACACACACACACACACACACACACACACACACACACACACGCAAGCACACACCACTTTTTTATAAATGGGGTCTCATACAGACCAGACTGTCTTCCTACTCATGTAGCCTAGGCGTTTGAACTTCCAATCTTCCTGACTCCAGCCTCTGAGTGCTGGGACTACAGGTGTGACCCATCACAACCAGACTAGATGATGCTGGGCCTGGAACTATGGGATTCAAGCATGCTAGGCAAGCGCTCACTCTACTGAGCTATATTCCCAGCCCCCAAACTCCTTCCTCTTCCTTTTCTCCACCAGTGAGGATAACAACCCTTCTCTCAACAACCCAGCACAGAAGGCTGAGGACCACGTCAGGCAGTAGATGCTCCAGGTAGAACTCAGCCCTGCTCTCAATTCCTGAGTTCAAGTAGGAAGGCTACTCTCAAAACGGTTGATGAGTCATACTTAGAAGGAAAACTTTGAAATCAGCTTACAAATGGAGACCCTGCTACAGGCATAGACATCTGCTGGCCTCATCCACAATCCCTGAGTAGCCACACTTGGTCACTAGGGCAAGAAGACACCCCAAACTGTTTCTTTCCCAGAGAGTCTATAAGAAAATGTCTAATATGCCAACCCACAGGGCATCTCCACTGAGCCAATAGAGAGCTTTAAATAAACATTAACAGAAGACTAATAAAAGGCTCATCACAGCTTGCTTTGCAGGCTTCAAGAAGTTCTGCAAATGCCACCCTTGCCAGGAACTCCGTCATAAACAGGCAGGACAGGACAGGAAGGGACCTGAAGAACATCACTGGGTTGGGAAACCCACTGGATTCACTGGCTGCTATCACTGGGCCTTGAGTTCACAGCTACATGCAGGCTTTTCTCTAACACAGGCTTTTACAAATTCTCCTCAGAATCATAGATGGGGCGTTGGACTCATTTTATAGACTCTAATTTCTAAGTGTGGTGTTCTCAAAGAAATGGTGTGCATGACTTTTTTTTTTCATTTTCAATGCAATTACACAATACAAAATTTGAATACATGTCATTAAATCCCAACATGAGAAAGCAGGTAAATGAACCTCAACAACTGCTTGCTGTCTAAGGAGCAGGGTTTATTCTGAGCACTCTAATAACTCATTCAAATTCTCAAACAAGACTACAATGATATTCTTTATATATATATATACACACACACACAAAAAGGCTGAAGGCCAGAGAGGTTAAGCAAATTGCCTAAGATCACACAATTCATAAAGGACAGAGCTCTCATTTAAGCCCATGTATCCTGAATACAGAATTGTGTTAACAAACAGGAGGTAACCTGCTTTGCTGGCCCAGGCCCTATACATCCCCTGTGTGCTCAGACAGAGTTGGGGACAAAGGACCCAGATGGACAGAAAGGAAAAAAAACTAAGTTGTTTAATAGCTAAAACTTGTGTATGAAAAGGGAAGACAAACTTTACAAAGTAAGGAGACTGGTTGAAGAATACATAACTGCATTTTATGTACACTAAAGGGCCAATCAGCTCAGAACAGAAACACATCCATTTATTCATTCATCAGCTGCTTGCTGGGGAGCTGCAGCATGACAGGTGCATGCATCCATAGATCAGCTTCATCGAACATAAGCACAAATTTTCAAAGATAAATGGATGGTATGGAGGATTCATTCCAGAACAGGAGGCTTATTTATCACATATCTCTTCTAACAAGATTTTTAGGTCTGTTAAGAAGGAAACAATAATACCAAGTATGCCAGTAAACCCAGAGTTTGGAGTCGAGAAATGTATGGTCATAGGCCAAAGTCACAGAGGAAAAACATCACAAACATCAGAGAAGGCAGCAGTGGTTTTCAAAGAACCCAGGAGAACTCACGTGTAGGCCAAGGTCGCACTGAAGTGTTTCTTAATGTAAGTCTCCAGAACAGGATTAAAATGCTGAAATTTCCTATCAGCGATTAGTCCAATGATAAAGACCTGTCAATGGAACCAAAGCAGTCTCAGTGGTGGCACAAGGAAAACCATTCTAGAATCTTATCTGTGACTTGAGAAAATAAGCTGGAAATGTCCCTGCAGAGGCCATTCCCAGGTTTGTATCTCCCTACCCACACAAGGGTATTAACATAACTATAGTTTCACATTCAAAGTATCTTTGCACTCCTACAGGCTTCCGCCTTTGATGGACTCCACAACTGAAAGGCTTTCAAGGTGACTGAGATGGGTCCCTTCCCCCTTCAAAGGCTGCAGCATGAAAGAACACCTCACCCTCTGAGCAGATGAAAAGGAGACCCCCTTACCAGAGCATCAAACACCAAGGTATCAAACGTCTCACTCTCAGAGTTCTCCATCATGATGTTGAAGAGGGCATCCAAGGTGTCCTGCAGGAACTGCAAAGACACAAGAGGTCACTGAACAGTCCCTGCACCCTACCTCCCCTAGCCTATGACAACCATGGTCTCTGGCAAGACTCCACTTAGCCACCTTTCCCCAGCCCTGGATATAGAACTTAAACTTGCAGCCAGGAATGGTGGTACACACCTGTAATCCCAAAACTGGGGAGGCCAAGGCAGGAAGATTGTCTGAGCCATACAAGGAGTCCCAGGCCCACCTGAGCTACAGAGTGAGACCCTGTCACAATAAATATATGAATTAAGTTCTTAAACTACTAATTTCCAAGGTTTTATTAAAGAAGCTGGTTGAGTGAGGCAAAATTTCATTTGACTGAATTACAGACAAAAGAAGGTCATCCTGGGCCAAGCAGAGGAAGACCAGAGTTAGAAAATGCCCTGTGTCACCCAACTCTACATAGAGACCCTTCTCAAGCCTTCTCTTGCACATTTCATCAGGACATATCAAATTCATCTATACAAGCCAAGTCTAAGATGCCATGAGTGACAAGAAGATGCTATAGAGCACCAGGTTTCAGCTGAGCAAGGAAAGATCTCCTACCAATGGAGCCATCAAAAAGAAACTGTAAGCGTATTCTTGCAGCTGAGGAATGCAATAGTGTGCTGGAAAGTGTTTGTGTAAGACCAGTAATTGATGTATTGTTTGTACGGTCTGTTGAAACTCAAAGAAACATGGCCATACAGGAAACAAAGCATCATTCAATTAAGAAAAAAGTTAGACTTCAAAGGTATGTCACCCTAGAAGCCATCAAATCCCACATCCTAAAAGAGGTGTAAAGTGCACTAGACCAGATTATACTGAAGTGGTAAGATCCCTGGTGGTGGAGATGCCCAAGAATAAGGAGAACAACATATGATACAATATTGGCCAAAAAAGGAACAAAGTATAGAAGCCTCATCATTAGTCAGGAGGAACACAAAAACCGAAACCACACAGACTCCCACGCCACACCCACTATAAAGGCTATCACCAAAAAGATGGACAACAGTTCAGTGTGGGAGAAGATGCAGAGAAATGGGAGCCTTTGTGTATTTACTGCTGGGAGAAAATATAACGTGGTCCAGGGGCTTTGGAGAGCAGCTTGACAATGCCTCAGCAACATAAACATACATTAACCCTAGAACTGAACAACAGCATTCCTAGGTACCCATCCCAAACAAAGAAAAACAATGCTCACACAAAATCTGCCCATGAAGATCTGAAGCAGCACTGTTTACAACTGAAAAAAAAAAATGAAATAAATGTCCATCATCTAAGGAATGTGTGAACAAAGTGAATGTTTTCTATCTTCCTCTCTCTGTCCTCACAATGGACTGTCACTCAGTCACAAAGAGACAGGAAGTTCCTAGGAAAGCTACAGCATGGATGCTCTGTCCACTAACTGAATGTGCGTGAATGGAAGGAGCCAGACTCAGAAGCCACACTGCACAATAATACAATTCCATTATATTAAATGTCCAGACTAGACAGACAGAGAAAAAGAAACTAGACGATAGGTGGCAGAGACTCTGGGAAGTGACGGCTGACAGCTTTGAATTTCCTTTGTGGATAAAAAGAAAGTAGGTACTTCTTAGCTAGTACAGAGAAGTATACAACTCCATAAATATACTAAAGCTATGGAACTGAACAGAGTAATGGGTGTATCTTATGCTATACAAGTTGTATCTCAAAAACAAAACCAAAAAAAAGAGAGAGAGATAGAGAGAACAAAAATCTGTTTTGAAGGGTCAGGTAGGTGAAGTTGCTGCACAAAGAGAATCTCAAAGGGGTGGCTGCATCAGATGTTGGGTCCAGACTTTGAGATGTCCCGCCTACACACCAGCACCCACAGGCTCTGGCAGACAATACAGGGGATCTTAGATGTCACAGCCTTTTGAAGCCTGGGGAAGCAGGCCCTAGGAACCTGATCCCAAACTCGTGGTGGCTCCCACTGCCCACCTGTGCTTCGTGCTTTAAAATTAGAAGAACTGGCAGAACTGTGGCTCCGGGAGACATGAGTCCTGGTTGTCTGCCACTGTGCTACCCAGCCTCTATGACACAGAGAAAAGAGTACACACAACTGGCAGAAGATACACTACCACTACCCTTTCCATCAAGATCTCCAGTCTGGGCATGACAAGATCCTAATCAACTCTGATTATCTGGGTCTGTACAACCTTGTTGCATTTCCCCACCATTTTCAGATTGTAAATCTTGGCAAAGGTCAAAACTCCATGCCATCTGCTAACAGCCCAATGTCCCTGCCAACAGGCTCCCTGGGTACCCAGCTCATCACAGTTCATGCAAACTCCCTGCATTAGACCTACCAATGGTACTAAGACAAATGGCATGGCTCAGAGTCAGAACTGGAGAGAGCAGAGCCTCCTTCTCTGGGCACAGCACCTGGAAGTCAGGGACAAACATCTGGAAAGGGTTCCCACATACAGCCAAAGGCCTGTTGCTCAGACACCTCCCCCTCCCCCCTCACTCTCTGAGTACCCGGTGAAGAATCAACAAGCCACCTTCATTCTCCACGTTTGTGGGAATCCATTGCTCTCCCTAAACATACAAATGCCTTTCTCGATCCATCAAATGCTGCTGTCCCTCCTCCACCAGTTATGAAGATACACAAGAGAGCCATGGGATAAATAGAATACACCCCACTAGCTATCAAGAAGAAAGCACCCTGGACAACCAGACTCCTCAAGTCTGTATGACGTAGGCAAGTCAGTTTGTCTCCCCAGGACCAGCAGGGGTGAAGTGTGGTGGCAGAGGGGAAGGAACCAGTCAGGCACACAGGTAAAGCCAGGTGAGGTCACCCCAGCCCAGCCAGGAGAACCAGCTCACCAGAAGGAGGGAAAGAGAGGAAAACCACTACCACGGATGAACATTCAGATAGAATAATACATTGGCTGTGGGGAATAGAGAAGAGGACAAGATGATTCTAGATTTTTTTTTTTCCTGGTGTGACACCAAATCAACAGAAGTACAGTGAATTTGTGACATGGGGACTTCAAAATGAAAGACAAAATTTCATTAAATGCATGTCTTTTAAAGTGTGTTCATTTATCCACCCCGGTTTCCATCTGAACTGGGGATTTAGAACCCAAGGAAGTATAAAATGCAATTAGCGTTGTCCAAGGCACTGGTATGAGAACAGGACCGAGGAGATGATTAAAATTTTAAGATGAGCGAGGGTACGTTGGAGTGGGTACACAACAGAGGCAGGGGAAGCAGTACAACCAAATTAATTCACGCCGAAGTTAAGCACATTGCCGGTTAATTAAGGCCATTTTAAGTAATTAATTTTCCAGAGATAAGGCAGTCCCCTACTGCACACTCCTCTCACAGAGGGTGAAGAACTGAAGAGGCCAAATCAGGCAGTAGAGAAATGATTTATGAAGCACCACAGGCCACTGGCCAGCTTAGCGCCCCCTGGCCCAGAGGGATTGCCCTGACAACGGTGACATATTTGAGCAAGGGAATGGCATTCAAGCACCTTCTATGGAACCTGGGAGAAGAACCCTGGGTAGAAAGGATGTCAGAAGCACCAACTATTCGAGAATAAGAGAGACAGAACTTGATGCTTAAAGAAGCTGCGATCACTGCTCGGACACGGGCTTCCA
Organism: Peromyscus maniculatus bairdii; assembly: GCF_049852395.1. Classification (NCBI taxonomy): domain Eukaryota; kingdom Metazoa; phylum Chordata; class Mammalia; order Rodentia; family Cricetidae; genus Peromyscus; species Peromyscus maniculatus. The sequence continues at coordinate 145,218,879 of NC_134852.1, read as the reverse complement.
GGTCAGGACACCGAGCAGAGAGGGTCTACATAAACAGCAGTACCTATACAGTGCAGAGTCCCTGTGGAGTGCTCGGCTATAAATCATACATCTATATCACATCCCCTCACCAGGGCTCAGGGGCCATTGGAGATGAGGGGGCAGAAAGATGTTAAGAGCCAGAGATCAGAAAGGTCCAGAGTGAAACAGTGTCCTCTGGATGGGACTGTTAGCTGCTCCCATGAACACACAGCAGCTGTGGTTGTCTGCACAAGACCTGCATAAGATGAAGCCAGATAAGCCCCTCCTACTAAGTGAGAAGCGGTGGATAGTTGATGGTTTCTCAGGGAGAGTTTGTTTTCGCTAAGGTTGTGGCTCCTGGTGGATTAACAAAGCTCCAGTGAATGGTTCCCTGCCCAGGAGTTTATGGGCTTCACAAATTGGAATTTTTCGAAAAAGACATGAAGTAGGGAAGGGGATTAGGGAGGTGTGGGGATGAATCTGAGAGGAGTTGAGGGGAGGATGAAGGTGAATGTAATCAAAATATATTGTATGAAGTTCTCAAATAATGAAAATATTTCAAATAAATGCATACAAAAACAAACAAAACTAACTAATATCTACCATTTCTCCAGAGTCAAAATGTGAGGCTAGAAGATGAGCTCAATGCCACACAGGAAGGAAATGACCAGGTCAGACTCTGGGTGCTTATAATATTTCTACCACACACAGAGCTGACTTCCCATGTCATTCTGAGTAACCTGAAGAATCGTGAGTTAGTAATAAAAATGGTGACAGTGACCTTGGTAAGAGTGAAACAGCGCAGTACACACAGGATATCCCGCATGGGTTAAAAGCAGGCTACCATGTCCCATGAAACCCCAAGAACCCAGAGAAGAAGGCAATGTCATGGCTGAAAGAGGCCACCGAGCATGGTCAACAGCATCAAGAACTCATCAAAAGAGGAAACAGCATCTAGCAGCAGGTGGATTCAAAGCCCATGCCTTCCAAGTTAAGCCAGAGAACCCTTCCAAAAAGAGCCCAGCAGCATTGCACACACATAGGCTTAAGTCACTGCCAAGAGACTATAACCAGAATCTTGCACTCCCCGGGGGTCAGTGCATGATAAGGGACACGAAACCCAAGACCAAGCCTCCCTCCACAGCCCATGTTACCTTCACCACCTCACCACCGTCCACTTTCATCAACTGCCGCAAGTTCTGCTGTAGAAGGTTGGTGTTGGATCTCCACTTCAGCAACCCCAGGAGGTCCACTGCAAACAGAATGCAAGAATCAGTTCCCCATTCCCATGAGAACTTCGTCTCAAATTCATGCTGCATGTGGAGTCCTCTGCGAACACTTCTCAAAAGAAAGCGCGACTTGATTTCAAAAGGTTCGCCTGTTAAATATTTCATTACTGAGTGCCAACATACTTAACACCAGTGGAGTTGAAGTCATTATTTCCAGCCACATTTACCAGGAAATGATGTTCATGTAGGAGCTTTCAAAATGCATTTGAGAACCAAAACAGGGGTAGTGTTTCCCACCGATTGGAGACTGCTGCCAACCAACGTAACACTTGAAAGATGTTGCCCACCCAGAAAGGGCTGCCAAGCCCTCGTCCCCCAAGTGTTCAAGAACAAATATCTACCTTTTTAAAAATAAAATAAAATAAATTTACGTCCTGAAACCGCAAGTTGAGCAATCTGTGGAGCCATAAACCAGGAGGAATTGAGAGTTCTTCTTGAGCAGCTGCCTGCTGCCCTCCGAGCTGTTTGTGGGTTTTAGTAGAAAAGGCCAGGATGGAATACACTAGATCTTAAAGATTCAAAGGAAGGGGGCACATCTGTATTAGAAGTACATGTTTGTGAGGGCATGGGGGGAGGAGGGATGTGTCGGCAAGTGTATGTGTAGAGGCCCAAGGTCAACCTTGGGTATTTATTCCTCCTCAACCATTCTGCATGTTGCTTTTTAAGACAGGAACTCCCACGGAATCTGCAGTTTAACTCAACTCAATGGGCTGGGCAATGAGTTCCAGGAATCCACCTGTCTCCACCCACCCACTCCCAAGGACTAAGGTTACAGGCACAACATGCCTCTGCTTTTATGTGGGTGCTAAGGACCCACATGATTTCTTCATGTTTGCACAGCAGGCAGTCTACAGACAGAGACATTTCCCCAGGCCTCGGGTTCTTTTTGTTTTGCTTTGTTGTTAAAGCTTGAAGGATTTTGCTGAAGACATTAAGACGTTCTTTAAGGTAGGAAGACAGAATCTAAGTCCTGTCTAGGAAAGCACACATGCCTGCACCCCTTCACTTGCGGTTTTATCACTATGCCATGACTTGTAAAAATGCAACTAGCAAACTGCATCTCATCTACTGTTTATGTGTATCAGGAGCATCAGCTACAGAAGAGACTGCAAGCCCCAAAATAAATAAATAAAAACGAATAAATGAAGTCAAGGCTCACACTAACACTGAAAGCAAGCATATAATTTTGGATCTAGGTAAGAATTCAGTAAACAGCCATGCATTCTAATTTCAGAATCAAGCCGCACAAAAGCCATCTACAGCCCATACAGATTTTCATGTATTTCCCATCACCTCGGGCATCTCTGAGGACTAAAAGAATAAAGGGGGGGGGGGGGCAGCGCACAGCACCCACGTACACTGTGGGTTATGTAAAGTCAGCTGAGTCACACAGTAACTACAGCACACTGGGCAGGGAGTTTCCTTGTTTTCTTGTCTGAACAGCGGGTACAATACTGCATAATTTGCAGCTCAGCTAAAAAGAATCCAACGATACAACACGTACGCAAGCTTATCAGGACACGCAACACAAAATGCAACCAGCAGCAGCCCTTCAACTATGAAAGGAGCTAGAAATCTGGGGCGGAAGTTGACGTTGTCATTTCTAACTGAAAGCAAAGTAACAAGAAAGGATACATCTTGTCCTGACACACTCCTGGTCCCAGGGTTGGGGGTATTTCCATCTCACAAGTAAGAGATCAATGTTTCTTTAATGATGACCAATGAACGTCATTCATTCCAAGTTGGTGCCACATGTGATACGACAGGGCTGAGCCTAAGCTCTATATTGCAACTTTCAATTTTTATTCATTTACTTATTTTGGGGTTTTGTACTTTTGCTTTATTTTGTTGTTTGTTTGTTTGTCTGTTTGTTTGTTTGTTTGTTCTGTTTTGAGACAGGGCTTACTAGACAGGTCATTATAACACATGGACTGCCACTCTGGGTTCTGTACTGCAAATATGAGTGAAAAAAAGTTCAAAAGAGTAAATTAATAGATCATCTCATGGGGTGGTGCTTAAGAAAGCAGCTTGCCCCACCCCCACAGAACTACTAGTCAGAAAAGGCCTTCTTTGCTCCACCCCATATTCCCAGGGACTCAACACAGGTGGATTCATAATTATTCTTTGTTTCATGAGTCCTTTCTCTCCCATTACACAGTGAGCTAATTGAGACGAGGAATCACATCTCACAGCTCTTTTCCTATCCCTTATGGCAGCCTACACAGCGCTGAGGACAGAGATCTTTAATACAAACCTTGATGAATAATTCAGCCCCTGCTTTTTTCTCTAAGTAATGGAACTTTGCAGGAACAAATTATGGTTTCAGGAAAATGATTCCCTCAGAGGAGAATCTGGGACTCCACACTCAGATGCCAACTGGGGCACCCCCCCCCCATCTTATATACTCCTGGTATGGCACAATCCCAAAAAGGGGTATCAGTGCTGGCATGAAATGAAAGCCAGATTCCTCCTTCTGTTCAGTGAGCAGCATCACTTTGGAATTTCCTTGTTGCTTGGCAACAGCTGCTGCTGAGACCAGGGCTCTCTCCCTGGGTACCAGGGAGGGAATCACCCTGCAGATGGTGAGATTCAAGGAGCTGGAAGGTGAAAGGAGGAATCCACACACCACCCTGGGAGGTTTCCTCCCCCTACCGCCCACACTCTCTCTGGAAGGGATGTGTGGTTTCAAAAAGATGCTGTGGATGAGACTTGTTTTGAAAGAAAATGATGATCAAATTTCAAATAATATCTAGCAATCAATACATCTGGAACATGACCGATATATAAGACGATGGCTTCCTCCGAAGTGAAAAGTGACACACAGCAGATCTCAGCACCTGCTGAAACACTAAAGCACCACATATAGGTGACCCAATGACCCAACTAGGGACACCACCATTAGCCTGCATTAAACCAAGCACAAACACTAGTTTGTTGAGCATACCCAGACAGTTTCACTCCTAGCACTGGAGCATTCTTTCCACAGCCCAGTCACAAACTGGAGCCCACACAGCTGACTCATGTACCCTGGGCACCAAACTCCTGCACATCCTCCCCTTCCCCACTGCTTGCACAAATCCAGTCCCTCTGGGAAGGAGTTTCATTTGCTGGTGGGGATTACCACATGGCAGGAAGTTAGGACCCTTCAGAAATGATTCAGACAAACCCATGATGACTTAGCAACCAGGAAGCGTCCAAATGGCCCCAGAGTATCAGTAGTCACAGCGACCCAAGCAACCCAAAAGTGTCTGGTAACTTAAGCCCCTCACTAATACTCAGGAAGCCAGTGGTGGGAAAGCACCTCGGGGTAAAGCTGAGAAAGAGAGACAGAGGAAGCAGACAGAGAACGTTTGGAAGACATCTGACCCAGGGCTGGCATGCCTAAGCCCTCAGGACTCCAACATTTCTCCCCTCCAGAGTCCCATCTTCCAAAGGACAGGGTTACCTCTGTGCTAGGTTTACCCTGTCAGAGTCCAAAAGATGCCTGCCCCTCAGCAAATCTCAAACTCCAGCCATGACTGACAGACAACATGGAGATGTGATTCCTGATAATGGCAGACATTAATAATCACAATTCACATCAGGCAGTTAAGAGAGAAAAAAAATTGGATTTTCAAGCTCCATTTCAAGAGAGCATAAAGTCTCTGCACAGCTATGATACAGCCACATTAGGAGGATGCGGTTTTTAAATGAAGGATTTGTACGGAGAGCCTCTGCCTCCTCCAGACGGAGTCACAGCAACAGCACTGGTGTGCTCTGAATAAGAAGTGTCTCCACCGGACTGCTGGGTTTCTGGGGAAGCGGCAAGCGGTGGGAAATGAACTCAGCCAGCCCAGGGACAAGGGGAACCCGCTGGTGAGTGACCTGCCACATTAGGCTGAGCTGAGTGTACGTGCATCAGCAAAGAGGCCTTATCTCACACCACCAGGGGCCTAGAAAATGCCGGGCAGACCAACTTCTCCGAAGGAAGATAACCTGGAATTATCTCAAGGAGAAGCTAAGACAGGGGAAGGCACAAAGACGGGAGGCACCTTGCACCAGAAGGCCTCACACCAGACGGTCTACATTCATAGTCAGAAAGCTCTGGAAGCAGGCGTGATTCACGTGGGTTCAGGGGACCTTGATTAAGGTCATTTCCAGGGTTAAGATAGGACCAAGGTTCAACTCCATTCTCTGATCTGATTTCAAATCTTATAAACTTCCCCTGATGCCTTATTTCTTTCTTTTGTCTGGAAAGTATCTTAAAGAGGAAGTCCAGAGCTGGCAAGATGGCTGAGTGGGTAACATCGCTTGCTTGCCAACAAGCCTGATGAAACTAAGTTCAATGCCCAGTATCCACAGAGGAAGGAGAGAACCAATTCCTAGAACTCTTCCTCTGACTATGACCAACCCCCCTCCCCGCACACACACCTTAAATAAATACGTGTTTAAAAATAAAAATAAGTCCTTTCATTGTTTGACCTCCCTGCAGAGCTAATCCTTAAACGAAAATAGAAGAGTGAATTTTAAACTGTGACGGATGCCACCTCCTCTTCCCGAGTGCACTGACATCTATGTGGGTCCTTATCAAAGGACAGAGTGAATGACGTCCATGCACCCACAGCAAATGCCTCCGCTCAACCAGCAGCCAAAAGGGATGTGTTTGGAGGGAGGAGTTCTAGAACTCACCATTCTGGGTCAGTTTGGTGGAGCACACCAGCGTGGAGATCTGGAAAGAGTCCTTGCTGATGGTGCAGCTCCCCAGACTCTGCATGCCCTTGCCCGTGGCCGAGTGACCCTTTTCTTCCAGCTCCGCCTTGGTAGAAGGGAGGCTCAAGTATGTGGCTGCGTCTTCCAGCTTCTTGGCTTCAGCCTGTGGGTTTGATCATACAGTATGTCAAACCACATTCATCGAGGCCACCATCCAGGTTACGCATGCTTTATTGTGTTGAATCCTTTCAAGCTTCACACCCCCTTCTATGCTGTGTTCTACGATGTCCTTTCACAATGTTCCCGCTTCCTGTGGATTAATTCACATCCCCAGCCTTCCTAGACAGCACCGGATGTGTTATTGCCTGTCATCTTCTCTCGTTAGGAACAGCAAAAGGGCTGGTCATCATAACTGCTCATTTACATAATTAAATGTAGCTCAATGCTAGAGAGCCGCTCTCTCCTCAGGGTGGGAAATGTCAGCTGTGATGTTCATCTTGATCGCAGGCTTGGCTGGAGTGAGGAGCTATCTGGAGTTTGGTAAAGCACACCACTAAGTGTGTCTATGACAGAGAATGGACTACGAGGGAAAAGTTACCTCCTGAAACCAGGTACGCCCCAAGATTAGAGACTCTGATAGAAGAAGAGAAAGTCTACCTCCACTGTACTCTCTCACTCGGCTTCCCGGCCACGATGATGTGAGTGGCCCCATCACATCCTCCCCATCATGAAGGACTGAAAGCTCTGGTATCTGTACCACAGTGCACCCTGCATCCCTCTAGATGTTTTCCTCAGGTATTCGGTCACAGCCATATAAAACGAACAGCCCCGTTCAGGTGACAAAGTCGCAAAGGATCAACCACATAAGTGTCCCCAGTGCCCCAGAAATGATGCGCGTACCTTGTAGACAATAAGGTCATGTTCCCCGTCTCTCAGGGTGGTCCCATCATATCTCATCAGCTTCACAAAGGCCAGTGCGAAGATTTTCTCAGATTTATCCTTAGCTACAAAGAAAACCAATAATCACCCTCCGCAACACTTAGGACAAAGTGACATTAGCACATTCTACCAAGGACACCTTTATGAGAACAATCACTACACTGCACTGGTGAAGCCAAAGGAAGATGGGGAGAAATGGACCACGGTCACGACGACGAGGAAGAATGTATCACGGAAGGGTCGGCTGTCCTCAAAGCAGTTCCAACACTCAATTCCAAGCCCCAGGGAAGACGACACTGTAGACTGTGAGAAGCAACTGACTCCAGAATAAAGAGCAGGAAAGTTCTGCAGAAGGCTACAGAGGAAGGCCCCTGATGCTACAATTCCAGAGCGATAAGGAACAGCCAAAGTGGACATGGCGGGCTGTGAGCAGGAACAAAGAGAGACGAGGGTGTGAACAGGGGTAGAAACCTAAGACGTGGCAAAGGCCAGCGCAGGGAAGGAAAACTCACCGCTGGGGGCCTGAAGACCTGATTGGAAAATTCTAATGCCTTTAGCAAGCAAGTGCAACAGCCAGACCTGCGTGTGGGGCGCATGCCCCTCCCCTTCATTCAAGTTTCCCCACAGCGTCTAAGAGTCAGTGGCCCACCTGCTCGTACATGTTCTCTGCATCTGATGGAGTTTTCTACCTTGGTTTTCATCACTGGCAGATAAGTGTGTGGGGGAGGGGACTTGTCATTATTATTGCTAGTGTCAGTCTACTGAGCCCTGGACTCTAAAGGTTTGCGAGTACACATATGTGTCTGTGTCTGTGTGTACAGGTGTATATGTATATACATACATATTTATATATAAGTGTGTATGTATTTCTATATATGTGTATGTGAACACATGTGTGTATGTATATGTATGTCTACATATGTCCGCATCTGTATGTCCATGTGTGTATACGTGTGTGAGTGTGTATGTTCATGTAGGTACGGGTATGTGTACAAAGGTAGGTATGTACATGTGTTTATACAAATGTATGTGTGCATATGTTTGTATATTGTGTATGTATATGTGTAGATGTGTAGATGTATGTATATATGTGTGTGAGAGCATATGTGTGATTGCATATAGGTATATATGTGAACATGTGTATATGTGTATTGTACATGTGTATATGTACCTATGTGTGTATGCATGTGTGTATATGAGTGTATATGTGTGCATATTTGTATATGTGTGTATATGTGAGCATATATATGTGTATATGGATATATATATATATGGATATATATATATATATATGAATGTGTATATGTCTGTATGTATTTTTTTTACTGCCATTTTCCAGTGCATGAAATAAAACCTGGCAAACAATAGCTACTCAAAAACTACTAGCTCTAGCCGGGCGGTGGTGGCGCACGCCTTTAATCCCAGCACTCGGGAGGCAGAGCCAGGTGGATCTCTGTGAGTTCGAGGCCAGCCTGGGCTACCAAGTGAGTCCCAGGAAAGGCGCAAAGCTACACAGAGAAACCCTGTCTCGAAAAATCAAAAAAAAAAAAAAAACTACTAGCTCTAGTTAGGCAGAGGACCAACACACAGGTAAGATCTGTTAGGCCACAAAGAAAGCAAAACCCAGAAGCACGCACAGGAGTGAGGGGACAGAGGCCCTGCGGGTGGATGGTCGGAACAGGTGTCTCTGAGAAGGGGGACAAACCATGTGACAGGAAGAAAGGATGCAACACAGAGGTCAAGTGGCAACGAGGACCCAGCTCATGTGGGGACAGAAGGCCAATGTGGCTGGTGAGTGGGCAGTGAGAACACACGCGGCAGGGACAGGGAAGGTGGGGACACAAACAGAGTCAAGACTGAAGAGATGAACTCCACAGCTGCCACCTAAGTATGGCACACAGACACTGAGGTGCAGAGCCAGAAAATGTGTCAAAGGTATGCGTTCAAAAGTCTGTTCGGACAGGAAGGGACAGAGGAAGACATGGAAGGAGCACACATCCATCTTCCTCCAGTTAAGGGGCTCAAAACACTCACCCCAGGACCTCACTGCCCCAGAAGTCATATCTTACTTATCCTGATAGTTACACTACCTTTCTTCTGGGCAACAGGGGCTCAGTAAATAGGGGCTAATGAGTTAGTTAAGGACAGTCAACCAACCAAAAACTAGAGACATAGAAATGGAAGAGATGTGCCTTACTAATCTAAAACACACCTTCCTAGAGGGGCAGCAGGGCACGTGAAAGCTGCAGTGTCCGAGTGATAAGGACCGGCTCCTGCTAAGCTTGAGTCCTCAGGGGAGCAGCAAGCTCTAGACATACGTTCAGTGGCACTTAGCAGCAGACAGCTTCTACTAAGCCTACCGCTGAGTGGCACTAAAAGGGGGGCATCATTCATTAACCCTACATCTTCAAAAGTCAAGGAAGGGTCACTGTCCATCACATGCTCACTAAGAGCCATCACAAAGTAGATGAATTATTCTCCCACAAGCTCAGAGTCCTATATAGCAGGAACCAACATATTATTGAAGAGTAGCCAAGGCTACCCTACCCAGACAAGCCTGTTTCCAACCCAGAAAGACTCAGCTTCTAGCAAGACCATGAAGACACATCAACAACACATGAACCAGTATGTCCACATGGCCAACAAGCTGCCAGCAGGGCATGTCCTCACATGTCAGCACCAAGCTTTCTAGTCTAACCTAGACTATGGCAGGGGACACCCCATCACTTCTTCTTCTCCATCCCCAGCTCCAAGGTAGAAAGTTTGTGTGTGGCTAGTGGGCAGCAAAGGGGGGACAACATGTCCTGAATTCTTCTCTTCTCTGACCCAGGCTGTGTTTACTCCTGCCCAGCTGTAGAAGCCCCTATGGTTGCCCTTAGTAGCTGGCAAACAAGATCTCATGAGTGCCACATTTACAATGCTCAACATGTCTACAGAACCCCACAAACTGTGGCCTTTGAGACTTTATTAATTATGCAAATGTGTTTGGCATGTCAGGTGATAGCATCTTGTCTATAATGAATACTTAAAACTGACAAGAAAAACAAGGATTTTGAAAGTTAGCATGCTAGAGATCTTCCTCTGCCCTGGTATAATTCATTGGGGAATGAGTTGGTTAAGAAAGTGGCTCTGGAGTAATTCTGACACAGTCCTCTATGCGGTCTAGAACTCTTACCCACTGGGCTTCCTCCACGGAACCAGGAGGTCCCACAGCCCCTTGCCTGCCTTGGGATAATGTGTGTCCAGGAAGCCAGGCCTGCTCTGCATGGCCTTCCCACCTTCCCAAGAGTGCCTAAGCTCTTCCTGCTGCCCCCTCAGCAAAGCTCTGGCCCAGACCTAGAGCACACCTGGGCTGCTGAACCTGTGCAGCACACACCTGTGCCCAGAAAACCCTTTTCACCAGCCCCCATCTGTCCACAGCCCACTTCAGGCAGTGCACATCTTAGTCCTGGCTACAGTTCCTCAGGTGGTCCTACACACTAACACCATGCTGCCACTTAGCCCATCATCTACAAGAGGGGAGCCTTCCTCTCCTTGTTAAATAGACAGGTGCTAACAAAAGGCCAGGAAATGGCATTGGCCTTGCCATTCCCCGCTGGTACTGGAGTGGAGCACTAAGGCATGGGTTCGACCCGAAGCTCTTTTGGAGGTCACTGACTCGAAAGCCTCTACCCAGAGTTCCTCAAATGGACCATGAGAATTCAGGCCAGGAACACTGACTCTGGGGGCTTCTGGTGAGGTTTGATCCAAACAACAGAGTGAAGCACCAATATCAGCTTCAAGGTTATGAGCTCACAATCAGTAACCCTGCCCATCATCCTGGGGGTTCAGCCATCCAGGGCATCGTGCACACTGAACAGAATTTGGCCTTCTGCCTGCTGCCCCAAACATGGCCTAGCCCTAAAGTAAAGACAGTGGTGGAACTCCACATCTCTAGCTGGCCTTCACTCACCTGCTTCTCACCTTTAAGGTGACCTCTGATGGCCCTGACTCAACCCCTGAGCTTCTCACACTGTTCGGCTATGACTGGGAGACGCGGCTGCCATGCTCTCCTTCTATCCCACAATGATCCATCACAATGGTCCCCTGGCTGTTTTAGAGTCTTTGTTTAATCACTTCCTGGCCTTGCACACCCTAAGTAAGCACCCTTATAGGCTGATACTCACATATGGCTCTCCAGATCCGCAGGACCTATGCCCTCTCCCTCCTAACTCCTCCAAATGACAGCAGCCCAGGCTTCTCATTGGCCCTACCCAGAGGACTACACATCTCCCAGCAATAAACCTCGGCACATGTTCAGCCCCCAGGCCACTGTTCACCCTGCTGTCACACACACACACACCTGACCACAGCGAGGGTCTGAGCCCCCAGAAACTGTCAGATGGAGACAGATGAGCACTCAACACAGCAACAGGGACCTCTCAGGAGCCAACACTTCGCTGAAGACAGGCTAAAGGATGGCATTTCTGTCCTAAGCTAGGAGTTTAGAGACTCGTGCTTAGGAATCTGCAGGAGGCCACAAAGTCTAGAACTAATCGTCCCCCTGTGTGGCCCCCATGTGGTCATCTGAGGCACATTATCACACAGGTCACTCTTCTCATACCCAACTCAATGTCACACATTTCAGGCAATTAGAGGACAGGAAGTAATTGTATCATCCTTCTGTGATAGCTTAGTGTGATGTTTAGCATGGGGCTACATCTTGAGCAGGCCCTTAATTCAACCAGTGTGATGAAAACAGCCTCAGCAGTCAGTGAGCGATTCTTTCAGGAGCGGGAAAGCGAAGACGTGAGAACAGGTTCCCTCAGCTAGGCTTGGTATCAAGGTCAATGTTGCACCAATGTCTAGGAGAGCTCCACCTAAGCTCCAGAAAACAAGAGCCATCAACAAAGACAAAGAGGGTTCAAGTTCTCCATTCTAAGACAAAGAGCACTAAGAGGCAATTTTCCAAATGATCGGTTGTGTTTTCGTGACTTTCCTAAGAGACTGGAATGGGGTAAGTCAAAGAAGAAAGCGGGCTGGAAAGATGGCTCACAGTTAAGAGCTCCTATCGAGGACCTGAGCTCAGTTCACAGAACCCACATAGGGCAGCTCCCAACAGTGTACAACTCTAGCTCCAGAATAAGTGACGTCCTCTTCTGTACCCACTCACGTCCACAAACCCAAACTCAGACACGCACATAGAAATATAGCTAAAAATAAAATCTTTAAAAACACAGAAGAGAGGCATGAGAAAGAGGAGCAAGGGGCAGGTGCACAGACCATCCCAGAGGAAAGCAGAAAAGGAATTCCCCTGAGATCCGGTCAGTGATGTTCTCCAGGGACAAGTTCAGGTGAAAGACATGGCCAAGGAGCCATGGCATCACTGTCAATGACAGCCCTGTCCTAAAGCCATCCAGAGCAGGTGCTGCCTGCTAAGCTTTTCCCTTGAAATCAAACACTGATAAAGTGGCCCATTACTCACAGTCCTGCGAGGATCTATGGCGGAAGGTAAATCGAAGGTGACTCCGGTTCACATCCTCAATGGGGATGGCCACCTTGAAGAATCAAAAGGGGACATGTGAGTACCTTTCCCAACATCCTCCAGCAGGAAGTGCTTAATTCGGCCTAGATACTGGCACCAGTAAACATTCCAGCACCAGAGCAAGGGAAACACTGTCTATCTTATCCTTATATGATTTCCGCCAAAGGCAAAATGTCTTTTGAAAATTTAAACAAGATAATATTGTGAAGGACACCAAGCCAACTCTGCTAGACAGCCAGATATGTTTTTGTTTTAACACTCAGATGCACACGGCTCAGATTCTATTTTTGAAAGTCACTGTCTTCATTGTAGCCCCCACATAAAGGTATCTACATCCCCTCTGCAGCTGCAGCAAGAAAGCTTTCTTGTTACATTGTAGCCAAAGAACAAGGCTTTATGTGTGCTGCCTGCGAGCAAAGACTGCCCCTAAGGTTCATGTCAATATCTCTATCCCAGAGCCCACGCCTTACTTTCTGCAATCCAGGTTCTTAGGGGTAGAGAGATATATGACAGTGGGTACCGTGGCGCTGTGGATAGGCATTCTGTCAATAAAAACCCACACACGCTGGCATCGCCGAAGCTTCTGCCCACTTGGTACAGAGGCGGTAGGCCACATATACACCAGACCCAAGGTGAGAAAGACAGTATCTATCCTGAAGATGTAACAATTCATCTCCATCGAAATCCTATCTTTACATTGGAAGGAGATAAGGATAAATCTATTAGAGGCACTACCAGGGAGGGTCCTTAACAACCTTGAACAACTTGGCTTCATGTAGTGTGAGGGAGGATTTCACAGTCAGCCTCCACCACCCGGGAGGGGATGAAAATGACCACATAAACACAATACCTTGAGGGTCTCAAACCAGCGAGGCTGCTTCACTTGGTAATAAATCACTGATTTGTACTCGGAGAGGGCCTCATCACCAGCACCAGGGAAAATCACATGCTTTAGAGAAGATATGAAGGAAGAGTTCATGTTAGGGCTGCTGAGGTGGGTAAAGGCAGTTGCTGCTAAGCCTGACAACGGGAGTTCCATCCCCAGGACCTACATGTTAGAAGGGGAGAACCGACTCCCATATGCATGGGCATACACAGGCGTGTGCGCGCACACACACACACACACACACACACACACACACATACACACACACTCACACATACATACACACTCACACATACATACACACACACACATACACACACACATACACACACACACTCATATACACACGGAAAATTATTATATACATATTAATGTTTATATATACACATATTTGTATATATATTATATATGAATGTCTATATGTATCTAATACATATACACACATACATTTAGTTTTAAAAGTGTTGACAGTCTCCCCTACATATTCATTCCAGTTGCACCCACCAGGAGGAGAGGAAGCAATCCAGGGTGCCAATAAAGCCCTGCATTTGGCAGGCATTCCCAGCAATGAAGGCGCAGGTCTGCCTGTGCTAGGGGCTAGTCTCAACCACAGTCTCAGACCCTGGGGGTACAGACAATTGTGACACACGGGGCTAGCCTTGACTACCACTTCTCCTGTCCCCTCCTCAACTCACTTTGAATTACAGTCTGAGACTACTTGCCTGATCTACTCAGTGGGTCCAGAAGCAAAGGTTGTCCACCTAACAGGAGGTGGCAAGACTCATCCCTCTAGCCTTGAACACTGCTTGCCAAACTTCAACCAGATTCATACCACTGAAGCCTAAGAGGCTAAGGCAGTATAGCTCAAGGATTTTAGAGATAAGAGTGACACCAGACAAGGCCGGACAGGGAGAAAAGGTGTGAGCCCTGCTGAACACAGCTGAGCCCAGGCACAAGCCCAGCCACAGCTGTCCAATCCAGTGATACCTAGAGGGATACCTGCTCTGCTCAGCAGAGGAAAGCACACGCTCTGGGCCACTCTGGTAGAGTCTAGCCATGGGGAGGGGGTACTGGTCACCCCGTCATGTGAGTTACAACTTGTTCAGATGATCCTCAAAGCCCACATCACTCTCCAGCCCTGAGCAAATAGCTTTATTTCTTGGATTCCATTTCCTCATCTCTTAACTGTTGAAAGCAATAGTCTCTGACCTACCACTGTGGCTGCTAGGTCTGTAGGATTATGCCAAGAAATAATATCCCTTTATAAAACTGAGCAGGAAGTGTGGTCAAAATCTACAGGAGTGTCCTGAGACAGGCTGCTAGCCTGGATCCCCAGGACACAATGGCAAGCAGGAAAAAAAGGAGGCCCGCACCAACACACACACACACCCCAATAGATGAGATAAGGCAATCAATCAAGAACCTTACATCTTGTAGCAAAGCCAAGGTGGACACATGCAAAGCTGAACTTTGAACTCAGCAAAAAAGAGATACCTCCAATCGCTTCCCGTCTTCATCATAGACAGACACTGTCACCTCCACATTCTTCGCAGTTGTTTTACTGCCTTTATCAAAATCCCCTTGAACTAACGTCACATAGATATCATTCCGAACATCACCTGGGGGAAAAAAAATTATATCCTTAATAGCAATCCATCATTCACAGTGTAACCATGAATTTAGCCAAACTGTCGGAAGTGCTGCCTTAACAGAATATTATAAATACTGTATTAGATAGTTCTGAAATATTTCCTGCAAAACAGTCTGGGCTTCTAAGGCATGGCAAGACCAGTTTGCATCACCTTCACTTCTGCACCTCCTAGAAGCGCCCAGAGTGGCTGCAAATGGCACCGATGGAGCTACAAGGACCCAGCCCCTTTGGAGCATGCCGTGATCAACAGAGATCAACCTTATAAGCCTCCCATGGGATATCACTAACTGACACCACCCGTGTCCTCGGCAGCCGGCTCACACACGCAAAAGAGAGCTGGCAAGGCCAGCTTCCTCTGCGTTCTTTGAACTGTTTGATTCCAAGCCTTGAACGAAAAGCCCACTGAGAATGAGAACCGTGAGCCAGGGGCAGGCAGCGAGTCACAGAGAAGTTTCTGTGCGGTCCTTCTCTTCTAGCAGCTGGCAGGACCCCAAGTGGGAGAATAAAACAAAACTACAGAGTGTGGGGGAGAAGGCTGTCTGGTTTTAGGTTTTTGTTTTGTTTCGCTTTATGATCTTGTAGCCCAGGAAGGCCTCCAATTTACAGCAATCCTCCTGCCTCAGCCAAGTGCTGGGTTCACAAGGGTGCACCACCACGTACAACCCCATACATTTTAGATTAATTGTGATGAGGGCAGACTAGAACAAATGAACTGAGGACCTCTTTCTGTTGCAAATGTGTGAACTGGGAGAACTTCAAGCTTCCTTAGCACCGTGATGGAGAGGAAGCATCATTACTGATGGCTTGTTCCCAGGCTGCCTGGCCCCCCCACCCATCCCCGACCCTGCTCTGCCCAGAAGAGCAAAGTGCAACAGACCCCTGTGGTGGCTAAGGATGAAGACTTCTTAAGGGAAAAAAAGCCTTTTCTTGCTTCCTTGTTTTTTTTTATTGTGCTTTTTATTAAAAAAAAAAAAAATGCTCTATTTTGGCTTTTAATGTATCCAACTATTAAATTAAAGTTGCATTTAAAAGTCATTACTGTAATGGTCCCAGTGAGTTGCTCCCACAGTCATGGAGGCTGCTCAGGAGGGAAGCATGGCTGCCATGGCAGATACTGCCCACAAGAGAGGTTAAAAAGATTGAAGCAAAAAGTTGGGGGGAGGGGGAGCAAGACTTCCCACCCAGGACCTACTACTACCAGCTATGGGACCTCAGCTAAGCCCCTTAGCATCCTGGGCTAATTCTCCACTTAACAGCCCTATTGGTGTGCCACACATCAAGTGTATGTTCCTTAGCCTGAAAATTCTATCAGAACACAAAAACCATAATCTTTATGTGTATGCTCTACGTACACAGCTGTACGTGTCGTTGTGTGTACGTGCAGGTGGAGGCAGAGGACAACCTCAGCTGTTGTTCTCAAGGCACCATTTGCCTTGTGTTGTAGGACAGAACCTCTCGCTGGCCTAGGACTCACCAATTCAACTAAGCTGGCTAGCCAATGAGCCCCGGGGATCTGCCTCTCTCCAATGCACTGGGATGCAAGCACATGCAACCATGGCCAGCACTTTCGAGGTGGGTTCTGGGAATCTCAGGTCCTTGCAAGCATTTTACCAAGTAAGCTCTCTCCCTAGCCCCTGAAACCATAATCTTTTATTTGAGGGCTCTAAAAGGGTCCTAAAAACCTCGGCAGGCAGAGAAATAACACGGGCTACAAGGCCTCCAGGGGATGAAGCCCCACAGCCTCCCGCCTATGTTCACCATTCCTGCAGAGATTTGCTTCTGAGTCATCACAGCAAAAAGGACACTATTTGCAGTGGAGAAACCTCGCTGAAGGGCACCACATAGACCTTCTTCAGCAAAGGCTGGACTCACTAGAGGAGGAAGTTAGTTGTTCGAAGATTTGATTGGATGTCTCCATCTTTGCAGTTACATGGATAACTCAGCTTCTTCCCTACTTGGATCCTTCAACACAGATCCAGGGTAGTATGGGTCATGAGCAGGTAGAAGGGTCAGCAGGAGTGCGGCAGCACAGGCTCTCCTACCACCCAAAGATACATGCCTTCCCAAGGCAGATGAAAAGGGATAATGAAAGGTTCCCCTGTACTAAATACGAGAGTCTGACAGAAGAACACGGCACTGTGGACTTGGTGCCCTCGCCTGGCTAGTGCTTACCCACCCAACAGAGAACAAGGGGGATTCACTCCAGCTAGGATCTGCCTCTCTAGCAGCCACTCAGCATGAGGAGTCTTGTTCTTGACCAGAACCATGGTCAGCAGCAGCATGGGTTCTCCAAAAACCAACAATGGATCTCCAAAAGCCAATCATGTGATACAATGAAGAACTGGATTTAACTTTGCAAGCTTATCTACTACCAGGAAAACCCTATCAGCATAAGCAGGAAATTCCCAGTTTTCCCATGGGGTGGTTAGGGTTCAGAGTCATCTTGACGGGCTCCAGAGTTACCTGGAAGATGGGCTCTGGCCATGCCTGTGGGAGATTATCTTAATCATGTACGCTGATATGGGAGTATCTATATTAACTGTGGGTGGAACCACTCCCTAGGCAGGGCTTCCTGAACCATATGAGACAGAGGGAACTGAGCACTAGCTTGAGTTCATTGCTCTTTTGAGTCTGCAGATGAATGTGACCAGCTGCTTCATCCTCCTGCTCTCCCGACTTCCCCATCATGTGAACTATACTGTGAATGCTGAGCTAAAAGAAACCCTTCCTCAGCAACAGAAGAGGAGCGACATTGAGACACCTGTAAACGTGAGGATATCCTAATGCAGCCATGAAGATGCATCTCAGTTCCAAATATAAACAGAAAGTCCACAAATCAGCTCATTTCCATGAATAAGACTGACATACCCTACCTATACAGGGAGCAACAATGTCACCCAGGCTAGCCCATTTCCGTCAGCTGTCATGTCAGCAGACAGAGTAGCCAATAACCCACACCAATCCTGAAAGGTGAATAGAATGGGAAGCATACATCCCATGGTTGCAGGAAATAAGAACATCATTGCCTGTGTCCAGCAGGACATTGGGCAGCCAGATGCCTCTCACCATAGTACACAGCAGTAGGGACCTGCAACAGAAGGCCACATGCACCTGTTGACCTGGGAAATCACCATTTCCAATGCCCATTGCTCATGTGACGTTGAGCTGTGGTTTAATTTTTATTGGAATTAGTTCAACCACAATCTTTAAGGGCCCAAGACCCTTCTGTGGACCAGCCCTGACTAGTCAAATGAACATTAGTTGCAAACCAAATCGTACATCAAGATAAAAATGAATATTTGTCCCAAGGGCGGATATCAATAATAGTACCAAATTATTGATATGGATTTTATTTAGAAACTACAAACAGTGTCATTAAATATAAGAGATTAATGTTAAAAAAATAACCCAAATATCAGTTCATTCAGCTTAAAACACATGACTGAGCCTGAGCTACATCAGCGTGGTAATGAACCCCCCCACCCAGCAGGTCCCAAGGAAAGCATTATCCTTCTGACCTGCCACTGGCCCAGATGTTTGACCCGCCTTCCTTCCTTCCTTTGATCAAATACCTAATCCCATGCTTGGAAGGTATCCATGCCTCCCCACCTGTGACCTTTGCCATTGGAGGGAAACTAATCCTACAGAGAGCCCAGGGACCAAGTATGTGTCCCATCACTGTGTATGGTCTCAGCCCCTGAACACTAAAGTTACTCATTAACTACCCTGAGCCTGACACAGTACTCGCCACATGCTCAACTTACTCTCTCAGCAAGAACTCTTGCACATCACTGTGCTTTGCACACATCACGCTTCCTGGCGGGCAACCTCTGCAGGGAGAACAAAGGCCCTGAGGGAGGCTAACCTTACCTGGCATGATAATCTCTGGGAACCCCGTCTTGCGGGCCACAGCTGTGGTCCTGTCCACCAAGTGAGGAAACTCCTTCCGAATCTGATGTATGTCTCCAGGAAGTAATTTCAGGGTTACCCACAAACCTGAAAAAAAGAAAGATTGCCTAAGTCATGTTTACCACAAGTGTGTTACTAAAAACAATGTCAGTAGCTAAGAAACTTTTAATCCACAGAGCAGCATTACAAATAGGCAAATCTTCAGGCAAACGTCCAGGTAAGAGGCACCCAGCGCAGGGGCACAGACTCGGTCTAGGTACAGACCTGGCCTGTGAAATCAAAGAGTAAGACTATGGGATGGACGGCGAGTGTTCCATATGTGTGCCAAGGACAAACAGTTCTTTTGAATTATCTCAGTTTAGAAGAAATCAGAAGGTGGCATTTATGGCAGAAGGCTGACAAGGGCAGGCAGAAACTTAGAGACCCGTGCCCACCATAGAGATCTGCATATGGAGGACAATGGTGCTCTGAGGATGTCCAGAAGGGCTCAGAAGGGAGCCAGGGGTCTGATGTGAAAATAGCCCATCAGGTGCAGGAGGAAGTTAAAGGGAAAATACTGAGTCAGGAGAGGCTACTGGAGGCTAGGATCTGAGCCTAACAATGGGGAGGGGGTAGGGAAGACCAACATGGGGGTCAAAACCTCAGGACTAGGGAGAGGAGAAGAGAAGGAAGGCGGATCTCAGAGGGAGTGCCTGCTGTGGGCATGACCCTTAGGAGGTGCTTGGCACCATCCCCCAACTGAAAGCCTCCTCCAGGTGACAGTCTAAGGAGCACAGGGTTGAGAGGAGAAAGAAAGCGTTATTAGCCCCATCCAGGTACCAGCCGATGCCCATGCCACTGCGGTCCAGCTCACAGATTCTGGCTATGACCCACGAGCCTGGCTGTTTAGATGTTTGCCTAACACCGTTTCGATTTCTCCTCTGTGATTCTGTAATAAACACACTGTGTGAGAATGCTACCAAAGGAACCGGAGATGCAGTGGGGGTAGGGGCTGCTGATCCAGGGGGAAGGGAGTAGCCAGGCCCTGCATCAGCTCCGACCTCAGATTCCCTGTGGTTTGCAAATACAGGGCAAATGGCAAGAGCTGTAATCTAGGGTGGGGCCTGGTTTAGTTTAAACTTGCTCCATGTACAAAGGCTATAATCCATGAACATTCTAGGTGGGGTTGGCCAGAGAGCGGGGTAAAGCCAAGGCTCACTACAGAGATTTGTATGACCTCCCTTTTCCAGAACATTCTTCAGACTCAATGAACACTGCTTGGGACAATAGAAAGGGTTAATTTGGAAGGCTGGAGGTGGAGGGCAGCTGTTCATTGAGCTCCTCTGAGTACAGTGTGGTGCACCAGATCAAGGACCAATATGATGCATAGGTTTTCCCTAATGTTAAAAGCAGGGTTAGTCTCCAATTTCTGAAGGTGACTTACTTTCCTCCATGTAGGAGGTGGGGCTTGATAAGCAGTTGGTTTTTGGCAGGTCTCCTGGCCAGCCCAATGCCAACTGTCACCAGCCAAAGCTGATTGATTCATTAGCTCCGCCAGCAGAAGGTCAGCTGCTTGGACACGTCAGTGTGATATTAAAAAGATAGAAGCAGGATGGGGAAGGGGGTGGGGGTGGGTGGGAGGAAGGAGTGAGGAGGCTACTTGGATGACAGAAACAATAAGGAGTCACTTCCCTGCGGGGACAGAGGGGCAATTACAGACTGTTGGCAGTAATGTGACAGAACATGGAGACAAGAACCCATGCCAGAGGGAAGGGATATTGAATGAGGGGAGACCTTGGGTTTGGTGCAGGAGTTGCATTGATGGCTTTTTTTGTCGCTGTTATTGTGAGATTTCGGTTTGGTTCATTTTAATTGTTGAATTCCTTGCTTATTTGTTTTGACTTATTGTCACAGGGTTGAGAATAGCCTAAGATGGCCTTGAATTTCTGATCCCCCTAGCCTCTCACTTACCAGGGTTATAGGCACGCACCATTAAAGCCTATTTTATGTGGTGCTGGGGATAGAACCCGTGCATGCCCAGTTGGCACTCTACCAAATGAGCTACATCCTCAGCCTTTCAGTATTTTGTTAAGGGTAAGAAAAGAGAGGACAGGGGAATGATGGGAAAGAGGAGGAGTCAAAGGCAGGAGCCGCTTCCCATGCTGCCCGGCTTCTCAGCCCTAGGTTCTTCATAGATCGCCCCAGCCACATCCCATTCCCCATGCTCTCCTGCACTCAGCTGGGAGGCTGGCTCCCAGGAACCTACAAAGGCTACCAGTGAGACAGCCTGCCCATTCAGTAGGAACAAGCAATCACCCGGTCCCAAAAGTTCCACCAAGAAAGCCTCACCCTAGATTCCCTACATGCCCCCAGGAGAAACAACAGAGATACATACCTTGACCCTTGTGGTTGACTTCTTTGGCTGCAATGACTTTGTTTATGACACTTTGAAGGAAGTCATTCTCCCCTGCCACCCTGGGTGAGAAACGGGATGACATGTTCAGCGGCTTGTGTCGAATGGCGTCGTCCAACGCGAGCCTGGAGGGCATGGGGCAACCAAGACCACAGGAGACAAAGGGGCACAGAGACCCGTGGGTCACAGTAACAGGGGGACACAAAAGAGCATCACCACCGAGTATGAGAGAGTCGTCATGAGTCAACGAAAGACAAAGGGCAGGATAGGTGACAAGAGAGACAGGGAAAGCATCGATCAGGAAAATGGTGAACCACAGGAGAGAAGTCCAGCCAAGGAGGACGCCCCACTCCCAGGGAACATATGGACAGGGCTCCACTCCATTGCTAATGGACAGTCCAAAAGGGCAGGTCTGAGAGTAAGGTGGCTGAGAGGCCTTGCATTCCAAAGAACACTGATGGCCGTGGGTGCCACTTGGATAGGACTGAACTAGTCTGGGGCAAGGGCCAGGTGCTATGAAGAAGAAAATGGAAAAAACAAAACAAAACAAAAAAAAACCTATTTTCCCCCCAGATAGCCTTCAAACCTAATGACATAAGAAGCCCTGCCTTTGGTTCCTCAATGTGTGTTCACAAAAGAGTCTCCAATAGCTACATGTGAAGGTGACCCAGTCCCTGGAGAATAAGAATTAATGGTCACCGTGTCTGGATGCTGAACCCTGGACATCACTCAAAATACAGGCTACCAGTGTTCTCAGGCCCATGAGCCCATGCATGTGAGAGTGGCGAGCACAGGCAACACGCACCATGAGAAATACTGTGCAGTGCCACCAAGCACAATGGGGAAAGAGTGCAAAAACATACATCAGGTACGGAACGCTGAAAATCAATTCTAGGAACAAGGACTATGTCATCCATCACTTGAGCCAAGCAACTCAAAGGAGCTGAAAGCTGTTGTAATTTATTTCACCAAGTTAAAAAGAGATGAACGAGAGAGAGAAAGAGAATGCACACTGTTTCCCTCCCTAAAACCAACCCTGTGAGGCGATAAATCCATTTTAATGGAGCAAAAAACGTTCTCATTAGCATGACATTTCCCAAAGAATAGTTTCCAGGCTTATTTTGCTATTAGAAGCATGCTACTTTTTTCTTTTATCACTGCAGATATTAATCTGTGCAGCCATCGTCCTCTAGATAAGCAAGACTCACAGCTGACAACAGGTGAGTGTGCCCTAATATTGTTTAAAGTAACCTTCCATTACCAGATAGGAAAGCGTGGTGGCAACATGCAGGTGATCTTAAAGGTCCAGGGAGAACCTGATAAATCGTTTCTCTGACTTTTCGATAATACTCAAAGCTAGTGTTTTGTTTGGGGTTTCATTTTGATGTTTTTGTTGTTTTGTCTTGTTTACCTTCAGAGGGAAAAAATAAGTGATATAGAAAATCACTTAATAGGACCACTGGGTATTCCTAAACCCTGTGGTCTTGATGAATTTGAAGCTTTGGGAACAGTAGGGCACCCTGTCAATTTTCACAGGAAAAAAAGTAACTTGAGTATTATAATATCACAATGGTGTTTTTTGTTTATTACCACTGTATCAGCCATGTTCCAGGATGGGAATATTCCCTTGTGTGCTAAAGAAGCTTCCAGGTTCTATAGAATGCTGCTATATACTTTTGCCATGGGTGAGATTATCCATTATCACTGTCTACAGAGATGGGCTTCTGGGTTCTATAGAATGTTATTATATACTCTTGCCATGAGTGGGATTACCTATTATAACTGTCTACAGAGATGGAAATGGGCACTTATACACCATCTGCAATGGTTAATGTTTATTGTCAACCTGACAGACCATAGAATCACTTGAGAGATGGAACTCTGGGCATGCATGGGGGGCGGGAGTCATCTTGACAGCTTTAACTGAGGTGAGAGACCCACCCATTATGGGTGGCACCATTCCCTGGCTGGGAGCCTGAACTGTATAAAATAGAGAAGGTGATCTAAGCATAAGTATGCATTCCAATGATGGACTATAACCTTGAACACTGAGTTTAAAAAAACCCTTTTCCCATTAAGTTGCTTGTGTAGGGTATTTTATCACAGGCACAGAAAAAGAAACCAAGACACTATCTAATATGGCAACAACAGCCCTGCATGGCAATAAACACTTGAAACAGACCGATGTGATTGAAGGGCTACATTTTAATTCTACGCAGCTGTAATTAATATGAAGAGCCACATGGGGCTAGTGGTTAGCAGACCAGACAGAAAAGCAAATGGAAAGCATTTAAGCCACCAGAGACCTCTGCCTCCAATTGTGTGTGGTGAAACACATGGTTTGAGCCCAACTTCAGGCTATATAATACTGACTTTAATGCAACTCTCCATGCAACAAGATGCAAAATCTTCTATAGAACTGCATGAGAAAAAGTATTTTTTTTTAAATGCACAGAAAAGCCACACTGCAGCCATCTCAAACAAGTGATTCTCAAGTCTGCAGGGAATGGGGGTGGCCCATCATGAAGAGTACATGGGGCAAGAGAAGCCCATACCATGTCTCCTGTCCTCCCCAGGACAGGGCTCCTTCAGACACCCATTATCACCAGCCTCCCAGAGCTCAGCCTCCCTCAGCCAGCACCTCCAAAGCAATGTAAACCTGCAAAAGTGAAATTCACCTTAAGCCTAAAAGGCTTTGAATAGAAACACACTGGAAAAGGAAAGCGTAAACAGGAAACTGCAGAGTCCCGGGGCAGGTCACCCTAACCCCAAGCACTTACCCTCCTGGGAAGTCAGGCCCCAGAGGAGGCTGTCTCTGCAATCAACCCAAAGCACCCCATTCTCTTTCCTCCTCCTTGAGGCAGGAGTGGCCCTGATCAAGACCCACCCTCCCTTCAATCACCCTGCCCACAGGTGTTAGCTTCAAATCAAAGAATAATCTCGAAAATTGGCCCCAAGTGCTTCCCCCCATGTCCCCTCTCTAAAGACCTCAGGTCAGAAGTGGACAAAGCCTTTAAAAAAAAAAAAAAAAAGGAAAAGCCCAAACCTGCTCATCTGAGAAAAAACCAAGGCAGACAAATCAGCAGCCTGATTACAGGCTTTAAGGTGTTATTTCTTGCTTTACAAAAGAATTCATCATTACTTTGTTTGGTTTCTATTTTCAAAAGCTACAACCTCTTGTGATGAATTTGAAAGTATTGTATTTTGAAAATGTGAATTGCCACAAGAATAAATCGATTATGTAAAGAAACACGCTCAGAGCAGAATTGTAATTCTTCTACTGATAAGGTAATTCTGGGACTACAAGGAACATCAGCTCTCGGGACCATACACAAACCTTATTCCATCGTCCTCACAGTCCCTGATTCCATGTGCCACAGCAGTGACTAAACAGATTTCATATTATTGTAAAATAAATGAATCCTGACTTGGGCTTAACAAATAACCTTAGTGGTGAATTATTAACTACGGGGTTTTCATGTTGTATCTGGTTAAGGACCGAATTATTTCATACTTACGGCTGGAAGGGAATGAAGTGTTGTTTATCTTCATCATCTACTTTTCCATTTATTATGTCTGTTACGTCCATCACTGGGGAAAGGAAGGAACAGAAAGGGTTGTTTTGACTTAAGTGCCACCACTATAGAAAGTCAAAAACAAAGGAAGAGCAGACTGTGTTCCGGCATGAGCCATATGGTAGACTCTTCACACACGTAAGTTTGTTATTCTGCAATGCTTGACAGATTGATTAAGTCATCTGAACATGCTGGCCCCAGTGGGCAAGGAACTCAAATAGCACAATTCCACCGAATAATTTCCTTTGCCTGTTCCCCAGAGGTCACTCTAGAGATCTGCTGTCCAACACAAACTCCTACATGAAGGAGATATTCTCTGCATTGCTGGGCACCCAAGCAGGGGCAAGTGTGATGAGGAACTGCTTTTCTATTCATTTCACCCACTTAACTTTATTTTAAACGGCACTTGGGGCAAGCGGCTAGCCTTCTCATAACAACATAGCACCCGGTGACAGTTAATACTGTCAACTTGACAGATCTGGAGTCCCATAGGAGACAAGGCTCCAGGCACGCCTGGAAGAGATTAACTAAATTCAGTCAGCTTCCCGGCATGCCTGTGAGGGATCGTCTAGATCAGGTGAATTTAGGTGAGAAGACTGGCCATTCCATGGGCTGGGGTCCTAGATGGTTAAAAGAAAGAAAGTGAGCTGCGCACCAGCATTCATCTCTCACTGCTCCCAGCTAAGGATATAATGTGAGCAGCTACCTCACAGTCCTGCGTCCTTGCCTTCCCACTGTCCTTCCCATGCCATCCACACCATGACAGACTGTATTCCCGAGTTGTAAGCCAAAATAAACGCTTGCTTCCTTATGTTGCTGTTGCTTCCTTATTGGGTTGGTTTTGTTTTTGTTTTTGTTTTGTTTTTTCATAGCAATGAGAAAAGTAACTGAGACGAGTTATATATAACTAACTAATTACAAAGTGGTACCAGTCACCAAGAGCTGGTGTCTGGGTCAGTGGGACACTCAAGGCTGACCATCAGTTACCTTCTGACAGTTGAAACAGAAGCACATTGACAAAAATGAAAAGACATCCCAAAGCCACGGGTCCAACACCTCCATCTCCCCACCTTGGCTCCCTTCATTTCATTATCTTGCCTTCACTGGGGTGGTCCAGGCTCACTGAAATCCCTGGAAAAGCTTGGCACAATCTCGACCTTAAAAGAGAGCCTAGCCCTGGCAGCATTCAGGGCTAGGCTTGGGCTTTACTCAGAGTAACTTTCCACTATCATCTTAACCACGTAACCATGACTTTGGCCATGTCAAGCACAGCTAGAAAACTCTAGAGGGAACTGGACAGGTAGTCTGTGGTGTCCCTTCTCTACCCCACACCTGGCGAAAAGAGCGCCACAGTTCTTTCCTAGTGAGTAGCTTCCCTTACTGAAACTGTGGGTAAGGTTCATTTCTACACGACCACCGTCAATTCTGTGGTATGAACGTGAAGAGTTTCCCACAGTCCCATGTACTTGATACTTGGTCCCCAGCAGGTTGTGAAACTCTTAAGAAACGGAACCTTGCTGAAATAAGGGGCCACTGGGAGTGGGCCTTGAGGTTTTATAGCGTGGCCCCGCTTCCTATCTGTCTTCTTGCTTTCTGACTATGAAACAATATGACCAGCAGCCTCCAATTTCTTCTACTGCCGTGATATTTCCCCATAGTGGCAGGCTGTATCCTTACACTGTCAATCAAAATAACCCCTTCCTTACTTCTGCCACCATGTAGGGTATTTCTCATAACAACAACAAAAGTAACTATGACACCCAGCAAGCATAAAGGTCTGTAGTGGGAGAAAGGCAGCACTCCCATCTCCTGATTATCATGGCAGAGCCCAGGAAGTCATGGGAAAAACTAACACACAGTCCACTGAAACAATGGGACTGTTGGACTAAGAACCAACACGTGTGTACAGAGATGCAGGTAAGCACATCCCAGATAACTGGAGCACTGGCTAACAACTGCTGAGAAGAGATATTGGCAAAGATCAGGTCTTCACTTGGCAGGGGACTCACAGCAGTGATCCAGCATTCACCTAATGTCACAAGCACACGTTCCCAAGTCTATCTTTTCACCATCAGCTCATAATGAAGAAACACCTAGTTTCTTGATTTTTCACTCAAACAGTCACATCCAGGACAGTCAGGCTGAACTCATCAGACCATCCACTCATACCACTTGGGTGGTTTTCTTAGTTCCCTGGAGACCCCGCTATCATGGGTCACATCTCATCAGCTAACTGTAGCTCTTCCAGATTATCTGATGCCTTTGCTAAGTCTCCAGAGTCCTGCCCCAGAACACACTTAGGCTTAGCAAGAATTTGCAGGAACACGCATCAAAGAAGCAAGAGAGGAGCTGAGGGCAAATACACGTATGGGAAACAGCCTTTGTCCAGCTTGCTATTAACCAAGGACTATACCTCTGGGTCCACCTAAGCCCGATGAGCAAGCCTTGAAGGCACAAGAATTTCCTCAGGGCTCATCCATGCCAAGGTCTGTGCCCAGGAAGACCTCACTGTGGTCTGGATGGGGAAAGACACTTTCCCAGCATCATTTCTGTTGCTGTGATAAAAAATACCCTAACAAAAAGTAACAAAGGGGAGAGAGGGTTTTCTTGGCTTACTATTCCAGGTTATAGTCCACGATAGCAGAGAAGTCGCAGTGGCGGGAGCTAGAAACAGCTAATCACAGCATACCCACAGTCAAGAGCAGCAACAAAACAAAAAGGGCATGCAAGCCTGATTACTCGCTTGCATGCATGCTTGCTTGCTTCTGTCATATCATTAAGGAACCCACAGTGGGCTGGCTATTCCCTCATCAATGAAAAACCAAAACTATCCCTGTTAGACATGCCCATGGGCTAATTTGTTCTAGATAGTTTTTCTCAGGTAATTCTAGGTTATGTCAAGTTGACAACTGAAGCTATCCACCACAGATAGCCATTGCCAAAAGAGAACATGAAACTGCCAGCCCTGGGTTTCTACATCCTGCCGGCATGAGGTCTCCACCAGGGAAGAGGGGTATGCTGTGTTATAAACAGGGAAAGAAAGCATTGCCCAAAGTGTCTAGTCTGGCTGCAGTCAACGTGATCATGTCCACGGGTAAGGGAACGGCAGACCCAGGAACAGTGGTACAGCAGAGGGCAGGGATGCAAAGAGGAGGACAGCAATGGAGGATCAGGACTACAGCACAAGGGAGCAGGAGGCAAGAGGGAGGGAGGAGCAGGCTCCAAGAGAGAGGGAGCAAGATGGACCTGCAGCTACAGCCATTGATGACATGACACGTCAATGCAACGTATCCACATCATGTGGGCACAAAACCGGAGACACCGAGGACCTCGTACTCTCTTAGTGAACAACCTCAACAGAGCGACTTCCCCTATATGCAGTCAGTTGGGTGCCTGGGTTCAAGACCGCTCACCAAACACCTCTACCACGAAGCTGAACCCCCTGAACCCCCAAGGTAAAAGGACTGTTAATGTGAGTGCACAACTATAGATCATAGCCCCCAAACCTCTAACTCTTAAACACTGATTTACAAATGGAAGCATCCATAATAATGCTGAGAGTTTTACCGTGTAAGAAGTGCACACTAACACACTACAAATAGTGAAGCTGGTAAAAAGAAGCCAAGACATGGAACGGGTCAGTGAAGAAACAAACTGGACACTGTACGTCCTAACACTGGCTAGTGTTTTGCCGCCATTGTCTTACATATCTCTATCAAACGGGGCATTGAACCCAGGGCTGCACACAGGATAATGGCACAACCCAGGCCTGATCCCCTGGCCAGGTTTTCCCACAAAAGCAAGGAGAAGTTAGAAAAAAGCACACCAAGAAACTGATGTAATACCCTGGCTGTGTGGCTGTGTCAAATTATGAATGATTTATTTAATTATCCTTCTTTTTCCATAAAATTTCCATGCTTTTTCCCACCACTGCCAATCACTTTCCTGTTATCAAATATTTTAACAGAAATGATGGCGACATATTGTTTTCAATAAAAGACTAAAACTTGTGGGCTTAAAGGTGCATGAATGCCTTTCTCATTCGCAAGTACCGGCTCTGTTGACACAGACGAGCAGAGATTGTTCTGGAAAAATCCTCAAAATTAAATTTGTGCACGTGGACACAGAGCTGCATATGAATGGGCAGAATCTCATTACCAAAGAGTGAGTCTCCCTTTTCAGGTATGAAGAAGGGGTTCCCTAAAAAGAATGGAAACCTGTGGCTGGAAGGGGGCGTTGCTCTCTGGGGAGTGAGAAGACTGGCCCAGGAAAGGAGAACATGCCCGGTGCTGAATACCAACACATAAGGAGGGGACAGGGCAGGCTGGGGCACTGCAATGTGCCAATCAATTTTTTTTTTAAGTCTGCATAGTAAAAGCATAGGATAAAGTGTTCACCCTCTGTCTCAGGGCAGAGAGCAAAGAGCAGGAGGAAATAGAAGTACAAGCTCCAGATATCAGTTCAGAGAACTGGTCCTCAGGTGACTGCAGAGGCCAGAGTGCTAGGTGCTGGGGACCAACACAAAGGAGCCTGCACTGAGCCTGAGAAGGCAGGCAATTACTGGGTTTCTGTAAAAGCAGCAGTGGTCCCTCTCAGAGGCCATGGGAATGGACATTTGCACATCCAGACTACGGATGATACAACTGCCTCCAAAGGCCTCTGTAGCACTTCATGTGGGAATATCACAGCGAGGTTCCACCAGATCAGATGCGAGGTTCCACCAGCCAATCAGACAGCAGAGAGGAAGAGGCTCATCTCTCAAGAATTCAGACAGAAACAGGCCAGAGGGGCTAGAGTTGGTCTCAGGCTGGTTTCCAGCAGCCCTGAGCCTGCAGAGAACCAGACAGAGGAGATCCAAGAAGAAAGGCTCGAAGAACAGTCCAGGTGGGTTACCAGGGATGGAAGTAAGCATCGCAGTGATCGGCAGGCATCAGGAGATGCGACCGTGATGGCCTCACAACCAGAGATCTAAGTACCTGAGACAAGACAGTGGACCAGATGCCCTCTGACTTAACACAAGGGCAACTCGAAGGACAGAGGACTATCATATCTGCCAGCCCTAATCCAGCACAGACTCTAGGCTCTGGCTCCAGAGAAGACCAGGAACAGAGAGGCTGTGACCCAACACCAGACTCCACCAAGCAAATGGAAAGCATGTTAAGGCACGGAGGAGCCACAGTAACACCAGCAAGTATCTGCCCATGCTTCATCCCCCAGGACTTCCCAGAACATCACAACCAAGCCAGAAAAAGCTAGGACAATCCCCATTTTAATATAAAGAGAGTGAGACTGTCTGCCTCAGGCTAAATCTTTGCTTTCAGAAATCTAACAATGCCCTCACAGGAACATATCAGCAGGATCTCTCCAGAGATCTAATAACCAGAGAACCTGCGATATCCATGCCCTAAGATGTAACTTGTGTTATCATGTCACAGATCTCTCTCATGGCCTTGGGAAAAACTAAAACACCCCGAGACAAAAACTACAGAGTTTCCCTAAAACCATCCTGCAGGTGGACCAAGGGAAGGAAAGTTCTGATCACAAGTGTCTCAGCTAAACATGAAAATGATGCTACAGGCTTGGGGAAATAGGAGAAAGTTACAGGGTCTGTCCAAGGACTCAGGGAGGGAAATGCCAACTTTCCCCGGGGTACCTGAGAGAGCAAGCCCACCCTCAACATCTCACCGTGGATAAGAAAGCCACCGGGACAGCCCATTGGAGAGCCCAACAGTTCAACAGACTTCTCCAGGTCTATGACTGGGATGGTGGACACCTGCCATTATTCATGTGTCAGAACTCATAGAACAGGGCTGGGAAGGATGACTCACTAGGTAAGCCGCTTGCCACACAAGCATGAGGGCCAGTGTGGTCCCAGCACCCACAGAAAAGTCAGCCATGGTGGTGTGTGGCTGTAAGAGAGCTGGGGTGGGGGGACACAAGTCGACCCCTAGGGCTCGATTCACAGAGCAATGAGTTCCAAGTTCAGTGAGAGTCTTTGTCTGAAAAAGAAGGTGTCAAGTTGGGGCTGGAGAGTTGGCTCAGTGGTTAAGGAAGAGCACAGGTTGCTCTCCCAAAGGTCCTGAGTTCAATTCTCAGCACCCACATGGTGGTGGCTCACAACCATTTATAACTCTAAGCTCATGAGATCCAAAGCCCTCTTTCTGGTATGCAGATGTACATGCAGACAAAGCATCTATATACATAAAATACACAAATAAATTCACAAGAAGGTGTCAAACAAGTGATTGAGGAAGACATCTACCTTTGACCTCTGATGTCCACAGTCACACACATTCATATGTACACACACACACACGGACATGTAAACACACACACACACACACACACACACACACAACCTGACAGAACACACAATGCCAATGCCAAATGTCCCTGTAAACTATAGACTCTAGGGAAGGTCATAGTATATGTTTATGTTGATATTTCATTTGTACTGAAATGTGATTTTAATTGTATGTTACTAAATAAAGTTGCCTGGGGGTCAGAGCTAATAGCAAGCCATAGCAGTAGCCGGGAGGTGGTGGCACACACTTTTAATCCCTGTCACATGACAGACAGATCTCTGTGTGTTCAAGGACACCACCATCATGGAGACACACGCCTTTAATTTCAATACCAACCATAGAAGACCTGGAGGTCTGTATAGACAGGCAGTGATGAGGAGGTCATGTGGTTGGGTTTACAACCAATGAGAAGGCGGAACAGAAAGTCAATAAAAAGACAGATACACAGGAAGTAGGTCTCTTTCTGAGGGGAAGTACAACAGCAGGAGTGAAGGGTAAGAAAGGTTTTTTTAGTATCAGCTCTTAGCTACTGCTCTGACCTCTTGGGCTATTAACTCTGCATTTAGTTCTGTTTCTTATTGAATAAGACTGTTACATCTACATATGTTCAATGTCTGTCATAAACATAACAATCACTGGTGATACAGATGAGGAGGATGCTGGGAGCTGGGTAAAGTGTATGGAAGCTGTTTGTTTTTCCAGCCTAATTCTTCCAGGGCCTACAAATTTTCTGAAAATAAAAGTCTATTTAATAGAGTAAAACTTAAGTCTGAGTTTCCTGGTAGCCAAGCAAAGACTGTCTTTGATCACTGTCTGTACAAGAAATAAGAGCTAGGTATCAAGAGTCAAGAATTCTCCCCATATACTGATTCTAGGTGTCCTGCTTAGCACTGTCAGCTTGATACAGCCTAGAACACCTGAGAAGGGTGTTTCAGGTGGGTATTTCCTTTATCAGGTTGGTCTGAGGATATGTCTATGTGGGATGTCTTGATTCATAATTAAAATAGGAAGGCCCAGCCCACTATGAGTGTTACCATTCCCTGAGCTATATAAGAAAGCTAGCTGAACATAAGCATAAGCAAGCCAGAGGATGAGCTAGCAAGCAGGTGCTCCATAGGTCCTGCCATGAACTTCTTGACTTGAACTGCCTTGACTTCCCAAACATGATGGACTGTGACCTGCAAGTGGAAGCCAAATAAACTCTCTCTCTCTCCTCTATAAGTTGCTTTTGGTCATGGTGTTTTATCACAGCAACAGGATGAAACTAGAACAACAGGATTCCTAAAAACCAGGGACATTGAAGTCAGAGAAGTGGGTGAAAAAATTCCCCTGCGACTATAACAAAGAAAACTGCTTCTCCCCATTATGAAGAAAGCCACTGACAATGTGGAAAGAAATCACCTAGTGGGGACACTTATCCTTCCTCGACACAGATAACCAGGCCCTCACTTTCTTCTACAGCCACCAACACCAAGCAGAGATGGGGACGCTGGCTGTGTTGCATCCTCATAGAGCCAGGCTGTGCCTGCCCACTACTGCATCAAGCACTGAGCCCAGCAAGCCCCCCAGTGCTGACTTCTCCACAGTGTGGGCAAGTGATTCAGTGTCTCTCCCAGTAAAAGCTGGGATCTGCTTTCAAACTACACTGGATTGAATCTGAATCTGAAGCATTGTAGACTTAGCAAGCCGGGCCCCAAACTGTAGAAAAAAGAACTAATACATTGTTTCATCTCCAGCAGCCAAGTGCATAAATCAAAGTGGTCCCGCTGTCCTTCCTCAAACTGAACGGTCTGAAACTCTCAAGGAAAAACAGGGACATGGGTTTTACCAGCCACGCCGAAAGGTCGCCGCAGCCCAGAAGTCAGCTTCCTTGTGTTGCTGTCCCTCAGCTCCATGCGACCAACGCGGACGATCTGGCAGACGAAACTGATTTTCTCCCTTTTCAGGTCTTTGCTTCCAAGATCCTAGAAATAATAATTTCCTTAAATTATTATGGAGAACCATGATTCAACCCAAGTCCAATTGAAAAGGACGTAAAAATGGACCGAGAGTCCGTTCTCAGACCAGCTAAGATATTTTAATGTTATTCACATGACAAGAAGAAATAAAGGAACAGCAGACACTTGGCTAAGTGAACTGAAGACATGAGCCAAAGAGACAGGTTCCGGGCAGAAGAAGTAATCTCCCTCATAGTGATGGTAAACAAAGATAAAGCTCAGAACTTCCAAAAAGGGCTCAGTGATTCCTGGATTAGCTGGTGTCACAGCCACCCCCAGGCCCTCAGTCTCCCTAAAACAGTCAGAAGAGCAGGACACAATGACACTCAGCCCACGGGCATGGATGGACTCACCGTAAACACAGCACGCAAGTTATGTAACCGATCGATGTCTTTCGGTAATCCTGAACTTGGCCAACGGACCAGGTAGTTTTCACTTTGAAAAAAACAAAAAAAAGCAAATTAATCTTCCAAACACAGACAGGTACCCAGTGTATCCCATAAGGCCTCATAATTAACAACATGGAGGTCCGTTATGCACCTGACTGTGAGTTTATAGACACTGAGGTCACAAGAGAGACTCTGCCAAGTAGGCACTGAAGGAACAGCCCTTTCCCTTTCTACAACATGGGTTATCCGTGTAACAGAAATATTTGAGAATGACATCTCAATGTTTATAATGTGAAAAGCTTCTCTGTGCATTCAGAATGACAACAATACAGAGCTGTGTACTCAATTTGGAACAATGCATATTTAATTCAGAGCCTTTGAAAAGCGAAGTAAGCCATAAAATGCAAACTGCATCTCCATCAAAATTAAAGAAAGCACTTACCAGAAATGAGAATAAAAATTACCTGTGTGCTCTGTTTCCTACAAATACTACGTTTAAATTTTGATAGTTCAAGTGAAAGTATGGGAGTGTTGATACATAGATATACATAGATACGCACATATTTCACATAGTTTACTCATAATTTTTTCATCAGGATAAAGAGAAAGTTTTACTGAGGACCAATGTATTGACAGTATTTTTGCTCAACAGATATTTATTATGAGTCTTCATGTGACATATACTAGCCAACCAGCTTAGAGAAACAGCAAAGAGGCAAATGTCACAGAAGACATTCCTAGACCAAAAGTTTGCAAAACCCAAAGGTGATGCTTGAAGGGTAAATTCATTGGCTTTCTATGGCTGTGATAAGCAGCAGGACTTGAAGAGCTATGGGGAGCAAAGTGCTCATCTCATCTTACAGTTTACAGTCCTTCCTGACCAGAAATCAGGGCAGGAACTCAAAGCAGGAACTCGGAGGCAGGCACTGAGGCAGAGGCCATGGAGGAACATCGCTTACTACCGTGTTCTCTATTGCCTCCTCAGCTTGTTTTTCTATGTGAGCCAGGACCACTTTCCCACAGGTGGCACCATCCACAGTGGGCTGGGCCCTCCCACATCAGTCATCAATCAAGAAAGCGCACCACAGACTAGCCTACAGGACATGATAGAGGGATTTTCTCAATTAAAGATTCCCTCTTCCCAGATGACTCTAGATTTTTTGTCAAGTTGACAAAACCCTAATCAGCACATTTACTTCAGCTGAGGGCTGCTTCCACTGCCAGGACATGACCATGCTAGACCACATCCCCACAGTGTGGGTCAGAATAAAGCCTTCCTGATGAAGATGCTTCTTGTTGGGGATTTTGGTCACAGCAATGAGGAAAGTAACTAAAGTCGCCTACCTGATGAATTTGGACTCCATGGGGTCATAAAGAGACATGAGGACTTCGGCATCTTCTCCTATTTTACAAACCACATTTTTGAGGTTAATAAACAAGGCCAGAGACGGGGTTGCTGCGAACTTTGCTTGTCTGTTGATGTCCATATTCTGCTTTTGAGACTACAAACAGAAATCGAGAAAGCCAATGTGAGTAACCTGGATGATAGCCCTTTGCTCTTTTTAGTCCCCTATAGAAGAGGGAAGAGGTACCGCCACCTGCCTCCACTCAGCCATGCTGCTCAGTCACTCTGTGTCCCCACTGCGTGCTCTCAAACCACACAGCCATCCTGAAGCAGCACAGACTGAGTGTTCGCAAGGCCATGGGCCGTCCAAGTGTCCTATCACCAAACTGGTTGCTGGATTAGCGGCTAGCTTTAATTTAGGGTTCTCGCTAGGATGATGCCACCAAGGAATCTGTGTCTGACTCTTCACTAGGTCCCCAGTCTCTGGAATACGGCAGATACCTGACCAACACTTGCTAAATTAGTAAGTGGTGTCATACCACTTGGCTTCATCCCACTCCTCCTTTTCTGAAACACACTGGGCACTTGCTTTTTTTTTTGGTGGTGGTGGTGGGGTCTTTTTAGCACCCATTCTGTGCTTCCTTGACATCCTCTAAAACTCAATGCAGTTGCTAAGAAACACAACCCCCGTGCAAAGCACACGTTGAAGACACAAACTCACCTTCTCTTCTTGCAGCCGTTCTTCCACTTGTTTAGAAGCTACTTCGTGTGCTCGGAAGAGACTGATGGTGCTAGTCAGTTCTGGATCCAAAATGTTCCCATCTTCATCCCTCACCACCAGGTCCAAATCAAGAATTCTAGAATACCAAGAATCCAGAGTGGAGAGAGGATGAACCAAGGGAATGAATCCCCTAGCACTATGTCAGCCTCAGCCGCTGAGCCCATGAAAATGCCTCAGAGACTGGGACTCGTCCACAAATATCAGGAAACGTCATTCTGTGGCCCTGCTTTCTATAACTCAAAATGGGTCACAATGGGAGAATGAGAATTACTCAGAGTTGCCTGCCTTTTCAATAAAGCCTTCACCTTCCAATCAGAACTCACAGATCTTCAAACTGCAAGTGAAGTGTGCGTGACTAATAGCTGTGGAAGGTGTGGCCAATCAGCGCTCACTACTGCACCCTGAACATGCATATCTTGCACCGGCACATGAGGGCAGAAAGCCTTGCAAGGTCTCACTAGCTATCTCTATAACACACCTCATTAACAAAGCAAAACCTCTCAAATCTGACCAACTCCTCCCAGCTCTGACCCTGCTCTAAAAGTCAATACCAATACCACGGGATCAGCAGCATTGTGTGAATGAAGTCAATGGTGTATGGGTAGAGTCAGCTCTGATGTGGGTGAGGCCAATGTTGTGTAGTCAGCACTGTGTGGGCATGGTCAATAGTAGTAAGTGGGTGGTATGGGTCAACACTGGAGGCCCAACCACTAGGCCCTACAGGCCATACCTGGTGAGGCCCCCTCAAGGAAGATACAGATCAAGCCTTTTTGATGGGGAAATGTCTTTTCGGGTGCTGTGAAAATATGTTGCTCTGATTGCTTGATAAATAAAGCTGTTTGGCCAATGGCGAGGCAAAATAGGATTATGCAGGACATTCTAACTAGAGAGGAGAAAGGAGAAAGACAGAGAGCTGAGGAGACGCTGCCAGCTGCCACCATGAGAAACAAGATGTAGATACCGGTAAGCCACAAGCCATATGGCAAAGTATAAATTTATAGAAATGGGTTAATTTAAGATGTAAGAGCTACCTAGCGAAAAGCCTGAGCCAATAGGCCATATAGTTCATAATTAATACAAGCCTCTGTGTGTTCATTTGAGTCTGAGTGGCTGTGAGACCTCAAGGACCCAGGAGCCGGGCAGGACATAGGAGAAAACTTCCAGCTACACCCTTTGCCAGTTTGCCATGGGTATCATGTGACGTCATTATCACCTCAGTCCAGACAGAAAGCCTAGTTAGACCCACTTCACAAAAAAAAAAGGAAACCAACGTGCAGTGAAACTAGTTATGTGACTGAGACCAAACATCTAAAGAGTAAGGAAGATGGCATGGACATGTTCTTGCCACACTACCACCACCATATAAGGTAGCTGGTCACATCAACCAGTGTGCATTGGTCTCTGCAATCAATACATAGCTAGTTCTGCTGAGGAGTGTTGGTCTAACTGTAACAAAGTTAGAGACTAGTCCCAGTCGGATGGCAAAGGGTCTAAAGAAGGGGCTGGACATCTCCCCATGAAATCAGTGTGTGCATGTCTCTGTATCTCTGTGTGTGTCCGGATGTGCATGCAGGTTTCTATGGGTAAGTGTGGCTGTGGAACTGTCTGGGTATATCTGAGTGTAGGCATGTGCATGTTTGTCTCCGTGTGTGTGTGTGTGTGTGTGTGTGTGTGTGTGTGTGTGTGTGTGGTCTTTTACATGACCATCTTTGTAGAGAAACAGAACATGACCTCGACCACATTTTCCACAGTTCCCGGGACATTCACCACCCCACCCCTGCTCAGGTTAAAGGGAAAAGGAAGAATGCATAAGTGATAATGATGAGAACAACAAACTGCTCCCCAAAAGACAAGACCAGCCTAAACTCAAACATCCTCCACTTTTATTGTATTTGTATTATTATTATTATTATTATTATTATTATTATTATTACGACTACACTTTCTAAAAGAGGAAATAGGAAGATCAGTAGAGAGCATCGCGCTTTAGAGGAATACTGGCCTGCAGTCCTCAGGCAAACTTGTCTTAATAAGGTTGTATTTCCTATCAAAGCAGTAAATTACATTTGGAAACACTTTCTGTCTTAACAAGATTGTTCCACAGTGTAATGTACTTAGGTTGTTTCCTGCAGCCAGATGAAGCAGGTGGTCTCTGAACCTGACTTCAAAAACAGCCTTCTCCAATAGAAAATTAAATCAGAGTTCCAAAGGTTTGCTTTTGTAAGCAGGGGGTCTTGTAATGGGTTTCATTGAAACAGTATCTAATATCCTATACCTGGAATCTCTCTGGCCTTGGAGGTGAAAATAAAAAAATAAAGTCACACATAATGGGACATTAGGAAACTTTCACACATGGAGAAGGGGGGATTACCAGGAAACAAAATTATGCAATAATTCAGTTATTACAGAAAGGTCCTATGGTTCACCTCAGGATCCACTGAGCTGATGGGCAAGAGGCAAGTCCTGCTCTCACCTCCACATTCTCAGGTGTAGAAATGGGGAAGGGTGTGGACTACACACCCTTAAGTTGCCCACTGCCGGAACAGCAGTCTGAGCTCTCTATCTAGCACCAGACAACAGAACTCAGAATTCCAGGAATGGGTCCCCACATTCAGTATAGTGAAAACTCCCCAAGTGGTTCTGAGGTAAAGAGGCATATGGAAACACAGGACCTAGTCACTTTTAAGGCTTCTTGTAGCTCTGACATCATATAGACAAGCAAACAGGTACTAGGTAGGAAAGGCTATGACGTCATCATGGCTACTGATACAGCAGAACTAGGACCAAAACAGTCATGTTCCTGGCAGGTAACAACAGAGCATGCTCTCCTCAGGAGTGAGTGAGCCATCCCTCAAGACACTCAAGTAAACCAGGGTGAACGCTTCCCCTAAATGGAAACAGTTCCAAAACAAGATGTATAATTGATCTCAACAGCAACTTAAGAGAGCTGTGCTTCTGTCTGTGAGATCAAGCCCGTCAACTCTAGGGACAAGTTCCATGGTGACTCTTAACATCTCGTCTGGCATTCAGACCAAGGGAGATAATCTAGGACTCCCTACCGCCCATCTACACTCAATGTCAAATGCTGTGAGTAGAACGTAAGAGCGTACTGGAGCTCACAACAGGGGTGAGACTAAACAGCAAAAAACGACGGCTACCCCAAGCCAGTTTCTAGCTCCACCACTTACACAACAAAGACCTGAAGCAAAGGTTTCAAGGGTGGCTGAGTGAGCCAGATTAGAATGTAAGCCACTCCATTACTTTGATATTAGAAATTTGGTTTTATGATAAAATGTAATAGAGACATCCTCCTGGCTTAGGGCTGTGCTGTTACATTGGACAATTTAAGCATGAAATCATCTTTTAAATAAACAAACCTGTTTCCGTAATCAATTTTGGCTGTGACCTTCTTCTTCAGCTCTTTGAGCTCATCCTGGGGCAGAGTTCCAGAAAGAATTTGTGACCGCCACTCAATAAGGTCATAGATCATGTGTCGCACACTTCGAAACATCTCCCTATTATCTTGCTATAGAGGGGGGAGAAAAAGGCAACTGTAAAGAGTCTGATTTCAATAAGAAAGCACAGATCCTATCAAATGGGTAGTTCTTCAAACACAAAGACAGAATATACAGTGCTTCCCGGGATTCAGTGACTGTCAAATGAAAACTGACCGTCAAATAGAACACATTCTATGGGATTTGGCTTCTATGAAACACTGAAAGAATAAAAAATAACACACCTCCCCAGCCTGCATCCTACATTCCCAAGTACAGAACACACAGCAAGAACAGGACCTTGAGCCTCAGCGTGGCCCAGAACTCCCAGCATCATCCTGTGCACAGTCAATGCTTGAAGGTGTGTCCATGCAGCCAAGGACCCCTGTGAATGTGGTCTAACACAAAACTATTAACTCACTTAAAACATAAGGGGATCCATTTTTTTTTTTCTAACATCATTGCTCCATTGTAGAGCCTGAAACTTGTAGTTAACAAAGACTGGCATGTCACAATGTCAAAAGGTTGGACATGCCTGGAAACACTGACCATCCAACTCTCCACGGCTGTGCTACCCCACGGCTCACCTGGAGACAGTCGTCAAAATACCCTGAGCCTGGGCCCCAAAACCATGCTGTCAGCTGACACATAGGCCATCCTGCACCAGCCTTCCCTGGGACACTGCAGCCTCTGAGCACCAAAGTAGGACTTAATTATATTTAAGCCTCATAGTTCCATCAAAAATAAAAAAGTGGAATTGCTGTTTTAAAAAATGAGTGCCACTCTACATTATCTGAACCACTCCCTATCTATTTGAAAACCATTTGAAACTCTTCTTTCTAGAAGTTTCTAAAACAGCCCTACCACCTACCCAACACATAGCACTCTAACAAGTTATTTTATAGTCTATGAGCTATATTGTTATATTATAGTCTTCAAAACCAAGTGAATTCCGTGCAAAAGTAGACTTTAATTTTCATGATCAAAATATACACTCAGAGGTGACAGCAACTGGTCGCCTCCTTCAAAGGCCTGACAGCAGCTACATAACACAAAGCAAGAGTGTGAGTGTGAGTGAGTGTGTGTGTGTGAGAGAGAGACAGAGAGACAGAGAGAGGCAGAGAGAGAGGCAGAGACGTGTGCAGAGAGGATAGTAGGGGGTGTCTGACCCCCTGGAACTGGAGTTATGAGCTGCCTGGCACACGTGTTGGGAATCAAATTCTGGTCCTCTAGAAAGTGTTCTTAACTGCTGAGCCATCTCTACGCTGTTTTTACAACATTACTCTAATTCTATTTCCTTCCTTTATTTGCCTTTGTTTTTATTTGTTGTTGATGAGACAGGGCCTCATGTAGCCCTAGGCTAGCCTCATTCTTAAAGTTTTTTTTTTCAATTATTCAACAAATATTTATTGAGATCTGAAAATATGCCAAGAACTACAGAAAGTGGAACACAGCAGAAACTTCAGCCATCAACGCTTAATCTCTCTTCCTCCACCCACCTTCCAATGCATGCCAACATGCCAGACTCCTGAGTCCTTACATGAAAGCTAAAAGAAGTCCAAATTAAGGATTCACTGCAAAACATGTGTCTTTTCATCTCACTAACCCCTGACCCATCTCTCTAATAACATATAAAACACATGCGTGTTTTCCTGACAAGGCTACAACCAGAGAGGAACTAAAAGAATCATCTAAATATTTAGAGCCACCTTTGACTTGGCCTTGTACAAATCTAACAATATAAACCTGTCCGAGGTGAATTTGCAATGTGTAGAAGGAACCAGGTGATGGTTCAGGGTGCTGACTCCTCAACACAGACCAATGCTGTCCACTCATGGATTAGCCCACGGCAACTCCTGTTTGTTGTGTGATCATATTTTTGTTTAAAAATTGCTAAGTTGAACATGAAATACCGACTATGAAATTGCTCAGATTTACACAAAACATTCATGGCTAACTTCGCGCTTTTAGGTTTGTGAGTACGTTTGATGAACAATTACCACAAGTGCTTATTACTGTGCATTTATAGGAAACCACTGTATAATCAAAAACAAGCCTGCCCAGCGAACAGCTGTGGAGACTTTAGGAAGTTTTCTATGTTCCCGAGAAATTAACGCACTGACTTCCTCCAGGGCCCTTGCTCGGTGATAATAACATTAGCATATGAGAAATCAACACTCTGAATAGAAATACGGGCTTAACAAAAGGTAATCTTCTGCAAATATGGATTTATGTGCAAAGAAATGCCCCGAGGGAGAATGAAATGGAAGATGTCAGAGCTCTGACATCTCTGCATTAATAAGAACCGGACAACTGCTCGCAGAGCCAGGATTTGAAACGTTCCCACCTCACCTCGGACACGATCCATCAAAACTATCATATTCCTCAGACCATAAGACCCATCACTTACAGGTAGTCAGTGACAAAAATATAATAATCAATAGTAATTCTCTACTAAGTCTTCAAAACCAAGTGAATTCCGTGCAAAAGTAGATTTTAATTTTCATGATCAAAATATACACTCAGAGGTGACATCAACTGGTCGCCTCCTTCAAAGGCCTGACACAAAGCATGCAAGAGAGATCTAAGACCAACTTCCATTTTACTTTAGTTTACTCAATACCAGTGAGCAAACTGCATCCCAATACAACAACAAAGGCCGCAGGGTCCCCAAGAGTTGCCAGAACAATGACCATATTGCCTGCTCTGTCCTTGAGAAGCAAGACCCTGCCTCAGAGGCTCTCCTCTCCAGGTTCCCAGGGAGGGAAAACTATGTGTTGGTACAAGGACCAGAAACACCATGCTCTATTTTTAAGGTTTAACGGAGCATCCCATTTTCTTACCACGTAAAGTTGTCTCCAGATGGTGGACCACTCTCGAAGTGTTGTGGTGACTTCCTGTATGAGGGGGAGGTCCCCTGGGATGACGGTTTCATGTTGCCTGGCATGAAATAGGGAGAGAATAGCTGATTCTGTGGCTTTATTGAGAGCTGCACCTGAAAAGTCCCTACAGGAGCTGGAGAGCTCAGTGGTTAAGCAAATAGAGAAATACACAAATACAATTATGCTCACATGTGTGAAGGGACATCATCTATGAATGATAAGTTCTTTGTACAGAACATGGGGGTGTCTACATGTTGCCCTGCCTGCAAGCTATACAACTTGTGTGGTGGGGTAAGATGAAGAAGAGAAAGATTAGCCATCGAAAGTCTTCAGAATGCAAAGGGCTGAGAAGCAGAAAGTATATTCAGGATATGTGTATACCCATCTATCTCAGAATGTCATAAACCATACCTAGTAGGTGTGCACCATTAAAATGCAGGCTTGAAGTTAAGATTATTTTTATATTTCGATCAGGTATAAAACTCATTATATGATGATGCAGGGAGCAATTATCCTTGCTGAAATGTGAATAAGATTACAGCTTTCAAGTGTTCTCGAAGACTCTATCCAGTCACACCCATGACTACTCACTGACATTTTACTTCTACCCCAAAAGACTTAGCCTTCAACTTGGCTTTAGCTCTTTATCAATATATGCATTACTTTGTGGTACTTATTTCCCTGGTTTTTAAAAATCACATCAGTCATCTGTGGCAGAGGTCAGGAAGGCACAGACAACAGTGTCTGCTTTATTAGCTATGGGCAAAACCATTGGATGGAGAGGAGTCCCAGCTGAGCATCAGTTAAGTGTGAGGGAGTCACAAGGCCAGGAAGGAAGAGGATCAGGATGGTACCAACATCCTGCCCATCTGCTGTGAGAACATAGGATGGAGAGAAAGAGTCCGGGGCTGTGTGCATCAGTACATGGGAAGGGGACACATGCTGGAGAAAGGACACATCATTAAACAGAGAATGAACCCAAGAGTTGTGCTGTCCAGCATGGTGACTGGTGTCACTAAGGACACACTATAAACTTAAACATGGCTACAAGCACGGACTTCAAGTGTTCTCGCCACAGATGAGTATGACCAGAGGCAGCCTCTCATAACTAACTGTGTGAACTAGCCCGGACTGCCATTCTACAATGTTCATGTGCTGCAGAATATTACATGAGGCACCATAAATGCACACCATTTTTTAATTTAAGATCATTCTTTATAAGAGTAACTGGGGTAGAGCAGGCACTGAGTCAGAAGCAGTGACTCTGGTTTTCTAGGGAGGGGGTAGTGGTTGGGGGGAGTGAGTCGGTGACATGTAACCCATGTAGCCATGACATGAACTCCTGACCCACCTGCCTCTACCTCCCAATTAGGATTTGGGATTACAGGCATGTGACACTACTCCCGACTGGAGATTCTTAGGTCACTAACCATGGCCCAAGTGAACTACAGGTCCAAAAAAGATCACGGTTAGAAGCCCAGATTCTAGCAATGCCTACAAGGAGAGACCCATTCAAGATGCAAGAGAAATAGACCGTATCACAGGGAGGAGCCCAACAGAAATGTCCTAATCCTGAAAGTAGTGTGTGAGGGGGCAAATGAGGAAGGATGTAAGGGCCTCAGTGCCCACAGGGGGCTTCACAGCGAATAGTGACCAATAGTATCCATTGCTGCAGGTAATGCTGTGTCAGCAGAGAGGAGGGGACAAGATGGGAATTGCTTTGTTATGACAAAATATAAAAAGAACATTATTATAACCACAGGCATGGAACACACAGGAAGGGAGGGATGGTGGCCAGGGTTCTGAAAGAAGAGAGAGGCCAGGCAAGAGAGAAGACATGGAAAAAGAGGGCACAAAAGAAAAAAAAAATCATGGGAGAAGAGCAGGTAATACAGACAGATTGTGTGTGTGTTTGTGTGTGTGTGTGTGTGTGTGTGTGTGTGTGTGTGTGTGTGTGTGTGTGTGTATGTGTGTGTGTTTATGTAAGTGTGTAATGGGGGGGATAGAGTATGAATAAATACAATATGATAATAAATCTGAAAATAGGCAGGTGGAATGAGGTGAAGAAGTGGTCAAGTCAGTACTGGACAAGAGGAAGGACCAGCAGAAAAGAGAGCACATGTCTGCAAGTAGCCAGAGATAGTGGTGACCTGTCAGGTCCTCCAGCAGAAGAACTTTACAGAGGAACAGCTAGGCAGGCAGATACAGATACAGGAGCAAAGGTCAGAGCCTAGAAAGAAGTGTGGGGAACAAAGGCTGACAGCCAAAAGCATCCTCAGGACACCTGTGCACTGCTCATCT
The DNA here is from genome assembly GCF_049852395.1 of Peromyscus maniculatus bairdii. Taxonomy (NCBI): domain Eukaryota; kingdom Metazoa; phylum Chordata; class Mammalia; order Rodentia; family Cricetidae; genus Peromyscus; species Peromyscus maniculatus. Next base: position 145,174,531 of record NC_134852.1, on the reverse strand, counting down.
CACACCGTTCTTGGTGCTCACCACACTGAAACCTGATCCCAGAAGACCGGCGGGCCTTGTGTGCCTGCTGGCAGAATCCAGGTAACTCCACATTTCCCTAATAGTATGCAGCTATATGAGAGTATGTAAAAACACACACTTTAACATACATTAAAATGTTTTTGGAAAATCATGACTCCTGTACATCCAACTTATATAAGGATTTTGACCCTGGCAGGGGGAGGCACATTAAATGTACACTTCAGTTATTTCCGTCATAAGGTAAAACTTTCTCAACTTTCTTTTTAGAATTTTGCATACAAAACATTTTGTCTGTCTGAACAAATGCCATCTTGCAGGTCAGCACCATCCATGCCTCTAAATTACTCCCTGCGCTCTAATTATGCGCCGGGGAAGTGCAGGAACCCAAGCCATCCCTTTCATATGTTAAAAGTACAGTGCTCAGAAAGGCAATTTTGTAATCAGCCAAAGAGATGTCATTATGCAGTAATCATATGATTAGTAATTTTATAATTTACATATTTAACGGAGTGTGAAGATGAAGCAGAGACCAAAAAAGAAAACATTTGAATGCTGTCTCCCCCAGTTCACACCTGGCACGGACGGGTTCCTGTTCTAGGAATGTCCTTTTAAGGACCTTACCCATCAGTCTAATGACCTCCAGGAGTTATACACCTCAATTAGCTGACACATGAAGTCACACGAGTCCCAACTTAACAACCGCTCATACCCCCTCAACTCTGTATCACATTCTATGATTTCCAGGAAAAAAGAGACTCAGCTAAGCATCCAGTATGGCCACTGCCAAACAGGGTAGCTCATGAGGGAGGCCATCACTTCCCCTAATGGACCTCAGCTTCAAAGAGATGACCACAGGTAGGCACTGACCTTGGACTCTTTAATGGATCAAAGACCAACATGACTGAATCCCAACTTCCTTTATTCTCCTAAACTATCATGCTCAAACATGTCTATTATCTTTTTTCTTTTTTTTCTTTTTTTTTTCGAGACAGGGTTTCTCTGTGTAACTTTGTGCTTTTCCTGGATCTCGCTCTGTAGACCAGGCTGGCCTCAAACTCACAAAGATCCGCCTGCCTCTGCCTCCCGAGTGCTGGGATTAAAGGCATGAGCCACCACCGCCCAGCTATTATCTTTTATAATGAGTTATTTTTACTATCTTAAAATACATACACACACACACACACACACACACACACACACACACACACACACACACACACACGGGGCAGGGGGCTATGTGTACATGAATACAAATGCCCTTTCTAGAGTTATAGGTAGTTGTGAGCCACCAGACTACCAGACATGGGTACTGGAAACCAAACTGGAGTCCTCTGCAAAAATAGTCCCTGCTCTTAACCAATGAGCCATCTCTCCAGCCCCATTTAAACCCTGCATCTTAGCTTGCCATGTATTTGGTAGCAATGGCATACCAATCATTTTAAACTTCACTTAGATATCACAACAAGACTCACCCTTTTCCTTCAACAATCGCTTCTTTAAGATGGATATATGAAGCAGGAAATATACCCTTTGAGAGGGAAAGAAAGAGAGTTTTTATTATCAATGTGAATACTGATTGCAAATCAAACAATAGCCCTAAAGCTTGAGGGTATAGGGGGTTGGTTCACCATTAATTTTGCAAGTGTAAGCATCACATACAACACAACGAAGAAAACACGAGGCACAGAAGAGAATGTCCCAATCAGCTTGTATTTCAGACTGTGCAGATGTCTTAGCAGAAAACAGAGACAACATGTTTGCAAAGCAACAATCTTACAAAAGCCCAGGAAAATATTCTCCTCCATAGGTTGCCCCTCCACCACTGACCTTGGCCCTGGCACACCCAACAAGTCTGCTGCTAGAAACCAATTCTGTTATGGGCTATGACAGAGTTCCTCTTGCAAAATGACAAGACTGTCCTCAAAAGTTGGTTTAAACCACTAATTGCCACTTGTCCCTGAACACTGAGTGACAGCCATGGGGCCTTCCTGATCAGTCTCCATATGAGATGGACAATGGTAAAGGCCAAAAGATGGGATAAAATTCAACCCATCTGCAGAAATATTGGGAAAACATGCTAGATTATATTTCTAACCATCCTCTGACTCTCCCATGTGCAGTATAAACACATGTGTACGTATAGACATGTGGCCCAGCAGAGCCATGCTCAAAGGAGCTGGTCCCTTGAGAAGAAGTGCAGCATCAGACATGGTTTGCAAAATGCCAGGAGTTTATCAAGAGCTGGTTCATGGGGTCCAGGGCAGCACAAACCAGTGACTCCCAGAGGCTTGGGGCGGCACAAGTCAGAGACCACTAGTGCACAGAGCAGAAATTCAGTAAGTGCCCTGGTGCTTCAAGATACCTATTATGGGAAGAGAAGCTTCTTATTGGATTCCCCAGACATCTGCCAAGAAGAGTCTACACTGGACATCCAGAAAGCAAGCTGTGAATCATGCTTGTAAGGAAATGGGACTCAAAGAGGGCCAAATGTGGCTAGCAGGTACTGCTGATCTCAGCTTCTACTGTCTGCCAGCAAAGTGAGCAGATTTCACACAAAGAAATACTATTACATCAAGGGAAGGAGTGTGGAGAGGGGGAGTCATGGCTAAGCCATCAAGAGGTCCAGGTTATTCAATCCAGGACCCAGGTGCCAAGATACTTTCATATCCCAGAATGGCCTGCGGGTGCACACGGAGCATGTCATTTCTCTGTAAGGCCAATAGGTGTGGGTTTGGATGGGGGTAAGACGACACACAAGCCACCCTAGCCCTGCCAGGTTCATAGACAGAAATCCCTCAGTCTCCCTCAACATCAGGAAGCCCAAGGAGAGATTATGGCTGTATGAGATGGGACGTGTCTGCAGGTTTGAAATGAACAACTGCCCAGCCCAACTTCTATAAATATCTAGACAGATGATGCTCATGTGGGGCTCTCAGCCACGACACCTAAGAGCCTTGCTTCTCTCCCTTTGCTTGGAGGTACCTCACAAAACGGCAGGCAAACTACAGTCTCTACAAGGCTTTGATTTCCCCATCCACCAATGGGGATCTCCAGCGGAAAACAACCACATCCTTTTGCAGTATTAGGGCATCATGAGGTAGAAGGCCTGGGTAGCCTAGGACCAGACAGAAAATCCTGAGGTCCCAAAGCACTAGAAGAATGGAAGAGAGAGCCCAAGACAGGGATGGGAAGGTCAGACAACTAAGCACCAAGGAAACTGAGTAATCTTCCTGGGCATGTGTTCATCATAGCAGTGCAGCTTTGTCCTGTGTAATGAAAGAGTAGGAAGGGGAGTCAGTCCACAGTCCTAACCATGGGAGTGGATGCCTGTGCACGGACATGCATGTGAGTGTGCATATGGAGGTCCACTTCAGGTGCTGTCCCTCAGAAGCCATCCACCCTGCTTTTTGAGACTAGGTCTCTTACTACTACCTGGAGCTCACCGATCAGACAAGTCGGGCTGGCCAGTGAGCTCCAGATGAACTCTTGTCTCTGCCTTCCCAGTGCTTCAATTACAAGCATGTGCCACCACCTGATTTTACGGATTTTAACATTGATGCTAGCAACATGAACTCCGGTCCTCAGGGGCAAGCATTTTTACCACTGAGAAACCCTAATACTTCTAGTCTCTTGCCTCCTGAAATCTTGAACCGTGGCTCCCCTAACCTGGACTCTTCCGAGTGAAATCCATAAAGGGATGGGCAGCTTCACAGCCTTCATAAGGCTCTAGCCAGGCTGGCAAAGGCCAGCCCAGGCCTCTGCGGATGTAGAGCAGGGAAGCCCTGGCATGAACACCACTGGGCTTCCAAAGCTCTATTACAGAACAGGAAGGCCCTGGCATGGAAACCACTGGGCTTCCAAAGCCCTATTACAGACTCGAGATCACAACAGAGAGTCCAGTTGGGTACAACAGTAATGAGAGGCCAATTCTGAGAAGCAAAAGGAACCATCTGTCAAACACAATCAGATATTAAAACGTCCAAGTTAACATGGACAGACTAACCACAGCTTAGCATGGGCATTACTGCAATACTATAGCATTATAGAGTAAGAGGAAAGAGCCATAATTAGGTTTTGTGAAGCTAAGAATGTTGAAGCCACACAGCCTTGTGGATGGGAGTGCCCTCTGCAATATCTGAGGAGTAATAGCATGTTTTTGTTTCAGATATTCATAGAATCACACATGCAAATCACCCTAGAAAATCGGGGTTTTTCAACTTGACTAAGCCAGTCTGAAAACTGCCATAAGGCAAGAGGGAAATGGCCATGTGTGAGCTTTGCAAACTCGTTAATTTATCAAAGATAATATGAAATTAAAAACTGTTTGCAGCATTCTAGTTTTCTGAAGTCATTACACTCAGCTCATAGTTATACACAGTGGTTCAATGAGATACAAAGCTCTATCAGGACAAAAAGAATTCTCCCTTTCATGAGTAGAGGTCAATACCACATCACAGTTTAACAATTCACTCCTGGCACTAACCACCTAGCTGAAATGTCATTTGTTGGGACAGGGTCTCTACTAGGTAGACCAGGCTAACCTAGTACTGAGGTTATACATACGTACCACCGTTCCCAGATAAAACTGTGATGTCTATAGACACGCATTATTCAAAAGAAGCCAACTCATGGTCGTTTTTCATCTCAGCCCACATATTTGTTTTCAAGAGGGGGATATGTAAGGAGCATTCTTAGATGCAAATAAGATGGAATTGATTTCCTCTCGTGTTTTGATTGATGATGAGACATGTTTAATGGAAAGGACTCACCTTCTTCGACTTTTTCCTTAAGGTGTAGCCTCTGTACCACCCTAAACAAACACAGAGTTGAAATGGTTAGTACAGGAGATGTGGAAGGGTCAAAGCAAGACCTTCAAGGTATGCACAAGTCACTGTAGACCAGGGAAAGACAACAATTCTAATGCCTTACAGAAGTCCCACAGGGCATGCCTCACTCCCTGCACCGCCCCACTTCTCTGCCTGCCTCATCAGTCCCCCATAACAATCTGAAGTTAAGCCCTAAAGGAGGCCTTGTTCCCAGGAGGTTCCTTGGGCATGCACTTCCCCATCCTTCCCTCTGCGGATCTGGCTCAAGATCTCTCCAAGTGCAACTTCCAGAATCTCAGATCATCAAAGGCTGCCCAACAGAAAACCTATTGAGAGCCTACTTCCTCCCTCTGCAAGGCTCTGCCCTGAGGCAGCCATAATCTTCACAAAGTACTTCTGTGGCAAAGACAGCTCTCCAGGAAGCACCAGGGCCAAGTACTCACAGACCCCTGTCCCCTTAGGGGTTGGCCCAGCTCCAACTTCCTATGCCCTCCAAGTGGCAAGAGAAGGAAATTAGATAGTTGGAAGGAAAGACCTTCAGAACTGTTCATTCACATCAAGTGCTGAATGGTAGAGTCCTCCACAGCAGACCAGACTACCCATACTACCTCCCATCAAGGGTAACTGCAAAAACTCATCCCTAAGGATGCCAAGAGGTCCATGGCCATGAGCCCATCTCCCCACAATCCCGCCAGGTCAAGAAATCAGATAGATATTTTCTTACAAAGAGTGTAAGATTGGTCCTGGCCACCTTGCTTCCAGAAAGCAACTCACAAGCTCAGACATCCCATAACTCTTTCCCACAGGAACAAACGGACCCTGCAGAACATCAGGAAACATTTGGAGGTGAGCTGGGTAAATTCTGAGAGAGTCAACAACATGGGGTTTTATGCACTCTTGGGCACCAGGCCCCAGACTAAAGAGAGCCACAACAGCAAGCTCTCAGGGAAGGGGGCAGAATGACACCACATGGCAGCAGTTGGTCCCTCAACCCTCTCGGACAGTAGCCATGAAGAAAGTACCTATGAACCAGAAGTAATGCTGTTGACTTAACAAAACCCCCAAGTGGTAATGAAACAGATATATTCAGAAAGGGGAACAGGAACTCCAGGAATCTTGGAAGAATTTGCTGGGACCCAGTTAGGGCCAAATGAACCCACCTCTGCCCTTTCAGTGAGAGGACCGAATACAATGAGCAGGGATACAGTCTGTTCTAAATGTCAAGCACCTGAATGTCCACACATCTGAAGGATGATCCCCAAATAGACGCTATTAGTTCAGAGGTTTCAGCTAGACTAGCCTAGAGTCAGGGCCTACATGTTACAGCATTATGGACTCCAAGCACTGGGATTGTAATCTAAGAGTTATTCAAAGGCTGTACCACTCAGCCTAAAAGGACCAACCTCTCTGCCAGTGCTATGCTATGTCCTTCCCACACAAAGAGCATTAGTATGCCCCCTTTTTATCTGAAAATGACAAAGGATTGATGTCCTAGAATATCAAAGAACAATCCCTCCCTGGGGGCAGGGAGTTGGCAATCCAATGTAAAAAGGGAGCAAACTACATAAATGATGCATCAAAGAAACCCGAGAACCTACACATGTGTGAAGAGACCCCAAACTTACTACTAATCACCGAAGTGAAAACTCAACAACCTCCTACCACTGACCCAAAACAAAAGTGGTGGAAATCAGAGGATTCGGGACATGGTAGCCAGGGCACAGAAAAGAGTGCAGACAGCAGCTGCTGGTGCACACATCAGACACCACCACCACCCCAAGAAACATGAACCCCAGACCCAACGCCAGCAACCTGTCCTGTGCAAACAGCCTGAAGACAGCTGTGCCCCTGCACAGCTGGACAGACACAAGATGCTCCTGACAGCAGGAACCTGGAGACGAGAGCTGAGACCACCTGAGTCCCATGACTGTTTAGAGAACAGAAGGGCCTCAGACAGAAGAGCAAAACAGGAAGAGGGGGCGGAGAGACACAGGAGAGCTACAACACACTCATCTAACACGAAACATCCAGAACACAGGACGAGAGCCCAGGCACAGAAAAAGAGGTTTGTAGGGGAAGGTTGTTTGTCTTGTTCGGAGGGGCTAAGCTGTGGAGGTCAGAGGAGGAATCTCGGACTTAGCATAGCTAGCTGGCAGTTTCCTTTGTAATGGGGTTTCTAAGCTAAGTGCTTCCCGGCATGTTGTGCACAAAATATTGCTTCATCAAGCGGGGCCCATTCACTTGTCGCCAGAACCTTCCTACACACACCAATTACAGACACAGCCTCTGCTCAGGCCCCACAAGGCGCCTAAGACAAGCAGGGCCGAGCCACTCGGAGTGTGAAGAGGAGGGTGTCACCATGAGGATTAAGGGATGTGACAAAATGGCTATGAGAGGAGGGGGCAAGGCTGGGCAGGGAGATGCTTAGTGAGCAGGTAAAACACTTCACTTCTCCCAGGCAGGGTGTGCTGCTGGCCTCCGTGTACCCAACCCATCCACACCAAGAAGAGACACCCACTGAAAGGACAGGCAAACATAGTAGAAATACAGTCCTGGGCTCAGGGAGGCCACAGGCCAGCCTAGGAAGCTGGCCAACCATTTTGGATGAAAATATATTGTTACCACTTTCAAATCTGAATGAACCGGGTTTCAGTTGTGACAGCGACATCAAAAAGATAATCTCCTAACCTTTGCACAGTGCCTGCAGCTTCCCCTGGAACAGCTTCCAGCACTGGGGAAACACAGCACCAGACTCACTTCCTAAGCACCTGAGACTTTTGTTCACACGTGATTGGCTGGCCCTCAACAATGGACATGACTTCAAGGTAAGAGCCTGCACTGAGTAGCCATTGGAAGGTCTGCCCATCTCCACAGTGACATGGCTTGAAGGTGGGTACCTTCCTTGGCTGTATCAGGCCTGGCCAACCTTTTAACAATGCTGTTGTCTCCAGCATTCGTGCTGAGAGGTTTATTCAAGTTTTTACAATTAGGAGGAAAAAAAAAGAAATCTCATAATGTTTTGGCTAAGTTTCTGGTTTTCTGTTGGGCCGCACTTGTAGCCGTCTCCTGCTGCATGTGTGGTCTAAGGACTGCTATCAGACATCTTCCACCTCCGTAAGCCTCACAGAGAGAGCAATTAACCAGAACTTAAAGGTAAATGTGGTCTTTGAACTGTGTGTAATGAAGAGCAATCATCTGAAAAGGACAAAGAGGAAGAGGAGGAGGAGGAGCAAGCCAGCCCCTCATGGGACACAGGGAGACCGAGGGATCATTGAGAAGCTACAACTTTTGCAGCATCCTAAATGATGATATGTCAGACCAGAAAAAAAAAAGAAAGTCAAGGTTGATAAACAGGAGTGAGGGCAGGGGAAAGGGGGTGGGGAGAAAGGTAGAAACAGAGCCAAACTCCAAGACATGCCGTGAGCCAAAACCAGAGCACAGGCAGGCACAGAGAAGCATCACAAGCAATGTCCTCCTTTAACGATGAAGTCACCCAGTGTCCAGAAGATGCAGTTAATGTATTTCTCAGACCAGAGTCTACCAAGAAGTTAGCTTTCCAGGAAGAGAAATGCATTTTATGTTCCAGGGTCTCTCATAAAGACTGCAGTGGATTCATGGGAACCAAGACTGGCCTGCAAATCAACCCCGGCTGAAGACTCAGGCTGAAGACTCATCACGATGTCAGCCAGGGAGTGAAAGCCACTAGCAGGTAATTGTGAAGCTGGGATATAACGAGGCCCACTGATGTGACTCAGGATGGCACTGCTGGAAGGGGACAACAGTCTCCTCCTGAATGACTCCCGCAGTTTCTGCACACCCGGACGCCCCAGGAAATCATTAACAATTCAGGAGAGACACCACTGCTCAGAGTGGATGACCCAGGAATTCCACATTCAAGTCACTGGGGGCAATTAAAAAAACAAAAACAAGGATCAGAGAGAGCATTTCCCTGCAGATCAGAAAAGTGTCTGAGACGAGATGCCTGATCCTTCACCTCGACTTAATTTCTCTCTCTGTTTCCTCGAAGCCACTGGCAATATGTACTGAAAGCAGATAAGGGAAATCCAACTGTCAGCTGTCAAAAGTGAAAACAGGCAGACGGCGCCCATCACAGCCAGGCACTCATTCGCTTAAGGGCTCCTTTTCGCCAAACTACAGCTGCTTCCGGGCATATGCCAATAAAGCCGGCTCCCCCACCCCCACCCCAATACATTTTGAAGAGTAAATGGTGCAAACAGAATGGAGTTCTACGTCTCCCTGCATCAGATGGAGAAATAAGGGCCAAGACATAGATTTTTAGGAGGGTCCTGCGTCTCTGGAACGTCTGTCTCTGAGGGATGTAGGAGCCAGCCCCTGCTTGCCTGGCTGGCAGAAGCGGAGCAGTTCACTTCTGTGCCAAGTGGAGTGTGAAGACCTCTCTGGAAGTTCAATTTGTTGGTTACTATGAGATGTCTACAATTTCTTCTCCCACTTGTAAGACTTTCGCTGAACCTGATCTAAAAGCAATTTGGTTATTTAAATCAGTTCTGTGACTGAAACACAGCTTAGGGATCATCTTTTCGGGCAAAAAAGGAAGCCAACGACACAAAAACACAGTCAGAACCACAGCAGAGCATCCGCCGCCGTGGTGGCTCAGATGCTGTGCAAGGCACTAACTAGGAAAGCCTTTTGCAGAAACCAAGGGCACCGGAAAAGTCACAACAATTTCTTCCCTACACCATATCCCACAGAACTGGTGATCTGTTCACCCCAAAGAAAATGGAGGTCACAGACAAGGGAAAGGGGCAACAAATAAGGCATAGCAATTCCATGAGACATGCTGTTAACAAATTAAAGTGAAAACTTAAAAAAAAAAAAAAAAAAAAAAAAAACCTGACAACTCAAAACACTCAACACACACATCAAATCAACAAACGAAAATACCCCAAATCTGTTTCTCACCAAAGGGTCAGTTTCAGTCAAGATTTACACATGTGTGCAAAATAGTGAGCCAGCAAGAAGCATTTAGGGGTTAAAAAATATAATGTTTTAGTTTTAAGTTGATCTTAACAAAACCTCATTTAATTTAACAAATAGCTGCCCCACCACCTTTGCCTGGAAAAGCACCTGTCTGTGGGGAAAGCACCCTGAGAACAGCGCACCCTCACAGGGAAAGGCTTTGCCCAAGTGGGCCCTGAAGCATCCCAACTCCCCAGACAAGAACCATCAGCCGACACTCACCTTCGTAAGTTTCAAGGATGTGCACTGTGTCTCCTATTTGTAGGGACAGTTCGTCTGCTCCCCTGGCATCATAGTTATAAAAGGCTGTGGGAGAAAAGGTGGGAAGATGCATTAGCACTGGGAGAAGGGATTGTTTCCAACATTACGACATATTCAGTCTTGTCCCGTGTCCACTCTGACACCCTCACACAGGCAGCCTTTCCTTCCAGACGCAAACAGGAAAGGGCATGTCTTCAGCATGGGAATGCTTAACTATTCCATATCCACGCCACCCTTTTCTTGATTGTGGGCAGAGAACATGGTTTTTAAGTGTGCCATTTGGTGGCTTTAGTTAGATTCACAGTGCTGTGCGACCATCACTCCTAATCTCTAAAGCGCTTCCAAGACTGCACGAAGAAACCCAGTATCCACCAAGCAGTAACCACTGCCTTAGTTTGCTTTTCTGTGGCTGTGATAACACTGACCAAAAGCAGTTTATGTAGGAGAGTGGTTATTTTCGTTACACATTGCAAGGCTTCCCTGAGAGAAGCCACAGCAAAAGCTCAAGGTGGGAACCTGGATGTAGCAGTTGATACAGCAACCCTGAAGAAGCATCGCTTACTGGATTGCTCCCAGCCCCATCTACAGCTACCTCTCTTACGTAGCCTACCTGCCTAGGGATGGTACTGCCTACAGTGGGGTTCCTAGGCAGGTAGGATAGGCCCTCCCACATTAACAGCAATCAAGAAAACACCCTCAGACATGCCCTCAAGCCATTTAGATGGAGGCTATTCCTCAACAGAGGTTCCCTTTTCCAGATGTGTCCCCGCTGACTGTTGTGACTCACGCGTTAGGACCACTTGGCCCGCAGTGAGCTGGGCTGACCCTGAAGTATTCATTGTATTGGGAGGTGATTTGCATTTGCTGCACAGAACATTGCTCAGCTTCCCAGTCCTTTCTAAAAAGTCAAAGCAAGGGCACTTGCAGGGCTTCACAACGTCTCAGGCATCAAAACCCGCACATACCTAGAAAATTCCGTTTTCTCAAGTATTCCCCCCAAATTCATAAAATGTAAGTGTCCCCAACCGACAAAGTAGGTTGTTACCCGTTATTAAGTTTATTTAGCGTTTTATAGTGACTCTTTAGCAGTCGATAACTGCATCACGGAAAGCAGCCCAGAGCAGACGCTAGCTTCTCCAGTGTAGCACCGCCAGAGTCTTAAGCCTTTAGGAACCATAAATGCTTTTACCACCGCCATTAACAGCATCCCTTCTAGCATGCCTACTCAGTTAGAGATCCGGAAAAAACAAGTCAGACATCCTAAAAATGAAATAAAATGAACACATCAAGTGTAAATACATCTGGGCATGTGTGAACATGCAAGATGTATACACATCATTTTTTCCTAGTGTTTCCCCTTAACTACCTACCCAGAAGCGGTGAAAAGCAGGGCAAGACACTCATCGACAAAATCCAAAACCATAAATTTAACTTGGAAATGAGCCTACAGACCCACAATCTTATATACGAAGGTCAACACAGCCCTATGAGTGAACACGTGGCCCCAAATCACCGGAGTCAGGGTCACAGCACTGGCCCCAACCCTGCATGGAAGTTAATGCTGGTGACTAAATAACCCAAAGGTTATAGTAAACAAACACTTCACAACAGAATACTATCTGACAAGGGAACGTGGTAGATCAAACAACGACCCTCGGAAGTCATAGCCATCCAACTTCCCAGAACTCTGTATGCATGTTCCCAGCCAAAGGGCCCACTGCAGCAGTGACCAAGCATGGGATCTTCAGATTGGGTTGATTCATAATCGCATCATTTGGGTTCAAGGTTATCACAAAGACCCTTATGAGAGGGAGGCAGGAGGAACAGTCCAGAATGGAGGAGACAAGATCCAGATGGTCCTGTATGCTGAGGTCATGGAGGACATGCTCCCCACAGCCTTTCTAGACCCGGGATTCTGGGACTTCAGATCTCCAGGACTAGAAACCGTGATCAACGTGTGTTGTCTGAAGGCCCAAAATTTGTGGGATGTGTTTTAGCAGCAAAAGGAGACTGGCAGAGGAAAGAATGTGGGAAGCAGGTCAGAAGGCTAGTCTTGCGAGCATGAAGTTCTGACCCCACATTTAAAAAAAAAAAAAAAAAAAAAAAAAAAGCCCAGCTGGACCACCTGGGGAAGTGGAAACAGGAAAATGCCCGGGGCTGGCAGGCCAGCCACTCTAGCCTACATGGCAAATTCCAGGTCGTGGAGAGTCTCAAAAGACAAGGTGGATGGTGACTAAGGGTGACCGCCCAAGTTGCCTCTGGGTCTCTATGTGGATATGCACAGCTACACACATGCATGTGCACATACAAAATGTACAAAATGATTGAAAAGTGGTATTTTGTAATTAACTCCTGGAGGCAGCTGGACTGGTCTCCATTGCAGGAACATGAATCCAGATAAGCACATGCCTGCAGTTAAGTACAGAGGAGCAAAGCTACTTTTAAATAAGCCCCAACGTATTCATCTTAAGGCTACCCCTTCTTATGGCAAATCTTTCTCATTCCTTACAAAGAAAATCTCAGAAACAAAAAAATTGGCTTATCATTCAAATCAAATCAACATAAATCATCACCTTTACAAAGCACCGTGACCTCTTGAAGGGCACAGAGAAGGCATCTAAGGACATGTAAATCCAACCGTATGGGGGAGCAGTCTACTCTCACATGGAAAAACTCCAGTATAGTCCATCAACCCACTTAACAGAGGGAAACACTAACTGGGCATAATGGATCACTCCTTTAATCTCAGCCACCCTAAGATTGGAGGATTACAAGTTCAAAGTCAGTGTGAGTTCAAAGCCAGTCTGAATTACTCAGTGACTTGTCTCAAAATAAAAAGTAAAAAGAGAGGTGAGGACATAGCTCTGTGATGGAGCAATGCCCACCAAATTCCAGGGCCTGGATTTAATCCCCAGTATTGAAAAAGAATAGAGGGAGGGAGGGATGGAGGGAGGGAGGGATGGAGGGAGGGAGGGAGGGAGAGAGGGAGGGAGGGAGGGAGGGAGGGAGGGAGGGAGGGAAGGAGGGAGGGAGGGAGGGAGGGGAAAGGAAAGACAAACTGAGGTCCACGGCATGTTGGCAGGCTCAGGGTGGCACAGTGAGCTGAAGGCAGCCCTAGAGACCCATGTCTTCCCTTCCAGACTGTCTCCCAACCAAATTGTGTGTCCAACTCTCCACCACCTCCATGAGAGTCATAAACTCTTCTCTTGCCCCCACCACTGACAGCACCACACACTGCCCCCACCACAGAGACCACTGCTCACTGCCCCCACCACAGAGACCACTGCACACTGCCCCCACCACAGAGACCACTGCACACTGCCCCCACCACCAATGAGACCACTGCACACTGCCCCCACCACCAATGAGACCACTGCACACTGCCCCCACCACCAATGAGACCACTGCACACTGCCCCTACCACAGAGACCACTGCACACTGCCCCCACCAACAATGAGACCACTGCACACTGCCCCCACCACAGAGACCACTGCACACTGCCCCCACCACTGACAGCACTGCACACTGCCCCCACCACAGAGGCCACTGCACACTACCCCCACCACAGAGACCACTGCACACTGCCCCCACCACACTGCCCCCACCACAGAGACCACTGCACACTGCCCCCACCACAGAGACTACTGCACACTGACCCTACCACAGAGACCACTGCACACTGCCCCCACCACTGACAGCACTGCACACTGCCCCCACCACAGAGACCACTGTACACTGCCCCCACCACCAATGAGGCCACTGCACACTGCCCCCACCACCACTGACACCACTGCACACTGCCCCCACCACCACTGACACCACTGCACACTGCCTACGGCCTTCCTTCTGAGAGCCGCCACCCAGCACAGCATGCCAAGCCCTGTGGGATGGATGCAACTTCAACCCACACTGCCATCCGACTGCACCCCACTCATCCTTCTCCAGCTCCACCATACCTCCCACACAATGAGTTGTTCCTGCTGCTGAGAAAAGTTCCTTCCCCATACTTCACAGCAAGGGAAATATGGGGAAGGAACTTCATAACCACTCATCTGCAAGGCCCACCCTTGACTCTATATCCTTGGCAACATCTAAGTGAATCAGCAGAAGGTTCTGTGCATACCTAGAATGAAGGCTACTGAGCTTTCTCTAAATCCCATGACCTTGCCCAGTTGTCTTCCTCTGCACACCCCCATGGCTCCTTACAGGAAGGAAATCTATATTACCCTTGAAGGCCCTCAGCAAAAACCCTGACTTGAGTCAGTTCACCAAGTACCCCTCCCAGGTGGTTTGCAGTAGCATGAAAGAAAACTTGGATAGTTTCTTCCTCTTCAGCATGCTCTAGCCCAGATCTGTGAGCCCAGTCCATTGCAATTCTGTTTTGGGTCCAAGGATATAGGCCCCACCCAGCCCCACCTCGTGGAGAGCCTCCTCACAGCATCCCAGGTGAAGGTTACCACCCCATCAGTTGGCTCAGAGATCTGTCTGGGTCCCACACATCCTTGAAACATGACATTAGGATTTCAGGCAGCGGCTTCAAAGATAATTAAATTCTTTCTTCAAGTCAGTCTGTGAAAATCAGTTGCTCTGTTTGTGAGCTCAGTCCCTTTATCTTGCCCTCAATGGGAAAAGTGTTCAAGAGTACTCATGCTCTCAGGGCTTGTTCTGGGAGGATGGGGGCCAGACTCCTTCCCATATGTGCTCCCTTCAAGCCTACCTGCCACAGAGCCTGTCCTCAGCTTCCAGAACACTGTGTGGTTGCACAGTCTATGCTGGCAACCTCCACTCAGCTTTTCCAAAGCCCACGTCCACTCCTGCTCTGGCCCACTCTGAGCTAGATGGGCCTAGAAACAGTTGAATCCCCAGGAAGCAATCAGCCACACAGTCTGGCCTCTAAGGGACAACCTTTTTCCACACTGGGCCATTCAGAAAAAAACTGTATAGAAAAAATGAGGAAGCTGTAGACACATCCTTTGAATTTGGTCTTAAAGGACAGGGACCGCAAGGGAAGAAAGTTAGCTCTACGGTCATGGAGGACTCAGCAAGTGTCCTGTGGGGATTCAAGGCCATGCCACAAAGAAAGGGACAAACACATCAGGTCCCATAGGGGCTGCCGGCTGGAGTTCCTAAACTGTCCCTTCAAAGGGAGACACTACTGCATTACCCCCAAGTCAAGCAGCTGGAGGAGGCCACAGGGCAAATATCTCAGCCGATAAGCTCACCATTACCACACTCACCACACCGAATCCATCAAAACCCACAAGAAGCTATCACCTCACAGCCACCATGATTGCTGTTATCCTCTGTCCTACTAAAGTCAAAGTCTTGGTGAGAACACTTTGTACATGCCATTGACAAGAACGCAAAGTAGTTCAGTTGCCACAGAAAACTGAATGATCATGACCTAGCAATGTGGACATGCACACACATCTATAACCAAAGGTCTATACTCATACGCTTGCACCCAATGTGGAAATACCCACATGAAGTAAAAGGCAGAACACCGTGTTTACGGGTGCATTATTTACAGCAGTCTAATGACAGAAGTGAGCCCAGCAGCCTGTCCATCAACAGAAGAGTGATAAACAAATCTGGCATAGACAGTGGAGTACCGCTCAGCCTTCTGAGGAAGGGCAGTCTAGCATGTTTTGCATCACGGACATTACACTCAGTGAATGGAATGTCTCAGCCAAGTGCTGAAGCTCCTTAGATTCCTACAGAGAAGAGAGGCTGCTAGCAGCTGGGACAAGGGATGGGGAGTCGGTGTTGAATGACGGTTTTACTGGGGAAGATGAGAAGAGCTCTGGAGATGGATGGTGGGCATGGTTGCCCCTCAACCAGGATGTGCTTAACAAGCCTGAACTGGATGCTTTTGATTGATCAGAATGGCAGATTTTATGGAATGTTTTCTTTTCTTTTCTTTTTTTTTTTAATCACAATTTAAACAAAAGTAAAGATGTAGTAAAAAGGGTGTTGAGCCACATGAGGAACGGCCTGACAGATGAGCCATGGACCACTAAGCCAGAATCATAAAACATCCCCCAGGTTCCCCATGCAAACTCCAGTGGGTGGGGCAGTCTCCCTGCCCAGTTTAAATCACCAGGTTCAAAGCGGAAAGGGACAGAGAGGAAACCAGGGGAGAGGCGCCTAACGTCAGAGCTCACCCCGGTCACATTTCTTTGCACACATGCCTCACAGAGCGCCCCGGATTCTCTGGGTGAGAAAACTACTTTCAAAGTCACCATGTTACTCTTACAGAGTTTCAGACTCATATCTTTCTTTCTTAGGAATAGAGAGATTGTTTCCCTGCCAATAAAATCCCCTGTGGCCATTTTTCATGAACTGTTTGGATATTAGAATCTAGAAACTCATCTAAATAATTTTTAAAAACAGAGCAGAGCACAGCAGGATAAAGGAACTGTCATTTGTTATTCAATATTTCTTTCTGCCTTTTAATGGAAACAGGTGGAAGGGTAGTGGAGATAAGAGTATGAAAGGGAAAATATGAAAGAGTTTTTGCTCAAATTCTAATTGAACTGACAGACACAATTCAAAGACATTTTAATATCTTTCTTCAGAATAAAATATCACTGTCTGCCTTATCCATGACTAGCCAGCAACTATCTTATCACTATCTAGTCCAAAAGGCCACAGTGCCAAAATGCACAGGTCCACAGGAAGCATGGTGGCCGACGGGGAATGTCAGCTTTACTGCTTTTCCATGGTAGGAAAAGGAGAATCCTACATTTCTACATTTTCAGATTTCATGAAGTCAGTCCTAAAATAGAAAATTACCATCCTCATATATCAGTAGATTTGTGCAAACCTGCCCACAAAGAAGAAAGGACTCCGAAGGGTAAGAAATTGGCTCAGTCAAGGACCTAACTAAATTCAATCCCCAAAACCCATGTTAAAAAAGCTGGACATGCCAATAATCCTAGCACTAGGGAGTCAGAGGCAGGAGGTTCCCTGAGGCTTAAGAGCCAGTCAGTGTAGCCTACTGGGTGAGTTCCAGGTCACTAAGAGATCCTATCATTAAGAAAAGAAAAAACTAGATAGTACCTGAGAAATGATACCTGAGGGGCTGTCCTCTGACTTCCATGTGCGCAAGCACACGCACACCAAGAACAGGCAAAAGAAAAGACTTGGCTGACCTGAAAATTATCTAACACTGAATTTTGTTTAATGGCAAAGAGATGGAGAGACTAGATAGGGGGAAGATTTAATCTCTTTAATCACCTTCTTCAAGAAAGAACCTTGGGAGAACATAAGCTTCTGAAACGCCCAGATGCTTGCCTCCTCCTCATGCACGGGTACTGTAGACCAGCCAGCAGCCTGGGAGGACAAGACCCATGAACTGCAACACTAGGGTCCCCAATGAAGAGCCCTGGTGGGGAACAGTGCATCCAGGACCTCCACTCTACTCATCTGGCTATAAACGTGGTCGGGAGCTGCATTCTCCACAACCTACCAACCTGGTCCTATATAAAAGGCATTGTGTTATAATAACATTGAGGGACCTGGGATCTCCTGGGCAAAGACAAGCTGGTCTCCACCATGGGAATAGACAAGTTCGGTTCAGAAGCATTTGTATGATACACTTGGTGATGATTCACTTTGTCATACTCCCTGACTTCTCTTCCTAAGCATCTGGAAAAATTCCAACAATGTGTCTGGCAGAGCACTGGGCCATTCTTTCTCCTCTCCCCACCAATGCCAAATCATAAAGTCTAATATTAATGGTAACCAATAAAGGGAGGAGCAAAAGAACTTTACAGAATATAATTGGCTTTTCTTTCCTTTTAAGAGTGTGTGCCTGTGTGTGTGTGTGTGTGTGTGTGTGTGTGTGTGTGTGTGTGTGTGTGTGTGTGTGTGTGAGAATGAAGGTGCACACAGAGAGCAGAAGAGGGCATTAGATCCCCTGATGCTGGAGTTACAGGCACTTGTGAGTAGCCTGATGTGGGTGCTGAGGATCGAACTTGAGTCTTCTCAAAGGGCAGCAAGCACATAACCACTGAGCCATCTTTACAGACCCTGTTCCTAGCTGGCTTTTCTTAATAGCAGACTATGCACATAGTTCAAATCTTGTATGTGTAGAAATCTACCAGCAACGTCAGCAATTAGTGGGGGAGAGTCTATGTCACTTTTGAAGAGATGAGTCTCCACATCGGAAGCACTCAACTCAAGCCTCTGTCCAGGGCTCACTTCTGCCTGGCCAGGCCTGGCCCCCACCACCTCAGTACAGAAACCTCCCCACATGCTGTCAGTAGTGTCCCTGAACACCCTGACAGGTCGCTACCAAATGCTGTCCATTAGCTAATGCTCACTGCCTATCATGAGCCAAATCCAATTAGCATAGAAGACAGCAAACAGAAGGGCTTCATCCAGTGTCCAGTGTCACACTCCACAAAACTCCTGAGCCCCTCCTGTTTACATGACTCCCCTCTCTGCCACCCTGTGCCCTCCCCATCACAACCATGCTTCACAATACCCAGCACACAGGGTTTCACAAAGCTCTATATTAATAAGTCGACAAAGACTTCGAGGTGACCTAGCCATGGTCACACGCCTGTTGGCTTTAGTTCTCATTACAACCTATCGAGCTAACCCGGGGCATGGCCGGCAGAGGCCACTTCCAAACATCTGCCCAGGTAACATGTCCTGAAGGTCCAGCCTCCACACCTGTAGCAGCACACTTCTGCCACTTGGGCAAGGGGTACCAAGTCCCCCAGGGATTGTGCCCAATGAACCACATTAGCAAGTATGAGACACAAAGGTCAGCTACCTGGTCTCCTATTAACACTCACAGGTGACCAACCACCCCTAGGAGAGTCCTGAGGGGACAAAACGATATGGGAATAAAGAGTCCCCAATCCACTGAATCCAGGAAGAAACCACACACGCCGCTGGGTGCTAACACTGTGAACAGACAGACAACTAGAAAAAAATGCCTGCATCAGCAGGTCCTGAACTTCCACTTCAGCTACACAATCATCTTCGTATCTCCTGAGTCAAGATGGCTTGCTTCATCATCTTCCATCAGAGATGGCACAGATTCCAGCAAACATGCTCTGCCAAGGTTGCATGCTGACGAGACCTGCTGTGGTACCCACGCATGGCACCTCCCTCCCTCCCAAACCACTCTCCTTGGAGCTGGCTCCCCAATGACACAAGCTTTGGGGGATTCTGCCTCCGCCTCCCATCTTGCCATGAGAGCACTGGGATTGCAGACGTGTGTCACCATGCCTGGCTTTACATCGGTCCTGAAGATCCCACCTCAGGCCCTCTTCCATGGCAAGCACTTCAGCTGCCAGGCCATGTCCCCGGCCCACATACCGACTTTTGAATGAATGTATCCAAATGCCTATCTCAGACAGCCAGACCCATGATTCTATACATGATGCACACCAAAGTAAGGTGAGTTCTGGGACGCTCCTGTGGTGAGATGGGGGTCAGAGGTAGTGCAATCCCAGAAAACCTGTGGGCCAGGGAGAGCCTGGTGTACTCAGCAAAACACAAGAAGAGAGCCACCTCTCATACAAAGTAGGAGACAAAGACGGACAGGCAAGGCTATCCTCTGACATCCACCCTCTAGGTCTCCCACAGCACTCTCTTCTATTGGGTGTGACATGTTAATTCTTGATAGTCACACACATGGAAGCACATGTCTAGCTTCATGTCTGGCCTATTTACCTGACCTTTTGAGATACAAGCATGCTCACTTTCACTACAGAATATATGTTGCCACGGGTTTACCCATTCCCCTGCTGAAGGGCATCTAAGGTACATCCTGTTGGAGCTTTTAACAGATAAGGCTACAATTCCATTTCACCTTTTTGAGAACCTGCTTTCAATCAATGGGAATTCAACCTTGACCCGGAGAGCCAACTTTTGGGAGAAGCTGCACACTGTAAAAGCATGTAGGGACACCACCAAGTCCCCCTAGGCCTGGGGGTGCCCTCCTCCCACCCACCCTACAAGTCAGAAAGGGACAGCAGTGGAGGCAGACAGTCACGAGACAGGAGTCTCTACTGCCAGAGATAAACTCTGTTTCACTATAGTTTGTTGAAATTCCTCCTCTGTAGTGTTACATTACTTAGCTTCGATAAAAAATAAAATTGAAGATTAAAAAACAATCAAGCGCTCTTACGATAAACAATGAAGTGGAGCGCACAGGGGTGTTAATGAAGGAACACCGCACACAGGCTGCAGCCGAGAGCCCTCCCTGAGGCTCGTCTCAGCGCCAAGCACAGAGCACTTTCCAGCCAGCCTTGCTCCAGTTTGGTGACTTGTCCACGAGCCAAGTCCTCTGCCTCCTTCTCCCACGATGATCTGCCTCCTAAGAGAGCAGGATCCCTCCACACTACTTTCCCACTGTGCACCTGGTGCGCAAGACAAGAGGAACATGTACCCTGTGCCTGAGAAACAGAGGGCCCCTCCACACCGCCTCCTTGAAGCAAATCCTCTCCTCCACGGCCTCCCTGTAAGGTCCTATTTCAAGGCTGGCTGGCCCCTCACTTTAGCTAAGGCCAGCACTGGGCCCTGCTGTCCCAACACCAACTCACCCCCGGTCCCCAGCTCTGCACCTTCAGGCAGATGAGGAGCTCTGGGTGGTGTAGCTTCTCACTCTGTAAAATGGGGTGACAAGAACCACCACAACACCTGTAGGTAAGGATGGGATATTGCCTAAGAGGTCTTACCAGCCAATGCCACTCCAAGCCTGTACGCCCTGAGCAATACCTTAAGCTTGAGGAGGGGAAAGGGGTGCTGGGGAGGGGCCTCAGTGGGTAAAGTGCCTGCTGTACACGCATGAAGGCCTGAGTTTGGGTTCCCAGCACCTACACAGAAGCCAGGCCTGGTAGAATACATCTGTAAACCTGGAGCTGGGGGTGGAAACTGGAGGATACCAGGGTCTGGCTGTCCAGCTGGAATGATGGCTCAAGATTGAGTGAGAGACCCTGTCTCAAAACATAAGGTAGAAAGTGATCCAGGAAGATGTCAAATGTCAACCTCTGCACTCTATTGGTACACATATGGGCACATGCACGCATGCACACACACACACACACACACACACACACACACACACACACACACAGTTCAAGGATTTATGAGGAGCTGCTTTCCCATAGCGTAACGGCAGGTGACTGCAACACTACCAACATCTATATCCTCCTCCCGCTCCTGCTCCCTGCCCTGCCATAGGGCCTCTCTCCCATGTCACTCCAGCCCAGATGAGGGTATTCATGTCTAAGTGATCAGTGGGGAGTTGTTTAAAGGACTATAAGATGCAGGTCCTCGGTGCATGTATGTCCAAGGTCACTCTTAGAGCCTGAAGGTCGGGACCAGTGCAGGCCTCACTCTTCGGGGTTAATCCCAAGCACTGGCTGAGCAAGGGCTGCACTGCAGAGGGAAGGCTGCTGGAGTACATTTGCATACTCAGATGCTAATGGCCCAGCAGCCCACACACTGCCCTCTTGTTCCCAGGCAGAATCAACACTGGGCACTGGCAGCTGGGGCTTGGCCCAGATGCTCTGCTGAGGAGAAGGGGGACAGCCTGCACTCCAGGAGAGCCCATCCCAGCATAGCCTGCAGGAGAAAGCCCAGGGCCTGGTTTGGTTGGACAGGGCACCTGTCTTTCCTGTCTGTCACATGAGGAATGAAGCCCAGTCGGAACCGACGCATGCCTCCAGCACTGCTGAGTGAGGAGCCTGTGTACAACTCTAGCTCCTGGAAGACACAAGACAAATCTTGCCTTGGTTAAACGCTTGATAAATTTGCCTTCCCTGGACAGTGCCCAAAAACACAGAGAAGACAATGCACAGTAATTGGGAGTGGTGTTTGCGGTGGGCTGCCTGAACACAGAGGGCAAAGAAACACTCACAAGCATTATGTAATGGGGACTCCCAGGAGTGAGCACAGAGGAGAAGTATTGAGCAACTCGTGGACCTGGGGAGAGTCACATCCTGCCTACAGTACACTGCCCAAAGAGACACTAGGAACTTGGCACATGGTGGAACATGCAAGACCCTATCTTTAAAGGGGGCAGAGGGAGGAAATACACTCAGCCCCAGGTCCTAGGCCTGCTAGGGACATCACTTAGACCTGGAAAGCAAGGGCATCCATCTGTCTTCAGCAGGCTGGTAAACCCACTCCTAGTGAAAATCCCCTGGTCTTAAGCATGGATGGCACTGTGCAGAATGCCCTGCCAATCCATGATGGTGTTTATTCCTGGGGCTGGCTATATAACATTCAGAGCCCAACATAAAATACCAGTGCAAAGTCTCTTATTTAACAATTGTTATAAACTTCCAAACAGGATGACTATAATTAAGAAGTAATAATTCAAACATCTGAAGAAGCCAGAACCCTTTACAGACAAATTGTATACTGTACAGAGGCTGCTAGGGAAGCCACGTTGACAGTTCTCCCGAAAACTAAACATAGAATTACCATAGAGCTGGGTATGGTGGCCTACACCTGCCATCCTAGCACTCAAAAGGCTGAGGCAGGAGAATTACCTTCAGTTTGAGGTCAACATGGTCTACACAACAAATACCAGGCTACCTCCTGAGCTATCTCCCTGGGCTACCTCCTGAGCTGCTTCCAAAGACCAAAAGAATTACCAAATGGTTTAGTTGATGTGGGCCCAACAATATGACTGGGCTGACCACCCAGGAACCTGAAAGGCAGGTGAAAAGCAGGGATTGTTAAAAAGTGAGAGAAAGCCTACATATATTGGACCACAAGGAGAGAAGTTCAAGGTGTGACTGCAGGGTCTTAAACTAAGTGTGGGACCTTTGGGGTCCAGTTGTGATGCTTAGTCTAGATGGTCAACCTGAGGGAATCTGAAATCACCTGCAGATAGGCAAACCTGTGAAGGATTATCTAAATTATGTTAGCTGGCATAAGAAGATTTAACCACTGTGGGTGGCACCATGACCTAGGCTAAGGCCCTGAACTTAATAAAAAAGAGGGGGAAAGCTGAGCACCAGTATATTCATTCTCTCTCTCTCTCTCTCTCTCTCTCTCTCTCTCTCTCTCTCTCTCTCTCTCTCTCTTTCTCTCTCTCCCTCTCTCTCTCTCTCTCTGACTATAGATACAATGTGACCAGCTGCCTCACACCCCTGCCACCAAGTATTCCCCACCATAATGGACGGCCTATATTCCCTCAAACTGTGAGCCCGCCTTCTTTAAGACACTTTTGTTGAATATTTTGTTCCAGCAATAAGACAAGTAGCTAGCACCGGACCCCACAAGCAGGTATAGGCCTCAGGCCCAGAGTACAGGCCCTGATTCCCCAGAAGGCCTCTCTTTCCAGGACTCCGAAGCCGGCAAGGGCAGAGCTGCTAGGAGCCCTACAAGCAATGTTATATTTTAATAGTCGTTTCAATTGACTATAAAAATACAGCCTCACATAATAAAATTGCTTTTGCACTGTGGTAGAAATACTTAGCAAGAGATGAGAAATACTTAGCAAGAGGCTATAAAACCCTATTTGCTTGCTTATGGAGTAGCTGCTGAATAAGATGAAAGCCGGAACAGATAAGGGGCAGGCAGGCGAGAGCCGACAGCAAAACGCACACTGCAGCGTGTCTGCCATGATGCTCCCAGCAGACAGGGGTGCTCAAGATTGTCCTCGGTGGTTTGAACAGAAAAATGAGCATCTCTCCACCCCTGTTCCACCTGTAACCTTTAGAGCTCCATCAGATTGGACATGAGAAAGCATACCTCCTTGCAGTTCCCTGCAGCTTCACGCGGCCCTTATTCCCAGTGCCGTGAATGGTATCAGAGCTGAGCACCAACAGCCACCTTGGTACCAACCCATGGGCAAGCTCTCCTCTACAAACCGTGCCCCGGAAGATTTCCCAGCCACGAAGGAGGGTAACACCACACTAATGACACAGAGGCCCAGGAGACATGTAGCGCAACAGTTAAGGAAGTCTATCACCATCACCATGTCCATGATCCACCACCACCACTGTCACCATCAATCATGTCCTGAGAGCCCCATCACACCACCCACCACCACTCTCACCATCAATCCCGTCATGTTAAAATGGTCCCATCACCACAACATTACCACTGCTACCAATCATGTCAAATCAGCATCATTACCAACATCATCAATCACGTCCCATAACTCCCATCACAATTCCACAGTCACCATCGATCACATTTCACCAGCACCATCACCGACCTCACCACCACTGATCCCCATCAGCACCATCAATATAGGAACATCACTGCCACCACCAGTCATCACCTTCATCACCACCAACACTATCACATCAGTACCATCAGTAATGCCACATAGGCACTATCGCCACATCACCACCACTGCCCCATCAATCATATCACGCCAGCACCTCTGCCATCACCGCAGTTGGCACAACCAGAACCACAACTACATCACCCTCATAACCACCACCTGCCTCCACCATCAGCACCACCCCAACATCTACATCATCACCATGGCCACCACTGACAGGGTTGCCACCATCAGTTCCATTATCACACCACCCACACAACCACCACTGCGACCACCATCATCAACACCATCACAGCACCCACATAACCACTGAAGTCACTTCTGTTATCAATACTACAGCACCCAAACCAGCACCAACACCTCCACCACTGCCAACACCAATGTCCATCATCTCCACTACTACCACCAACAACCAATGATATCCCTACAAGCAGCACTACCAACCGCCATCACTGTCACCATGGAAATAAGCGTAAGCTTCACCCTGACCAGGTAGGACCAGTCACTCCACAAACTACTCCTGCAAGCCTCGGTAGCCTACTCCTGCGGTACTCCTATTTCTGAACAAAGACTCTGAGGCCAAGAACAGGGGGAGGAAGTGCTGCCACCCAGCCTGGTGGCCCTACTTGTCCTGTTCTGGAAACACCTCCCTGCACATACCAAACAAAGAAGTACTACCCCTCAGGATCCACTGCCAATTTCCCTCTGCTTCAAAGGGGCCGTGACACTGCACTATGCACACGCCTCACTCAGAAAGCCCTGGAGACGGGAGGAAAAGACAAATTCCAGGAACAGAGGGCAGCCAGAGGAGAGAGGGCTGCACCATGTCCCCCCTGGGCAAAATTCACCTTCCAATAAACATAGCACAGGCTATTATCACACCATCAAATCAACAGGACATGCAGTAATTCTCACCAGATCTCAGCTCTATACCGCAGGACACTATTAGATTGTCAGTATGGAAGCTCTCAGCCTATCCAGGAACCAGGTCTCCACCTAATGAAAGGGCTCAACCAGAGCAAACCACGGTAAAAGGCCATGGAATTGTGACCATGGAACAGCTGCACCTGATTGTAGCATGAATCTTAAAAGTTCTTATTAATAAAATCAAACCTGAGCCCAGGTATTGGGGTGAATGCTGGAAGATCAGAGGAGCAGAACAAGCCACAGCTACCTCACCTTGCCAGTTTCTCAGCTGATCCTGTTTCCTCAGACTGGAAGCCTCTGAGTCCTCATCCAGAATGAATCTCAGCTGAACTGCTGCTCGAAAGCCTGAAAGCTTAACCAGCCAAATGCTTCTAGTTTCTGGTCCTCACGCCTTATATACCTTTATACTTTCTACCATCACTCCCTGGGATTAAAGGCTCACTTTCTGGGATTAAAGGTGTGTGTCACTATGTTTGGCTATATCCTTGAACACACAGAGATCCAGGTAGATCTCTGCCTCTGGAAAGCTAGGATTAAAGGCGTGTGCTACCACTGCCTAACCTCTATGTTTAATATTGTGGCTGTTCTGTCTCTGATCCCAGATAAGTTTATTAGTGTGCACAATATTTCAGGGAACACAATACCACCACAACTGATGGCTTCTGGAGGAACGCTGAATTTAATTGACCTAAGTTTACCACTACAGAAACGCCCAAGTGAGGGGTTGCACTCAGCACAAAAACTTACAACATGGAGAAGGCATACGGCTAGTACCTAAAGCCACTGAGGCAGAGGGTGGGAAAGTGAAGTGTTTATGTGTACCCCCTAAGCAGCACACAGCATGGCTGACCACTGGCCAGCATGGCTGACCACAGCCCAGCTATGATGGTTAATTTTGACTGTCAACAAGATCATCGGAGACAAGCCTCTGGGCATGTCGGTAAAGGAGTTTCTAGACTGGATTAAAAGAGGTGAGAAAACCCACCCTAAATATGTGGGCAGACCATTCCACGGGCTGGTGACCTAGATGAATAAAAACGTGAGAAAGTTGGCTGAGCACCAGCATCCTCTCTCTGCTTCCTGTCTGTGGATACATTGTCTCCAACCACCTCTTGCCACACCCACCCCTAACCGCAATGACTGTACCTTCAAACTGGGAGCCAAAATTAACCCTTCTATCTTTAAACTGTGTTTGTTGGGTATTCTGTCACAAGAACAAGGAGATTAAGACTCTCGCACGCTCTGGAGAAGCCCTGTCTCCCTGGGGCAGCTGAACACAGCTTTCATCTAGCCTGGGCTCTCCTGGTTTTTACGGAAAACCTCTCATAAAACTAGCCAGATGTCAAAACAAAAGTCGCACAAAACCCCATCTAACATCACACAAGGACTATCACAAGCACACCTTGTCACAAAGTCCTTTTTAGATGAAATATTTTCAGTAATACTTTCCCCTCCAGATCCTTTCACCATCAGTCAAGCTCCAGCCACACTCCTGTCTAACATAGATTGATAGTTACGGCACCAAAAGGACATTCAATACCCCATGCTCTGGTCACACAGAGATCCATCTGTGTCCCAGCTCTTTGTTCCTCTAAAATACAAGCAGGGGAGCTACTGGTGCTTGGGGGGAGGGTTTATAGCACACACTCCTATCTTGGGAGCACCCCTTACCCACCTACCACACCCACCCAGATCTTCATGTTCAGTAAGTTGTCCGCTGCACAAAGGTCCAAGGTTGAAAGATCAGGTGAGGACTAAAACCAGGCCAAGTTATGGTTCCCAAGCAGCATGCCCACCCCAAGACCCTTAAAGGCATTGCATGATATGGGCACTGTCCAGAGAGCCAGCAGGGGCTGGGATGTATTAACCCCTGGTTTCACAGACCCAGCTCCACAGGCAATGAACATCTTTAAGGCCCATGTGAGGTAGATCATCCAGCAGGGCAGAAAGCCCCCGCTGGGGACAGGTGTGGGGTAGATTTCCTTTGAGGAGTAAAATAAAAATCAAACACAAAGGACCACAGGAGATCACCTTATGGATGGAAGAGGGGGCTCCTAAGGCATCTGAGTTTCAGCTTCATCTTTTCCCCAAGGACGGGGCTTCCTATCCCCCTGTTCAAGGTCAGAGTGGTGCCTACTCCATAGTCTGTCAATAGACAATGAACAGGGACAGAGGTGTGCCAGGGACTCCATGGTCTGTGTAGGAAACTGCACCCTCAGGCTGCGAGTGTGGGCTGCAACCACCTAGTACTGTGTACCCTTCCTGGGTGCCTTCAGAGCTGGGAGCCACCTTGCCAGGGAACATGCTGGTGGCTTGACCTTAACAATGACTGACAGATACAAGGCAGACACAGTGAGGTAGGCCCTTGGCTGAGTCATATCTCAGGTGCCAACCTGACTCTGGAGCCTTGGTGACAGCTAAGGCTGGACTCTCTTCTCTCATCAAGGCTCCCTCTAGCAACTGCTTGGCCAGCAATCCCAGGTTGGACCTCTGCTCTATGTATGGAATGCCTCCGACAGAAAAGTGCATGAGCTGAGCACCACCCTGGAGACTGAGGCTCTGCAGATACCACAGGAAGAGAAAATAAAGCACAGGACTAAGAGGGGGAAAGACAAAGAAGGGCTAGGAGATAGACAGAGAGAGAGAAAGAGAAAAGGAGAAATGGGGAGATAAGCAGAGAGAGAGGAAAAAGGAAGGGGAAGGTCAGAGCCTCTTCAATAGCGAACAGGGCAGCATGCTTTGGGAAGAAGATGAGGAAAGGCTGCAGGTCTCTCTGGCTATGGCAGGCAGCCTCTGTGTGTTATCTCCTCAGACTCATGTGTGACCAAACTGTGCAGGTATTATGAAGCCATTTCCCCTGACCTTCTGGCTGCCACTCCTGGTAACCTGCCCTCCAGCCACGTGCCCTCAGATCACACCCAGCCCTGTGCTCTTACTAGGTAGGACTGACCCTACCTGCTCCAAGTCCTGCTTGCCATGCCCCTCCTATGTGCTCCCATCAGGCAAAAAAAGGTGCTATCTCCACAGAGCAACCATGCCTACTTGCAAAAGTAGCCCAAGCTCGCTGACTGTTGGCACATCCGTCATAGAGGAGGCAGTGAATTGTGTCATTAGATGCTCCCTTGAGACCCCAGCAGTCACCCCTAGCCACTTACATGCAATTCTAACATAATCACAAGTATCCTAGCAGTCTCAGAAGGGGCTAGCGTACATAGGCTGGGAAAGGGTAACTGAGGAGAACCCCATCTGCTTGGCTATGGGGCAGCTATCACCCATTTTCCAATGTGGCTGCCTTGTGTCAACATGCTCCTGTCCACAGCCTCTCTCTCACCCATAAGTCGGCCCAATCAATTCAATGGTTTCCCAGGACAAGTTCTGGTGTCACTGTACTTTGGTTTGCCGCTGCGACCTTATGAGTAGGGGACAGACCTTGTTGCCATCACTCCAGGAAAGGAAATGCTCACAGCACGCTTGCTCTAGTATGTTCTGACAGTCCACCGAACGCTGTTGCTACCTCACTCTTCTGTGGGCCTACATGGAGCCCAGACACAATGAGGTGTTGTCCAGGTGATGCTGTCCGGTTCCCCGGACCAAGCTTTCCTGAGTTCATAGTGCAAGAACTGGCCTTTCACAGTGTCCGCTTTGTCACCTGGGAATTCTGCATCAGATAGCCAGCTGACTCTTTGGCACCCTGACCTTGGAGACACTTATGCCCCGTGGTTATTAGAATGTAATACTAAACCCACGATGGGTACCTTTCCTGAGGTCCTACAGACTGGATGTGTTTACGAGCATCAACGTCCAGCCAACAAGTGTCCCAACCGCTTCTATGGTGTCACACACAACGGTAACAGAGTCAGCCAAAGGCAGCCAGGCTACAACCGTGTGCCCACGGCCATCAGAGCAAAGTAACTGGGTGCTTCATTTGCTCTCTGCACAGGCCAGAAGCCCCCAACTCATCCGTCCCGACACCCCTTTCTTCTATTTAGTTACATGATAAAGGGGAGTTGAGTGGTTGCCCAGAAGGAATCCAGCCGCGGCTTTAAGATCATGCACAGAGCCTCCTGGAAGGGGGGGACATCTGGGGTGTATCTCAGGAGCGGCTCCACCCATCCCCACTGCAGAATCTGCCCAGGGCCAGGGCAGGACGAAGCTTTCTAAGTGGATCCACCCAAACCTACCTAGGGTGAACCCTGGCTCCACCCAGGCCTCTACTAAGGCTTGCTATCTCTCTACCACTCCCAAAAGGTTAACCCCTGTCATGTGAGAGGTTATAAAAAGGCATGGCCTATGTCGGAGAACAGGCTCAGTATACCTTGTATACTGTTATGAAAATGTTCTTACATAACATACCATATACATAAATAGACACAACGAAAAAAAATAGCCGGGCATTGGTGGTGCACGCCTTTAATCCCAGCACTTGGGAGGCAGAGGCAGGAGGATCTCTGTGAGTTCGAGGCCAGCCAGCCTGGGAGTTCCAGGATAGGTTCCAAAGTTACACAGAGAAACCCTGCCTCAAAAAAAGAAGAAGAAGAAGAAGAAGAAGAAGAAGAAGAAGAAGAAGAAGAAGAAGAAGAAGAAGAAGAAGAAGAAGAAGAAGAAGAAGAAGAAGAAAAGAAAAATTCTCTAGCTCTGGCTAGCCTCAAACTCACTATGTGTAGATCACGCTGGCCTCAAACTCACAGAGATATGCCTGCCTCTGCCTCATGAGTACTGGAATTGAAGGTATAAGCTACCACATCTGGCAAGATACACACACACACACACACACACACACACACACACACACACACACACACACTTTGGACTAGAGAAGTATGACAAGGGGCACCCAGGTATGAACAGGGGGCTAGTAGATCTGCAGTAAATTGTTCTACCATCAAGCTGTATCTCCCAATTTTTTAATTCATATCAAAAAGAAGAGAATTTACTCAAACAAGTTGACCTCTAACCTCCACGTGTGCACTGTGACATGTGTCACACACACACACACACACACACACACACACACACACACACACATTCACACAAATAATAAATGTTACAAAAGTGAAAAAAAACTTAAGGCCACTGAGTTCCATGGTGCCATCTGTTTCTCCCCCATTGAAGGAGCTTTTGCCTTATAATCATAGGCTCCATGACAGTCAGGCCAGAGTCCACTGTCCCTTTTCTAACATGACCTCAACATGTTACCGGCTTCATCCATGTATCTATCATGTATTATGTGCTGGGAACCAGGCACCCAACACAGCTAGACGGGCCGGGTGCCCGGTGATATCCCGGTTGGAAGACACAGCTTCAGAGACTAGAATAAATGAACTTCCAGGGTGACTGCCAAAGACACCCACCTCCTGCTGTTCGAAGGTCTCTCCTAGTCCATGTGGGTCCCCCTAGCCAATATGGCAGCTGACAGGTGTAGATCGCAGAAGTACTGACTTCTGTGTGTTCTTACCATACTTGTCTACCCCCGCTCTCAACTCTCTTGCCGTTTTTTGGCAAAGCCAGCCATGAGCTGTGTATGGCAAAGATCGCAGGTAGCCTCTGTCCACAGCCTCCAAGGAAGAGAGTTCTGCCAGCAGCCCTTGGGACTCAGAAGCCCATGCCACCACAGTGAAGGACAGTGATCTAAGCCTGGTACCTTCAGCACAGCCCACAAGAGAGCTCACCCCAGACACAGGGAAGCCATCCCAGGATGGCTGTGGGATGTCTTTCTGTATGCTGGGAATATGTATGGCTCCCATTGGATGACAAACAAAGCTGTTTTGGCCTATGGCAAGAAAGCTTACAGCCAGGCGGGAAATCCAAGCAAAGATACAAAGAGAAGAAGAGCGGCGTTGGGAGGGATGCCAGCCGCTGCCCAAGGAGCAACAAGATGCCAGCAGGCTGGTAAAGCCACAGCCACGTGGCCATGTGGCAACATATAGAATAATAGGAATGGGTTCATTTAAGATAAAAGAGTTAGCGAGCAAAAAGCTGAAGCCATAGGCCATACAGTTTGTAGTTAATATAAGCCTCTGAGTAATTATTTTATAAAGGCGGGACCAAGAAACTTCCAGCTACACACTGCCTCAGAAACTGAGGTAAGAGTTTCTGGCCACGGAGCTTTGGTGCACCCTGTAACACGGCAGCAGATAACTGCTCCCAGAGCTGGGATTAAGCTCTGCTGTCCCCACTCCATTCCCCAGTGCTCCCTTGTCCCAGCATCTCCCTCTAGCCACACATGAATAGAACATGCTCTAATCCCTGAGCCCACTGGGGCCAGGCCACTGAGCCACGGAGATGCACCCACAGAACATCCTATCCACAGATTCTTTCCCTACCTTTCTCTTGTTCTGCAAGGTCTTCCTGGGTATCCACAAGGGACATCCACACTACACTCCCGCCTCCTCTGTCCTGCAGAGGGTCCTGGCTCCATGTCTCTTAGCTCCATGTCCTTTTCTCTTCTTCCAACTCCTCCCACCCAAGTCACATCCACAGAACTGTCATTGTCTATTTGTGGACTCCCAACTCTATGAACTGCTCCAGAACCCCACAATTTCTCGGTCCAGGAGCTGGCAACAAAGACGTCCTTCTCATCCACATGGCAAGGCCTGTGCCTGGGCTGGGAAAGCAGGGTCATCTCCCTCCACAACTGGACGCCTCCCTCACCACATATCACTCATCCTCAACCAATTGTACTTGGCTCACAGCTGGCTGTTCCTGCGGCACCCACAGCTTCCCATCAGGCCCTCTTCTTTATCTACCTTCCACTGGGTCTTTCCTGTGATGGGTGATCCTGGTTGTCAACCTGAATGGATCTTGAATCCACTAAGAGAGTCTACTGGACACAGCTGTGATGGATTTTATCAGGTTATTTGAAGTGGGAAAAGACCCACCCTAAATGTGGGCAGCACCTTCCTGTGACAGCCAGATAAAAGGTGGTTCAAGGGGAAAGCTTGGCTTTTTAACTGCTTACCCTCCCATCTAGCTGGTGAGTTCATCTACGCTGCTGCTGCATTCTTTCCCTGACATCAGAACCCAGATTCTTTTGGCTTCCAACACGGACTGAATACCAGTGGCTCTCCAGGAATCCTCCAGGCCTTCAGATTGAGATTGGGACTGCTGAGGCAGCTATCAGGTTCTCAGACTCTCTGGTGTTAAGACAGCTACTGTGGGACTACTCAGCCCCCAGCATGTAAGCCAGTCTTAGAAATTCCTTTTTAATATATATTCATTCTATCAATTCTCTTCATCTAGATAACCATGACCCTTCCAAACCCTTCCACAACCACCCACTCGCTGCTGGGAGCAGAAAGTCCAGATCCCAAGAACACTTGGGAAGACCCTGCTTGGCTCCCACCGATGACTTTTCCTCTCAACTGAGCTAGGTGTCAGTCACACTCTCACACCTAGGGCCTTCAGGTAAACTGAGGCCACTTTGGCCTGGGCTTCTCCATATCATGAACTCACATCTCTACTTTAAAGCACCTTCTAACTGCTGCTGCTTCCAAGAGCCATCCCTGGCAATCCTTCCTCCCTTCACTCCTCAGTGTACCCCACCTGATGAACATTTACTGAATGTGAAATGCCCCCGGCAGATGCCCAGATGTAAACACCTGGCTCCCAGTTAGTGATGCTGTTTCAGGAGCTCATGAACCATTTGGGACCATGGCTTACTTAGCAGAGATGGGTCGCTGAGGGTGGGCCTTGAAGGAGATATCTACTTCTGGTTCCAGCCCAAGGTCTCTGCCTCCTGATCCTCCGAGACATGAGCACCTGTCTCACAATCTACCACTAAGCACAGAGCCATCCCAGCTGCCTGGCCTCGCCCACCATGATGGCAGTATCTGTCCCCTGACACTATGAGCCAAAACACCTCCCCTCCCTTAACAAGCGCCTGTCAACTACTTTCTCATAGTGCAGATACAAGTAATTAATAGATGTGCATTTAGCCAAAAACCCATTAAATAACTGCAGACGTACGTTATGGGAGGCCTGCAGACACCAGCCCATGCAAACACCACCTCAAACCCATGTCACAACTACAATTACTAACCTCATTTCACAGAGGAACAAACTAAGGCATGTGGAAGTGACCCCACCCCATACACACGCCACATCTGGGATATGAGCCCAGGCAGTCTGGCCCCTGATCTGTGCTCTTGACCACAGACAGGCCCTCCAAAGGAAGCATAGCAGCAGGTTGGTGAACATCTTAGACCTTTTATTGGTTTGTTTTTAGTCATCATCTTTAAATGACCACGAAAAGGAAATCATTATTTTTTTTTTTTTTTTGGTTTTTTTTTTTTTTGGTTTTTCGAGACAGGGTTTCTCTGTGTAGCTTTGCGCCTTTCCTGGAGCTCACTTGGTAGCCCAGGCTGGCCTCGAACTCAGAGAGATCCGCCTGCCTCTGCCTCCCGAGTGCTGGGATTAAAGGCGTGCGCCACCAACGCCCGGCGAAATCATTATTTTTTAAATGGTAATTAAAATCACAAGAGCTTGGGAAAGCCAAAGCAATCTATATATATTAAGGCCATGAAACCTGTCATCTCTGTAAGTGTTTTCTAGAAATACTTTGTAAACAAGTGCCCAGGCGGAGCAATCAGGAGCTGCCCCTACTCTCCCTTAACAGCTTCCCAAAAGGACAGATCGCCGTTATCTTTTAATGAAATTTTGTAATGCCGAGTGTATTTACAGTAAAAATAAGCTCCATCAAGACTCCTTGCTTCGTCCCAAGCCCCGGGTTCCCAGACTCTGCTCCCTGGAGGCTGGTTCATCCCATTAAGGCAGCTTCCTGCAGCTCAGAGGACGCAGGAGCTGCTTCCATCCCACTCTGTTCCAGCGATCATGTGTCCTTCGAGATCTAGTCCTACTGCCTCGGCACACAGCCCACCCGCCGCTGAACCCACACTTGGCTCCCACCCAGGCCGGCTGGAAACAAGTTCCTTCACGCTCACCCTTCAGGGCTCACATCTGAAAGTGGGCATTGACGCCACCCTCCTAGCCTACCCCGCCCGCCTCTGGTGCCTAGAACCCTCAAAGGCAGGTATTGAGTGACCACAGCATTCCCTGCACATGAGACTTCATTCTCTTAACCAACCCATCTGCAAGGGTGACTTGAGAAGAAGAGAACATTCCAGAAAGGGCAATCGATCACACTTTACTCAGTAGGGGAGAATCCACCATCACGATCTGATCAAGGCTATGTATGGGGGATTTCTGTAGTTGTTGGGCTATTTTACTCATTGGCTTTATATTTTTTTGGCTTTATATTTATATTGGTTTTATATTTTGGAAGATGAGTCAAGTAGGGCTACAGAGGTGGTTCAACAGTTAAGAAAGCTTACTGCTCTTCCAGAGGACCTGAGTTCAGTTCCCAGCACCAGAGTTAGAAAGCTCACAACCACCTCTAAATCCAGCTCCAGGGGACCTGAGACCCTCTTCTGGCCTCCACAGGCTGCACTCACATGCGCGCGCGCGCACACACACACACACACACACACACACACACAATTAAAAGTAAAATTAAACTCTCTTTTAAAAGATAAACTCAAGGTGCTAGGAAGATGGCTCAGTCAATAAGGTGCCT
Organism: Peromyscus maniculatus bairdii; assembly: GCF_049852395.1. Taxonomy (NCBI): domain Eukaryota; kingdom Metazoa; phylum Chordata; class Mammalia; order Rodentia; family Cricetidae; genus Peromyscus; species Peromyscus maniculatus. Next base: position 145,139,654 of record NC_134852.1, on the reverse strand, counting down.
CACAAGAGTGAGGGTTTAAATTCTGCATCAGCACTAATGCCAAGAGGCACGTGTGGCAGTGCACACCTGTTGTAGGATATTATTTTAAGGCGTGTTACTTTTGTTTATGTTGCATTTGTTTACTCTGTGAAGCTGTGTTACTGTGCCTGTCTAAAATGCCTGATGGTCTGATAAAGAACTGAATGGCCAATGGCAAGGCAGGAGAAAGGATAGGCGGGAACAGCAGGCATAGAGGATAAATGGGAGGAGAAATCTGGGAGGAAAGAAGAAGGAACAAGAGAGGAAGAAGGAGGACTCCAGGGGCCAGCCACACAGCTACACACCAGACAAGAAGTAAGAAGGAAAGAAAAGGTACACAGAAACTGAGAAAGATAAAAGCCCCGAGGCCAAAGGTACATGGGATCATTTAAAGTTAAGAAAAACTGGCAAGAAACAACCCAAGCTAAGGCTGGGCATTCATAAGAGAGAATAAGTCTCCATGTGTGATTTACTTGGAGGCTGGGTGGCAGGATCCCCCAAAAGAGCAAAAACAACCAACAACACAAACCTACAACCTCAGCACTGAGGGGCTTGAGACAGGAGGAATCAGTGTTGCTCAGTGAGAGACACTGTCTAAAAAAAAAAAAAAAAAAAAAAAAAAAAGGGAAAGCGGTAAAGAAAGAAACCTGCCACTGATCCCTGGCCTCCAAGCACACATCAGGTACACAAGATCGAGGTACACACCTATAGACCACACACAAAGACACACAGGAGCAGGGTTGATCACACGGTCCAGATGTATCTCTTGAGGATTTCTGCAAACAGAGTCCTCTTTACATTCCTTTGGGGGAATCCCTTCTAAGCTAGAGCACACACCCACCATGGTTTGGATGGGTTCTCAGAACTTCACAGGCTAGAAACTTAATCTCCTCGTTAATGTGCTAAAGGGATTGGAAGGCAGAGCTCCAGGAGACAATGCGGGTTAGGAGAGGTCATGAGGTGGAGCCCAAGGCGTCGGTGTCTTTAAAGGAAGAGACACCTAAGCATACACTGACTCTCACCATGACATCACAAGCCCCACACATAATCCCTCGTTAATGGACTTCACAACCTCCAGACCTGAAAGTAGTTAACTTTTCTTTACAAACCATCTAGATGTGCTGTCCCCCTTATGACAACATTAGTAGAGTATTAGTTGCTTGGTGTTACTGAGACAAAATAAACTAAAAAGAGGAAATATTAACCTTGCCTCATGGTTCAGAGGGGACAGTCCCCAGCTGCTCAGCCCTGGCATTTCAGCAGAGCACCATGGTGTCTGGAGTGGACAGCAGAGGACAGCTGTTCACATCACCGCAGACCAGAAAGCAGAGGGCAAACAGGACTAGGGACCTGGCAGGACGGTCAAATGGCCCTCCCTGGTGACCTGTGTCAGCCAGCTAGACCCCTACCCCCTAAAGGACCTTACAAAATCACTCCACCAGCTGGGGACCAAGCGTCCGTCCGTATCATGATCCTGTTGGAGACATTTCAGATTCGAATCCTAAGAGCAGACTCAAACACCACATCTTTTACAAAACCACTGAAGAGCGACGCAAAGGTAACCAAAGGTATTTCCTCTACCCACCAGACACTGGTTACGACAAGGAGTCTCCACAGAGCCTCCGGGAGTGCAATACCCCCTGCTAAGTTCACGGGGAAGACAATCCACCAATCCAAGTTTACAACATCATCCTCCCAGACAACGACAACAGGCAGATCACCCTGGACCAGCAGGTCCCTGAAACACTATGATAGAAAAATGTAAATGCATAGTTCATAATTACTGTGCCTGGGCATCCATCTGTTGGATTTCTCGTATCTATGCATTTCTGGTTGCGTCTAATCACCCTCGGGAGGATTAGCTTGATGGAGTGGCCGAGCAACATAACAGAGTCACTGTAATTCGATAGACACTTTTGATTTCCCTGATAAGATAGTTAGCTGTTGCTGCTTGCTATCCCAACCCCACTTCCCGTCGATACTAGTCAAATTTTCCCTGATAAACTAATTACACGCAGCCCGCCAGCTACAGAGGGAGGCACTCTGATTTATTTGGGCTGAAGAGTTTGTTCCCTAGCATAGACACACTGGAAATGAATATTGAGTGTTGAGTGCCCCAGATTCTTTCTGTGATCTCACTGTGATTTGGAAGAATAAGCAGAACAGTGGTGTGCCTCTCCTCCATCCAGAACTGCTTTATTCTCCATCAATTCCCATCAAATTGAAGCCAAAACTCCGAAGCAAGGAAAGTCACCAAGAGCGGTCCCAAATACCCAGAATCAGCCATCATCCCATCAACTATGAGTACTTAATTCAGAGCAAACTTCTCCTTACTAAAATGGGCAGGGGAAAAACAATGGTACAACTTTCAAAATCTCAAAGGGCATTTGGGAGGAAACATGAGTCGGAACACCTGCTTTCCAGGGTGTCCTTGAGAGAGGGGGATTTGGACACAGGCCAACGTGGCAGGCAAAGGAGAACACGGTCTATGTGACACTGCCACAGGTCGAGGGTCAAGTGCAATGACAAGACCATAGAAGCAGCTAAGAAAGAAGGGGGCGAAGAGGGCGGGCAGATTCCCTGTGGGTCCCTAAGGCCCATTATCTGTGGACACCATGGGTGGTGCTGAGGGCTTCCAGAACTGTGAGAGGGTGTGTGTGTGTATGTGTGTGTGTGTGTGTGTGTGTGTGTGTGTGTGTGTGTTTGCACGGTTTGTGAGCAGCTGCTGTTGCTTGATTACTTCAAGGGTGGCAGGCAGGCCTGTGGACATTACACACACAAGCTCATGCCATGTCCACAAGGGACTCCTATCACTCTGCTGGGAGGGGAAGAAGCCGAGGGGCCTGGAGCACGAGATCCTTTCCCGAAGAGCAGTCTCCTTCCCTCCCTCCTAACGTCTCCCACTCAGGTCCTGTCAGACTTGGGACACATCTGCCTCCTATTCAGAGGCCCAACCCTTAGCAGTTGGCCACGCAAATGCTGAACTGGGAGTGTAGGTAGAGACCTACAGCTGCCATTGTTCCTCTCCCCAGCCAGCCAGCCAGCCCTGGACGTCCGAGATGCACAGTCTCAGATCCCATGAAGAGTAGGGGCTCTGTACCAACCAGCAGTGACTACCGGACCTCCCTCCGCTGGATAGATGGGGACCAGGCCAGAGAACCCTTACTGCCAGCAGCAACTCACCACTCTGGACACTGCTCACAGTACAAGGGCTCTGACCACAGCTTAGGAGATGCAGCTTTGTGCTACCTGGCAAGACAAGACCTGCCCCCTCCAGTTCCTCTCCCATCCTGGAAATCAAATGTCTGAACCACTAACAAAGCCGTCGTAAGTTCCAAAGGCCAAGAAGAGGCCAAATGTAAAACTGAGAGCATAGATCCAGAGATGCAGGGTCCAGAACCCTGGGGACCCGGCTCCTTGGTTTGAACTCAGCACCTTTTTTTGCGAAGGACATTGGCTCCCAGGCAGCACACGCAGCAGCATCTCTGCGTGTTTTAGACCTAGCCCTTGGCAAAACTTACCTTGGCCTGGATTCTTGTGGTCAAGGTGAGGAATCCCAGGGTCTCAGAAGTAAGCTCAGAACCTCCACTGCCCAAGTCCTGATTCCCAAAGAGGCAGAGAAGGGACTCACCCTTCCCTAACTAAGCAAGAGAGCATGTGCAGGGAAGAGGACAGCTGGGGAGACCAGCCAGGGAAGGCTCCCTCTGCCTCAGGGCTCAGGGAAGGCAAAGAGAGAGCTACAACACAGTGTACCTGGCCATATCCAGGCCTACCTCCAAAACAACTGCATACACATCCAAACCAATATTTACACAGGAATGGTCAAGGCAGGTGAAGCCTGAAGACATAAATGGCCCAAGTGTTCACTGACAGATGAATAAATACAAAGTTTATCCATAGAGTGGAATATGATTCAGATGAATAAATACAAAGTTTATCCATAGAGTGGAATATGATTCAGCCATATAAAGGAAGGAAGTATTGACACATTGCACAGAATGGATGAACTGCAAAAACATGTCAAGCTAAAGCAACCAGGTAACCAAGGCTTGCATGCATTAGAAATACTCAGAATGCAGGGCTATGGGGCTGGCTCAACGGTCAGGTGCTTGCGACGCAAGCCTGAGGACCAGAGTTCAGATCTCCAGAACCCACATAAATTCCAGGTGGGCGTGTCAGCCTGCCGGCAACTCCAGCCCGAGAGAAAGGACACGGGGGATCCCCAGGGTGAGCTGAATAGAGAAACTGACCATATCAGTGAGCTCCGGGTATGATTAATAGTCCCTGCCTCACTGAATAAGGTAGAAAAACAAACAAGGGCAATTCACCTCCACACGCAGACATGAGGGGTTTACTCAGGTGTCAAAGCTGCTATGACACTAGACAAGGTTAACAGTCACATGGTACCTAAATGCAGTAAATGCCACTGGACTGTTTCCTCACAACAGCTAGTTGGACATTAGGCAAAACATCAAGGCCTTCATTTTCAAAGTGCAAATGACTCAAAAGCTGGGCCACAAGAGCCCCTTCCAGGCTGCCTGCCTGGCCCTCTGCAGTTTGCCCTGCCTGTCCCTGCTTTATCCTTACTCCCAGCATCCAAAGCCTGAGTCTAGGCAGCCCCACCCGAGTCTCCCGGGGTCATTACCCACCTCTGCTCTCCTCATGTCTTCATCATCCTCCCAAGTTCACCAGGGACCCTGTAGGGAGGCTGTCCCAGTCAGCCCTTCACTTACATGAGCCTCAGGCCCCTTCTTGGGCCAAGAACAATACCTTCCATGTTCAACCTTGTCCCTGTCAGCCAGCAGGATCCATTTCCCTACTAGACCATAGCAGGGAAAGTCCAATAAATCTTAATGTCTCCTGTGTTAGCATTTAATCTTCACGACAGCACCACAGGGTAGCAATGGCTATCGAGTCCACAGTCGGCAGATGGAGGGTGCAGTAAATATCAGAAATTATACAAGTGGCCGAGTGCTGCCAGGACTCATCAGCCCACCTGCAAATAGTCCCGGAGCCCTCGGGATCCCAGGTCATTCCAGTGACCACAGAGTCCATAATGGGACCTGGCAACAGGATGCAGAATCAATTCCAATGCAAATCAGCTTCCAGAGATTTCTACCCGCATCTGAGCGATCTATGGCTGGAAAGCGGTGCCTGCTACCAAATGAGACCCGTCTTCTCATGTCTGAACGGACTCCCCACAATCCCTCGGGACCAAGAAGTTGTCCTCCTCACAGTACACACAAATGCCTCCAGAGACCAAACACCAACACCCAGCACTGATTAAATACTCACCCACAATACCCGTCTAGACTCAATAGATCAACCCTCAGGCTAGGGCGACATGGGCTACACAGCAATTGAGCAAAAAGATGCTTATAGATGGGAAGCAGGAAGCAGTTCTCCTCAGTTTCTGGTAAATTGGGATCTGGAGACTTAATAATGCTGAGCAAGTTTCCAAGTCCAGCTGCAGGAGGCCCCTGGGAGCAGAGCCCACCACCAGTCTGGAACACAGCAATCAATCATACTGAAGCGCAGGGCATGAGCCTGGGAAAATGGGTTCCATCAACCACGCCTTCTCCTCCAGCCCTCTAGTCTCTGAAGACTGTAGGCCCTTCCTCTGGTTTGGGTTTTATTCTGCATCTGGTAAAGGTCTCTCGTGTGTGTGTGTGTGTGTGTGTGTGTGTGTGTGTGTGTGTGTGTGTGTGTGTGTGTAAGCACATGCATGTAGAGGTCAGAGGACAAGTTTATGTGTTGCTTCTCAGCTGCCATCCACCTCTTCTTTGAAACGGGGTTCCTCACTAGCCTGAGGCTCACCAGGTAAGACAGGCTGGCCAGCCAGTGAGCTCGGTAGCCTCCCGTCTCTGCCTCTGCAGCCCTGGGGTCACAAACATGCACCCACCCGCCTGACTTATTTTTTAAATGCATATCATAGGGTTCCAAACTCAGGTCCTCAGGCTTGACTACAACATTTACTTTGCCAACTGAACTACCTCTCCAGTCCCTCCAGGGGGCTGTTCATTAGTTTATCTTCAGCTTTTCGGACCTCACCATCGAGCTTTGATCCTGTACTTAACCTCTGCTGAGGAGAAGCTCCCGCCAGTCCCTCAGCTAGCTAGCAAGACTGGCTCTGTTACATGCTGGGGCAGGTGCCTTTCCTGAGAGCATTCACCTCAGCACTAAAACTGTCTGGTCCCAAGTCCGTCTCTGTCACAGCCAGCCAGTACTCCAAGGTAGATACTAAGATAGCCTTGTCCTCACCATGCTGGCAGCTCTAATTCAGCACCAGCTGAAGGAACACATGAAAGACTGAATAAAGAAACTCAAACGAGGCCTGGTGAGAGAGCTCCGTGTGTAAGAGCACTTGATGCTCTGCCATCGATGCCAGGTTTCGTCCCTAGCACCCACAGTGGCTCACAACCATCTTTAACTCCAGGTCCAAGAGATCCGATGCCTTCTTCTGACCTCTGCAGGCACCAGGCACACATGCGGTGCATGTACATTCATGCAGACAAAACAACACTCATAAACATAAAAATAATAAATAAATCTAGGGACTGGAGATGCTTGCTGCTCTTGAGGAGGACCTAGGTTCTGTTGCCCAGCACCCACAGAGTGGCTCACAATCCTCTTTACATATGCCCATACACACAGATTCACATAAAATTAAATAAACACATAGTTTTGAATTAAGTAAATAAATCTAAAGAGGAAGAGAACTCAGGATATCCTCTGGAAGCTAGAATCAGGCCATCCTATCATCTAGCCAACTGTCCCAGAACAACCTTCAAACTCTGCCCAAGGGAGGAACGGCAGCTGGTTAGCTCCCATTCACCTAGAATTCACATCATATCCAAAGTGAAGAACCTGGAATCTGCTTACACTATCACACACCCAGCACGTTGGTGACGACCTCAATGCTCTAACCCACCCCCTTCTCCGCAGAACATGATTCAAAGAGACAGGGTTTTTCTTTCCATTCTGTGGCTGTGATCAAATACTCTGACTAGAAGCAGCTAAGGGGAAGAAAAGGATTTGGCTTCTATTTCCAGGTCACAGCTCACCACTGAGGGAAGCCAGAGCAGGAACTCCAACAGAAATGTTAAGCACTGTGGAGTTCTGCTTGCTGGATTGCTGTGCAGCCCATGCTTAGCTAGCACTCCGTCGGCCCAAGACCTAAGGTGCCATCCACAGTGGGTTGGTCCCTCCCACATCAATTCATATTCAAGGCAATCCCCCACAGACATGCTCTGTACTGGCTGGTTTTGTGAGTTAACTTGACACAAGCTAGAGTCTTCAGAGAGGAAGGAGCCTCAGTTGAGCGAATGCTTCCATGAGACCCAGCTGTAAGGCATTTTCTCAATTAGTGATCCATGGTGGGTGGTGCCATCCCTGGGCTGCTGGTCCTGGGTTCTATAAGAAGGTGGGCTGAGCAAGTCAGGGAAACAAGCCAGGAAGCAGCACCTCTCCATGGCCTCTGCTTCAACTCCTGCCTCCAGGTTCCTGCCCTGCTTGAGTTCCTGTCCTGACTTCCTTCAGTGATGAGCAGCAATGCTGAAGGGTAAGCCAGATAAACCCTTTCCTCCCCAACTTGCCTTTTTTGGTCATGGTGTTTCACTGCAGCAATAGAAACCCTAAGCCAATTCAATCTTGGCAATCCCTCCATTGAGACTCCCTCCTTAGGTAAGCCTTGGCTATGTCAAGATGGTGGTCAAGTGAACTAAGACAACCTGGGTGGAACTCCTCTGTGCATGTTCATTCATCATTTGGAGACAGGAGGTGAGGTGAGGTAAGGTGAGTAAATGGGGGCAAGTTTACGAGTCCAGCTGCATGTGACCCTGGAAGCAGAGCCCACCATCAGTCCTGAACATGCAATCAACCATACAAAAGCCCAGGGCTTGGCCCCAAGGAACTAGGTCCCATCAGTCACCACTCCTCCTCTAGCTCCCTGAAGTCTCTCCAGGCTCTGCATCCCTCCTCTGACTCTGGCTTTATTCTGCATCTGATGAATGTCTTCACTAGGTGTCTTAGTTACCTTTCTATTGCTGTGACAAAACACCATGACCAAGGCATAAAAGAAAGCCCTTCCCTGAGACTCAGTCCATGAACATCATGGCGGGGAACATGATAGAAGGTAGGCAGACAGGTACGGCACTAGAGCAGTAGTTGAAAGCCTGCATCTTAGGACACAACCATGAGGCAGAGAGAGCTAAATGGACATGGCTAGAGCTCTTGAAAACTGAAAGCCCAGCGCCAGTGACACTGCCTCCTCCAACAAGGCCACACCCCCTAGTCCTTCCCAAATAGTTCCCCCAACTGAGGACCAAGTATCAATATATATGAACCTAATGGGAACATTGTCATTTAAACCACCACACTGGGTTCTTGTTTTATTTCTTCATGATTCTCTCCTTCCAAATGGCCAACTGTTCCTGTGTCCTGACTGTACCTCTGTACCAGCTTTCTGCAGCTCCATAACCAAGTGTCACAAACTTGGGCACTTATAACAGAAATGTTTTCTCACATGGCTTTGGGTCAGGGTTCAGCAGGGCTGTGCCTCAAGTCTTGACAAGAGGCCATTCCTTGAGCCTTCCAGCTCCTGGTAGTTCTGGGTGTTCCACAGACCTTGCTCATCCTTTCTGGGCTTCCGCAGCAAAACTCTACTTTCTCCCTGTTTACAGGTGGCCGTCTTGTCCCTCACACTAGGACACAGTGCCACTGGCTGAAAGGATGCCACCTACTCCATCATGACCTCATCCTAACTCACAATAATGATCCTATGCCAAACCAGGTCACATTCTGGGACACTCAACTAGGACCTTGCCCATTCTGAAGTTTAACCTGTAACATGCACTGCCTTCCATCACAGAATATTTAAGAAATGATACAGCTATGGAACCCAGGCATAAGTAGCTATGTTTTCCCTCAAGTTGCTATGCAAATATATGCAAATGGTGATGAGAAAATGGCTTTTAAAGTTCAATCTTTTTCCTTTTGTCTACTTTTCCTAGAAATCTCAATTCAGACTAGAGCAGGAGAACAAACAGCAAGTCATTTGGATGGAAATCTGGTGGTTGTACAGCTCCCTGGTGCTCTTGGGGTTTTGTGGTAGGTTTTTGTGTTGTTGTTGTTGTTGTTGTTGTTGTTGTTTTAAACAAAAGAAAACTTAGATGGCTCTGTCATGGGGGAACAACTCTCAGGCTTCCTAATTGGGGGTGGCATTGCATGTGCAGGTGGTTACCAGGTGCCAAGCAGAGTGGAATATGTACTAAGCTCCTGTCACTCCTCTCGAGGGCGAGGAGGCAGGCATTGCCCATCTCTGCTTACACACAAGTCAAGACAGCCAGGGCTTCAAACTGAGACAAGTGCTACCAAGGATTCAGCTTCTAGATCTTTCTAAACTGTTTCACGGTCCAACCTCCCCATACCTTAGCTATCACTTAGGCAACCTACAATTCACCACACCACCAATGAGATAAGCCCACCAAAGGCATTCTCCTCCTCCTATTCCAGTCCACCACAAGAACCTACAGCCATGATCACCTTGAGATGTCACCCACACTGGTCTCACTCACGTCATACTCCAAATCAGCACTGGCAATGTCCTGGCTTACAGGAGTCCTTTGCAGTCCTTACATGCTCACCAGAGCAAGAGCTGAGTGAAGTTCAGTAAATAAGAGTATTTACTACGCAATCATGAGGGTCTGAGTTCAAAACCCCAGCACCGACTCATGTAAAAAGCCAGGCATAGCCACATGTGCCTGTAACCCCAGTGCTACATGTTGCAGAGACAGGAGGATCATGGGGTTTGCTGGCTGCCAGCCTAGCTCCAGGTTCAGTGAGAGACCCTGTCTCATGGGAATAGAGAGTGATGGAGCAGGGCACCTGACATTCTCCTCTGGTACCTATGTGCATACAACTGTACACACATGTGCACATACACTATCTACACACACACATACACACAAAAGTAAAATAATAGATAAAAATCGCTAGAGTGCTTTATCCCAGTCATGGGCTCTCTGCAGATGCCCAGATGGCCTCCTCTCATGGAGTCGGTGCTAAGGCATGGTCAGCCACCCGTCATTCCTTCTTTTCACCTTCACTCTCTACAGGCAGAGGATGCCCACCTCACTCGGCATTGCACAGTCGGGAAATTTCGCCTCACAGTCAACAGTCACGTGTCTGGACAATCTGGGTATTTCCGCACCCACCCGCCTTCCTCTCAGGGAAAGAGGTCAGAGCCCTCAAGATAGCTCAGCAGATAGAGGCACCTCCTGCCAAGCCTGGTGACCAGAGTTTGACCCCCAGACCTCCTACGGTGAAAAGAACACTCATGTACGATGCTCTCTGACCTCCCCATGCATAATGTGATGCCCATGCACCCCTCATACAGACATAAAATAAATAAAATGTAATGATAATATTTTTAAAAAAGAACAGCAGACACTCTCAAGCTCTCAAGTGTTGGGAAAAAAAAACACCTCTCTGAAAGTGTAGCTGGATTTGGGTACCAGGTGCACCCTGGTCTGAGGCTCCCTGTGCAGGGGCACCCACCCTCCTACACACACATGCACAGCAGTCCCCACTCATCCACAGGCATGTGTGCTATGACCTGGTGGGTACCAGAAGGCAGAGAGTACCAAGCTACACATAAAACATGTTTCTCCTTCACGCAGGCACGTGCACGCGCAAACACACACACACAAACACAAACACACACGCATGCACACACGCACACGATCAAGTTCACTTACAAAGCCAGCCAGGGAAGAAAGCAACAGTAACTAGTAACAGAACAATTACAGCCGTGAACAGTCCTCAATTATTTAAAGCATGAATCATTCATCTCTGGAATTTTCCATTTACCATTTTCAGGCTTCAGTTGATCACAGGTAAAAACAAACATCAGGTAAGGTGGGGGAGAGTAATTCTGCAAATGGGCTTAGAAATGTTCCCAAATGGCCTGGGTGACAGGAAGCAGCAAGGAGAAGTAGACCCGGGACCTGCCAAGGAGTCCACCCAAGTGTGTGTGTGTGTGTGTGTGTGTGTGTGTGTGTGTGTGTGTGTTACATATGCAGGTGGGTGGACATCGGGTGTCTGCCTGTATTGCTCTCCACTCTTTGCTCTTTAATTTGAGGAACGGTGTCTCACCGAACAGCCAGGCTAGTGCCCACCAAGCTCCCGGGATCTGCCTGCCTGTACCCCACCTCCACCTCAATGCTACAGTAACAGGCATTCATGGCCCTGGCCAGCTCTTAGGGAGGTGCTTAGGATGTGAACTCACATCCTCTTGTACTTACAACAAACACTCTACTGAGTGTCGCCCCAGTCCCCCGGTAAAGACTTTGTGAACCGGTAAAAACATAAAATGTAGACAGACAGATCGAAAAGCACACCCACCACAAAGCCACTGGCCGTATTTGCAAGCAAGCAACCCGTCGACTTGCAAATGACACTGGGGCACTCAACAATGCAAGTCCTGATGCTGTTATCCTGTGTGCCATGGTCACTCAACCTCTGTCCCTAAGAAACACATTCATGCAATCCTTCATGCCCAAGCGCGGTGATTTCTCACTCTGAAGGCTCATTCCATGCTAATCCCACCTTGACATTCCGGCCTATAAATCACAGAAATCAAAGGGAGATGCTGTGCAGACAAATGTCTGAGAGCCCTTGACCACATCTGGCCCCTACAGTCAACTGCCAGCCAGACACAAACTGGGAATAGAGACTTTGCTTTTAGTTTATCCTGGCTGCAACGGGGCTGAAGAAAGTCCTTTACTCCATTTGGACCCCCCAGCCCAAACTCCAGCACTGCAAAGGCCTCTTGCCTCGCTAAGGCTCTAAACAGGAGTTTCCAGAGACAGCCCAGCTCAGCTCCGCCGCCACAGTCAGATGGATGAGCAAGCTGCCTACTAGCTGAAAGGGCCAGGGATCCTCCTGTTTTTCCACCTGCTTCTTACACACGGAAAGGTGTGATGGCCTGCTCTGACTACTATATCAATCAGTAACACAAATACATCATAGTTCTGGAAGCCAGAACCCAGCTTGAGAGCATCAGCACATCTGATACTCGGTGAAGGCCTGTGTCTGCTTCACAGATGTCCTCTCTCAGTCCTCACATGGAAGAAGACAACTCTTGGGGAGGCCTCCAACAGAGGCTCTCTGGTGTGTTAACTGTCAGTAGACAAACTCTAGAATCTTCTGGGAGACAGGCCTCTGGGCTTGCCTGTGGGGGATTATCTTGATTGCCTTAACTGGGATGGGAAGAGCTGCCCACTGTGGGTGGCAGCATTCCCAGGCTTGAGTCCATTCAAAGGAGAGAGGAAGCTGAGCAGCAGCGGCACTCATCTCTCTGCGCTTCCTGATCGCAGAGGTGATGCAGATGTCCAGCTGCTTCAAGCTCCTGCCCCCTGGACTCCCCCACCATGATGAATGGACCCCTTGAACTGTGAGCTAAATAACCCTGTCTCCATAAGCTGCTTTTGTCAGAGTATGTCACCACAGCAGCAGAAAGGAAACTAAGACAGGCACTGATCCCTCACACCTTCCCACAGGCCAAAGGCCCACTTCCTACCACCACGCAGGCAACCAGGTTTCAGGCCACAGAGACAGCAGCATATGCACATGCACACACACACACACACACACACACAGAGAGAGAGAGAGAGAGAGAGAGAGAGAGAGAGAGAGAGAGAGAGAGAGATTATAAGACGGTAAGTGGGGGGGGATCCGAAGCCTGCAGACTAAATAGGGCCCAGAAGCTAAGACTAGTCTTAGCTGGGTACCAGTTACCAGTCAGAAGTTCACAATATTGTGAGCCTCCCGTGACCTCCATCTACCTCTAAAGTATTGTCATCCCTGTAAGAGGAAAGGGCTGTTGAGCAGTCACATCCCCCTCCTCCAGCCCCAGGCCAGCACTAATCTGCTCCGTGTCTACGGCTTTGCCTGTGGTCGATAACGCACATCCGCAGAGTCTTGCAAAGCACATCCTTCCCTAACTAGCTATGGTCCCTTAGCATAATGTTTGCAAAGTTCATTCACACCGTCCCATGCATGGATGTTTCATTCCTTTTTAAGACTCAGTAATATTTCACAGTAATATTTCACTGTATTATCCACTCACCAAAGGTGAACCCTTAGGTTATTCACGTCCACTTGCGAGAACTGTGAACAGTGCCACTGTCAATGTTTGTGTTAGTTCCATGGGGAACATGTGAGGGTGGGGGGAGGGCATCATTACTTCCTACAGTATTTCTTTACGTGATTTTTTTTAGTAACTGACAAACTGTTTTTATTGATATAACATTTTCCTGCAGTATCATTTGTTGAGTGACTGAATTAGCGGCCCCAAGTGCCCTGGATCGTGTCCCCCGGTCTGCAGTCTAGTGCACTGATCCGCTGAACTGGACAGGAAAAGCAGCCCATCTCCCTTTGAACAGGGGCTGCTCACGGGTCCTTGTGGCTGTCTAATGTTTTATGTCTACAAAGCCCGTGGACGTCGATTTTCTCCTTTGATACCTGTCTTTTCATCGCATTTGGGGGCAGGAAAAGCTAGAGGCAGAACCTTCATTGACAGATCATCTGAGACCCCAGACAAGCTGCAGCCCCACTGGGTGGAGCTGGAGCCAGGACTCAACTGCCACCCCCTTCCTACAGTCACCTTCCCGCTACCCCCTCCCTAAGCCATCATTGGAGGAAGAGCTCTCTTTTATCTTCAAAAGAGACTTGAAAAGTAGCCTTGTTTCAAGCAACAGCAGGGGAAATTTTAAGCCCAGAAAAATCACAAAAATGCCAAGCGATGGCCCCAATTTACCTAGAGAATCCCCGAGCTGTAAAGATTGCTCACCCCACCCGCCCATCTCCCCCCTCCTTCAGACAGCCAGGACACAGGGGAGGGAAGGTAGCTGGGAGATCACTGTCCCAGTCATCTGCCAGGCCACTCAAGTGGGAACTCCACACCAGGCTGGAAGCAGCCACAGGTCATGTCACACACACACACACACACACACACACACACACACACACACACACACACACGAGACTCCAGCCTCAGGGATGTGGAGATGAAATCTGTCCCTTTACCTACATGCATGGATCATATCACATGCCGGGAACATGGGGACTGGAACAGAAGTATACTGCGGTACTGCAGAGAGAAACACAGGGTAGGCCACGCTTCACCAAGCTGGGTGGGAAGGCAGGGGTAAAGCTGGAAAATCAAGACAGATGGAAACAGAGAGCATGTCCAGCCAGCATGGAAGGCTATGAAAATCCACTGTGTCCTATCAGACCACAGGACATGAAGTCCCCCGGGGCAGGGGGCTAGGTGGCCACTGAGCCTGTGGGTAGCACCAGACGACAGCTTGAGGCTCACAGGCCAAGTTTCCTCCCTGAAACTGCTCTGACCCCAGTCCTCCATGGCTGTAGTTTCACCAGGCTAGCCCTCAAAGCAGTACTCCCCAAGAACTAGCCAAGGGTTTGCAGTGGCCTGGTTTAAGGGCTGGACAACCCAACATGCATTCTCACCTTTGAGAAATGGACAGCCAAACACACAAGACAGGCAGGACTTGAAATCAGTCATGCTAAGTTCATAGAAGTGAGGCGGTTAAGAAGAAAACTAGCCACATTTTCTTCCTGCTAAGTAATTATTTGCCCCTGGTAAAGTCAATTGTGTTAAAGATAATAAGTTATTATTTCAGAAATAAATAAATAAATAAATAAATAAATAAATAAATAAATAAATAAATAAATAAATAAATAAATAAATAAAAGAGGCTTGGAAAGTGCTTCTATTTCTACAAATAAAACTCTTGGGAGTTCCCAGGCGTAGTAGCACACACCTTTAATCCTAGCACTCAGGAGGCAGAAACAAACAGATCAATGTGAGTTCAAGGCCAGCCTTGGTTTACAGACTGAGTTCCAGATCAGTCAGAGCTACTATCTCAAGAAACAAACTCTGAGCAGAGTGTCTGGGCCCCTACATTCCCAACAGGTCTCCAGTGCCTGGCTTGGGAGTACTTCTTACAGGAAATGCTGGCCTGGCTGGTTGGTCCCCAGGTCATCCACATATCATCAGAGGCCTGACATTCAGAGCACTCACAGGACAGGTGGGATAGCTCAGTGGGTAAGGTCAATGTTACCAAGATTGTTCCCCAGCATCCACATAGTAGAAGGAAAGAACCAATTACCTCAAGTTGTCCTCTGACCTCCACATAACACAGACACATATACATGCCTGAAAATAAATGCAATTTAAAAACAAAAATTTTAGGGGCTGGATGGATAGCATGAATATAAATACAATTTAAAAACAAAAATTTTAGGGGCTGGATGGATAGGTCATCAATTAAAAGCACATACTGTTCTTGCAGAGGACCTGAGTTCAGTTCCCAGCACCCACATCAGGCATCCCACAATTGCCTATGACTCCAGCTCCAGAGGGATTCCATGCCCTTGGTCTTTCAGGGACACCTACACACATGTGCATATAACACACACACATATATACATATAATTAAAAAATAAATATTGTTAAGTAAGAAGCTTCTCTTTGAAGCAGACGATGATTAACATAGAAACCCATAACTAACCATTAGCCACAGTGCAGAGAACAAGAGACTGAAAAATATTCAGCCCTAAAGGGAACATATATACTAAACACACACACATACACACACACATACACACACACACACACACACACACACACACACACACCCCTCCCCTGTGGGGGGTACTACCACTTAGAGATCATTTTGGAGGGGTGGGAGGGGTGTAAGAGCCAGTGGCTGTGAATGAAACATTATCTTCTGGACACAGCAGAGGAGCTGCCCACAGGAACTCTCAGGGGCTGTGACAGCATACACAAAGTGTGGGCATATCTGTGGGGCATTTTCTTGATGGCTGCTTTGATGCAGGAGGGCCAGCCCACTGTGGACAGGTGGGCCTGAGCTGTAAAGACAGATGAGCAAGCTAGTAAGCTACACCCCTCCATGGTCTCTGCTTCAGTTCCTGCCTCCAGGTTCCTGCCTCCAGGTTCCTGCCTCCAGGTTCCTACCCTGAATTCCTGCCCTGACTTCCCTCAGTGATGAACTGTGTGACCTGGAAGCGTAAGATGAAATAAACCCTTCCCTCCCACAAGTTGCTTTTGGTCTTGGTGTTGATCACAGGGACCGAAGAAATAAATAGAACATAGTGCAAGGTGTGTGACTCACGGAAGACACTTTCCTGCCGGTAAGAGCAGACACAGAAGCAGCAGCAACAGCGGTGAACACATCTGGGCTCCTGTGAGTTTAGCCATCTCGCCCCCAAGGAAACACTTGAGGATGTGTGAGACATTTGGGGGAGTTTCCCACCTAGAGCTGGAAAGTGCTACTGGGTTCCTGGGTGAATACTGTAGGGCATCCTGCAAGGCCCAGGACAGTTCCTGTGACAAACACTGACCCAGCCCAGGAAGTCAGGACTGCCCACGCTGAGAACCCTGCTTGGCATGAGTTAGCTCCCCTGTCCCCAGAGTGTTTCCCTAGAAAGGAAGTTCTGCCACCCACACTCAGCACAAGGGATGCACAATCTGCGCAACAGGGAGGCTGAGGGGACACCCAAGAGCCATGGGGTGTGGGAGCCCAGGCTGTAGGGTCTGCCAGCAGAAATTTTCTTTGCTCCATCTTGCAGGCAGCATGAGCTACCTGTGTGGGCAGACCAGGAAGAGCTGGCTCTCTCCTCTTCAGATAGAGGCAGCTGGCTTCCTGGCCTGAGCTGTGAAGACTATGCCCCAGCCACAGAGGTCCATTCCCCAGACTCACTGAGGGGATTCTGGTAAAGGAAATGTAGACAGAATCCTCCAGCTCCAAGAGCCCATCCAGGGAGACACACTGTTGGCTCCCATCCTGTCTCTGGTCTCCTCCTTTTTCTTTCCTCCACTCAGAATCATTCCAAATAGGTCCTCAACCTCCCCTCATGGCTGTCCCCACAGCCTGGCTCAGAGCAAGGGGAACAGTGAGAGGCAGCCATGACAAGGCCTACAATGCCAGGAGCTGAGCAGAAGCAGGCACAAAGGCGCCAAGCCAAGGAAGGAGAGCAGGATGGGGGGCTGTGACCCAGACCCCACCAGACACCCAGCTGAGGAGGCATGGGAGAGGAAGCAAGGAGCATTCTGTGGCATTCAAGGTGCACTGGCCACCCAGAGTCTGAGATCTGGAGAGCCAGGAACTCTAAGAGGAAACACTGTTGATGTCGCCATGAAAGCAAGTAACATCCCAGAAACTGCCAAAGCTCCAGAACCCAGTAAGAATTCATTCAATGGCAGAACCCAACCTGACTACAGAGCAAGGTCCCCATATCAGACATGTCCACACCCCATGGCCAATGTACCTACATACTCAACAAGATTCCTGGGTGTCACTCCGCAGGGTGGGGTCTGGCACATACATGAGCCACCTACCAGTTAGTACCTGTCTGTCTGCATCATGACAACCCAGTCCACATAACGCTGGCCTTGGCAGGTTCAGAGAGGGGACTGTGCTAGAGTATGGGATGCAGGAGGACAACTCTGGACCACCAGTGCCAAACAGAACTGAGAAACAAACAGAAAGTGAGGGGAGGGGGAAGGGGGGAGGGAGAAGAAGGAAAAAGGGAGGGAGGAAAAGGAGGAGGGGGTAAAGGGAGCAGTGAAGGGGGAAGGCACAGAGGGACAGGGAGGAGGAAGAGGAAAAGAAAAAGGAGAGGAAGACAGGAAAGGGGAGAGTGAGAAGAGGGAAGGAAGAGAGGGAGGACTGTGAGGAGGAGGGGGAGAGGAGAGGAATATGAGGGAAGGAAGAATGAAAGGGAGAAGGGAGGAGAGGAGGATAGAAGGGAGGAGAAGGGAAAAGTGAGAAAAGAAAGGAAGATGGGGAGTAGTGTGAGGAGGAGGAAGGGGAGGAGAGGAGGAGGGGGAGAAGACAGGGAGGAGGGAGGGGAGAGAGGGGAGGGAGGAGAGAAGGAGGGAGGAGAGAGAGGAGAGGAGGAGAGGAGGAGGGAGAGAAGACAGGGAGAAGGGAGAAGAAGGGAGGGAGGAGAAGAGGAGGGAGAGAAGACAAGGAGGAGGGAGGGGAGGAGGGAGGGGAGAGGGAAGCAGCGATGGAAAGCACTGGCTTTCCTTCCACCAGCACGGTTCTCCACGCCCAGGCCCATCAGCCCAAGTGAGCTCTACGGAACATTCACCTCACAGAACAGCAACAGGTGCCGTGAAATCTGACTAGCAGTCATTAAATGAAACTCTAAACAGGAGGGGAAGCAGGCCCACAATGTCCTTTTCAGATTTAGAACAATTGCCAGAAATGGCATGCGTTCTCTAAGGAGTTAGCATGACGGGAGGAGGCAGTGCACTCCTCCCTCCTGAAAGTCCCAGGCATGGGGGAAGGGTCACCGGGCTCCGGAGGGCCTGTCTCCAGGTGAGGTACTGAGGCTGCAAGGACTGACCACACAGTCCTGAATGCAGACTCCTGACACAGTGCTCTGGGCTCCACCTCACAGCGTGCCCACATAACACTGCCGCAGGGTTCTCACCGCCTTTGCTGATGCACACTCCATCACAAGCACAAGGGTCACTTCAGAATACAGGTTCCAGGAAGTAACAGGACAAAAACCAACACTCAGGAAAACAGGCAGTTCTCCCGCCCAGCCTGAGTGCACCACCCTCTGAGGCCAAAAGAAGCCCACAGCCACAGACAGGTTTTAGGAGGTGTTAGGAGGTCCGTGTGTTCCCTCCAGGGCACACTCAGAAGCTGCAGGGTCAATACAGAACAGGTGCTCGGCAGAGTTTGCGCCCCGGACTCAGCACCATAGGAAGAAGCATCCTGAAACCCACGGACACCAGAAGACGGCCTCAGTTCTCAGCTGCATCTCTGTCCATCTCTGGGGAATGCAAACAACTGTTTGCCATGGAGTTTCAGAAATAAAAAGAAGACCTGTGCTCATGATCGGTTGTCAACAGGAGTCAGTGGAAGGAACTACCAACTCCTGGGCGCACACTTCTCTCCACCTACCTACTGTGGCCTGGCTAGGAACTGACTTCAGGGAAGAGAGCTGTGAGCCTCCTCCGGACGGAAGGCACACTTTGTAAGAAGCCAAGGCACTGTCGAGCCGGAGGCAGGGGGATCCCTGTGAGTCCAAGGCCAGCCTGGCCTATGAACTGAGTTCCAGGCCAGCCAAAGGTTACATAGGGAGACCCTGTCTCAAAAAAAAGCCAAGAGCCAGCCAAATAGCAGAGCTGTGTGTGAGAGCAGCGAGCAGCCAAATTCAGAAAGGAAATCACGGCTGGTGCATTTCTCGACACGCTTATCTAATGTTTCAGATTCAGTTAAACAAATCACTCAGGGTGGCACACGGGTTGCGTGCCACACTCCCAAGGTAATGGCAAATCACGGCTTTAAACAGCACCTGGTAGAGGTGGAGAGACACTCCTGCTGACACGTTCAAGCTGTGACCATGCCCCGTACCTTTCGCGGTCCCCTGTGAACCAGTAAGAACTGCGGCCACTCACCCCATCTCAGGAATGCTTTCTAAAGCTCATTCTGCTGCTGTGTCTCTCACTCTCGTGAGAGACAGAAGCTGTCAAAGCTACAAATCAAAACAAAAAACTGGCATGGTGACTCACAGCTATAATCCCAGTATACTCACTCAGGAGGGGGGGAGGCCTCAGGACCAGGAGTCCAAGGTCATCTTCAGCTACATAGTGAGTTTGAGGCCAACCTAGGCTGCATGGTGAGGTCTATGCCAGCAGACTACCGACTAAAACCTTGTCTCAAAAAGCAGCTAACAAATAAATAACGCCACAACAGCGCTCTATGCCTCTGAAACCGAGACCTTTTTATGTCATCCACATATGCTAAGCACTGTAGGCACCCATAAGAATATTTAACAAGCTGCCTTGTCTGTCTGGGAGGAACCGCCTGCCTGTTGAAACCAGAGTGCCTGTGTATGTGTACCCAGATTCCCTCCTGGGTGCAGCCGTGGTGACTTGCTTGGTGGGTGCAGAGCCAGCATGGCTTCAAAACGATCACCAAGCTGAAGTCACTTATTTGCACCAAGACAGTCCCCCTCCCTGCCCCTTTAGCTCCCCTATGATTCAGTGGTGCCTTGTGAGTTTGCCCCAGAGAAAGAAGACAACCTCCCACTGCAGCAGGCAGGGCAGTCCCTGGATCAGGCAGTGAGTGGCCCACGATGGCAGCCAGGGTGCAGTACATGCACCAAAGGCCATCCCTGCCATCACCACAGAGCTGGGGTTCAGGAAGCACCGTGCACCTGGCCACTCTGCTCATGCCACAAAAACACACCTGCTGAGAACCCCGAAATGAATCCTAGCAGGGTGTGTGAGCGCCCAGACCCAGTGAAGCGTTAAAGAACAACAGCACCCGATAGAGTTCTTCTCTGGGTCTAAGACCGCCTGAGCACACTGTTCCGGCACCAGCTTTACTGCTGACTTCCAGGTTAGCCCAAGGACAGGAGCCCCACACTTCATCTGCCACATCCATCCAGGGACCTGCAGCTTTCAGAAAAGAACGAAACAAAACCCAAAGGCATGAAGACAAGGGAAACTCAGCTGAGTCGTAAGGTACACTGCTGTGGACTGGGTTGTGAGCCCCTAAATCTGAATTCTGGAGTTACCACCTCAGTTTGGACCCTGTATTACTCACTTTTCTACTGCTGTGACAAAACACCATGATCAAGGCAACTTATAGAAGGAAGAGTTTATTTGGGCTTATGGTTCCAGAGGGATCAGAGTCCATCAGCATCATGGTGGGATGGCATGATATGGCAGACATGGCAGCTGGAACAGCGAGCTGACAGCTCACATCTCCAATCACAAACAAAAAGCCGAAAGAGAACACACTGGAAGCAGGGTGAGGCCTCCTGTTCTCAAAGCCCACCTCTAATTGATGTACTTCATTCAGCAAGGACACACCTCCTAGGTCTCCCCAAACAGCAGCACTAAACGGGGCCCAAGTGTTCAAATACACAAACCACCACAAAGCCCCAGAATGGAATTATGTGGGGAGTGAGGTCATTCTAAAGCCACGTAGACAAGTTGCCAAAAACAAACAAACAAAAAAAAAAATCATTATATGGCCACCTAAGACTCCCAGCTCAAGAACAGTGGTGAAATAAATATTTGCTACTTAAAGCACCCAGATTCTGGCACTTTGTCACAGTGGCCACAGTACACTAATGTACACACTGTGCGCATGGATCATAATGACAGCCCCAAGGGCTTCCCCTCTGTTAGTAAAACCAAACTCAGAACAGGGTTTTCAGTTCTTGTGCCACCATGCTCCCAAACTGCCTTACAGAATATATTAACTCCTGTGAACCCCACATAAATAGCAGTCTCCCCACTTTGGGGAAAGGTGGAAAGGAGGCTAGGAGGGGCTCAGAGGCTTTCCCCAGTCACATGTAGCATCTCCACCTTGAAGATGTCAAGGTCCCATTTGGAAGCTGTGTGCATGGGGTGCAGCTGATGGTGGCGGTGCACCCAATGAACTCCAAGAGGCTACTGATGGCAACCTGACAGGGCTAAAAGCCAACTCCTCATTGCTTTGCTCTCTTTACTGGTTAGGGTTTCTCAACTTGACACAAACCTACATATGCCTAGGATGAGGGAATCTCAGTTGGGGAACTGCATCCATCAGTCATTGCCAGCTGATGTGAGAAGGCCTGGATCACTGTGGGCAGTACCAACCCTGGGGGGGGGGGGGTGCTGGGCTGTATGAGAAAAGTAGCTGAGCAAGCCTGGTGAAGCAAGCCAGCCTCTGCTTCAGCTCCTGCCTTGAGTTCCTGCCTCGGTTTCCCTGGATGATGGACTGTAACCTGTAAGGCAAATACACCCTTTCCTTCCCAAGTTGCTTTTGGTCTTGGTGTTTTATCAGAGCAACAGAAAGCAAACTAGAGCAGAAGGTCCCCTCAGACCTTCTCAGAACACTGAAATGGTTAGAAAAGAGATGGTGTGAATGATCAGGAGCGAAGTTAAACACTGCTTGCTGGTCCTCCTACAGGGCTGGCCCAATAACTGTGCCGCCCACTCCATGGTGTCCCTTCAGACTGAACAACTACACCTCCATGAGAACGTGCGTGGAATAATTTCCCTCCTTGTTGTTGGTAAACAAAGTATTACCTTTCTATGATTTCTTCATTTTTTTTTTAAACATTATTTTATTTGGGGGAAGGGCACATGTATCTTGATACCCACAGAGGCCAGAGGGCAACTTGCAGGAACCAGTTCTTTCCTTTCTCCATGTGAGTCTAGGGTATCAAACTCAGGTCCTCAAGCAGAAAGTACCTT
This sequence comes from Peromyscus maniculatus bairdii, assembly GCF_049852395.1. NCBI lineage: Eukaryota > Metazoa > Chordata > Mammalia > Rodentia > Cricetidae > Peromyscus > Peromyscus maniculatus. The sequence goes on along the minus strand of NC_134852.1, from coordinate 145,117,315 downwards.
TAGTCACTGAGCCATCTTGAGAGGCCCCACCCTGAACAATCAGAGGCCCACCCCTGCTGGCCCTCCCTGGAGCACCTCCATCACCATTAGGCAGCTGCATGCTGGCCTCCACAAATACATGACACCCAGACATCAGAAGAGGGTTACCCTGGGGAGATGCAAACTCTATCCACACTAAGACACTGCTGTCCCAGTCAGCCTGGGTAAAGTGGACAAACTGTGACAATCACAGGAGCAGGAAGAAAGCAAGAGTTGGCTGGTAAAGGAAGCCCGTGCAACCAGTGTGGTAAAGTCTGGCAGTTTCTTGTAAAAGCTAAATATCCAGGACTGCAGAGGTGGCTCTCTGGGTAAAGTGCTTGAGCCACACGCATGAGGACCTGAATTTGGGCCCTAGTACCCATGTACAGGCCAAGCACAGTGGCATGCATCTGTAAACACAGAAATGAGGAAGTGGAAACAGAGGGATTCTGTAGCTCGGTAACCAGCCTGCCTAGTCCCAAAAGATGAGTTCCAGGTCTAGTAAGAGACCCTGCCTCAAAACATAAGGTGGAGAATGATGGAGAAAGGCACCCAACAATGGCTTCTGGCCTACACACACACACACACATACACATACACACACACACACACACACACACACACACACCCCTCAAAAATGAAGACTTATGTTCACAAAAAATCTCTACAAGAGTGTTCATAGCAGCTTTATCTGTAACAGCCAAAACTCGGATATCCTTTGACAGATGAACAGTCATCTGTGGCAAAGCCACCAGAACACTACTCAGCCATGAACAGGAGCAAACTGGACAGACACAACAACCTGGTAGGCCAACAAACAAGAAGCCACGGAGCAAGTCTAGACACAGAAGAGACTAACAGTTGTCAGAACTTGGGAA